>NW_027507718.1:506862613-507528863 GCF_037356315.1 Lithobates pipiens | reverse complement strand
TGTCTTTTTCTACCATCTTCTTAAAAACTTGACAATAAGAACTACAAAGAGAAAGGGAATATGGAAGACTATTAAAGAATTGGAAAAGAAAAAAGACATAGTCATCAGACCGGCTGACAAGGGAGGAGGGCTGGTCATACTAAACAAAACAGACTATGAAGAAGAGATGACTAGGCTCCTCAACATACCAGACACATACAAAGTACTAAAGAAAAATCCAAAAGAAGAATACAACAGAAAGGTGAACAACTATGTCAATAAGGGACTTACTAAAGGCATACTGAATAAAAAGGAAGCAAGGTATTTAGTACACAATGCACCAAAAACCCCAGTAATATTTTATGTCCCAAAGATTCACAAGAATCAAACACATCCTCCGGGGAGACCCATTGTCAGTGGCATAGATTCTTTATTTTCAAGACTGGGCGCCTATATTGATGGATTCCTTCAACCATTAGTAGTTGAAGGCAAGTCATATCTGAAAGACAGTAGGCAATTGCTGAAGGATATTCAGAACATCAACATTGAAGAGAAGGATATACTGGTAACGATTGATGTGAATTCCCTATACACGAATATTAAACAGAAGGATGGACTAAATGGAGTCGAGTGGGCCCTGCATAATAAGTCTAAACTCAAACAAGAACAGATTGAGTATATATTAGAAGACCTGGATCTGGCAATGAGCCATAACCATTTTTGGTATAGAGGCAAATACTATGTACAAACAAAAGGTGTAGCCATGGGGGCAAAATATGCACCCAGCGTGGCAAACCTGTTCTTGGATCATTGGGAAGCAGAACAGATTTACGGCATACCGAGGAGAAACCTTAAAATGTACAAAAGGTACATAGATGACATTATTATCATTTGGGGAGGCACACATTCAGAACTACAGTCTTTTCTAGAGGAAATTAACCATAATATATATGATATCACCTTTACAGGAAATTGGGATGAACGGAGCATTAATTATCTGGACCTACAGATTTTCAAATCAGAGGGTACCCTGGGTACAAGGACTTATTTCAAATCCACAGATCGAAATGGGTATATACCTACCTCAAGTTGCCATCATCCACGTTGGATTGGTAACATACCCAAAGGGCAACTCCTGAGATTATACAGGAACTGCACAAATGGAGAGGATTTCATCACCAAGGCTGAAGTGATAATTGGAAGATTTATGAAGAAAGGGTATAAAGAATCACATCTACGGAGCCTCAAAGAGAGTATAATAAGAATGGAAAGGAAAAAAACTGTTAGAAAATGAAACAACCAAGAAAAAAACAAAGAATATAGAGACAGCCTTCCTCACAGGTTTCAGTAGGCAACATAAGGAAATAGAAAGAATAATAAAAAAACACTGGCCCATTCTGAAAGTAGACGATACTATGAAACAACTTTTACCCAACAATCCCTCTTTTATCTACAGGAAAGCTCCTAATTTAAGAAACAAATTGGTCAAAAATACAATTGACCCACCAAGAGAGATAAAGATTGCAAAACACTTGAAAGGATTCTTCAAGTGCAGTCAATGCCTCCCTTGCCGTAAAAGTAAAAAAACTAATAGAAAAACCACCACCTTCACCTCTACTACCAATGGTAGGACTTTTTCCATAAAAGAACTCATTTCCTGCAGAAGCACTCACGTCACATATGTCATAGAGTGTCCCTGCCACAAGCAATATGTGGGAAGAACCACGCGAGAACTACACGAAAGAATTAGGGAACACATTAATAACATCAAAAACGGATATGACAAACATAGTGTCTCACGGCATTTCAGAGACTATCACAATCAGGACCCCAGAAAAATGATTTTTTACGCAATTGATAAGATTAAAGGCCATTGGAGAGGAGAAGACAAAACCATAAAAGTCTCACAAAATGAAACCAGATGGATTTTTAATATGGAAACTTTACATCCTGCAGGAATGAATATCGATCTAGATCTCAATTGTTTTTTAACGAATTTTTAATGCCTAAATAACTTGACATTTCACACAGATCGAATGTAACACATTCAACCACAAGGCCTAGAATACATGCATATATTTTAATATTTTTTAATATTTTAATATTTTAACATGGCCATATATTAAAGGTATATTCATTCCCATTAAATCCATCTTTATGTTTACCCCCACTCTTGACCTTATCCATATAACTTGCAAAAGGGTCGAACGTTATTCATTCAAGGTTCCCATACAATATATAGTCCATCTTCCTTTTCCAATCCCCTCTAATTATAATTATTCCCTTGACATAACAAATAAGGATTAAGAACACACTATCACGGGGTGTTCGGACTTTTTTTAACATACTTTTTTAACATACTTTTTTAACAACTTTACTATTATTATATAAAATTCCCCCCCCCCCCTACATTTTTTTTTATTTTTATTTTTTCATTTTTTACATCTACCTTACTTTATTCCATATTCTCCATTATCTTTTAGTTTTTAAGGAATTTTAAATACAAGCAAAATAAACACTCCTTGCCCATAATTCCAATATTCATATTACCTCCTCTAGAAACCTCCAAAAAATTCCCCAGGTAAAGAAACATGCACATACATAACTTTCGGGAAAACACCTCTTTAAATCTCCTTTTAAATTCCCTTCTAAAAACCTCCGATCTTAATAATAAAAACACTTTTTTAATATAAAAACTTTTTAAATAAAAAATGTTTAAAATATATTTGAATCCTTTTAAAAAAAGATGTTTCAAATTATTCTGCTACATTTTTATTTTATAATGGTTTTTATTTTATGTTCCGTTTCTTATATCATGTTGTATTCAATATTCGGAATGTTAAATTCCCTTTATATATTAGGGAGTAATGTGTTCCGGCATTATATAGCTTTATATCTATATTCATATCAACATAGGTGCATTTAGCCTAATACATTTAGTATAATACCAATAGAGGGCATTCCCTCAATCAAAATGGCCGCGGGATTCTCCGCGCATGCGTGGTGACACATTACACCCTATATATGGGAAAAGGTGTATGCAGATGGCCGCTCCAGAGGACGTCTTTGATGACGAAACGCATAGGGCGTGGCCAGACAGCATACACCTCTAACTCAGACGGCGAGATAGCCGAACGGGATCTTTCCTTTTAACACATATACGAACGGATGTTTGTGAGTAACTTTTTGCCTATATAATAAATACGAATCTTTATAAAACATACTACACCATAGATATGCCTTTTATTCATTACATATAACCGAGCACGGCATATGAACGGAGGAACGAGGGTCTCCCAGAACCGCAATAGAGGCAAGCCAGAGAGCAACACAGTGGCTGATACTGTGAAGGCTGATCCACCCCGGAAGGGGTCATATCTCTGGTGAGAGCAATTGCATAAGTGGTCACAGAGCACCGGGAGCAACAGTTGAAGCCACCTTCCCTCTTCACTCCACTTTCACCCACAGAGGACACCCCACTAATTTATCACCATTTTTTCTTTTTTGGACACCAATCTTTTTGGGACATTATTTACTATCTTTATCTTAATCCCTACCTCTACGTTTTATTTTTATTTTTCATTTTTATTTTTATTTTTATTTTTACTTACATTTTTATATCGCCATATTTTTCTAGAAAATTTTACCAAATTTTTTCACTTTTTTGTACCTTTATTTAATTATTTAATATGCACCTTTTACCATAGTTGCACTATGTGAGGACCCGATATGTATAACAGATAAACGGACTATATATATATATATATATATATATATATATATATATATATATATATTTTTTATTTCTATATCTATATATTTTAATATTTATACTATTGAGCTCTACTTCCCACTCATATAGTTCTGTCACAACACCAGTGATTGCAATTTGTTCACCAGCACCTTGCACTTTATATTTTGCATTTGCATACTGCATGCTGTTACAATTGATTTATGGTTTATGAATTTATGATTTTTTATGACACTTATGGTCTTTAAGGATATAATAATTGTTTGTTGACACTTACTGACACACACACATTTATTCAAATTCATTTCATTTTATTATCCAGCACGCTGGAAATTTCTTGCTAATTGTGTACCTAAGTTTCAAATTTCAAAATTTTTAAATTTTAAAGGGTATAGCGCCAAGCCTATTTCTCTCCCCCCTACTTTATCTTTGTTCCCACCCTCATTGGGTTGGAACTAAAATAGGGGCCGCTCTTACCCGAACCACAATCCATAGCGCGACCTAAACCCCCTTGCTTTTAACAAGCCCATCTAGACAACAAACTTATTTTAATACAAATAGGCATGAACAAATGTAGTTACCTGCATCTGCCAAAAACATAGTTTAGTGAGCGAACACACTATGTTTACTATGAACGATTACTGTGCCCACAAACCTGAAATTTGCCATTTTAAACTGTACAACAGTAAAGAAAAGCACATGGAGCAGCACGAAAGTAATAATAATAATAATAGGAACACACGACAAATACTTACTTTTTTGCAGCACTCTCTTGATTCTTCTGTACTGATCCTGCTCCCTCAATTTGAGGTCTGACCGTTGTTTCCTCAGTTGATCCTTGGATAGCCGTACCCCAAAATTCTTTTGCAGACTTTTCACAACTTTATTCATGATTTTGGCCTTTCTCACATTTGGGTTTCTATACGGTCCATATTTCCAATCATAGTCGGTCCTCTTCAAGAAGTCCACCATCTCCACCATCTCTACAAAGGATATATTTGAGGCCATAAATCTCCTGGATCGTGAGTTTGTGGCTCCGGGCTTTCCTCGTCCTTGCTGCTCTCCTCTGCATGCACCTGCTCTGTCTCTGCCATGTGCTCTCCCACTGCGCCAAAAGAGAAGGGGCGGGGAATACACTAGAAAGAAGGTCAGGGGCGGGCGGAGTTTCATGCATGAGCAGTGTATATAAAGCCTAACATGCATCTGCATCGTATGTAGGAACTGTGAGCAGAGGACGGAGTAGTGTAAGCGCCGATCGTGCTAACGAAGGTACAATTTTAACTTGGGGCATCAGTGGCCTATACTGCCTATGCATTGAGGCCTATATTGGGACAAGATTAGGAGAGTTTAGCCTGACATTAAGGTTTGTCTTGTGTTGTGTCTTGCAGGTAAAATGGATAGATTCAACGATCATGACTTCCTCCCCAATTTCATGGATAGATATCGAGAGCTGCCCTGTCTGTGGCAAGTGAAACACCCTTTTTATAATAATAAAATAAAGAGGAAGGCAGTGCCTGATCAATTGCTGGAATTGGTGAAGCCGGTGATTCCCACGGCAACCATCCTCTATTTGAAGTGCAAAATTGTTGGCCTGAGGAGCACATAATAGGGAGCGCAGAAAGGTCCAGGATTCCATGAGATCAGGAGCAGCAGCAGATGACGTTTATGTCCCCAGACTCTGGTACTACCACAGACTGCGGTTTTTGTCAGATCAGACTTAAATCAGGCCATCACTTTCAACCCTTACTTCCACTCTTCCGTCCACTCTTCCTTCCACATCAGATGAGGCTTCTGATGTACAACCTGGGCCTTCCACCCAGGAAGATGTGGAGGAGCCCAGCTTGAGTCAGGTATAGCATTGTTCAACATATTTCTTGTCACAAAATTAATGATGTTAACTATATGTTATTATTGATCACTAATTTCTGATTTAACAAAGTGGTTTACATTGGTAGACAGTAGTAGCTAAAAATGATTGGGACAAGAATGAAAAATGCTGGTGTCAGAATGATAGTCTTTTCTATTTGTTAACACTGAACTTGCAACAGTTATGAGCTCAAAATTGTGTGCGATGACCAAAAAAACTAAAACTATGTCCCATTTTCATACACAGGAAAGTCTCAGCCAGCAAGAGGCCGTGGAAAGTCTCAGCCAGGAGGAGGCAGGGGAAAGTGGCAGGCAGGAGGTGTCCGTGCCCAGTAGCCTGACCGAATCGTAGGTTCCTCCCCTCCGCCTTCCATAAAAAAGGCCCAGGAAGGGGAGTAACGTGGAGGAGTCAGCGCTTTCTTTGATTCGGCAGGCTACTGCGACCCTCAGAACCACCCCCAATCTTTAAAGAGGCCTATGCCTGCATGGCAGCCAGCAAAATGCAGGAAATGGAGGTGGGCCAACACCTCATTTGTGAGGAAGTCATCTATTAGGCCCTAAATAAGGGGGCGATTGGCGAACTCACAGAAAAATTCACGTATGTGAGTTGGACCATACTCCTCCTCCACCTCCTGCCACAACTCCAACACCACAGCCAGTCTGGAAGGAAGCATGCAAGGAAGTCTTGAGAGTGATGGCCTGTCTTCAGTCTGGTCTGGCAAAAGATGCAGGCTGTTGTAAGACCACAGCCTCAGATATGTCAACTGCTGCTGCTCCCGATCTCTCAGAGTCCTGGACCGGATTGTGCTCCCTATTAAATGGACTCCTCAGGCTACCAATTTTGCCTGTCAAATAATTGATGTCTGCCCTGGGGTAAAAAGGCTTTGCCAATTTCAACAGTCTATGCAGCGTTTCCTTCCTCATTATTTTGTTATGACCCATAATAAATGTTTATTTCTTTTTCACAAATACTTGACTATGTGTTTTACTTCAAAAAGGACAGTTTGTTTGTGAGTAGGCAGGTACATTTCAAAAATACAAGCTCAAATTAAAATTACCAAGGGACACTAACACCAACCAATCTCCTTGAGGTTAAAAAATATAAGATAATAATGGTGTTGTGGTAACTTGACACACAAAACGGCAAAAAAAATTATGGAGATGACTATAAAAAAATAAATCAGGAGATCTTGATAAAACAAAAAGTAGATTACTATAAAAAAAATTATAAACATTATTCTGGAGCTCTGGTGAAAAAAAAATATAAAGATTATTCAGGAGATCACGAGAAATAATAAAGAAATCAGTTTGTCAGAACTCTGTGTGGATATCAGCATCAAAACAACTTCATTATTCTAACATTATAACGAAGAAGAGAATGCGCTGCATTAAAATATAAAAAAAAATAACAGTGTGACGAATGTGCTATCTCCATTCCGAACTCATACTTGATTCAGAGCATGCGTGGAATTTTGTGCGTCGGAATTGTCTACACAAGTTACGACAATGGATTTTGTTTTTTGGAAATCCCAACACGAAATGTCCGATGGAGCCTACACACGGTCTGAACTTTCGACAACAAGCTCACACCGAACATTTGTTGTCAGAAATTCCGATCATCTCTACGCGGCATTAGACAAAGATAAAACATATACAAAGTGAAAGTGGTTTAAAACATGTCTCAGTGACCAACCATATAATCCGGGTTCAAATTGAACCTACCGGATCAGGTTGATGAGTTGTGACTGCTTAAACAGTTCCTCTATGGTGTCCTCGGTCACTGGAGAAGCACCCGATTGGATGCTCAACCACTTAAGACCATTTGGCTGGCCAAAGACCAGAGCGTCTTTTGCAATTCGGCACTGCGTCGTTTTAAGTAACAATTGTGCAGTTGTGCGACGTGGCTTCCAAACAAAATTTACGTCCTTTTTCCCCCAAAAATAGAGCTTTCTTTTGGTGGTATTTGATCACCTCTGCGTTTTTTATTTTTTGCGTTATAAACAAAAAAATAGCAACAATTTTGAAAAAAAAACATTATTTTTTCATTTTTGCTATAAATATCCCCAAAAAATATATATATATATTTTTTTTTACTCATTTTAGGCCAATACGTATTCTTCTACATATTTTTGATAACAAAATTGTAATAATCATTTATTGACTGGTTTGCGCAAAAGTTATGGGGTCTACAAAATAGGGTATAGTTTTATGGCATTTTTACTATTATTTATTTTTTTACTTGTAATGGTGGCAATCAGCAATTTTTATCGGGACTGTGACATTACGGCAGACACATCGGACACTTTTGGAGTGATTTTAGGACCATTCACATTAATACAGCGATCAGTGCAATTAAAAATGCATTGATTACTGTGTAAATGTGACTGGCAGTGAAGGGATTAACCACTATAGGGGTTAAGTGTGTCCTAGGGAGTGATTCTAACTGTGTTGGGGGAGGGGCTGTGTGTGACACGACACTGATCACCGTTCCCGATCACAGGGAGCTGTGATCAGTGTCAGTGTCATTAGGCAGAACGGGGAAATGCTTGTTTACATTAGCATTTCCCAGTTCTTCCTCCCCGTGAGATGATCGCGGGTATCCCCGCGTACCTACGATCATGCTCACAGAGCTCCTGGTGGGCCCGGAAGCCGCCTCTTAAAGGGCAATGTACAGATACATTAATCTGCCTGTACGTGCCCTTCTGCCGCAGTATATCTGTGTGAGGCGGTCGGGAAGTGGTTAAGTGACACACTGCATCTGGTGGCAGGCGACAAGTGACAAGCTGCATCTGGTGGCAAGTGACAGTGACAAGTGACACACTGCACCTGGTTGCAGGTCACGGTGGCAAGTGACACGCTGCATCTGGTGGCAGGGCACGGCAGCAAGTGGCAAGCTGCATCTGGTGGCAAGTGATGGTGACAAGTGACACTATGCATCTGGTGGCAGGTCATGGTGACAAGTGACACACTGCACCTGGTGGCAGGTCACGGTGGCAAGTGACACGCTGCATCTGGTGGCAGGGCACGGCAGCAAGTGGCAAGCTGCATCTGGTGGCAAGTGATGGTGACAAGTGACACAATGCATCTGGTGGCAGGTCATGGTGACAAGTGACACGCTGTGCCTGGTGGCAGGGTACGGTAGCAAGTGGCAAGCTGCATCTGGTGGCAAGTGACGGTGACAAGTGACACAATGCATCTGGTGGCAGGTCATGGTGACAAGTGACACGATGCATCTGGTGGTAGGGCACAGTGGCAAGGGACACACTGCATCCAGTAGCAGGGCATGGTGGCAAGTGACACACTGCATCTGGTGGAAGGCGATGGTAGCAAGTGATACGCTGCATCTGGTGACAGGCGACAGTGGCAAGTGACACACTGTACCTGTTGGCAGGCGATGTTGGCAAGTGACATACTGCATGTGGTGGCAGGCAACAGTGTCAAGTCACACGCTGTATCTGGTGGCAGGGCACAGTGACAAGTGACACACTGCATCTGGTGGAAGGCAGCATTTCCCCGTTCTTCCTCCCCGTGAGATGATCGCGGGTATCCCCGCGTACCTACGATCATGCTCACAGAGCTCCTGGTGGGCCCGGAAGCCGCCTCTTAAAGGGCAATGTACAGATACATTAATCTGCCTGTACGTGCCCTTCTGCCGCAGTATATCTGTGTGAGGCGGTCGGGAAGTGGTTAAGTGACACACTGCATCTGGTGGCAGGCGACAAGTGACAAGCTGCATCTGGTGGCAAGTGACAGTGACAAGTGACACACTGCACCTGGTTGCAGGTCACGGTGGCAAGTGACACGCTGCATCTGGTGGCAGGGCACGGCAGCAAGTGGCAAGCTGCATCTGGTGGCAAGTGATGGTGACAAGTGACACTATGCATCTGGTGGCAGGTCATGGTGACAAGTGACACACTGCACCTGGTGGCAGGTCACGGTGGCAAGTGACACGCTGCATCTGGTGGCAGGGCACGGCAGCAAGTGGCAAGCTGCATCTGGTGGCAAGTGATGGTGACAAGTGACACAATGCATCTGGTGGCAGGTCATGGTGACAAGTGACACGCTGTGCCTGGTGGCAGGGTACGGTAGCAAGTGGCAAGCTGCATCTGGTGGCAAGTGACGGTGACAAGTGACACAATGCATCTGGTGGCAGGTCATGGTGACAAGTGACACGATGCATCTGGTGGTAGGGCACAGTGGCAAGGGACACACTGCATCCAGTAGCAGGGCATGGTGGCAAGTGACACACTGCATCTGGTGGAAGGCGATGGTAGCAAGTGATACGCTGCATCTGGTGACAGGCGACAGTGGCAAGTGACACACTGTACCTGGTGGCAGGCGATGTTGGCAAGTGACATACTGCATGTGGTGGCAGGCAACAGTGTCAAGTCACACGCTGTATCTGGTGGCAGGGCACAGTGACAAGTGACACACTGCATCTGGTGGAAGGCGATGGTGGCAAGTGACATGTTGCATCTAGTGACAGGCAACAGTTGCAAGTGACACGCTGTATCTGGTGGCAGGTGATGGTGGCAAGTGACACGCTGTAACTAGTGGCAGGCAACGGTGGCAAGTGACAAGCTGCATCTGATGGCAGGTGATGGTGGCAAGTGACAAGCTGCATCTGATGGCAGGTGATGGTGGCAAGTGACACGCTGTATCTGGTGGCAGGCGATGATGGCAAGTGACACGCTTTATCTGGTGGCAGGTGACGATGGCAAGTGACACAATGCATCTGGTGGCAGGTCATGGTGACAAGTGACACACTGCATCTGGTGACTAGTGATGGCCGAACGGTTCGCCCGGCGGTCGTTTCGCGGCGAATTTCCGACTTTCGCCGTCCGCGGGTTCGAACGCCTTTTTCCGTCGTTCGCCCCGGCGGACTTACGTGTTTAATGTATACAAGAACTTTAACCTTTCGTGACACGTTTATCATGTGTTACAGGACAACCAATTGAGACATGACAGCTCATGGACACTTGGACATTCCCCCTAACCTATAAATACACCCGATCCGGTGGCCATTTTACATTCTTTCTTCTGTTACGATAGGGACAGGTTCCTGTGTGGAGTAGGGACAGAGAAAACGCTAGCTATTTGGTACACAAAAGTTATTTTCAGGACTGGTATAGGTGTTAGGTCAGCAGCCTGAGTTTCTTTTGTCAGTTTAGATAAAGGGACAGAGCGCTGTATGCTGCTATTTTAGGGACAGCTCAGCCAGATTAGTCTTTCTTCATCATCATCATCATCATCATCATTAGCTGTTACTATCAGGTCCACAAAAGAGCTGTTCCAGCTAATCGTTCCAGCCTACTCTTTTTTGCCAATTTGTATAGGGACAGGCAGGAAGCAGTGTGTCAGGCAGTGAGGATAATTTTAAAGACTTGCTGTTACTATTAGTTCCACAAAGGTTCTTTTCAGGACTGGTATCAGTGGTACGGTAATAGGCTTGTACACGTATAATATTCTTTCTTCCAAATATAGAAAGAATATTATACTTGACTGCTGCCCTTCTGCTGCAGTCTGCTAATCATTCACAACTCACTTGTTCCACAAAGCTCTTTATCAGGACTGGTAACTTGGTCTGTCTAGGGTGCTACGGTACATAGGCTTGGGTGCGGTACAGTCTGCTGTTCTGTAAGGACCGCTATCGGTCCACAATAGATAGGGTTGCCGTGCACTACTGCTGACCGCTGCCCTATACTGCAGCAGTCCTTCAGCGGTATAGGGACTGACGCACAGTCTGCTAAACACTAATACACAACCTGCTTGGTCCACAAAAGTTCTTATAAGGACTGGTAACTTGGTATAGGGTGCTACGGTACATAGGCCTGAGTGCGTTACAGTCTGCTGTTCTGTAAGGACCGCTATCGGTCCACAATACATAGGGTTGACGTGCACTACTGCTGACCGCTGCCCTATACTGCAGCAGTCCTTCAGCGGTATAGGGACTGACGCACAGTCTGCTAAACACTAACACACAACCTGCTTGGTCCACAAAAGTTCTTATAAGGACTGGTAACTTGGTATAGGGTGCTACGGTACATAGGCCTGAGTGCAGTACAGTCTGCTGTTCTGTAAGGACTGCTATCGGTCCACAATACATAGGGTTGCCGTGCACTACTGCTGACCGCTGCCCTATACTGCAGCAGTCCTTCAGCGGTATAGGGACTGACGCACAGTCTGCTAAACACTAATACACAACCTGCTTGGTCCACAAAAGTTCTTATAAGGACTGGTAACTTGGTATAGGGTGCTACGGTACATAGGCCTGAGTGCGTTACAGTCTGCTGTTCTGTAAGGACCGCTATCGGTCCACAATACATAGGGTTGCCGTGCACTACTGCTGACCGCTGCCCTATACTGCAGCAGTCCTTCATTGGTATAGGGACTGACGTACAGTCTGCTAATCACTAACACACAACCTGCTTGGTCCACAAAAGTTCTTATAAGGACTGGTAACTTGGTATAGGGTGCTACGGTACATAGGCCTGAGTGCGTTACAGTCTGCTGTTCTGTAAGGACCGCTATCGGTCCACAATACATAGGGTTGCCGTGCACTACTGCTGACCGCTGCCCTATACTGCAGCAGTCCTTCATTGGTATAGGGACTGACGTACAGTCTGCTAATCACTAACACACAACCTGCTTGGTCCACAAAAGTTCTTATAAGGACTGGTAACTTGGTATAGGGTGCTACGGTACATAGGCCTGAGTGCGTTACAGTCTGCTGTTCTGTAAGGACCGCTATCGGTCCACAATACATAGGGTTGCCGTGCACTACTGCTGACCGCTGCCCTATACTGCAGCAGTCCTTCATTGGTATAGGGACTGACGTACAGTCTGCTAATCACTAACACACAACCTGCTTGGTCCACAAAAGTTCTTATAAGGACTGGTAACTTGGTATAGGGTGCTACGGTACATAGGCCTGAGTGCGTTACAGTCTGCTGTTCTGTAAGGACCGCTATCGGTCCACAATACATAGGGTTGCCGTGCACTACTGCTGACCGCTGCCCTATACTGCAGCAGTCCTTCAGCGGTATAGGGACTGACGCACAGTCTGCTAAACACTAACACACAACCTGCTTGGTCCACAAAAGTTCTTATAAGGACTGGTAACTTGGTATAGGGTGCTACGGTACATAGGCCTGAGTGCGTTACAGTCTGCTGTTCTGTAAGGACCGCTATCGGTCCACAATACATAGGGTTGCCGTGCACTACTGCTGACCGCTGCCCTATACTGCAGCAGTCCTTCATTGGTATAGGGACTGACGTACAGTCTGCTAATCACTAACACACAACCTGCTTGGTCCACAAAAGTTCTTATAAGGACTGGTAACTTGGTATAGGGTGCTACGGTACATAGGCCTGAGTGCGTTACAGTCTGCTGTTCTGTAAGGACCGCTATCGGTCCACAATACATAGGGTTGCCGTGCACTACTGCTGACCGCTGCCCTATACTGCAGCAGTCCTTCAGCGGTATAGGGACTGACGCACAGTCTGCTAAACACTAACACACAACCTGCTTGGTCCACAAAAGTTCTTATAAGGACTGGTAACTTGGTATAGGGTGCTACGGTACATAGGCCTGAGTGCAGTACAGTCTGCTGTTCTGTAAGGACCGCTATCGGTCCACAATACATAGGGTTGCCGTGCACTACTGCTGACCGCTGCCCTATACTGCAGCAGTCCTTCATTGGTATAGGGACTGACGTACAGTCTGCTAATCACTAACACACAACCTGCTTGGTCCACAAAAGTTCTTATAAGGACTGGTAACTTGGTATAGGGTGCTACGGTACATAGGCCTGAGTGCAGTACAGTCTGCTGTTCTGTAAGGACCGCTATCGGTCCACAATACATAGGGTTGCCGTGCACTACTGCTGACCGCTGCCCTATACTGCAGCAGTCCTTCATTGGTATAGGGACTGACGTACAGTCTGCTAATCACTAACACACAACCTGCTTGGTCCACAAAAGTTCTTATAAGGACTGGTAACTTGGTATAGGGTGCTACGGTACATAGGCCTGAGTGCGTTACAGTCTGCTGTTCTGTAAGGACCGCTATCGGTCCACAATACATAGGGTTGCCGTGCACTACTGCTGACCGCTGCCCTATACTGCAGCAGTCCTTCATTGGTATAGGGACTGACGTACAGTCTGCTAATCACTAACACACAACCTGCTTGGTCCACAAAAGTTCTTATAAGGACTGGTAACTTGGTATAGGGTGCTACGGTACATAGGCCTGAGTGCGTTACAGTCTGCTGTTCTGTAAGGACCGCTATCGGTCCACAATACATAGGGTTGCCGTGCACTACTGCTGACCGCTGCCCTATACTGCAGCAGTCCTTCAGCGGTATAGGGACTGACGCACAGTCTGCTAAACACTAACACACAACCTGCTTGGTCCACAAAAGTTCTTATAAGGACTGGTAACTTGGTATAGGGTGCTACGGTACATAGGCCTGAGTGCAGTACAGTCTGCTGTTCTGTAAGGACCGCTATCGGTCCACAATACATAGGGTTGCCGTGCACTACTGCTGACCGCTGCCCTATACTGCAGCAGTCCTTCAGCGGTATAGGGACTGACGCACAGTCTGCTAAACACTAACACACAACCTGCTTGGTCCACAAAAGTTCTTATAAGGACTGGTAACTTGGTATAGGGTGCTACGGTACATAGGCCTGAGTGCGTTACAGTCTGCTGTTCTGTAAGGACCGCTATCGGTCCACAATACATAGGGTTGCCGTGCACTACTGCTGACCGCTGCCCTATACTGCAGCAGTCCTTCATTGGTATAGGGACTGACGTACAGTCTGCTAATCACTAACACACAACCTGCTTGGTCCACAAAAGTTCTTATAAGGACTGGTAACTTGGTATAGGGTGCTACGGTACATAGGCCTGAGTGCGTTACAGTCTGCTGTTCTGTAAGGACCGCTATCGGTCCACAATACATAGGGTTGCCGTGCACTACTGCTGACCGCTGCCCTATACTGCAGCAGTCCTTCATTGGTATAGGGACTGACGTACAGTCTGCTAATCACTAACACACAACCTGCTTGGTCCACAAAAGTTCTTATAAGGACTGGTAACTTGGTATAGGGTGCTACGGTACATAGGCCTGAGTGCGTTACAGTCTGCTGTTCTGTAAGGACCGCTATCGGTCCACAATACATAGGGTTGCCGTGCACTACTGCTGACCGCTGCCCTATACTGCAGCAGTCCTTCAGCGGTATAGGGACTGACGCACAGTCTGCTAAACACTAACACACAACCTGCTTGGTCCACAAAAGTTCTTATAAGGACTGGTAACTTGGTATAGGGTGCTACGGTACATAGGCCTGAGTGCAGTACAGTCTGCTGTTCTGTAAGGACCGCTATCGGTCCACAATACATAGGGTTGCCGTGCACTACTGCTGACCGCTGCCCTATACTGCAGCAGTCCTTCATTGGTATAGGGACTGACGTACAGTCTGCTAATCACTAACACACAACCTGCTTGGTCCACAAAAGTTCTTATAAGGACTGGTAACTTGGTATAGGGTGCTACGGTACATAGGCCTGAGTGCGTTACAGTCTGCTGTTCTGTAAGGACCGCTATCGGTCCACAATACATAGGGTTGCCGTGCACTACTGCTGACCGCTGCCCTATACTGCAGCAGTCCTTCATTGGTATAGGGACTGACGTACAGTCTGCTAATCACTAACACACAACCTGCTTGGTCCACAAAAGTTCTTATAAGGACTGGTAACTTGGTATAGGGTGCTACGGTACATAGGCCTGAGTGCGTTACAGTCTGCTGTTCTGTAAGGACCGCTATCGGTCCACAATACATAGGGTTGCCGTGCACTACTGCTGACCGCTGCCCTATACTGCAGCAGTCCTTCAGCGGTATAGGGACTGACGCACAGTCTGCTAAACACTAACACACAACCTGCTTGGTCCACAAAAGTTCTTATAAGGACTGGTAACTTGGTATAGGGTGCTACGGTACATAGGCCTGAGTGCAGTACAGTCTGCTGTTCTGTAAGGACCGCTATCGGTCCACAATACATAGGGTTGCCGTGCACTACTGCTGACCGCTGCCCTATACTGCAGCAGTCCTTCATTGGTATAGGGACTGACGTACAGTCTGCTAATCACTAACACACAACCTGCTTGGTCCACAAAAGTTCTTATAAGGACTGGTAACTTGGTATAGGGTGCTACGGTACATAGGCCTGAGTGCGTTACAGTCTGCTGTTCTGTAAGGACCGCTATCGGTCCACAATACATAGGGTTGCCGTGCACTACTGCTGACCGCTGCCCTATACTGCAGCAGTCCTTCATTGGTATAGGGACTGACGTACAGTCTGCTAATCACTAACACACAACCTGCTTGGTCCACAAAAGTTTTTATAAGGACTGGTAACTTGGTATAGGGTGCTACGGTACATAGGCCTGAGTGCAGTACAGTCTGCTGTTCTGTAAGGACCGCTATCGGTCCACAATACATAGGGTTGACGTGCACTACTGCTGACCGCTGCCCTATACTGCAGCAGTCCTTCATTGGTATAGGGACTGACGTACAGTCTGCTAATCACTAACACACAACCTGCTTGGTCCACAAAAGTTCTTATAAGGACTGGTAACTTGGTATAGGGTGCTACGGTACATAGGCCTGAGTGCAGTACAGTCTGCTGTTCTGTAAGGACCGCTATCGGTCCACAATACATAGGGTTGACGTGCACTACTGCTGACCGCTGCCCTATACTGCAGCAGTCCTTCAGCGGTATAGGGACTAAGAGTTTTGTCACAGGGTGATTTAAAAAATGACAGGCAGAGGAAGAGGCAGGCCCTTCCGCAGGGGTGGTAGGGGTAGGGCAGGAGCAACAGCCTTGAGCCAAAGTGGGAAGTTGCAGAAGGTGCGTTCAATTACTTTAAAGGACGCACCAGACTTGGTTGAGTGGCTCACTCAGCCTTATTCTTCTGCACCCTCCTCATCCTCTCGATCTGCACCCTCTTCTTCACTCTCTGCTATGTGCACCCCCAAAGACACTACCACCAACAACACCACCACCACCACATACCTTCCGCTTGAGTGCAAATGGGGGCCTTCATGCTCCAGTGTTTTAATAGGGACCCCCGTATAAAAAGCATGAGGGTCAAGGACCAGTACTGGGTGGCAACGTACTTAGATCCCCGGTACAAACACAAAATGGCGGAAATGTTACCGCCGTCGCAGAGGGCTGTCAGAATGCAGCACTTCCAGGCCTTGCTTCGAGAAATGCTGCATTCTGCTTTTGCGTGCGCTGGCAGAGGAGCAATTCCCACTCCCAGAGAAGGATTTGCGGGTACCAATCCAACAGCGCCTGCAAGAAGAGGCCGGTTTGAAGATGTGTTGGTGACTTCGGATATGAGGTCATTCTTTCAGCCGACCCATCGACAGGTGTCATCCGGATCCAGCATCAGGGAACGCCTAGACCGTCAGGTGTCCGACTACATTGGGTTAACGGCCGATGTGGACGCTCTGAGGAGTGATGAACCCCTAGACTACTGGGTGGGCAGGCTTGACCTCTGGCCAGAGCTTGCCCAATTTGCAATCGAACTGTTGGCTTGCCCCTCATCCAGTGTCCTGTCCGAAAGGACGTTCAGCGCAGCAGGGGGGATTGTGACCGATAAGCGTACTCGCCTAGCTCACGACAGTGTTAACTACCTCACATTTCTAAAAATGAATGAGGCATGGATCTCGGAGGAATTCAACACATGTGATCAGTAGACCATGTATATGTCTATAAACAATTTTTGGAATCAAGCACACAGACCTTCTTAATTCATTTGGCTCACTTCCCTGACCCAAAAAAGCACACCGTACTATATGCCCCTACCCTCCTCTTTGAAGAGGTTGAGCGGTGTCATATTTCTACTGGGGCTGCTTATTATGAGGGGTTCCCACCATCCCTGTGCTGTGCTGACTTCCTCCTGGGTGTTCTTATTATGAGGGGCTCCCACCATCCCTGTGCTGTGCTGACTTCCTCCTGGGGGTTCTTATTATGAGGGGCTCCCACCATCCCTGTGCTGTGCTGACTTCCTCCTGGGGGTTCTTATTATGAGGGGATCACACCATCCCTGTGCTGTGCTGACTTCCTCCTGGGGCTGCTTACGGTGCTGCTGTCAGCGCTGTATGTCACGGAGCTGCTGTCAGCGCTGTATGTCACGGAGCTGCTGTCAGCGCTGTATGTCACGGAGCTGCTGTCAGCGCTGTATGTCACGGAGCTGCTGTCAGCGCTGTATGTCACGGAGCTGCTGTCAGCGCTGTATGTCACGGAGCTGCTGTCAGCGCTGTATGTCACGGAGCTGCTGTCAGCGCTGTATGTCACGGAGCTGCTGTCAGCGCTGTATGTCACGGTGCTGCTGTCAGCGCTGTATGTCACGGAGCTGCTGTCAGCGCTGTATGTCACGGAGCTGCTGTCAGTGCTGTATGTCACGGAGCTGCTGTCAGCGCTGTATGTCACGGAGCTGCTGTCAGCGCTGTATGTCACGGAGCTGCTGTCAGCGCTGTATGTCACGGTGCTGCTGTCAGCGCTGTATGTCACGGAGCTGCTGTCAGCGCTGTATGTCACGGAGCTGCTGTCAGTGCTGTATGTCACGGAGCTGCTGTCAGCGCTGTATGTCACGGAGCTGCTGTCAGCGCTGTATGTCACGGAGCTGCTGTCAGCGCTGTATGTCACGGTGCTGCTGTCAGCGCTGTATGTCACGGAGCTGCTGTCAGCGCTGTATGTCACGGAGCTGCTGTCAGCGCTGTATGTCACGGAGCTGCTGTCAGCGCTGTATGTCACGGAGCTGCTGTCAGCGCTGTATGTCACGGAGCTGCTGTCAGCGCTGTATGTCACGGTGCTGATGTCAGTGCTCTGTATTACGGTGCTGCTGTCAGTGCTCTGTATCTCCTGCACCCTCTTGTTTGCCTACCCTGGTCCCTGACCTTCCCTCTCCTCCATTGCCTTCATTAGCTCCATAGTCCTGAATTGTCAGAACAATTTCCCAAATAAAAAAAAAATGCTTGTAGTTATCGATCCCAAATTCACCTCATACATGTATTATGCTATTGTCCAGGTGGTGGGACTACGTGCTACCCCCTAATAATTACCCCGTGGCCGCAAATTCGACCTAAAGGTTTGCGAAATTCGCCTCCCATTGAAGTCAATGGAGCCCGCGGCGAACGGTCGTTTTCGCGAACGTTTGTGCCCGTTCGCGTTTCGCGTTCGCGAAACGTCCCGTCGGAAGTTCGTCCATCACTACTGGTGACAGGCAACAGTTGCAAGTGACACGCTGTATCTGTACGTTGCCCTTTAAGAGGCGGCTTCCGCGCCCACCAGGAGCTCCGTGAGCGTGATCGTGGGTACGCGGGGATACTCGCGATCATCTCACGGGGAGGAAGAATGGGGAAATGCTAATGTAAAAAAGCATTTCCCCGTTCTTCCTCCCCGTGAGATGATCTTCGGGTATCCCCGCGTACCCACGATCACGCTCACGGAGCTCTTGGGCGCGGAAGCCACCTCTTAAAGGGCAACGTACAGATACATTCATCTGCCTGTACGTGCCCTTCTGCCGCAGTATATCTGTGTGATGCGGTCGGGAAGTGGTTAAGTGACACACTGCATCTGGTGGCAGGCGACAAGTGACAAGCTGCATCTGGTGGCAAATGACGGTGACAAGTGACACACTGCACCTGGTGGCAGGTCACGGTGGCAAGTGACACGCTGCATCTGGTGGCAGGGCACGGCAGCAAGTGGCAAGCTGCATCTGGTGGCAAGTGATGGTGACAAGTGACACAATGCATCTGGTGGCAGGTCATGGTGACAAGTGACACACTGCACCTGGTGGCAGGTCACGGTGGCAAGTGACACACTGCATCTGGTGGCAGAGCACAGCAGCAAGTGGCAAGCTGCATCTGGTGGCAAGTGATGGTGACAAGTGACACAATGCATCTGGTGGCAGGTCATGGTGACAAGTGACACGATGCATCTGGTGGTAGGGTACAGTGGAAAGGGACACACTGCATCCGGTGGCAGGGCATGGTGGCAAGTGACACACTGCATCTGGTGGAAGGCGATGGTGGCAAGTGACACGCTGCATCTAGTGACAGGCGACAGTGGCAAGTGACACGCTGTATCTGGTGGCAGGCGATGTTGGCAAGTGACATACTGCATGTGGTGGCAGGCAACAGTGTCAAGTCACACGCTGTATCTGGTGGCAGGGCACAGTGACAAGTGACACACTGCATCTGGTGGAAGGCGATGGTGGCAAGTGACATGTTGCATCTAGTGACAGGCAACAGTTGCAAGTGACACGCTGTATCTGGTGGCAGGTGATGGTGGCAAGTGACACGCTGTAACTAGTGGCAGGCAACGGTGGCAAGTGACAAGCTGCATCTGATGGCAGGTGATGGTGGCAAGTGACAAGCTGCATCTGATGGCAGGTGATGGTGGCAAGTGACACGCTGTATCTGGTGGCAGGCGATGATGGCAAGTGACACACTGTATCTGGTGGCAGGCGACGATGGCAAGTGACAAGCTGTATCTGGTGGCAGGGCACGGCAGCAAGTGGCAAGCTGCATCTGGTGGCAAGTGATGGTGACAAGTGACACAATGCATCTGGTGGCAGGTCGTGGTGACAAGTGACACACTGCAGCTGGTGGCAGGTCACGGTGGCAAGTGACACACTGCATCTGGTGGCAGAGCACAGCAGCAAGTGGCAAGCTGCATCTGGTGGCAAGTGATGGTGACAAGTGACACAATGCATCTGGTGGCAGGTCATGGTGACAAGTGACACGATGCATCTGGTGGTAGGGCACAGTGGAAAGGGACACACTGCATCCGGTGGCAGGGCATGGTGGCAAGTGACACACTGCATCTGGTGGAAGGCGATGGTGGCAAATGACACGCTGCATCTAGTGACAGGCGACAGTGGCAAGTGACACGCTGTATCTGGTGGCAGGCGATGTTGGCAAGTGACATACTGCATGTGGTGGCAGGCAACAGTGTCAAGTCACACGCTGTATCTGGTGGCAGGGCACAGTGACAAGTGACACACTGCATCTGGTGGAAGGCGATGGTGGCAAGTGACATGTTGCATCTAGTGACAGGCAACAGTTGCAAGTGACACGCTGTATCTGGTGGCAGGTGATGGTGGCAAGTGACACGCTGTAACTAGTGGCAAGCAACGGTGGCAAGTGACAAGCTGCATCTGATGGCAGGTGATGGTGGCAAGTGACAAGCTGCATCTGATGGCAGGTGATGGTGGCAAGTGACACGCTGTATCTGGTGGCAGGCGACAATGGCAAGTGACACACTGTATCTGGTGGCAGGCGACGATGGCAAGTGACACGCTGTATCTGGTGGCAGGGCACGGCAGCAAGTGGCAAGCTGCATCTGGTGGCAAGTGATGGTGACAAGTGACACAATGCATCTGGTGGCAGGTCATGGTGACAAGTGACACACTGCACCTGGTGGCAGGTCACGGTGGCAAGTGACACACTGCATCTGGTGGCAGAGCACAGCAGCAAGTGGCAAGCTGCATCTGGTGGCAAGTGATGGTGACAAGTGACACAGTGCATCTGGTGGCAGGTCATGGTGACAAGTGACACGATGCATCTGGTGGTAGGGCACAGTGGAAAGGGACACACTGCATCCGGTGGCAGGGCTTGGTGGCAAGTGACACACTGCATCTGGTGGAAGGCGATGGTGGCAAGTAGGGATGAGCTTCGTGTTCGAGTCGAACGTACGTTCGACTCGAACATTGGCTGTTCGCCCGTTCGGCGAATTCCGAACGTTTTGGCCGTTCGCGTCAAAATTCGAGTGACGCGCGCGCGGACCACAATGCACTGCGTTGGCGCAGTGCATTGCTGTCCGATGATTGGCCAAGCATGCACTGTGACCCCGCATGCTTGGCCAATCGCAGCGCCGGCAGCGAGGAGAGCCATGATTGGCCACAGGCAGGATGCCTGTGGCCAATCATAGCTCAGGCTGTGTAGTGCACGCCCCACACTATATAAGGCCGCCTTTAAGGCGGCCTCCTGTAGTGTGTTACTTTGCATCTGAAGCAGTGGGTGTTCTGTGTACCTTCAACACAGTACACACCAATCGTTTTTGGCTGATTTCCTATCTTGCTGCTGTGTAGTGGTTGTTGTCTGTGCCCTGACTGCAGTATACACCACTATATTCACCTCACCTATATAGCTAGTGATCTAGCTTTAACCACTTAACAACTGCCCATTGCCGATTAACGGCTTCAGGGCGGTTGTTTAACTCTGAGAGGCCGTTAATTAACGGCCTCCCAGAATTCTGCTCTCGCGTGCCCCGAGGTGTGCGCACTCGAGAGCATTCGTGACCGCCGGGTCCATAGGACCCGGCGCATCACGGTAAACGGCCGCTCATAGCGGCCGTTTCCCACGTGATTGCTCCGTCAAATGACGGAGTGATCACTTGGAAACAAACCGGCGTCATGTTATGACGCCTGTTCCTCCCTCCCCTTTCTGTACCGATCGGTACAGCGGAGGGGAAAGAGATCGGTGTCAGCAGCGATGTGGGCTGCATCTGCAGTGCCCACATCGCTGCTCACCGAATTTAACCCCTCAATTCCCTGCCAATACTCTGCAATACCAGTGCATACTCTGCAGTACCCTGCCATTACTCTGCAGTACCCCCCATTACTCTGCAGTAACCCCCATTACTCTGCAGTACCCCCCAATACTCTGCAGTACCCGCCATTACTCTGCAGTACCCCCAATACTCTGCAGTACCCCGCCATTACTCTGCAGTGCAGTACCCCGCCATTACTCTGCAGTGCAGTACCCCGCCATTACTCTGCAGTGCAGTACCCCGCCATTAGGTACTGCACATTACTCTGCAGTACCCCCCATTACTCTGCAGTAACCCCCATTACTCTGCAGTACCCCCCAATACTCTGAAGTACCCGCCATTACTCTGCAGTGCAGTACCCTGCCATTACTCTGCAGTACCCCCCATTACTCTGCAGTAACCCCCATTACTCTGCAGTACCCCGCCAATACCCCGCCAATACTCTGTAATACCCTGCCATAAATTGCCATACTCAGAGATACCCAGCCATACTCGGTGATACCCTGAAGTACCCAGCCATAGACGCCCCCCACCCCTCACCGCCCTCCGGTGCTTCTACCAACTCGCCAGTACGATCAAAGCCAGAATCTTTTTTTTTAATTTTTTATTTCAGGCTTCCCAGCCTAGAGGTGAGATGTGGGGTCATATTGACCCCCCAGATTTCACTGTAAAGAGGACCTGTCACCCCATATTCCTATTACAAGGGATGTTTACATTTCTTGTAATTGGAATAAAAGTGATCAAAAATATATTTTTGGGAAAAAAAATGTCAAACTAAAATAAATAAAGTAAAATGAACAATAAAAAAATAAAATAAGAATTGAAGCGCCCATGTCCCCATGTGCTCGCATGTGCCACACATGTGAGGTATCGCCGAGAATGTTAGAGCGAGAGCAATAATTCTAGTCCTAGACCTCCTCTGCAACTCAAAACATGTAACCAGTAAAAAAATATTTAAAGCGTTGCCTATGGGGATTTTTTAAGTAGCGACGTTTGGCGCCATTCCACGGGCATGTGCAATTTTGAAGAGTGACATGTTTGATATCTATTTACTCAGCATAACTTCATCTTTCACTTTATGCAAACATTGGGCTAACAAGTGGTTAATAATAGAGCTTGCAGTCAGTAGTGTTAGGAGATAGTGCGTGCTGTCTGCGTGCTCTGTACCCAGTACATACCGCTATAATATAGGGCAGGCCCCTACTTTCAAACATCCAACTTACAAACATCTCCTACTTGCAAACGCAAGGAGACAGCAGCAAGTGAGATGAAAAAAGATGGACGACAAAACAAATTATACAGGGGTGATAACCCTTCCCTATGTTTTCCAAAAAGCTTAAAGATATTTTTTTTGACTGGAGCTACACTTTAAAAATGTACCGGTTGAAAATGACAAACAGATTCAACTTAACACAACAAACCTACACAGTCCCTGTCTTGTTTGCACCGCCTGTATACTGCTGTTCTGAGTATATAGGGCCTGGGGGCCACACGCATTTCCTTTTTTTTAATATGGGTACGGGGTTCCCCTTAATATGTGTACAAGACCCAAATAGGCTGGTAATGGGCAGGGAGGGCTACCCATGCCATTTTTCTGAATGATTTTCAACCATATTGCAGGAACCAGATATAACATTAAAACCGCAAGCAGTTTTAAATGGTGTTATTTCCGTTTAATGTCATTTTGTGCAGGGACTGTTCTAAACACGGGAAACACGTGGCACTTCACAGGCATACTACAGACACCCCCCAGGCACCATATTTAAAGGAATATTTCACCTTTTTTTTTTCACTTTAATCGTCATTAAAATGAGTGCTCCCGCCAAAACGGTAGTTTTTAAAACTTTTTTTTGCAGTGACCCATGTCCCCTGAGGCAGGAGGCAGATCGCCAAACCCTTTTTAGCACACTATCTTGCATATTAGCCGTTAAAATTAGCACTTTCCAATTCGAACGTTCGAGTCCCATAGACTTCAAAGGGGTTCTAACGTTCGTACCGAACGCGGGGGTCGTTCGCAAGTTCTGGTGCGAACCGAACCGGGGGGTGTTCGGCTCATCCCTAGTGGCAAGTGACACGCTGCATCTAGTGACAGGCGACAGTGGCAAGTGACACGCTGTATCTGGTGGCAGGCGATGTTGGCAAGTGACATACTGCATGTGGTGGCAGGCAACAGTGTCAAGTCACACGCTGTATCTGGTGGCAGGGCACAGTGACAAGTGACACACTGCATCTGGTGGAAGGCGATTGTGGCAAGTGACATGTTGCATCTAATGACAGGCAACAGTTGCAAGTGACACGCTGTATCTAATGGCAGGTGATGGTGGCAAGTGACACGCTGTAACTAGTGGCAGGCAACGTGGCAAGTGACAAGCTGCATCTGATGGCAGGTGATGGTGGCAAGTGACAAGCTGCATCTGATGGCAGGTGATGGTGGCAAGTGACACGCTGTATCTGGTGGCAGGCGACGATGGCAAGTGACACACTGTATCTGGTGGCAGGCGACGATGGCAAGTGACATGCTGTATCTGGTGGCAAGCGATAGTGGCAAGTGACAAGCTGCATCTGATGGCAGGGGACCGTGGTGAGTGACACACTCAGGGCTCCCACTGATTCTGCATTATGGTGAGATGAACTATACTACTAAAAATAATGTACTTCAATTATCCTGACACCACTCAACCATGGTGTCATCATGATTGAAGCGCTAACACCAGCCATTGCCCCAACTATTCACCCGTGGCCAAAAGATGTTTCCACTAAACTGGTCCCCGGTGCCAAAAAAGTTGGGGGACCGCTGCTCTAAATGGTGTGGCAGGCTACCATTCCCATCTCAGAGTAGAATCTTTGACTTATGGTGGGGTGTAATATAAAGTTGGGCACTGATCACTTTAATCTTTTTTGGTTTTATTTGCTTAACAAACTCTGGGAAAAGAAGGTTGGGTGTACGGGATACGAGAGAGCAAGATCTGGTTTTCTTGTCATTGACCAAATATCATCCTTAGCTGCAATATATTTTTGCTTTTGAGTTTAGAGACGCTTTTAGGCAACAAAATGTTACCCCAACTTTTGTCTACTTTAGAACAGACTTGCTCAATTTGAAAGAACTTCAGAAAAGCAGAGAGAAACGTAACATAAAAATATACGACTTCGAAAAACACATCATGCCGAAAAGAAGACCTAGCCCCATCCTCTCAGTTACTGGAAGTGGGATTTATATTTATTGCTATTTTCTGGCGATTATCGGCACAGGAACAATTACTGCGTGTCCTTTGGAACGCTGGCCTCCCAATCTCCGCTTTGAAGTGTTTTCATTTATTTAAAGAGATGAATTTTGTGTTGCCAAGGAGAAGTTAATTGTTCCCCTCAGCAGGAACATTTTGGTCCCCATTCAATTCATTTTCTGAAACACATTAGCGGACAAGTAAGGCGCACAGCTACATTACACATTCCGCACTCAACGAGAGCCATTGTGACTGGGCCCATATTGTATTATGATTGACAGGTACAGAATTTCAAGACTCGGTCCAATTCTCTCTCTGTGTTTATATAATAGGCATTGGCAGTCACCAGGAGCATTCAGATGCATTGCGGCACTGAGCTTCCCATTGTCCTAGATGCAATATAATGCTTACCTTTACACAGGGTGGAGTTAGACAAATGAGCTTTCTATATTGTGCAGAATTCAGAATGGAGCTGAATTCTGTATTGTGTTGGATGTTTTAGGATTTAGTTGTATATCCTTAAGTAGAACTAAACCTGTGGTGGTCAACTTATTTGTGGTAACATTAGGGTTCAGAAGTGCAGCCCCAGCACCGCCAAAGTGCTCCACATAATATTCAGTGAAGATGATCCTGTTTAATTTGTTCATAAACGATCTGGAGGATGGGGGATGGGGTAACCAGTTCAATCTCTGTATTTGTGGACAATACTAAGCTAAGCAAGGCAATAACTTCTCCGCAGGATGTGCAAACCGTGCAGAAAGATCTGAACAAATGAATGGGATGGGCAACTACATGGCAAATGAGGTTCAATGTAGAAGAATATAAAATAATGCATTTGGGTAGTAAAAATATGAATGCAATCTATACACTGGGGGGGAGAACCTCTGGGGGAATCTAAGATGGAAATGGATCTGGGGGTCCTAGTAGATGATAGGCTCAGCAATGGCATGCAATGCCAAGCTGCTGCTAACAAAGCAAACAGATTATTGGCATCCATTAAAAAAGGGGATCAACTCCAGAGATAAAACGATAATTCTCCTGCTCTATAAGACTCTGGTCCAGCCACACCTGGAATATGCTGTCCAGTTCTGGGCACCAGTCCACAGGAAGGATGTACTGGAAATGGAGTGAGTACAAAGAATGGCAACAAAGCTAATAAAGGGTCTGGAGGATGTTAGTTATGAAGAAAGGTTGCGAGCACTGAACTTATTCTCTCTGGAGAAGAGACGCTTGAGAGGGGATATGATTTCAATATACAAATACCGTACTGGTGACCCCACAATAGGGAGAAAACTTTTTTGCGGAAGGGAGTTTAACAAAACTTGTGGCCACTCATTAAAATTTGAAGAAAAGAGGTTTAACCTTAAACTACGTAGAGGGTTCTTTACTGTAACAGCGGCAACAATGTGGAATTCCCTTCCACAGGCGGTGGTCTCAGCGGGGGACATTGATAGTTTCAAGAAACTATTAAGATAAGCACCTAAACGACCACAACATACAGGGATATACAATGTAATACTGACATATAATCACACACATAGGTTGGACTTGATGGACTTGTGTCTTTTTTCAACCTCACCTACTATGTGATGCTAGAGAAAGCTGTTAGAGACTGAAGTCAGGCAAAAGGAGATGGTCAGAGACCATGTGTGACCATACATGCTGTAAGAGTTGGGGACAATTTTAAACGGAAGCTTAACCAGGGTTTAAAAAAAGTAAAAGTCAGCAGCTAACAATACAGTGTAGCACCCTCCTAGGTTAGGTGAGGCTAAGGTAAATGTATTATTTTTGGCTCCCCCTGTAGCCAGTGAAACAGAGTGTGAATATTTGTGTTAGTTCTGGGTTCTCAGGCTGTAGGTTCAACTAATTCTCCCTGCCTTCTAGTAGGTTATAAAATGTAGTGGGCTGCAAGAGGCAGCCTGCTAAATGAATATTTCTGGGACTCTAGCCAATCCCTGGGTAGGTGTGCCCAGATGTTGGAGAGAGAGCCCATAAATAGTCTGAGGCCTGAGTATCAGGGTTCTTATCCTGAAGGAGGAGAGCCCAGCCTGGAAGGTCTGCTGCCCTTCTGGGCAAGTCAGCTGAAGCCTGCAGAGAATTTGTCACAGTCTACTGGAAGCAGTTCAGAGCCAAGTAAAGGGATGCACTGAGGATCCTGCCGGGAGATTCACAGTACAGATAATAGCCAGTATAGAGGCCTGGAAGTGGGATCCCAGTGACTGTTTAACACCTTACAGACCACCCCACACATATATAGTGCTGCAGGGCGGCAGTCCTGCAGGAAATCATGTACCTGTACATGATTTTGTGCACTGGGTCTGGGGAGCACGTGCGCAGCACCAGCAACCTGCTCCTGCTGTGATTGGACACAGCGGGAGCCAATCAGCAGGTCTGGTTAACCCAATATCCACCAGGACCCAGTGATAGTTCTCAGCAGAGGCAGAACGGTAATCTGCCTATGTAAACAAGGCAGACCACTGTTCTCTGAGAGGAAGATGGAGACCTTGTGTTTCTAAGCCGGAACACAGATCAGCCAGCCAGCCTTGCCTTGTATCTTGTTTCTCTTGAACCTTGAACCCTTTGCTCCTCCCATTAACTTCCTTATTTAAGCCATGCCTTTGCACTTCCTGTTTGCCAGATTATTGTGTTCTCCCCAGTCAATATCTTGCTCTTGTCACTCCTGCTGCCGTATCTTCACTCATTACTAACCCTAGGCTTATTTCTTGACTACACACTGCTTGACCCCTACCTGCTATATATGCTACTGGACCCTGGCTTGCTCACCTCCTGGTGGGTTGATCCTAAGGACCGCAACCTGGTACTAAACTGCAGCAAAACCCATCTCCTCCATCAGGAGCTCTGGTGAATACCGGTTGGTGAACGAGGGAGACCTGCTTGTATACCTTGACTAGGGTAGTCTAAAGGTCCCTCTTCTTTTACCTGTTACCCATTCCACTCCAACCCCCACCCCTTTTACCACAACCATGAAGGATGAGACCACACCTTGCTTTGGAGTAAAATGGCCATAACAGCCTTTATTACCATTACTCAAACACTCCAATCAAAATATATATATCAATATATAAATAGCCAATATATATATATATATATATATATAACCATAACAAACATCAGGTATAACGAATAGCATATAAATAACATGCCCGGTCTGGTGATCTCTGACGGTGACCCATAACTTTACCAAACAACCAACTCACTGCGGTACCCACTTCTACTTAACCAGGCCTCCAGCTGTGACCGCTCGGAGACAACTTCCGACAGTGATAACCATAATGGTATTCCATCCAACGTTCAGGAATACACCGGAGGGACCCATAATAGCAATGGGCCCCCCACCCCTTATCAGATGACCTCTGATTTACCGCCAACCGTCAAAGACCACCAGACAAACACCGCCACAGCCCAAAAGGGTGACTCCCTTACCCTTAAGGGCCACCCCACACCCGCAAGGCCTTCAGAACACCGTCTTGCAATCCCAAAGACCACAAAATAATCCCTACATCGGATAAGTGCACCCCATCCCGTCCAAAGTACATACCCCCATTGCATTGCAGCTCCCGGTGCCGAACCACGATCCCGCTATGCTGGACCACGAACCTCCCCACCACCTTGTGTACCCCAATACGGGTCCAATTGATGCCCCCGACCGAACGAGCCCAGCGCCATACCGTCCTGGCTACAATGTCTGATCAGCCCACCACTGTACCCGGAACACATGACATTCAACCCCCCCGAACAAACGTTCCCACCTCATCCCCGGGATCCCCAACTATCTCAAGCAAGCCTCACTCCGAGAAATACCGAGTTGCCTGCCCTCAGGTCGTTGGTCTCCTCTCCTGGCCCCCCAACACACGTAGGAGTGCCCCACGATCCAGACGAGGCGAGCCGTACCTCCATCTGAAAAGAAAACCAACAGCATAAAACCAGCCGTCAACTACCACCATTGCACCCACCTCAACAAGAAACCAGGCACACCTCCCCGCACATATGTAAATAACTTCCACTTGTGTTGTGCATTTGTGTCCATTTTTTTTTTATTATTATTTATTTATTTATTTATTTATTTTAATTTTATTTTTTATATATATATAAACCCACTCAAACCACCGCCAACTGGAAAACGCAGAGATTCCCATCTCCCAATCCGGCGAACTGCCGTCTCGTCCAACCCACACCGGGCAGCCTCAGTGACCGCCCCGATGCGGTAGGAGTGCGACGCAAAGTCTCTGCTATCCAAACCCACCTCCCGCAAACACTTCCGGAACACCGAAACAAATTGGTACCTGGACAAAAAAGGGGCCCTTCCTCATACCGCAGGAAAGGCCCCTCACCCCCCCCGTCTCACCTCTCGAAAGTCCCGAACCGCTGCCACGGGGCACACCCTGGATCCAGGTAACGCAAACAGGGACACCAGCACCCCCTTCCCCTGCTGGTCCGTTTTGGACCTGCGCAGCCAGAGCCCCACCTGGTCCCCGTCCAAACGTACCTTGCTGTCAAACAGACCCCCAGCCACCCTCTTGGTCAGGCTCACCAATTCCCCGATCCGAAACGCCCCATTAAAAGCCAAAGAAAACGCTGCTGTGAACAGCCGCGCCTCGTAATCTGAAGAGCAAACAAACCCCAGCCGAGAACAGATCGCCTGCAGGTTCGCGAACGTGACCGGCCTCCGCGCATCCCTTGTCCTGTTCTGCTCGCGATAACCTTTTAACGCCTGTCGCACCCAGAAATCTTTTTTTTTTTTTTTTAAATCTTCCACCCATAACAATCTAAACAAGAGCGTCAAACACGCCAGTTTACGGACAATCGCGGAAACCGACACCCCTTGCTCCATATTTCTGGCCACAAAGTCGAGCACAAACAGCCGCCTATCGCATCCCCGATCACTGACCCCTGCCCCCAAACCAGACCCGACCATTTGGTCCAAACCTTGGAGCAGGCCGCCCACGTGGACGCGCTCACCAACTGCCTGAACCATCCCGCAACCACCAAATCCACTCCGGGCAAAGGGCCCCTTCCGTTTCCGTGCCCGGAGCCAGCTCCCTGAAACTGTCCCACTGAAAATGAGACAGTGAGTCAGCCAACTAATCTTCCACGCCCGGGATGTGTACAGCGTACAGAAAAACCTGCAACTGTAAACAACGAAACTAACTGCCGCATCAGCCGTACAACCAGAGGGGAAGTAGCTGACATGCGGTTAACCACCTGCACAACACCCATGTTGTCGTAATTAATGCGCAACTTCAAATACCTACACTCCTCCCCCCACAGCTCCAACACTAACACCACCGGAAATAGTTTCAACAGAAACAGATTTCCCAGGAAACCCGCTGTCTCCCATGTCTCCGGCCCAGGCCCCGCGCTCCACTTGCCCCTGAAAACCGCCCCGTACCCGGTAGAACCCACTGCATCCGCGGCCAAGTCCATGTCAAAGTTGCTAACCGGGCCCGCCATCCACATTACCCTACCATTGTAGGAAACCAAGAACTCATGCCAAACCCGCAAGTACCCCCTATGGTCCCTACCCAGGCGCACAAAGTGCGTCGAAACACTGACCCCCACCGTAGCCGCCAACAGCCGCCCGCAGAAAATCCTTCCTATGGGAATGATCCTACCAGCGAAGTTCAGCTTACCCAGGAGTGACTGCAACGTCCGCAACTAAACCTTAATTCCATGCCAGTGGCACCCCAACAGCCAAAAGCTATCAGGCGGAACTGGGAGCAGCCGGAATGCCGATTCCACATCGGCCTTGGCCATCAGCGCCCCTTGACCATACCGCCGCATCCACCGGACTGCAGCGTCGAACGACGTGTAGGACACCGTGCCCACCTCTGGGTCAATAAAACCATTTACTGAGCCCCCTGTTTGGAAACGACAGGTGATGGATGAGTCAAAACTTCCCCACCTGCTTCTTGGGGACCACCCCCAACGGGGAAACCACCAAGTTGTGCCAAGGCTTTCCCCCAAACGGCCCCCCGTCCACACCTCCTTTCGTAGCTTGTCATCCAACACCCCCGGATGCTGCAATGCCGACTCCAACTGTTTCGCCACCAGCGGCACCGCTGGCAGTGAACAGGTAATCCTAAAGCCATCCCGAAACCCCACCGCCAGCACCCGCGCCGCCACCCTCTCCGGATACCTACTTAGAAAAGGAAGCATCCTTGCCAGTATCACCGGCTTCCTCCCTTTCCTGAGCAGCATCCCCAAATCCTTTCCCTTTCCGGAAGCACCGAGACAGCATGTGTGCTCCACCGCAGCCGGAACACTAATGCCGGAACTTGCACGCTCCCCCGAACTTGCATGCTCCCTCGTTGAACTGCCCGTAGACCCCCCATTTACTTTCGACCGGCAGTCCTGAGGTAGGCACACTCCCGGTCCCCCCTTGAAGAAACTGAGGCGGGGGCTGTGCCGATGACATAAGCCTCATCCAGAGGCTGATGTCCTTGTGGTCCCAGCGCAACTCCGGCCGCACTGCTTCGCGCTGCCGGAATTGCTCGTCATACCGGAGCCATGCCACCCCCCCCCCATACACCCTATGGGCCTCCCCGATCGCATCCATATAACAGAAAAGCGCCAAGCAATGCTCGGGGCTCTTCTCCCCACTGACGCTTGCCAGAATGGCAAATGCCTGTAACCAATTAGAAAAGTGTGCGGTATCAAACCACCGCTTTTCCTCATCCTCCTTCTAGTAATCATCGGGCTTGACCCTGTCCAAGTTAAACTACTTCCATGGGAGAAGCGAGAAAGTCTCTACGTACTCCCCTTTCCCGATCTTTTCCCGCACCTCCTGCTTCAAGTGGGCCCCCAGCGGCCCCTCGAAACACACGTACACCTCCCACCATGCCGCGTCGGCCAACCGAACAATGTCCGACCGTGCAGCCGCTTCCTTTTGTTTGTTGTGTTTTTTATTTTTTATTTTCTCGCGTCCACCACTGGCGCCCCCTCCCCCACTGGAGTCAGCACAGAAGGTGCCAATGTCGTCGTACCCCCTATGCCCCCAGGAACCCCCCCCCAAGCTCCCCGGCCAGGGGAGCCACCCACGGGGCCACCGGTGGCGGCTGCGCCTGCCCCCGGTCAAACCGCCCCACCAAGGCCCGCAGCCCATCCAGCAAATCCTGCATCTGTGCGGCAGGTTCAGCACCCCCGCTGCCCGGTCCCGCTGCCGCCTGAACCCCCGCCACCCTGTGGCCTACCCAACATGCGTCACTGGCCTCCCCGCGTCTGCCTGTACCACCCCCAACAGACCCTGCAATGCCGTAGACAATAATAAAGCATCTTGTGACTCACCTGGCTGTCCAAGAACTCACCCCACAGCCGGACTGGTGACATCTCCTGCTGGATCCGATACCTCTTCATCGTCCGAAAGCTCTCCTTCGGACCGATCCTCCTGTTCCCATGTAGGCGGGGGGTGTAACCCCCCCGGGGGAAGAGCCCCCGGAGGCCGATGCCACAACCCGCATTGGTGCCGCCACCCCTCTGGCCAAGACCTCCCCGGCAGACTGGCGATGCGGACCAGACCTGCCAGCCCCTGGGGAAGCAGACACCCAGGCGCCCCTTCCGGCCTTCTGTGTGGAGCAGCCTGCAGGAGCAGCCTGACCAGGCTGAAGTGCTGTCCCCCTGCTCCTGGCCGCCTGATCCCTGGTAGAGCCAGCCCGAGCAGCCATCCCTCCTGCTGAACTGGACCCTGCTGCAGAGTCTCCCCTCCCCCCACCCGCAGTCTCCAAAGAAGCTCCCCCGCCTCGTGGCATGCCCGCCCCGCCCCCCGACACAGGCCGGAGGCATGATGACCGCCCAAGGCACGCTAAGTCCCCCTGAGTCCTCCTCGCTGGGGGGAGCGATCGGTCCTAAACGAGGTGGCCGAGTAGCAGGCCCAGGTAAAAAGTGCGCCGAAGGCCGCGACCTCCGCGTGCGCTGCAGACTCTCACCACTCCTGTAGTCCGGTCCCGCCGCAACCGCCAGCCACCCGAGATGCACCCTCAGCCATACCGGTCCTCGTTCCTCTGTCTGTCACCTCAGCCCCGCCAGGAGTGTCTCAAGGTCCGCCATCACAGAGGAGCAGTGGTGTAAAACTGCCTCCTCTCTCTGTCCCTTCCTTCGCACTGCCCGTTGCTCCGCCCCTTCCTCCTTTTATAGCACTCCTCCCCTTCCATTACATTTTCCACTTGCTCCTCCCCCACAGCCTCTCTCTCTGCACCTTAAGCCCTTAGACCTTATACAACCCTGTCATGCCCGGCCCTTCCTTACTTCCCTTCAGTCCATCCACTGTGGGCCTCCCTATCCTGCTGGCCAGTGGGAGTCTCTTTACCATTATAGCCACTGACCTTTGAGCCTGACCCCTGTCTATGACAGTTTTTTCTTGGTGCCTGTGTCTTCTTGTCCTGCTAATAAACCTTTCATTTATTTTTCTAGTGTAACCAGGACAGGAAATGATAATAAACCTCTAAAGTGAATACACAGACAGCCCTAAAAACTTGACAGAACATCTGACTCTAACACACACTTTGGCTGGGTTTGGGCTTAAAACCCTTACTGCCGACTTCTGCTTCTGGGGGCCCAAGCTAAAACAAACTGTCGTGGGGTTATGCCTTAATTAAGTTCTATACCAGACATGAATCTGAGTATACAGAGGTCATTGTCCTCATCAATATGGGGGCAAAGTTGCTTTTTCTTGTTGGTTCTTGTGTCATGTTGATGGCATGCTGCCTGGTATGGTTCTTGGGGGAGGGGTGGGCACACTTCACCCCCCACCTCCTTTCATGACCAGCCAGGCTGCATGCTCAGTTAAAGGTCTGGTCGGTTTCTAGAAATGTATTTTTATGGTTGAGAATGTACAGTATATACTAATTTTAGCTAACTGCTCTTTTTTTTGTTTTGCTATTTGTCTCCGTCTCCCCCTCCCTCTCTCTACTCTCTCCATCTCCTTCTCCCCCTCTTCCTCTCTCAATCTGCTTCTCTCCCTCCTCCTCTCTCCATCTCCTTCTCCCCCTCTTCCTCTCTCAATCTGCTTCTCTCCCTCCTCCTCTCTCCATCTCCTTCTCCCCCTCTTCCTCTCTCAATCTGCTTCTCTCCCTCCTCCTCTCTCCATCTCCTTCTCTCCCTCCTCCTCTCTCCATCTCCTTCTCTCCCTCCTCCTCTCTCCATCTCCTTCTCCCCCTCTTCCTCTCTCAATCTGCTTCTCTCCCTCCTCCTCTCTCCATCTCCTTCTCCCCCTCTTCCTCTCTCAATCTGCTTCTCTCCCTCCTCCTCTCTCCATCTCCTTCTCTCCCTCCTCCTCTCTCCATCTCCTTCTCTCCCTCCTCCTCTCTCCATCTCCTTCTCTCCCTCCTCCTCTCTCCATATTCTTCTCTCCCTCCTCCTCTCTCCATCTCCTTCTACCCCTCCCTCTGTCTTATGTTCTTCTCCCCCTTCCTATCTCTCTCCTCTCTCTATTTCTGCTTCCCCCGCCTTTTTTCTCCTCTCTCCATCTCCTTCTCTCCCTCCTCCTCTCTCCATCTCCTTCTCTCCCTCCTCCTCTCTCCATCTCATTCTCCCCCTCTTCCTCTCTCAATCTGCTTCTCTCCCTCCTCCTCTCTCCATCTCCTTCTCCCCCTCTTCCTCTCTCAATCTGCTTCTCTCCCTCCTCCTCTCTCCATCTCCTTCTCCCCCTCTTCCTCTCTCAATCTGCTTCTCTCCCTCCTCCTCTCTCCATCTCCTTCTCTCCCTCCTCCTCTCTCCATCTCCTTCTCTCCCTCCTCCTCTCTCCATCTCCTTCTCTCCCTCCTCCTCACTCCATATTCTTCTCTCCCTCCTCCTCTCTCCATCTCCTTCTACCCCTCCCTCTGTCTTATGTTCTTCTCCCCCTTCCTATCTCTCTCCTCTCTCAATTTCTGCTTCCCCTGCCTTTTTTCTCCTCTCTCCATCTCCTTCTCTCCCTCCTCCTCTCTCCATCTCCTTCTCTCCCTCCTCCTCTCTCCATCTCCTTCTCTCCCTCCTCCTCTCTCCATATCCTTCTCTCCCTCCTCCTCTCTCCATCTCCTTCTACCCCTCCCTCTGTCTTATGTTCTTCTCCCCCTTCCTATCTCTCTCCTCTCTCTATTTCTGCTTCCCCCGCCTTTTTTCTCCTCTCTCCATCTCCTTCTCTCCCTCCTCCTCTCTCCATCTCCTTCTCTCCCTCCTCCTCTCTCCATCTCCTTCTCCCCCTCTTCCTCTCTCAATCTGCTTCTCTCCCTCCTCCTCTCTCCATCTCCTTCTCTCCCTCCTCCTCTCTCCATCTCCTTCTCTCCCTCCTCCTCTCTCCATATCCTTCTCTCCCTCCTCCTCTCTCCATCTCCTTCTACCCCTCCCTCTGTCTTATGTTCTTCTCCCCCTTCCTATCTCTCTCCTCTCTCTATTTCTGCTTCCCCCGCCTTTTTTCTCCTCTCTCCATCTCCTTCTCTCCCTCCTCCTCTCGCCATCTCCTTCTCTCCCTCCTCTTCTCTCTTTCTGCTTATCTCCCTTCTCCTCTCTCTATTCCCTTTTCCCCCTCCCTTCTCTCCAATCTCTATCTCCTTCTCTCTCTCTCTATCTCCTTCTCTTCCTCCTCCACTCTTTATCTCCTTCTCCCCCTCCCTCTTTCTATGCCCCCACTCCTCTCTATCTCCTCTCTCTATTTACTTTTCCCCCTCCCTTATTCTCTTCTCTCCTTCCTCCTTTCTCCATCTCCTTCTCACCCTCCTCCCCTCTCTCTCCATCTCCATCTCCTTCTCTCTCTATCTCCTTCTCTCTCTATCTCCTTCTCTCCCTCCTCCCCTCTCTCGCCATCTCCTTCTCTCCCTCCTCCTCTCTCTATCTCCTTCTCTCCCTCCTCCCCTCTCTCTCCATCTCCTTCTCTCCCTTCTCCCCTCGCTCCATCTCCTTCTCTCCCTCCTCCCCTCTCTCTCCTCTCTCTCCATCTCCTTCTCTCCCTCCTCCCCTCGCTCCATCTCCTTCTCTCCCTCCTCCCCTCTCTCTCCATCTCCTTCGCTCCCTCCTCCTCTCTCTATCTCCTTCTCCCCCTCCTTCTCTCTCCTCTTTCTGCCTCCCTCTCCCTCCCTCTCTCTCTTCTCTCTAGCATTTCTGTCCCTCTCACTCTCCTCCTCTATCTCCTTCTCCCTCCCTCTCTCTCCTCTCTCTATTTCCTTTTCCCCACCCTTTTTCTCCTCTATCTCCTTCTCCCCCTCCCTCTAGACAAGTGCGATTCGTTTTGTACGAATTTCCAAAAATTCCTACATTCAGAGGCATCCGAAATACGAATTTCTATGCTTCCGAATTTTATACAAAATTTTGTTGATGAATTTCAGATCCAAATTCCGTTACAACAGAAATGTGACTGGTGTTTTGTTGACCAATCAGAGGTTTTCTTCTGCTGCTGAGTGAGGGTTGGGGAAATTACCTTTTTTATTATGTGAGTGGGAGAGACTGGTACTGGTAGTTGATGGGAGATTCAGAATCGGCCAAAATAAGAATGTTCGTTAATATTGTTTTATTATTGTCATAATATGATGAAGTTAAAAACCCAGAAAGTCAGCACAGCACAGGGATGGTGGGAGCCCCTCATAATGAGCATAGCACAGGGATGGTGGGAGCCCCTCATAATGAGCACAGCACAGGGATGGTGGAGCCCCTCATAATGAGCACAGCACAGGGATGGTGGGAGCCCCTCATAATGAGCACAGCACAGGGACGGTGGGAGCCCCCCATAATGAGCACAGCACAGGGACGGTGGGAGCCCCTCATAATGAGCACAGCACAGGGATGGTGGGAGCCCCTCATAATGAGCACAGCAGGGGTAAAGCCCCAGGAAAAAGTCAGCACAGCACAGGGATGGTGGGAGCCCCTCATAATGAGCATAATGAGTCCGATGACTGCCATATTGACAAAGGTATTTTTTGCCTTTTAAATCCATCATAACGAATGTTCCTAATTGCTAACGAACCAACGAAAATTCATATTTCGTACGAATCCAAATTGAATTTCGGACACAAATTACGAAATACAAATTAACGGCTAATAGGAAACGGAATGGAACAAAACGAATTTATTGATGGCACACATCTACCTCTGTTCTCTCTCTCTCTTCTTTTTTCCCCCTCCCTCCTCCCCTCTCTCTCCATCTCCTTCTCCCCCCCCCCTCTCTCTCCTCTATTTCCTTCCCCCCCCCCTCCCTTTTTCACCTCTCTCCTTCCTCCTCTCTCTATCTCCTTCTCTCTCCTCTTTCTGTCTCCTTCTCCCCCCCCCCTCTCTCTAGCACTTCTGTCCCTCTCACTCTCCTCTCGCTAACTCCTTCTCCTTCTCCTTCCCTCTCTCTCCTTACCTCTCTCTCCCTTCTCTCCTTCTTTCCTCTCTCTAGCTCCTTCTTTCTCCCTCTCTGTCTTTTCTCTCTGTCTCCCATGTATGAAGCTGTAGAATTTCCTAACCCGTGGTTTCCATACTCTGAGCTGTTGCAGATAGATGCACATGCCTGAAGTGTTGTATGACATTGTGCTAAAAGCTTTGCTGCTGCTAGATATATGTGAAGGGGGGTTGATGTATACAGCGGGCAGGAACAGTTCATACAAATGTCAGTTGCTCTCTGCTGTCCTTTCTTCCTTCTATATACACTCTCTCCATTCACTTTATTTCTAAGCTTTGACCCTGTTATTTTAATTCTCTTTCCTCTCTCTTTTTGTCTCTGTTTTCCTTTTACCAATCTCTATACATCCCAACTGTCCTGGATTACCCGTGAAAGTCCCACCTTGGGCGGTCTGTCCCACATCCTGCACACCTTCATTTAACCCCTAGGTGCTGTCTGGCTCACTGTCCAAACAGCTGGTTGCTAGACGTGGTCCACCTGGCGTCTAGCAACCAGTGACTTCATGACGATGAGAGTGGGGCCCCAGCATTTAGAGTGAGATGAAGGAGAATTTAACTTCCTCCTCCTTGTGCCTAAGCCCCACCCCTGACTCCTCCCACAACTCGGCCCCCCGACTCTGGGTCTTGCCTGGAGGCTGTCCCTGCTGCTGGAAGAAAGGTAGGAGAAATGCTCCCTGCCCCGAGGAAGCTCATGGTCCCTCTGCTCCCTCCCATACACTGCCCCCTCCAGTCATGCTGTACAGTCCCACCATACTGCCCTCCACTATCGGATTCCCCTCCCATCATACTGCCCTTCACTATACCCCTTCCCATCACATTTCCCTCCACTACCCCCTCCCATCATACTGACTTCCACTACCCCCCCTCCCATCATACTGCCCTCCACTACCCCCTTCCCATCATACTGCCCTTCACTACCCTCTCTCCCATCATACTGCCCTCCACTACCCCCCTTCCTGTCATACTGCCCTCTAATACCCCCTTCCCATCATACTGCCCTCCACTACCCCCTTCCCATCATACTGCCCTCCACTACCCCCTTCCCATCATACTGCCCCCCTACCCCCTCCCATCATACTGCCCTCCATTACCCCCATCATACTGCCCTCCACTACCCCCTCTTCCATCATACTGCCCTCCACTACCCCCCTCCCATCATACTGCCCTCCACTACCCCCCTCCCATCATCCTGCTCTCCACTACCCCCTCCTATCATACTGCCCTCTACTACCCCCTCTACCATCATACTGCTCTCCACTACCCCCTTCCCATCATACTGGCCTCCACTACCCCCTTCCCATCATACTGCCCTCCACTACCCCCTTCCCATCATACTGCACTCCACTGCCCCCTCCCATCATACTGACCTCCACTACCCCATCCCATCATACTGCCCTCCACTACCCCTTTCCCATCATACTGCCCTCCACTACCCCCTTCCCATCATCCTGCCCTCCACTACCCCCTCTTTCATCATACTGCCCTCGACTACCCCCCTCCCATTATCCTGCCCTCCACTACCCCCTCCCATCATACTTCCCTCCACTACCCCCTCTACCATCATACTGCCCTCCACTACCCCCTTCCCATCATACTGGCCTCCACTACCCCCTTCCCATCATACTGCCCTCCACTACCCCCTTCCCATCATACTGCCCTCCACTGCCCCCTCCCATCATACTGACCTCCACTACCCCCCTTCCCATCATCCTGCCCTCCACTACCCCCCCATCATGCTGACCTCTACTACCCCCCTCCCATCATACTGCCCTCCACTACCCCCCTCCCATCATACTGCCGTCTACTGCTCCCCTCCCATCATACTGCCCTCCACTGCCACCCATCCCATCATACTCCCCTACACTACCCCCATCATACTTCCCACTGCCACCCCTTCCATCATACTGCCCTCCATTGCCACCCCCTCCCATCATACTGCCCTCCGCCCCGTCATCCTGTCCTCCGCTGCCACCCCCTCAAATCATACTGCCCTCCACCCCATCACACTGCTCTCCACTGCCCCCTCCCATCATACTGACCTCCACTACCCCATCCCATCACACTGCCCTCCACTACCCTCCTTCCCATCATACTGCCCTCCACTACCCCCCTTTCCATCATACTGCCCTCCACTACCCCCTCCCATCATACTGACCTCCACTACCCCATCCCATCATACTGCCCTCCACTACCCCCTTCCCATCATACTGCCCTCCACTACCCCCCTTCCCATCATCCTGCCCTCCACTACCCCCCCATCATGCTGACCTCCACTACCCCCTCCCATCATACTGCCCTCCACTACCCCCTCCCATCATACTGCCCTCTACTGCTCCCCTCCCATCATACTGCCCTCCACTGCCACCCCTCCCATCATACTCCCCTACACTACCCCCATCATACTTCCCACTGCCACCCCTTCCATCATACTGCCCTCCATTGCCACCCCCTCCCATCATACTGCCCTCCACCCCGTCATCCTGTCCTCCGCTGCCACCCCCTCAAATCATACTGCCCTCCACCCCATCACACTGCTCTCCACTGCCACCCCTTCCATCATCCTGTCCTCCACTGCCACCCCCTCCCATCATACTGCCCTCCACCCCATCATATTCACTCATGTACACAGCTCATCCCAGAACCCTGCACTCTGTACATAGCTCATCCCAGAACCCTGCACTCTGTACATAGCTCATCCCAGAACCCTGCACTCTGTACATAGCTCATCCCAGATTCCTGCACTCTGTACATAGCTCATCCCAGATCCCTGCACTCTGTACATAGCTCATCCAAGAACCTTGCAATCTGCACATAGCTCATCCCAGAACCTTGCACTCTGTACATAATGCACTCCAAACCTTGCATACTTTTATCCTTTTTTTTTAAATGAATGTGCTGTAGTTTGTATGTATCCATGAGACTCTTTCCTGGGGAACAATAATAAAAGCATATTTTATAGGTACAAAGAATCCCGAGTTTTGTCGCGGCATGCTATGCAAGGTTACTTCCTTCCTCAAGTGTCCCTCATTCTGAAGTTCAAAAGCTGGGATGTATGAATCTCTCCTCTCTGTCTCTTCCTTGGTTCCATTCTATTTGCAGGGAACTGTACAGTTATATTATGGTCAGTAGGGTATTCTTACCTATTCTTAAGGGTCGGTTCACATCACAATTTCTGCATCCTGAATGCATTTCTGTATGCACGTTTCTGATTCATTACGGTGCGTTTTTCTCCCTCTTAAATGCTCTTAAAACTTAAACGCTCTTAAATGAACATTCCAGCAGAGACCCGTAGTCACGTCACGTTACGTGCTTGCCTTGTTTATGACAGAATCATGTCTGGTTGCCAAGTACACTTGTAAAAAATCTGGTTGCTAAGGACTTTCTAACATATCTGGTTATTCAATAAACTTATGACATGACTGGTTGCAAAGGACTATTGTAAGAAATCTGGTTGCTAAGGACATGCGTAACAAAAATGGTTGGTAAGGACTTTTTTTTCAAATGAGATTTGTTCCAGTGCATTTTTGATGCATTTTGCTGTGTCCCAGATGCATTCCATACAGAAAAAAATGCATCATTTTTTACTTTTGTTGACTGCACTGGAATGCACTGCACTGTGAACTAGGACAATTGAAGTCCATGATAAACACTGTCCATGCATTCTTGATGCAAAATAAAAATGCACCGGGCTGCATCTGATGTGAACCAGCCCTTAGAGTTTTAGTTTAGTGCTGTCTTGGAGAGAATTTCACCTAGGAGGTTGCTAGGGAATTCTGCCTGCCTCAGAATTGTTTACCCAGGGGTATAAATGGGGAGTGGAGCCTGTAGTCTTGGTCGGAGTCAGGGGTGAGGGAAAAAACAGAAACTAGTATTGTTGAGAGAGGACAACTAGGTCCTTGTGGGAGTTCCAGGATCTATACAGAGCTGACAGTGTAGCCTGTCCATGAAACATTCTTCCCCTTTGCAGGAATGAAGTCTGTTCCACAGCCTTTACGTTCCTTAGTGGGTCATGCCAAGAAGCTGGAGTACTGTACTAGAGAGTACCCAGAGACTGGGCATAGAACTGAACAGAACAAGCTACACAAGATGGAGCCATGCTGTAATGGATGGATGCAATCAATAATGAAGTGCACCATTATTGACCATGTTTTATGGACTGTTATGTTGCCTGTTGCACAAGTATCAAAGAGGTTCTAGCAAGAAGCAGACTAGTCCTATTTATCTGGTGGTGGGAATGGTGGTCTGTACCAAGGAAACAAGAATTAAGTGTTCAGACTGGCTTAGTTGGGGGATTGGTGGTGATTGGGTGAAGGTGGGTCATCACATTCAGCAGAGGTGATGGGTTCCCTGTCTGGACCACAAGTCTGGAAGACCTGGGTCCCTTGTGTATTTTGTCCAGGTGGGTGGCATAGCCCCTGATGTACCCAACAAGGCACCACAGGCATGAGACCCATACAACCTATGTAAAGAATTGTGTTAATCCCTGGACCCCTGGCAAAGACAATCTGGCCATAGAGTGAGAGCTAGAGCTCAGGGAAAAGGTTTTTAACTCTTATCCCTAGCTGCATTCATTTAGGTAGACCCCTAGTGAGGGAACTGAATTATCCATTGCTACTGGGAGTGCGCTACATATTAATATGTTCCTCTCATGTTCTTTCTCTCTTATCTTTTCTCTTATCTTCTCTTCTCTTTTCTTTATCTTCTCTTAGATTTCCTCTTTTCTCTTATCGTCTGTAGTGCCCTGGGGTTTAGTCAGGGAGCTCCTCACCAAATTTCTTGTCAGGAGTAGCTAGTGTAGATAGTCTTAAGAGATCCATTGATTTCTCCCTGTTTGGCCTTATTGTGCTTTCCTCGTCTGCCACTAGGTGCCCAGGCACTTGATGGCATTAGATGTGAGAAGGACATTTCAAGGTCAAGGTATGGGTATATGGGATAGTTCAGCCAATGGGCGGGTTTTTTTTAAAAATCCCTTAGCCTGCTGGGAGAACCTATATATTCGCGCGGAGTCAGGTGATCTATGTTCTGTGCCTCCTGTCTGGGGTGGATGTGTCCCCCCCCCCCCCCCCCGGGCTGCTAGGCCAGAGATTGGGCCTATACCTGGGGCATCAGGCTGCCAGGCTGTGAGAAGGGCCTATCCAGAAGTAAGAGGGCAGCACAGGGTTGGGACTGCAGCTTGCAGTTCAACCAACAGTGACGGTTCTGCCAGCCAGAGCACCTGTCGCGGTCGGAGGTAGAAGGGTAGCTGTCACCACTAAGGGACCAACCACCTTTATCAGGGACCACAGTGAGTAACTGAAGCAAGTACCAGAGCAGTATTCTCAACAAACGGACACGGTGGAGAATCAACTTGGATGGAGGTGTCACTTGAAGAGCAACCTTGTGTGTCAAGCCAGGGACCGAGCCGGTTCACGGGGGTGAAGCTTGAAAGGTATCTGGAGTGCCAAGCTAGGGACCCAGCAGAGAAGTGTGGCTTACCCTTGAGGGAGATACCACCGTAAAAAGCCTTGAGGAGCTCACGGGATTCAGAGTCAGCGAGTCCAGTGAGAGACTAAGAGCTCAAGGGGCTGAAGAGCTACAAGTGGACATTTTAGTAAAGCTGAGAGAACTGTTGAACATTGTCTTAGGAACTGTTAGATACTGTTACCATAGGAGACAGCAAACCTGCACGCGCAGAAGTGGCACCTTGCTGGGGCCTTTCCCTGTACGACAGTCCTAATATTGAAGTCTCTGAGTCTGCCAATTGAAATTATAACTACTCAAGGGTGTCCCTGGTCCTAACCCTCTTTCCCTTGCAAGATATAAAAAGGACTGTTAAAAGAAATAAAACCTTTTTTGCATCCAAGAAGTGTCTGGCGCCCAATGATTTTCACCATCGTTGCACCCACTATCCCTCACAACCCACTACATATTGAAGGATTTCATCTGTCTTTGGCCTTGGAGGTTCTCATTAGACCAAATGATCCTGTTCGTTCCCATGGCAGAGACGCGCTCTACCTCTCTGCCCATTGTCTCTTTATTGGATAGATTGATACTGTAGCAGTGCAGTCATTGGCTACCGCTACTGTCAATCAAATCCAATGACATGGGTGATGGGGGGCGGGGCCGAGTCCAGCATTCTGTGTCTATGGACGCAAGAGCTGGACTCAGGAACCCCCGGGAGAGCGCTTCTCCTAGGGGGTTTACCGATGCGGAGAGGAGATGATAGTGCCAGCGGAGGACTCCAGAAGGGGAGGATTGCGGCCAATCTGTGCAAAACAAACTGCACAGTGGAGGTAAGTAAGACATGTTTGTAATTTAAAAAATAGTAATAAAAAACGAGGCTTTACAACCCCTTTAACACTTGTATGGTCAAAGGGACAGCTCATTCTAGGTTATCACTAAACTGGGAAATTAAGCATTTTAAAGACTTTAAGATAAAAAGGACGAATATATACACAACATGAATAGTAAAGTGATATGGTAATCTATCCATCTCCCTAGCATGAATAAAGGAGCTATTCATTTCAGAACCATGGACAGCTCAACAACGAGGGGCTACAATCACATCGGTTAGACTGTTGTATACTGCATAGTCTATAAGACTGGTATACTGTATGCATTAAAGAATATCCATTATACTATTATACACATTTTGTAATATCTATTAGACTGTCATATACATCCCATAATGTCAGTCTGTTATATATATCACATAGGAGTGAATTTATTTAAAAAAAATATATATATATCTAGCTGTGCTATTGCTTTAAGCATACTCACAGCTGTCACAAATAATCCCCATATTCTAGAGCTCCACAATTTCATTGAAATGTATTTTTTCCCAAAAAATTGTGTTTGAAAGACCGCTGCACAATCACCGTGTGACATAAAATATTGCCCTTTTATTCTCTAGCAGGGATCTCAAAATGGCGGCCTTCACGTTGTTGCGAAAACTACAATTCCCATGAGGCATTGCACGGCTGACAGTTACAAGCATGACTCCCTCAGGCGGAGGCATGATGGGACTTGTAGTTCTGCAACCGCTGGAGCGCCACCAGTTTGAGACCCCTTCTCTCTCCTTTCAGCCTTCTCTCTGCTAACAAAACAAAACATATATATATATATATATATATATATATATATATATATATATATATATATATAATGTTTGGGGGTTCTAAGTAATTTTCTAGCAAAAAATACAGATTTTAACTTGTAAGCAACAAATGTCAGAAAAAAAGCTTAGTCTTTAAGTGGTTAAATTGCCCTCATTTACAGACCAAAGTTTATTCCTTTGATCTAAAAAAGAACGACAGATACATTGTGTCTCTTCTCTCTACACTGAGGAATATTGATATACATTTGCCGGTGATCTGTCAAAATAGCCAATTCATCAAGATCTTCAATTACATCACTTCCGGTTACTGTAAACCGTCATTAATTGGAGGTTTTGACACAACACCGGCAAGCGTGTACACTCCGATACACAAAGAGTTGGCTGTTTTACTGTACTGTATATCCATCACCTATTTTCCATTGTTCTAACATATACATAATTTTATATGAGCTAGACCGATATATTTACATAATGCTATATGAGCTAGACTGATATATATACATCATTCTATATGAGCTAGACCGATATATATACACATCATGCTATATGAGCTAGACTGATATATATACACATCATGCTATATGAGCTAGACTGATATATATACACATCATGCTATATGAGCTAGACTGATATATATACACATCATGCTATATGAGCTAGACTGATATATATACACATCATGCTATATGAGCTAGACTGATATATATACACATCATGCTATATGAGCTAGACTGATATATATACACATCATGCTATATGAGCTAGACTGATATATATACATCATTCTATATGAGCTAGACCGATATATATATATACAGTACATCATGGAACTTCAGTTAGTCTGTTACTGTATATACTATTATATAATGTCTGTTGTGCTGTCATATACATAATGAAATATTAGGCTGCAGCAGGGGAATTGCTAGGTGGCAAAAAGACCAGGGGAGTGGGAGTGGTGCGGGTTTTTTGACTGGGTGGTGTGGTTGTGTGGTTGTGTGGTTGTGTGGCGGGGGTGCGCTCAATTGCTGGCTGCTGCTTGGCTTACCAGTGCCCTTACACACACTGACCTACCTGACATACACACACTGACCTACCTGACATACACACACTGACCTACCTACCTGACATACACACACTGACCTACCTTACACATACACTGACCTACCTGCCTGACATATACTGACCTACCTGACATGCACTGACCTACCTGACATACACTGACCTACCTACCTGGCACCCACACACTGACCTACCTGACCAGGAGACAGACTTCACGTGTCCTGCAGCAGCAGCTCAGCTCAGCTGTGGTGTGCGAGGCAGCCGGAGGAGAGGAGAGCCGCCTGCCTGAGCACCAAGCAGGGGGTCAATGTGGCGCGGTGGCCGCATTTTAATTCCCGCCTTCTGGAGCCTTCAGCGCCTATGATGGACGTCACATCTCCCACGGTCCCGCCATTAGACCAGTTGGACGTTCATCATAGGCGCTGCAGGCTCCTACTATGTGACTCGGCGGCACTCGGGATCAAATCGGTTCACGCTCGGCGAAAGGGGGTGGCACTCATGGCTAATAATAGAACAGAGACCACCTAAGACCTGGTGCTTTTTGGGGTCCCACTCGGCCACTGTAAGACCCCCTTCCCCCCGAGCGCCAACGCCACTGGGCTGCAGTGTACATCATGGCATGCCCATTAAGCTGGAATATAGATTATGGATTGTCATTTGGGCAGGTATATAGATCATAGGATGTCCATTATGTTATCATTAACATAATGCTATGAGAGTTATGCTGGTATACACATTGCTGAATGTCTGCTAGGATAGTAAATACATCATACTACAGTATGTCCTTTAAACTGGTATGTATATTATAGAATGTCAATTGATGCTTTAACTTTCCTTTAAAATTCTTCTGACACTTGTAAATTATTCTGTATTAGAGAGAGAGAGATATTAATAGCTGTGGTTCTTTCACAGAAGTATGTATTATAATTATAAAGTCCTTGCTGCCTCAGTAGGGCATTTTATCTGGAACATTGCTTTTAAAATGTCCTTAGCATTGAAAATGACAAGGCTCAGTACATTGTACTACTGATGTTCTCAGTAACCACGATTAGTCATTAACCACTTAAGGACAGGGCCTCTTTCTGGGATTTGTTGTTTACAAGTTCAAAACAGTTTTTTTGCTAGAAAATTACTTATAACCCCCAAACATTATATCTTTTTTTCTAACACCCTAGAGAATAAAATGGCGGTCGTTGCAATACTTTCTGTCACACTGTATTTGCTCAGCGGTCTTACAAGCGCACTTTTTTTAATAAAAAATACACTTTTTTGAATTAAAAAATAAGACAACAGTAAAGTTAGCCCAATTTTTTTTACATTGTGAAAGATAATGTTACGCCGAGTAAATTGATTCCCAACATTTTCTTGTTTCCGTTATAACATTTTGTAAATAAATAATTTTTTTCCTTCACTGATGTACACCGATGAGGCTGCATTGATGGGCACTGATAGGCTGCACTGATTGACAGCACTGATGGGCACTATTTGGCTGCACTGATGGGCACTGATTGGCTGCACTGATGGGCACTAATTGGCTGCACTGATGGGCACTAATTGGCAGCACTGATGGGCAATAATTGGCTGCACTGATTGGTACTGATTGGCAGTACTGATGGCCACTAATTGGCTGCACTGTTTGGCAGCACTGATGGGCACTAATTGGTTGCACTGATGGGCACTAATTGGCTGCACTGATGGGCACTGATTGGCTGCACTGATGCATACCTCCCACCTTTCTGAGATGGGAACGAGGGACACCTATAATCAAAACTATGTTGTCATAGGACACACCCCCTACCACGCCCCCTTAAAGGAGAATTATGTAAAAAAATTAGTTAAACCCACAAGTGATTATTTTTTTATCACTACTATTCCTTTCTATTGGCTTCTAAAATGTACAAATGCAGCAATTTAGAAATCGCATGAAAGATTTAGAGCTGGGAAACACTTTTTGAAAGATAAATAGTGCATTTTATATACATTTATATAGATCAGACCAAAATGAGGGACAAATGAGGAGGAATGAGGGACAGAGGGACTTTGTTCCAAATCAGGGACAGTTGGGAGCTATACTGATGGGCACTGAAAGGCAGCACTGAATGGCATCACTGATGGGCAAAGTTGGGGCTGCACTGATAATCAGTACCCTAATTATCTGCACAGGTCTCCCCTGGAGAGAAATGCTGGCATTTCCTTGTTTACATGTGGTCATCTGTGATTGGGCACAGCTGATCACATGGGTACAGAGCCTCGTCATCAGCTGTTTACTGGTAGCAGTGATGCAACGTGTCCCAAGGACAGAGCGCACCACCGATCGACATGTCATTTGCAAGCTCAGGTCCCAGAATTAGAGAGCCGCCACCCACCTGTCATTTTACAATACAGCAGGCGGGATCTAGTTAAGAGGGCTGAGCGACCACTGCTGATCGCATAACCTGGTCATCCCAGCAGCAGGAATCCGCAGATTCTTGCCGCAGAAATCTAGCGGCTTCACCAGCCCGGCCATGTGAAAGGGCCTAACTGGTTTGGTAGTGATCAGGGACACTGTGATTGGTGTGGTGGTGATCAAGGACACTGTGATCGGTGTGGTGGTGATCAGGGACACTGTGATCGGTGTAGTGGCGATCAGGGACACTGTGATCGGTGTGGTGGTGATCAGGGACACTGTGATCGGTGTGGTGGTGATCAGGGACACTGTGATCGGTGTGGTGGTGATCAGGGACACTGTGATTGGTGTGGTGGTGATCAGGGACACTGAATGAGTGGCGGTGATTAGGGACACCGATAGGTGACAGAATATAAAAAAGTATACTTTTTCTTTTACTATCTTCTTTATTTTATTTTTTATTTTTTACATACTGTCACCAGAGTAGTGCAGTGTCACCATATTAACATTGTACTACTGTGGGAAGGTGATCAGGATTTTTTATTTTTTATTTTACACTGTGATTGCTTGTTACACTGATGACCACTGTCACAACAATAATTTTAACTGTAATAAATGGTTTTCATTTGGGGCTCATGTTTTACTCTTGTTTACTTTTGTGATGCTGAAATTGGTCACAGGTATCATATGGTACAGTGACACGGGGGCAGTGCCATCCACTGTGCAGCATTGTGAGCGGTTCTGCAGCGATACTACAAAGAGTGACAAGCGCAATTAGAAAAAAGTATTATAACTGATGTGATAGACCAGTGGCCCCCCAAAACAACAGATTGAAGCGGGGTGTTATATACCTTCTTCCACATACATACTGCACTTCTCTAGAGACTTTTGTCACAGGGTCATTTAAAAAATGACAGGCAGAGGAAGAGGCAGGCCCTTCAGGAGGGCTGGTAGGGGTAGGGAAGGAGCAACAAGCTTGAGCCAAAGTGGCAAATTACAGAAGGTGTGTGCGATTACATCAAAGGACACACCAGACTTGGTTGAGTGGCTCACTCAGCCTTACTCTTCTGCACTCTCCTCATGCTCTCGATCTGCACTCTCTTCTTCACTCTCTGCTGTATGCACCCCCAAAGACACTACCACCAACAACACCACCACCATATACCTTCCGCTTGAGTCACAGGAATTATTTTCCGATCCATCACAAGACATTTCCAATGTGCAGCCACTTATTGGATCAGGAAGAGGAGGTAGCAACAACCACCACTCAGCAATCTGACAGCAGATAGGGAGGAGAAGCAGGCAAAACTTACATTGCACAGGAGGGACAAAGCAGACTGCTAATGTATCAGGAGCAAGGCATCAACCATGTACGGTCACATCTGGCACTCCCAGGATGCTGGCACATGGCTCCGCAGTGTGGGCTTTTTTTAACGTGTCCGCTGCTGACAATAGTGTTGCCATCTGCAGCCTTTGCAGTCAACGCATAAGTCGTGGTAAGCCCAACACTCACCTATTGATGACCGCCTTAAGAAGGCACATGAGCTGCCATCACCGAGCCCAGTGGGAGCAACAGAACCCACAAAACCACACTCCAGGCTCTCACCGTCCAGCCTTGTCTTCTACTTCTCCTTCATCTCTCCTCACAATTGTCTACCACTCCACCTTCCATCATGCAGTCCTCACGTTTTTCTGGAAAAAGGCAGGCTTCCGTGGGCCAAATGTTGATGACGCCGGATAACCCTCTTGCCCAACGGTTGACGGCTGGCTTGTCAGAACTGATAACCCACCAACTACTGCCTTATAAACTGGTGGACTCTGAGGCCTTTCGAAAATTTGTGGCCATTGGAACACCACAATGGAAGGTCCCAGGAAGGAAGTATTTCACACAGAAGGGCATTCCAGAGCTATATGGGCATGATCAGCGGCAAGTGAATGTATCTCTGGCACACAGTGTCAGTGCCAAGATACATCTGACCACAGACACGTGGTCTAGCTAACACGGGCAGGGAAGGTATATAACTTTTACTGCCCACTGGGTGAACCTTCTGACAGCCGTCAAGCATGTAACCTGTGGCAACCCTGTAGATTTGGTTTTACCGCCACGGATTGCATGCAGGCCTGCTTCTTCTTCTCCTCCTCCTACTCCATCCTCCTCCCTCTCCTTCTCAGCTGACTCCTCCTTTTCCGCTGCTAGCGTCTCTTCAGCTGCAACACCCAAGATCCCCAGAACCTATTCGACATGCCAGGTGAGACGTCGCCATGCTGGGCTGCGTCTGTTGTGCCTGGAAGCCAAGAGCCACACTGGCCCGGCACTCCTTTCAGCTTTGCGTTCACAGGCAGATCAGTGGCTAACACCACTCAATTTGACAGTTGGTAAAGTGGTGTGTGACAACGGTGCCAATCTGCTTAGCGCATTGAAACAGGGCAAAATTACACACGTGCCATGCATGGCACATGTCTTAAACTTGGTTGTGCAGCGATTCGTTGTCCAATACCCTGGGGTCCAGGACATCTTGCGGCAGGCAAGGAAAATCTCGGCCCATTTCAGAAGATCTTACACGGCCATGGTTTGCATTGCTGACATTCAGTGGCGACACAATCTGCCGGTCAGACGTCTTATTTGCGATTGCCCAACGTGATGGAACTCAACCTTCTATATGCTTGATAGGCTGCTCCAGCAGAAACGTGCAGTTAATGACTACCTGTACAAACTCTGTGGCAGAACAGGTTCTTTCTGGGGAGCTTGGTTTTTTTTCACCGCGCCAGTGTCTGCACATGTGCGACGCATGCAGACTTCTGCGGCCATTTGATGAGATCACCAAACTGGTCAGTCGCAGCCATGGCTCCATCAGTGACATCGTACCTTATGCCATCTTTATGGAGCGTGCATTGCGTCGTGTCATTGATCAAGCCGTGGAGGAGCAGGAGCAGGAAGATGAGGAAGTCGCAATGCTGGGGGGGCTGGACGGGGGGCTACTCTATCTGAGATAAGTCAACAACAGGAGTCTGAAGAGGAGTCAGAGGACGATGGTGCCAGGGTGGATGAGGAGGAGCAAGAAGAGCAAGCTTTAAACCTTTCTGGGATCCCTGTTGTTGTGCGTGGATGGGGAGAGGAAAACGAGGAGGACGACATTATCCTGGATGATGAGCAGGAGCCAGGCCACCACATCGCTTCCAGTTTAGTGCAAATGGGGGCCTTCATGCTCTAGTGTTTTAACAGGGACCCCCGCATAAAAAGCATAAAGGTCAAGGACCAGTACTGGGTGGCAACGTACTTAGACCCCCGGGAAAAACACAAAATGGCGGAAATGTTACCACCGTCACAGGGGGCTGTCAGAATGGAGCACTTCCAGGCCTTACTTCGAGAAATGCTACATTCTGCTTTTGCGTGCTCTGGCAGAGGAGGAATTCCCACTCCCAGAGAAAGAGTTGCGGGTACCAATCCAACAGTGCCTGATAGAAGAGGGCAGTTTGAAGATATGTTGGTGACTTCTTTTTTTTTTTTTAAATAAGATTTTATTGAAAAAAGAGTCACTGACAGAGTAATAAAAATTCACAAGGATATCAGAATTTTTTGCTGTAGATTACAGGTTAGACAAGTGCAATGATAAGACACATAGTGGGGCATGAACACAATGCAGTGCACAAGGATTGGTAAACATAATATTCCCCTTCAGAGAGAGTTGGTGACTTCTGATATGAGGTCATTCTTTCAGCCGACCCATCGACAGGTCTCATCCGGATCCAGCATCAGGGAACGCCTAGACTGCCAGGTGTCTGACTACATCGGGTTAACGGCCGATGTGGACGCTCTGAGGAGTGATGAACCCCTGGACTACTGGATGGGCAGGCTTGACCTCTGGCCAGAGCTTGCCCAATTTGCAATGGAACTGTTGGCTTGCCCCTCGTCCAGTGTCCTGTCTGAAAGGACGTTCACCGCAGAAGGGGGGATCGTGACCGATAAGCGCACTCGCCTAGCTCACGACAGTGTTGACTACCTCACATTTATAAAAATGAATGAGGCATGGATCTCGGAGGAATTCAACACATGTGACCAGTAGACCATGTATATGCATAACTATTTATTTACTCAAGCACACGGACCTTTTTTCTACCTTTGGCTCACTTCCTTGTACAAAAAAAGCACACCGTACTATATGCCCATACCCTCCTGTTTTAAGAAGTTGAGCGGTGTCATATTTGTGGGTCCCGCAGCAAGTTGCTGGTATCAGTGCTGGTGTCAGTGCTCTCTATCTCAGTGCTGATGTCAGTGCTCTCTCTCTATCTCGGTGCTGGTGTCAGTGCTCTCTCTCTATCTCGGTGCTGGTGTGGTCTCAGTGCTCTCTATCACGGTGCTGCTGTCAGTGCTCTCTATCATGGTGCTGTTGTCAGTGCTCTCTCTCTATCTCGGTGCTGGTGTCAGTGCTCTCTATCACGGTGCTGGTGTGGTGTCAGTGCTCTCTATCTCGGTGCTGATGTCAGTGCTCTCTATCTCAGTGCTAGTGTGGTCTCAGTGCTCTCTATCACGCTGCTGGTGTGGTGTCAGTGCTCTCTATCTCGGTGCTGGTGTCAATGCTCTCTATCACTGTGCTGGTGTCAGTGCTCTCTCTCTATCTCGGTGCTGGTGTGGTGTCGGTGCTCTCTATCTCAGTGCTGGGGTGGTCTCAGTGCTCTATCACGGTGCTGCTGTCAGTGCTCTCTATTACGGTGCTGGTGTCAGTGCTCTCTATCTTGGTGCTGGTCTCAGTGCTCTCTATCACGGTCCTGGTGTCAGTGCTCTCTATCACGGTGCTGGTGTCAGTGCTCTCTATCACAGTGCTGGTGTCAGTGTTCTTTATCTCGGTGCTGGTGTCAGTGCTCTCTATCTCGGTGCTGGTGTCAGTGCTCTCTATCTTGGTGCTGGTGTCAGTGCTCTCTATCACGCTGCTGGTGTCAGTGCTCTCTATCACGGTGCTGGTGTCAGTGCTCTCTATCTCGGTGCTGGTGTCAGTGCTCTCTATCTTGGTGCTGGTGTCAGTGCTCTCTATCACGCTGCTGGTGTCAGTGCTCTCTATCACGGTGCTGGTGTCAGTGCTCTCTATCACGGTGCTGGTGTCAGTGCTCTCTATCATGGTGCTGGTGTCGGTGCTCAGTCTCTATTGTGGTGCTGGTTTCATCTCAGTGCTAGTGTGGCCTCAGTGCTCTCTATCACGCTGCTGGTGTGGTGTCAGTGCTCTCTATCTCGGTGCTGGTGTCAGTGCTCTCTATCACGGTGCTGGTGTCAGTGCTCTCTCTCTATCTCGGTGCTGGTGTCAGTGCTCTCTCTCTATCTCGGTGCTGGTGTGGTGTCAGTGCTCTCTATCTCAGTGCTGGGGTGGTCTCAGTGCTCTATCACGGTGCTGCTATCAGTGCTCTCTATCACGGTGCTGCTATCAGTGCTCTCTATCACGGTGCTGCTATCAGTGCTCTCTATTATGGTGCTGGTGTCAGTGCTCTCTATCTTGGTGCTGGTGTCAGTGCTCTCTATCTTGGTGCTGGTCTCAGTGCTCTCTATCACGGTCCTGTTGTCAGTGCTCTCTATCACGGTGCTGGTGTCAGTGCTCTCTATCACGGTGCTGGTGTCAGTGCTCTTTATCTCGGTGCTGGTGTCAGTGCTCTCTATCTCGGTGCTGGTGTCAGTGCTCTCTATCTTGGTGCTGGTGTCAGTGCTCTCTATCACGCTGCTGGTGTCAGTGCTCTCTATCACGGTGCTGGTGTCAGTGCTCTCTATCTCGGTGCTGGTGTCAGTGCTCTCTATCACGGTACTGGTGTCAGTGCTCAGTCTCTATTGTGGTGCTGGTTTCAGACAATGAGGGAGATAGCAGCGGAGAAGCCAATCAGCAGGCAGTGCCAGCACCATGGCTGAGGATCAGCACTGGACTGGCACCTCCAGACCACCGCAGTGGAGCCCTGAATAGGTGAGGGTAAGGGCCAAGCAGAGGGAGGGTCTCAAGCACAGGTTGGCACACTGGCACAGGACTGCGCTCCCCTGACTGTGGCACTGATCATCTCCTGCACTCCCTTTATAGCCTGCCCTGACCTTGCCTCTCCTCCATGGCCTTCATGTGCTCCTGAATTGTCAAATTTCACAGATAAAAAAAGAATGCTTGTCGTTGTCGATCCCAGATTCACTTAATACTTTTGTTATGTCAGTGTCCATGTTGTGGGACTATCTGTGCACAGCTAGTAAGTATTTTGTGGCTGAAAATATGACCTGTAGGTTTTTAAGGTTCGCCTGCCATTAAAGTCAATGGGGTCTGCTTTTGGCCGCGTTCGCTAAACGTCCCGTCGGAAGTTCGTCCATCACTATATGGGAATGTTTCACCATTCTTCCAGAACGCATTTGTGAGGTCAGACACTGATGTTGGAGAGACAGCCTGCCTCGCAGTCTCTGCTCTAATTCACCTCAAAGGTGTTCTATTGGGTTGCAGGCCAGTCAAGTTCCCCCACCCCAAACTCGTTCATCCATGGCTTTATGGACCTTGCTTTGTGCACTGGTGTTCAGTCATGTTTGAACAGGAAAGGCCAACCCTAAACTGTTCTCACAAAGTTGGGAGCATGAAGTTCCAAATTGTCCAAAATGTCTTGGTATGCTGATGCCTTAAGAGTTCACTTCACTGGAACTAAGAGGCCAGGCCCATCCCCTGAACAAACAGGAGTTAGCACCTTCAATAGCATATTAGCAACTCCCAAACTGAGGTTCCATGTATGGTAAAACACCATTAAAAGAAAGAAAACATCATTCATGTAGTTCAAGTCCATGGGGATACAACCTTATGTATCCCCTTTTTTGTAACCCATTCCCCTACAGGTCCCAGCCTCCTTTTTTCAATTTCTGCTCTATGATTCCCCCCAACCCTTATCTATTATTCCTTATCTCTTACCGGTTTTCCCTACAACCTTCCCTTTCCTACTGCCCTCCCATCCCCCCACTTTTTCTTGCCTGCACCTACATGTTCAACCAGAGGTCATGACCATCTATTTGCAATTATATGCCCATAAAGAGGTCTGCAAGCAGGCCTGGCATTCTGCAGGCCTTCTCTACCTATACACAGTCACTTAACCACTAATTCGACCTTCAAAACCATTCCTTCCTTTCAGGAAATGTATGGCCTCCCAAGCTCAGAAATCTTCTGCTATCTACAATTTAGGCATTTCTTTACTCCTTATCTTGTCCCATACTTCTATTTGTACCACTTAACCTTCTTTGAAAGTGCCTATAAAGGACAACCACATCCTCCTGGCTTTATCTCCCAGCTTTACTGTCAATTATTAAATAAGCTGGATTCTCCCCCACCTACCTATGCTTCCTTTTTGGAAAGGGACCTTGGGATCTCCTCAGAGCAGATTGCATGGTCTGATGTTTGGGAAGCTACCAAGTTGTCAGTTCAAAATATATTGGATTTGCATTGGAGGCCAATTATAAAGGTCTTAGTTGCTGGTACCTGGTTCCCACTAGGTTGGCTAAACATATACATAGATATTCCCACAAATATTTTTGTGACTGCGATGAAACTGGTAGTCACCTCCATATATGGTGGTCCTGCTCCATAGTACAATGGTTTTGAGATGATATATACAAGATCATTTCCACCCTAATGGCAATTGAACTTGCCCTCGACCCCCTCTTGACCCTATTAAATCTACAATCTCCCAGCTTAACACGGTCAGAACAAAAATTAGTCCTCCAAGTGACTACGGCTGCTACACAAACTATTGCAAAAGCCTGGAAGACAAACATCCTTAATATTGTGGAAACTAAAAATAGGGTCACTAAGGCCATGATCTATGCCAGACTGGATGCGATCCTTCTAAATAGTTTTGAAGCCATGGGTGCAACATTCCCCCCCCTTCCCCCAATTTGATGGTACCCTCTTGCTGCTGTGAGCTATTATGTTTTTTTTTTTCAAAGCGATCTGGCCTGCCAGACCTTTGGTGGCACGCCAGGTTCCCTCCCCCTCCTCCTCCTCTACTCTGTTTCCTGCCCCCTCTCTGTTCTTTCTATACCCTCTCTCTACCCTACTTTGGTCCCTCCATCTTTTCCTTTTATACTGCCATTATTCAGGATAGGTCATTATGAGACATGGGGGTTTATTTACTAAAGATGGAGAGTGCAAAATCAGATTCATTACTGCATAGAAACCAATCAGCTTCTAACCTCAGCTTGTTCCATTAAGCTCTCGCAATACAACGCCGATTGGTTTCTATGCAGAAGTGAGACTGATTTTGCACTCTCCGGTTTTAGTAAATAAACCCCATTGTGTCATGAGGATTTTGATCCGCCTTTCTACTACTTATGCCGCGTACACGCGATCAAACAAGCGGGTGGAAAAGTCCGGCAAACTGAAGTCCGCCCGACAATCCCCCCGTGTGTAGCCTCCGGCATACTTTTTTGACCCGAAAGTACGGCGGACTTAAAAAGTAGTTTTGCACTCCAATCTTCCCGCCGGACTCGCATTTCGGCAGACAATCCGGCCGTGTGTGTGCCAGTCCGCCGTACTTTTGAAATGAACGGACTTTTCCCGCCCGGAGAAAAGTCTGCTCATTTCGAGCGGGTCTCCAGGTAGGTGGGGCCCGCGAAGAAGATGTCGCTGGCCCCGCCACCTGGTATGGACTTAAAGGGGAACCCCAACGCTGAAAAAAATCGGCGTGGGGGTCCCCCCTAAGTCCACAACAGACCCTTGTCCGAGCACGCTACCCGGCCGGCCAGGAAAGGAGGGGCGAGCGAGCGCCCCCCCCCCCCCCCTGAGCCGTACCAGGCCGCGTGCCCTCAACATGGGGGGTGCCTTGGGGAAGGGGGGGCCGCGCGGCCCCCCCACCCCAAAGCACCTTGTCCCCATGTTGATGAGGACAAGGGCCTCTTCCAGACAACCCTGGCCGTTGGTTGTCGGGGTCTGCGGGGGCGAGGGGCTTATTGGAATTTGGGAGCCCCCTTTAATAAGGGGGCCCCCGGATAACCGGCCCCCCACCCTATGTGAATGAGTATGGGGTACAATGTACCCCTACCCATTCACCTGTAAAATAAAGGACAAAAAAAAAAACACAACACACAAGATAAAATCGTTTATTGCACAGCTCCGGGGGTCTTCCGTCTTCGGGGATCTTCTCGCCGGACTCCTCTGCTATCTTCTTGTAGCTCTTTTGCTAGCGGAGGAGCCCGGCATTCTTCTTCGTCGCCACAGCCTCTTCTTCCGACTTCGGGGGTCTTGTCCCCCTCTTCGGTTCTTCTGCCGGGCCACCGCTCCTTCTTATAGCTCTTTTACAGGCGGTGGCCCGGTCTTCTGTCGCCGCCGCCGCCACTGCCACCTTCCGTTCTTCTTCTTCTTCTCCTTCTTCTCCTGGAGATGTTGACTCGATGCTCTCTCCGGCCGCAATGCCAGGGACGCGCTTCGCGGTGACTTATATAGGGACAAGGGGTGGGGTCATCGGTTGATGTCACATGGGTTGATGTCACATGGTGACCCCGCCCCTTACGATGTCACAGCCCCAAAGGATGCTGGGACTGTCGCCATGTGACATCAACCCATGTGACATCAACCCATGTGACATCAACCCATGACCCCGCCCTTTGTCCCTATATAAGTCACCGCGCAGCGCGTCCCTGGCATTGCGGCAGGAGAGAGCTTCGAGTCAACATCTCCAGGAGAAGAAGGAGAAGAAGAAGAAGAACGGAAGGCAGCGGCGGCGGCGGCGACAGAAGACCGAAGAGGGGGACAAGACCCCCGAAGTCGGAAGAAGAGGCCGCGGCGACGAAGAAGAATGCCGGGCTCCTCCGCTAGCAAAAGAGCTACAAGAAGATAGCGGAGGAGTCCGGCGAGAAGACCCCCAAAGACGGAAGACCCCCGGAGCTGTGCAATAAACTATTTTATCTTGTGTGTTGTGTTTTTTTTTGTACTTTATTTTACAGGTGAATGGGTAGGGGTACATTGTACCCCATACTCATTCACATAGGGTGGGGGGCCGGTTATCCGGGGGCCCCCTTATTAAAGGGGGCTCCCGGATTCCGATAAGCCCCTCGCCCGCAGACCCCGACAACCAATGGCCAGGGTTGTCGGGAAGAGGCCCTTGTCCTCATCAACATGGGGACAAGGTGCATTGGGGTGGGGGGGCCGCGCGGCCTCCCCTTCCCCAAGGCACCCCCCATGTTGAGGGGCACGCGGCCTGGTACGGCTCAGGAGGGGGGGGGGGCGCTCGCTCGCCCCTCCTTTCCTGGCCGGCCGGGTAGCGTGCTCGGACAAGGGTCTGTTGTGGACTTAGGGAGACCCCACGCCGATTTTTTTCAGCGTTGGGGTTCCCCTTTAAGTTCATACCAGGTGGCGGGGCCAGCGGTGTCTCCTTCGCGGGCCCCGCCTACCTGGAGACGCGCTCGAAATGAGCGGACTTTCCTCCGCATGTGTGGGCGAGTCCGTTCATTTCAAAAGTAGGGCGGATAGTACGGCGGACTTAGTACGCTGTATTAGTCCGCTGAAAAGTGTCGTGTGTGGGCAAGTAGCCCGTTCGGAAAGTCCGACGAACAGTCTGGCGGGAAGTCCACCAGTCTAAGTTCGTCGGATAGTCCGCTACGTGTGTACGCGGCATTGGGGCACTTTAGTGTTCTTCATGCACTGATTCCTAGGCATTCTGGAAACCCTCTAAGTATAAGTCTAAGTCTAAGCCCTTGTACACACGGTCGGAGAATCCGTCGGAATGTGTCCTATCGGACCGTTTTGTCAGATAATCCGACTGTGTGTGGTATGCATCAGACTGTTTCCGTCGGAATATCCGTCGGACCAAATTTTCCAACTTGCTGGAAATATTTTCAGACAAACTGGTCCGATCGGATATACTCCAATCATGTGTAGAGAATTCCGATCGGACAAAGTGCCACACATGCTCAGATCAAATTCCTACACCAAAGCTATTGGCTACTAGCCTGAACGTAGTCCCGTCGTAACGAAATAACGTCATCATGAATCTGAATGATTGGATTTTCCGACAACTTCGTCCGACCGTGTGTATGCAACAGTTTCGGACAAGATCCGTCTGACAAAATCCGACGGACAGAATCCGTCGGATTTGGTTGTCGGAATCTCCGACCGTGTGTACAAGGGCTTAGTCTGGTCAATAGTTTATCTTATTTTTTTATGTTGTTTTAAGTTTACTTTTATTTTATGATGTAAACTGGTTATATGTGATTTGCTACACCGAGGGGCTTATTTAACACGAGGCAAACAAGGCGTTTGCCTTAGGTGGTATTTTTTTAGGGAGGCTGCGGTGCCCCCTGCAGATCTCTGAGAAAGGAGAGGACGGGATGCACCACCAGCTGCCCCCAAGTCAGACTGGCATGAGGTCCTGGAACCCAGATGGGAGGAGTCACTGGAGCTGACGCCGTGCGCCCACACTCCACACCCAGCCAAGGAGCTGGGCACCTTCTACCCCCGGGGCTGCTGTCAGCAGGAGGAGGAGGGGATCAGGCAAGCACACCAGAGTTTTGTGGAGAATGCATACCTCCATCAGGACTGCTGCACTTCCCATCGCCCATGCCAAGGCGCACAGTCCCACGCGCTCCCCTCACCAGCCACTGCTGTTGTTTCGCATTCGCAGCTTCCTGCCAAGTGCAAGTACCCCCTCATTGGGGTACAGCTAAAGCTGGTGGAGGAGGATGATGACTTGGAGCCCTATTCTGTGTCCTGTAAGAGGGGAAGATAAGAGGACTACTGCCCACAGCTGGCTCCCCACAAAAACTCTCAGCAAGCTCGGATTCATGGGTAGGTAGGTGGACTCAGAGCAGAGCTCCAGGGGCCATATGGCTTTCTTTCTGTCTTCTTCTTTTTGCAAAGAAAGAGCATCTATTTAATGATTTCCCTTTTTTGTTTTCTACTTTATTATTTTCTTTTAAAAGTGTTTGGTTATTGGTGTCACCCCCCCAAGGCAGAGGCTGCAGGTGGAGGGCTTGCAAAAAGTCACATGTAACTTTTTTTTGGGGGGGGGGGGGGGGGGGAGTAGAGTTTTTCTTGAGGCTCACATGGTGGCCTCTAATGGAAACTTCAGAGTGCCACAACTTCATATGTTCACTTAAAGGGGGAGTCTGCCTGGTATGTGCTGGGGTTAACTTAACTTGACCCCATCCTTGCATGGCATTTTTTTCTGTCACTGGCTCAGTTAGCCCTAAAACCACCAGAGACCTAACACATTCCACCAGAGACCCCACCTAGCTCCCTGTGACCCCACATAGCTCCCATAGACCCTACCTAGCTCCCAGAGATCCCACATAGCTCACCAGAGACCCCACACTTTCCACCAGAGACCCCACGTAGCTCCCCAACACCCCACATAGCTCCAAGAGACCCCACATAGCTATCAGAGACCTCATAGGTGGAGCTCTAATAGGAAGAGGTGGAGCCTAAAGAGCAAGGGGGAGTTTACAGATTAGGCGGGGGATCCTAAACAGGAAGGGGTTGGGGCACATAGATGGAGGCTGGGGGGCACCCAACTTTAGTTTTGCCTAGGGCAGCACAAAACCAAAATACACCACTGGCTACACCCCTAGAACTGTACTGTATTCACACTTGATGAACACTGTACCACATGCTCCTCCATGTTATTATATGCTTTGTACCGATCCTGTCCTATGTCTGTTTATTATTTGATTCTTTTCTACCAATAAATAATTTTAAGGAGAAAGAGGTTTTTAGGCTTCATGTTCTAATAGATCCTAAAAGTTTACTAAGTCAAATGTTTGATTACATCACCTTTATTGTCTGTTATTTCTATCAGAAGTTTTAGCCCCATGCATTGGGCATGACTGTTGTTATTCTATTTAAAACCAATAAAAATAACTGCAAAACAAAGCAGAAAACTACACTTGGGAATTTTCTGTGAGCACATAATGTACTGTGCACCTCCAGCATTGTCACTGCTAACATTGTTTTAACGTTTGGCAAGTTTAGAAAACCATAGTGGAATGTGGAAAGGTCATTTTTAATAACCATCATTTACAAAATGATTTGTGTGGTAATTATGTTACATCTTTTATGATGAAAGTGGAATGTTGCTTTAAATAGAAACTACATTTTAAACCTATTTTCTATAATTAAAATGAAAATGTTAAAAGTATCAAACACAGAGTGGTCCTGTGGATAATCAAAGTGTAAACAGTGCCGCGTCCTAATTATATTGAGAAGGAAAAAAAAATGGAAAAGAGGCTTGGGCTTTTTAGATAATTTATACAAAAATATATTTTTACAAAATATATTTTTTGTAAATATATTTTTATTGTTGTAAACATAGAAGATCTATATTTTAAAATCCACATTCATAAATCAAATATGAGATAAAGCGCAGCTACTATACAGAACCACTTAACAACTGCATGGAAACTTGGAGATGAATAAGATCATTCCAATGTATTGATGGATCCAGGAGTATGGTCATGACATACGAAGGACATATACCTCCAGTTTTTCTACTGAACCTGTTATCCCATAACCGCCAAACCACCCATTTAACCAAAAATGACTTGACAAGGTTTTGGAGCAAAATGGCCTTATGGCCTTTTATTTAAACAATTAACGTAACTTAAAATAAATAACATTTAGAAAAACCATCAACTAAAACTTCTCTATGCCTTGGTGGTCTTTGAGAGCAACGACACACAACTTAGTCACTGCGACCAATTTCTTTTAAAACGTAGGCCTCCAGTCGCCAGTCTCGGAGACGGTACTCAACATATGCAGTGACCTACCATTTTTAACCTCTTCCTGGTTAAATCCCTCGTTAACCGGAAGGTACCTGGGAACCCCATACCACAGATGGGTCCCAACCACATTATATATCAGCCTTCTTCTCTTCCTCCAAATACCCACCACTGACGGTTTGTCCTGACAGCCCAACAGTAATACTGACCAGATATTGGTAGGGTGGGTGGGAATCTTCACGCTCTCTGCTCTCGACTGACGTCACACTTCCTGTTCCTCCTCCACTAACTTCCCCCAGTATCCTCCAGGCTCTTGACCACGCGCCCCTTTTCTTAAACAGGAGCCTACCTACATACCTACCTACCTACCCCTGCCTGTCTTGCTGTCCACTTCTGTCATGCCGTCCCTACACCCATGCATTTTTATTTTTTCTACTCCGGGACTCCCTTATTACAAGGAAGTTATAAAAGAATGTTCTACATGTTACGCACCTTGCGCTTCTTCAGGAGAATCAAAATGATAAATAATGTGGAATATAGGAAATATAGCTTTAAAACAAGTTTAGGGTATGATAAACAAATGCAGGGCAGCTGTAGGGGGTTGTAGTAATTCTGTCACGATAATTCAGGTTTTGGTAGAGAACATCAGTTCAGTAGAATACACAAACAAGATGAAAGGGCTAGAGGGAGATTCTTTTTAGAAAGATCTATATAAAAACATGTAAGAGGTATAACGAGGTATATCCCATATAGGGGACAATCATAAAATGGTTCCTCAATGGGAAGAAGTTGATCCCATTAGCTTCTAAAGAACCAAACATATAGTTCGCCTACTGCACCCAGGCCACAGATGAAAAGTTAAAAAACCTTAGCACAGTGAAAGGAGACCCCGCTCATGTAACCGATATACTGGCACAACGATTGTGTATAGCACAATAGCGGGTGCAATAGGGCAGGTTCAATAGGGCGAAATATATGTTTGGTTCTTTAGAGGCTAATGAGCTCAACTACTTCCCATTGAGGATCTGTTTTATGATTGTCCCCTATATGGGACATACCTCGTTATATACCTATAGCAATGGATGAAAAACAATCTCTGGACTGCCTCACTCTTCAGAAAACCACTTTCTTTTATTGGAAAATCACATCACAGCTCAACAAACACAGCGAACAAGGAAAAATTGCTGACGTTTCGCACTAGCTGTAGTGCTTAATCATTATGAGTAGTGAACAATAGAAGTTCCATGGAACAGGACCACAAAAAACATACTATGGATAAAACTAATGAAAATTCTTCACTACCACCCCGGGAAGGTGGCTCTTTGCAAACAGGGTTAGGTGAATCTGACTCGTCATTATCAGACGCCCCTTTCGTAAGGAATCGCCCCTCTAATACGGAACGTACAACCACTCAAACGACTTTAAATTTCACTCGGGGGGTGCACTCCCCACTCAACAACCAATTAGGAAGAGGGATGGAAACTCATTCGAGTTACCCCTGAGCCAATCACAAAATGTAATTAATTTATCATCACAGACGATTACACAAGCTGAGACGAGACTATTGTGTAAAGGTCTCAGCTTCTGTCCCGAACAAAATTTTGACATTTTCGAGTTTGTCACGGATTTGCATCTGTTTGCAAGAAAACTACTGTTAAAATGTTAATATACACCCCAACAATGCAATGCAATTGATCAGGAAGATTGGTTGAGATATTCCATGCGGGAGTTTAAGGCTCTTCGCGATTTGACATTACTATATAATGAGAACAATACAGTAGATCTCATTGATCAGGTGGATTTAGAAGCCTTACTAGCCGAGACAAACCAATTCAGTCCGAATCCTAAATTAAGGTTCAAAAAACCTTCATCTAAATTTCCTCCTCTAAATACTAACTCTAGTGTATTTTCGTCAAACAAGTGTTAAGAGACATTGGGAAAATTCCGCGCAGTCGCTGTACAGTAAAAAAACTTATCTGACAATGAAAATAAGGCATTATGCACACTAACATCTGTTACAATTAAACCGTCGGACAAGGGCGGCAATGTGGTGCTGATGGACAGCGCCGCATATCGCTCTATGTGCCGACGAATTTTCGACAATAAAGAATGGTGTAAAAGTACACAAGTAAGATATATAGAAAAATCATATTGCGCATTCTATGATTTAATAGATACTGCATCTAAAGAGGATGTTATTGATAAACAGCTATACAAATATATCCGAACAAAATATCCTAAAATTATGGTTTTCTATAGCATCCCTAAAGTACACAAGGGTTTGGGCGATCTTACGGGAGGCCCCATAGTGTCTGGCAACGGAAGTATTTCTGAAAATCTGAGCAGAGTTATAGATGCATATCTGCAACCGCATGTAAGAGCCTTACCATCCTTTGTTAAGGACACTATTCACTTTTTGCAAATAATTAAAACACTCAAACTACCGGCTCAGGTACTTCTTGTTACCATCGATGTGGAATCGTTATACTGTTCCATTCCGCACAACAAGGGCCTCTCTTCCATTCATGATGTTCTGAGTCGTAATCCTTACCAGGATAGGTCATTCAATACATTTATTTTGAATGGCTTAGATTATATTTTACATAACAACTATTTTTCCTTTGATGGTTCCCACTTCCTTCAGGTGCAGGGCGTAGCGATGGGGACATGGTGTGCCCCATCCTATGCCAATCTGTACCTGGGGGAGTGGGAAAGATCTCTCTCCAGTGATGAGGGCCTCGTCGGGTACCTGGGCCAGGTGTTTATCTGGCTCAGGTACATTGATGACGTCTTCATCGTTTGGAGAGGCTCAAGGGAAACCCTTTTTGAGTTTTATGATTTACTCAATACTAACAAGTTTAATTTGAAATTTACCTTAAACTATGATGTCAAATCTGTGACATTCTTGGATGTCAAGATAGAATTGGACTCGTCAGGAAATCTTTCTACTACTCTATACAGAAAAACTACTGCTGGCAATACAATATTGCATGCAGATAGTTTCCACCCTCGCTCCCTAATAAATTCTATACCATATGGACAATATCTTCGCCTGAGAAGAAATTGTTCCAGTGAGGTATCGTTTAAAATTGAGGCAGACAATCTTCAAAGTCGTCTACTCGGCCGCGGCTATATTCGCAAATGTCTTTGTCGGGCGTACAATTCAACTATTGGGCAAACCAGAGATTCCTTACTATTAAAGCCCTCTAAAAGTGTCAAAAATCAAAAAGATGAGAAGACTCGCATTATAACACGTTTTTCTGCACAGCATAAAGAGATCAATACCATAATTAAAAGACACTGGTCTATTATAAGAGATGACAAGATAGTGAGGCACTTTGTGTCTCCTTTTCCCTTAATCACGTTTAAACGAGCCACGTCCCTAAAGGACAGGTTGGTAAGGAGTGAGTTTACAGATTTGACTAATAAAAAACATTGTACAACTGTGGGTACCTTTCCATGTGGCAGCTGTGCACACTGTCCACTAAAAAGAAAAGATAGAACATTTAAGTTACCCAATGGCCGAATTTATCGACCTAAACTTTTTGTGAACTGCCAGACCTGTGGGGTCGTATATTTGATGACCTGTGAATGTGGGGCCTACTACGTAGGAAAGACCAAACAAAAATTCTGGTGCAGAATTTCAAAACACGCATATAGTATGCAAATTGGTAACATCTACCTTCCCCTTGGCAGACATGCGGTCACATATCACGATTATACTATGCCAAAAATTATTTTCGCCTCTTTAGATAGGGTACACATTCCCGAACGAGGTGGTGATTGGAACAAGACACTGCTACAAATTGAATAAAAGTGGATACATTCACTTCAGGCTACACAATATCCGGGCCTCAATGAGGCAATCTCATTCACACCTTTTTTAAAAGGCTATACTTCAGGCAAAACCAGCTAAGGTAGTAAATCAAGAGATCAACTGACAAATGCCAGTGAGGTCAAAGAAATATAAAGTAAATCCCAACATTGGTACAATGTGGGTTTAGTCACTGTCCCTCTGCTTTCCCTTCCCTCTCTTCCCCTTCCTTCCCTTCTCCCTTCCTTTGTCCCTGCCCTCTCCCCTTTTCTCGTTCCCTTCTTTCTCCCAGGATCGTAATTGAATTATTATTAACCAATACCATAGCAAGAAGCAGTGAAACAACAATGGTGGTATTCATTATTCTGACAATATTATGTATCACTAGCGATAGCTGTATTGTATTTATTGATGTACTGTCACTTTATGTAATTCCCCTCGGGTATTATGGATCTCTTGTTCTTATTGAGGTTGGACCATATCGGGGGTCTCGCTGGCTTCCCGGCACAGGGAGGGGACGATGGAGCACTTTTTTATTGCTTCCCATCCCCGATCTCCCTAGGCTAGGTTGGGCTGAGGGTAGCAAATCCCGTGCCGGGGGCATTCCGTGATCGCCGCCGGACGTCACGGTCTGCGCAGTGCATCTGCGCGGGTTCTATCCGGGCTTCATGGGGAGTACTGCACTGCGCAGGCGCGTGCGCATCATCGCGACGTCACGCGGGTTGTCTCTGGTGACTACGGGATTTCTGGGGCACTATGTGCCTTCCGGAACGCCGAGGAATTGACAGGAGCCGTAATTATGGCTCTGGTGGCTGAGGGGAGCAGCGGATGGGTGGAGAGTTGGCACACGCCTAAATAGGAGGAGAATCCCATCTGTATCCAATTTAACAAACAAGTAAGTGCTATAAATAATATGTAATAGTCAGGACCTTCTTACTTGAGTCCTGGAACACCATTCCAATAGATCATTGAAACAGGTATGGAGTATGCTGAAGAGAGACATCTCTCTTTATTTCTCTCTATTGATACAATATGAAGTTTGGTAACTATACTACATTTTTGATTTAGCTTTAGGGCCGTTGTGGCACTGGGGGCTTTTCGTTACTCGTTAAAAGGGGCTAATTTATTTATCTGCAGACTACAATATAAGTGCAGCAGATACGATACGCAGATAATACATTACTATTCACTGACGCTACTAATATTTTTTTCGTTTGCACTCCTTATCACTATTCATACCATCACATTTTCAAGTATTTCACTACACGCTGACGGGGTCAATGGTTTAGCACACACACTTATGTTTTTTATTTCTTTTCTCACATATATTCACATAACTTGGTTCACTGCACCACTAGTCAATTATTTTTGAATTATACTCACATTATTTAGTATAATACTGATTATCACAGTATGGAATATCACACCTGTTTATTATTTGTTTAAATATTACTTGGGAAACAAAGTGGTATTCCCCTCTTACTTTACTATTCCCACTCACTTATGCTCTTACAGATTAGCACAATATGTGCAACACTTCAGTTAAATATCTAGTTAGAATATATATTTTTTTGTGATATATTGCTCTATATCTTATTGTATTTCATAATTTTTAGGTGTGGCCACCTTGGGTGGGCCAAGAACCTCCTCCTCTGTTCCTCTGGTCTCCCTGGGGAAACTCCAGACACTGTCAATTCTTGTAAGCTAGCGATCGATGCCCCCGTGAAGTCGTGTTCCTCTTTTCCCCCTTTCCCCCCCCTCCTTTGTCCAACTTGGTGGGTGGCTGAGGTGGGTCAGAACAGCGGGGCAGCAGATCCACGATGACCCTTTGAGGGAAGGCACTGTTCCGTTTTTCAGATTTTATTAGAAGTCTCTGGTTGAAAAGCAATGGTTCAGTGGAACTGGTAAATATTATCGAAATAAGTTCTGATATTATACTAATTTTTTGGTTAAAACTTATTATATTGAAAGTCTTTTTATCTTTGATTACTTGCAGAATATACAATATAATTACTCTTTTCACCTGGGCTTTGTTGTCCTTTTCCCCCCTTGAAGAAGACCCTGACTCCTTGAAGGTCGAAATGCATTGGGGTAGCTTGGGTGTTATTTGCAACTTTTGAAAAAGTGTTGTATTTGTAAACTGTTTCTGTAACCATTTTTGTATTAAGTGTTACATATACTTTCTATCCACTGATATGCTGTAATATTATATACCAGAGCCTGTATTTTTAATCTATGATGGCGAATAAGCCGTTGAACTAATAAAACAAATATAATTTTTTACAGATTCATTTCTGCTTCTTGTTGCTGCCTGAAAACCCCAAGGGGAACCTATCTTTTTATAGCCTTATGCCGCGTACACACGGGCGGACTGTATGGCATACTTAGTTCGTCATACAATCCGACGGACAGTCCGTCGTACTTTTGACTGAACGGACTTGACCACACACGGATGCACAAACAGTCCGTCGAAAGCTTGCGTGATGACGTGTACAGCACGTACGACGGGACTAGAAATAGGAAGTCCAAGACACAGCAAAGCACCCTTCCGCCGTGTAAATCCTTTCTGGGCATGCGCCATTCTTAGTCCGTCGAACTAGCATACTGACGAGCGGATTGTCCGCTGAAACCAAAGTACGACGGACAGAATTTCAAAAAATCCGAAATACTTAGTACGCCGGACTGCACGCTGAAAAAGTCCGCTGAAGCCCACACACGAGCGGACTGTCCGCTGAAATGTGTTTCGATGGACTAAGTACGCCATACAGTCCGCCCGTGTGTACGCGGCATTAGACTCCAGGCCTCACCCAATGCAGATGTTCCTCACCCAGCCACTCCAGACTGAGGTCTGGGTGGTAGAACCTCATCACCTGACTGCCTCTATATATATATATACTCCCAGCATGCTCAGTGGCCTGAAACTCCTACTGATTGGCTGAAAGAGAGATGCATATTCATAAATCAGTATCACTGCAGCTCTTCATACTAATACCAAAGGCAACAGTGCCAACCATTGACAAAAAGGAGGAGCCACAGTTAAACCAGGCTTATGAGAAATCCCAAATGATCACAAAGACTATAAATCAGCCAGATTAGTTACCACTTAGCCCAGCTACATTTTACCATTAGCCCCTGTTTAAGACAAGGGTGCTACATTCCATTCTGGGAACAAGTTGAGGTTTAGGTGTTAGATTTAGGAGCTAGTAAAAGTTTAAATTAATGGGTTAGGTCAAGGTTCAGGGTTCCTGTTGCGTTATTGGTTTTTGCAGCAGTTATCCAATTTATACCCTGCCTGGTCAGGGGGCTTTATGATGGAAGAAATGGCACCATGACCATCAAAGCCTGCAGGGTACCGGTTGTTTTAGCAATTGAAAACGGGTTCTGAGTGTTTCAAATTGCCTGAAAATGTGTATTTAAGTATTTGACTTTATAGCTGCTAGCATTAATTTTAGGGTGCAATCATTGTGTGCTGATATTTCATGTGTTAAATGCACATACTGTATATATACTGCAGCCAATATATATATATATTTCTTGGTGCCAAATATAAACTTGATGAAAACTCAGCAACTACAACCAAGTGCCAAAAATAATCATGTACATTTTTTAAACCAATAATGTATCAACTTTGGTGCTGAAAGACTGATATTTAAGCATTTATTTTCTGGCTATGCTGCTGTCACAGTGAGGCAACACAATGCAACCATTCATAAAAATAAATTATGTGCCACTCTACTTATCTGTCATATAGAATTTTCTTTCTTCCACTGTATAGAAGTCCACCCAATTCCCCCCCTCTGGTCAGTGTTCAGAGCCAACTCCATCTGCCTGGCAGTGTATGCTGGAACCTGCAGCTTCCCTGCATCTGGACGGCTGAAGGTGCCCAAAGCCGTGCCTTAATCTCCAATCTGGATAAGCTATAGAGCTTCTTAATTTCTGGATGTCAATGAGAAAGCTGAGAAGTTGAAGCTTTACTTGGATTTTCCTTTCTAAGGCCTTGCTAAGCTTTTGTGAGTCTTTGAAGAATGTGTGCATTCCGACATCGGGATTTGGGGATTTGTGAAGAGATTTCAAGTTGGTAGGAGCCTTACAGAGTCTTAGCGCAGACTGGACATGTTACCAAACTGCACAAGATAGCAGTTAGGCTGGAATCATAAGGGAACTCTTATTAATTGTATTTAGTAGGGTTGCACCGATACCACTTTTTTAAGTACAAGGACCGACACCTTTTTTCAAGTACTTGCCTATACCGATTACTGATACTTTTTTTTATTTCATGTGACAGTGGCACATGTGTCAGTAGTTATTTTATTGTATTATTTTTTTTACAATTTTTTTTATAATTTATTTATTTATTTTTTACAATTTTATATATTTTTTTGTTTGGGAGTGGACAGTGTTTTTTTATTTATTATTTATTTTTTACAATTTAACTTTGAAATATATATTACAAATTTTTTTTTATACATTTTTTTTTGGGGGGGGGGGGCTTTGGTGAGATATCAGGGGTCTAAACAGACCCCTGATATCTCCCCTTTGAGACAGGGAAAGGGACAGAGGACACAGATTCCCCAATCCCTTTATTAGTAGCCTCAGCTGCACTGAAAATTAATGAACAGGAGACACCAACGAATGGGCCGAGGCAGTTATCACCTTCGGAAACGGAAGGAGTCGGTAAATGACCGATTTACCGGCTCCTTCCTCTGTTGTCCATCCTGAAAGATCCGGAGTAGGGAGAGACAGGTGGAGGAGATGGAGAGCCAGGGAGGACACAGGGGGACCTGGAGAAGGACGGGGGGGCCAAAGGAGGACATGAGGGGACCGGGGTGGAGCCGTAGAGCTTAGAAGGACACAGGGGGACCCGGAGGAGGACACGGGGAGACCAAAGAAAGACATGGGGGGACCGAAGGAGGACATGGGGGAGCAGGGGAGGATACAGGGGGATCCGGAGTACAAAACGGATCGGGGCCCAGAGGAGGACACGGAGAGCCAAAGAGGAGACACAGGGGGGACCCGGAGGAGGACACGGGCAGCACAGAGGGGGGCAGCCGGGGGTGATCAGTGCTAGCAGTAGGGGCAGTTGCAAGCCACAGGAGGGAGAGGAGGAGAAGCGGCTGTCAAAAAAGCTATACAGGGAGATCGGTGCTTGTAACTCCCCCCACCGCTGCACTGATCACCCCTGAGGCTGTCCAAGTATCGGGTGAAGCATCAGAGCATTTGCATGAGTACAAATACTTGTGCAAATGCTTAGTATCGGCACAGATACCGATACTAGTATTGGTATTGGTGCAACTCTAGTATTTAGTAACAGAAGTAATGATGCACACCAGGTTTATTACACTGTTTTTAATATAAGAATCAGAGGCGTAGCTACAAACCACCGGTCCCATGGGAAAATTTTGATGAGCCCTGCCCACTGCCATGTGTACCCTTCACTAGTAAAATCTCTGTGACACCTGGCCTAATGATATAATAATACATTCAGCATTTATTCCTCCTGCCCACTGGTGACCTATAGTGGCCCACACAGTCCTCCTATTTTTATTCCTCTTACATACACTATATTACCAAAAGTATTGTGACAACTGCCTTTACACGCACATGGACTTTAATGACATCCCAGTCTTAGTCCGTAGGGTTCAATATTGAGTTGGCCCACCCTTTGCAGCTATAACAGCTTCAACTCTTAGGAAGGCTGTCCACAAGGTTTAGGAGTATGTCTATGGGAATGTTTGACCATTCTTCCAGAAGTGCACTTGTGAGGTCAGGCACTGATGTTGAACGAGAAGGCCTGGCTTGTAGTCTCCACTCTAATTCATCCCAAATAAATCCCAGCAATGTTTCGGAGCCACTCAGGGACCCTTTATCGGGCATGTGACACATGTGGCTCCAAAACTTTGCTGTTTGCTCTAACGATGTGATCGCTGAATAATGCTTTGGACCCAATTTTGGAGACCCATGGTGTGTTGGTGACAGCTATCACCTCACGCTGGTTTCCTCTCAGTACTCTACCCCAGGGGCGGAGCCCCTGCATAGGGGTCTTATCCAACAGGACTGGACCCAGGAACTCTACTTCTACTCAGGCCTCAGACTACTTATGGGCTCTCTCCCCACCTACTGGTCGCACTTTTTCCCAGTGACTGGCTGAAGTCCCATTTTTTTTCAGGCTGCCTGTTGTGGTCTCCTTCCCACTATGCTTCTAGAAACATTCAGAAGAAGTAGAAAAACAATGGACTGTGAAACACAGCCCTCAACCCCTGCTCCACTGTGTACAGTAAAGTTAAATTAAATCTGCCTATCAGCCTTCTTTTCACTAGGAGGGTGCTACACCTAGAAAAGAAAACCAACGCAGTCACCATGTCCAAAGACTGATATGCTGCAACATATTTGTGTTCTTGAATTTAACATTCCTTTAATGAAAACATCTCTTTATCTTTGACTCATGGATATGTTCGCTCTGTTGTAGCGAATGCTCTCTCTAGCATAAATTGAGTTTATAATAGAAACCGCATTTGGTTCTAAACACATCAAAGCAATCTATACCCCTTGAATATCACACAATGAATATGAAACATGCATTAATGTATACATTTATTCTAGACAACATGAAGGTGTCACTGCTAGGGCAACATAGCCCCCGGGGGAAACAAATGATAGAGGAGCACCCACCCACTTGCTAAATTTACCATACTATATCTGCATCATGAACAGGCGCAGTCTCACTGCATTACATTGCTGCTTCCATCTGTTCACAGATTATGCCGTATCTTATTAAGACCAAGGCATTTTGGATGAGGAGCGGGGAAGATTCCCTCCACCACAGAGGGAGTTGAACACTGAAATAACAATAAAATATAATGTTTCCTTCTGAGACGTGACAGTATGTCTGAAAGCTCTCATCTGGAAGGATCAGCCCCACAAGCTCTCTGCATTGCTTATTGTATTTAAGTGGCATTGACTGCTATAAGACGAGTATTACCAACTCATACTGAATATGTGCATCAATGCCAAGCAATGAATGAATCAAGTGCCCCAAGCTTCGACCGATCTGCAGAAAGAATTCATTAACTCGGCCAAAATGTGAGTCCCGGCAAATTGGTGAAGAGGTCCTTTAGACCCTTTAAAATGGTGTAGCTCTACCCCCGTAAGGGTTGCAGATGATTGGGTTCCCCAACTCATACACAGCCAGGCAAAGTCCCACACTCCGCTTGAGTGCTTCCATCAGTATATCACTTCCTAAGTTCTGGAACACGAGATATCAGATTTTGTAAGAACCAGGTGAGACTAGCTCAGTTACACAGCTTGAACATGGACTGTTTTATTTGAGATGACACACAAATATACACAGCAGGCTGACAATACACACTGTAACCAGAAACCTAATTAACATTAGCTAATTATCTAATCATTTACCCAAACTAGGCGACTCAGAGATATGACCTTTCAGGGTAGACTTGCCGTCTCCTCACTCACAACTACAATACACATAAGTAGAAACACATCCTCCAGACCCGGGCTTTCCAGATCTCATTAATTTGCATTCCTTTCACATACATCTCTCCACTGAGTCCCAAGCTGGCAGAGACCATCATGGCCTCCTTAATAATGTCCTTTTGCATTACATAACTGAATATCTTCCTAAATGCTTGTAGCTACCTCAAGTTCCAGGGCCCATTGTCAGTAGGCAGGAGACCAGCATTCGGGTTCTTCCAAAAGCCTCTGTCCCGGGTGAGTCTGTCACACTTAGCTTTCATCCAGAGACAAGGAACAGTCTTTGAGCTTGTTTTTTTTATGTTTTATTAAGGGTAATAATTTGGATGAGGAATAGGAGTTATGGCATGCCCAACTTGATAGCAAACCAGGGACTCTCTATGTACATGCTTCAGAACTGTCCTCCTTCCGAGCACTGACAGTCTCTGACAAATTAAACATGCAAAAGTCTCTTTGGAAAGTAGCACAAAGTGTTGTAGCTGCATTCTGGAGTACCTTCAACTCCCTTGTAGAAACTTATCCCAGCTCTATCCACTGCAGGAACTGCCAGCCCACCTGGTTACTTCTTCACCAGTCTCCCCGACTGACTCTTCACCAACCTACCCAACTGACTCTTCACATGTCTTCTCGACTGACTCTTCACTAGTCAATAATAAAATGGTGGTTGTTGCAATACTTTCTGTCACACTGTCTTACAAGCACACTTTTTTTGGAAAAAATACAGTTTTTTTAATTAAAAAATAAGACAACAGTAAAGTTAGCCCAATTTTTTTTATATTGTGAAAGAGAATGTTAGGCCAAGGAAATTTGACACCCAACATGTCACTCTTAAAAATTGTGCCCACTCGTGGAATGGCGACAAACTTTTTCCCTTAAAAATCTCCAAAGGCGACGTTTAAAAAATTCTACAGGTTGCATGTTTTGAGTTACAGAGGAGGTCTAGGGCTAGAAATTATTGCTCTCGCTCTACCGATCATGGTGATACCTCACGTGTGTAGTTTTTCATATGCAGGCGCTACTCATGTATGCGTTCGCCTTCTGCAGGTGAGCTCGGCGGGACAGGGCGCGTTTAAAAAAAATTGGGCTTCTTTCTTATTTATTTTACCTTTTATTTTTTTATTTTTACACTGTTCTTTAAAAAAAAAAAAAGTGTCACTTTTATTACTATTACAAGGAATATAAACATTGCTTGTAATAGAAAAAAATCATGACATGACCTCTTAAATATGAGATCTGGGGTCAAAAAGACCTCAGATCTCATATTTACACAAAAATGCAATAAAAGATAAAAAAATATTTTTTTTGTCATTTAACCACTTCCCGACCAGCGCACGATGATGTACGTCGACAGAATGGCACGGGCAGGCATATTGGCGTACAGGTACGTCCAATATTCGATGCCGCCCTGCCATCGGGAGCGCGCTGCCGGCGGCGCGCTCCCGCGCTGGTCGGGACCCCCGTGAGTCCGGTCGCGGGACCCGCGGACTCGATCGCCGCGGGCATCCCCGCGATCGTCTCACGGAGCAGCCGAATGGAGGAAATGCTGTGTAAACAACATTTTTCCATTCTGCCTAGCAACTAGTGACGCTGATCTCTGCTCCATGTGATTGGAGCAGAGATCAGTGTACACTAAATGAAAGCCCAACCCCCCCACAGTCAGTAACACTCCCCTAGGAACACTTAACCCCTACACTGCCACCCACTGGTTAACCCTTTCACTGCCAGTGTCATTTACACAGGAATCACTGCATTTATATAGCAGTGATTACTGTATAAATGACAATGGTCCCAAAAATGTGTCAAAAATGTCCGATGTGTCCCCCACAATGTCGCAGTCACAATAAAAATCGCAGATCGCCGCCATTACTAGTAAAAAAAAAAAATAATAAAAAATTATTAATAAAAATGCTATAAAACTATCCCTATTTTGTAAACGCTATAACTTTTGCGCAAACCAATCAATAATCGCTAATTGCGATTTTTTTTACCAAAAATATGTAGAAGAATACGTATCGGCCTAAACTGAGGGAAAAAAATGTTTTTTTATATATTTTTGGGGGATATTTATTATAACAAAAAGTAAAAAATAATGCGTTTTTTTCAAAATTGTCGCTCTATTTTTGTTTATAGCGCAAAAAATAAAAACCGCAGGGGTGATCAAATACCACCAAAAGAAAGCTCTATTTGTGGGAAAAAAAGGACGTCAATTTTGTTTTGGAGCCACGTCGCACGACCGCGCAATTGTCAGTTAAAGCGACGCAGTGCCGAATCGCAAAAAGGGGTCTGGTCTTTGACCAGCAAATTGGTCCGGTCTGAAAGTGGTTAAAAAAAAAAGGCCCTCTAAGAGCTATGGGCAGAAGTGACGTTTTGACTTTGCTTCCGCTCTACAGTTATATGGAGATGGATGGGGGCCATCTTCCCCTCACTCATCTCCATACCCAGCAAGGGAGAAGATCTGATCGCCTCCGTCCTCTGCCAATGGCTCCGGTAAGCAGCGGAGGGCACCGGAGCGCGGCGGTAGGGCGGGCCCTCTCCTGTCGCCGATAAAAGTGATCTCTCCACAAATCTGCCGCAGAGACCACTATAACCGGAAAGCGGACCGCTGGCCAAAGAAGAAGATACTGGGGTTATGGTAGCTAGCTGCTTCCACAACAAAGATATCCACTCTTCAAAGACAGGACATGTATCAGGATGCGGCGGTCCGGAAGTGGTTGAACTAGGTGACGGTGGGGGGGTCCAGAGGTAGAGATAGTCAGCGCAGAACAAATTCCAGAGGGTAGTATTGGGGGCATTAGTGGTAGGTTGACTAAAGCATCTAAACCCAAGGTAAGAACAGTAACAAGTCCTATTTGCAGCCTCAGAACACCCAATAAGGATTTACAGGGGGTCCCCGACTTACGAACGCCCGACTTACGAACCACTCCTACTTACGAACAGGACGCTGTGGGGACCCTCTGCCATTCTACATGGACCATCTGCCGTTCTGCGCCGAACGGCATTCAGAGGAACATCGTAAATGTCCGTAATTGTCATCCTGCGCATGCGCGGCCGACTTATGAACATTTCCGGATTACAAACAGGAGCAAAGTCCCTAAAACGGGTTCATAACCCGGGGACCCACTGTAGTATGTGTCTGGTCTAAACTACGTGGCATGTTTACCAATGCCAGGAGTCTAACGCACAAGATGGGAGACCTAGAGCTACTGTTGTACGAGGAAGATTTTGATTTTGTGGTAATTTCAGAGACCTGGTTTAACAGCTCTCATGATTGGCTGGCAACCATTCAAGGGTATTCCCTATAACGCAGGGATATAGAGGGTAAAAAAAGGGCGGGGTATGCCTGTATATCAAAAATGATGTACAAGTGAATGTGAGAGACGACATCACTAATGGAGCAAGGGAGGAGGTGGAATCCTTATGAGTAGAGCTACTAAGTGTAAGGATGCAATCAAGGCGGCTAAGATAGAACATGAAAGGGACATAGTATAGGAGAGTAAAAAAAATCCCAAGAAATTCTTTAAGTATATAAATAGTAAGAAAGGGAGGAGGACAGACCATATTGGTCCCATAAAGAATGATTAAGGGAATCTGGTTACTAAGGATGGAGAGATGGCGAAGGTATTGAATTTATTCTTCTCCTCAGTCTTTATGAGCGAATCGGGGGGCTTCAGTAACCAAAACTGCAATGTTTATCCTCATGACACATCAAAGGAAGCACCCTCATGGCTAGCAGAAGATAGAATTAGAATTAAGATTTTAGACTTGAAAAACATAACATTAATAAATCACCGAGTTCCTTAAGGAACTCAGTTAAGTAATTGCCAGACCATTGTTCCTATTTTTTACTGACAGTCTACTGACTGGAATGGTACCAGCAGATTGGAGAAAAGCCAATGTAGCACCAATATTTAAAAAATGGCCAAGATACAGCCCTGGGAATTACAGACCAGCTAGCCTAACATCAATAGTATGCAAGCTCTTGAAGGGGATGATAAGGGACTATATACAAGATTTTAGTAAGGAAAACTGTATCATTCAGCATGGATTCATGAAGAATCGTTCTTGTCAAACCAATCTATTGACCTTCTATGAGGAGGTGAGTTGCCATCTAGATAAAGGAAGTCTGGTAGACGTGGTGTATCTGGATTTTGCAAAGGCATTTGATTCAGTTCCCCATAAACGTTTACTGTACAAACTATGGTCTGTCGGCATGGACCATAGGGTGACCATAGGGTGAGTACATGGATTAAAAACTGGCTACAAGGGCGAGTTCAGAGGTTGGTGATAAATGGAGAGTACTCGCAATGGTCCGGTGTGGAAAGTGGGGTCCCCCTGGGTCCAATCCTATTTAATTTTTTTCATAAATGACCTGGAGGATGGGGTAAACAGTTCAATCTCTGTATTTGCGGACGATACTAAGCTAAGCAGAGCAATAACTTCTCCCCAGAATGTGGAAACCTTGCAAGGAAATCTGAACAAATGAATGGGGTGGGCAACTACATGGCAAATGAGGTTTAATGTAGAAAAATGTAAAGTAATGGATTTGGGTGGCAAAAATATGAATGCAATCTGCTCCCTAGGGGGTGAGCCTCTGGGGGAATCCAGGATGGAAAAGGATCTGGGGGTCCTAGTAGATGATAGGCTCAGCAATGGCATGCAATGCCAAGATACAAAGCAAACAGAATATTGGCATTAAAACGGGGATCAACTCCAGAGATAAAATGATAATTATCCCGCTCTACAAGACTCTGGTCCGGCCACACCTGGAATATGCTGTCCAGTTCTGGGCCCCAGTCCTCAGGAAGGATGTACTGGAAATGGAGCGAGTACAGAGAAGGGCAACAAAGCTAATAAAGGGTCTGGAAGATATTAGTTATGAGGAAATGTTGTGAGCACTGAACTTATTCTCTCTGGAGAAGAGCCGCGTGAGAGGGGATATGATTTCAATATACAAATACCGTACTGGTGACCCCACAATGGGGATAAAACTTCTTTGCATAAGGGAATATAAAAAGACACACAGCCATTCACAAAAATTAGAAGTGAAGCAGTTTAACCTTAAACTACGTAGAGGGTTCTTTACTGTAAGAGCGGCAAAGATGTAGAATTCTCTTTCACAGGCGGTGGTCTCAGTGGGGGCGCATCAATAGTTTCAAAAAACTATTAGATAAGCACCCGAATGACCACAACATACAGGAATATACAATGTAATACTGACATATAATCACACACATAGGTTGGACTTGATGGACTTTTCTTTTGTCTTTTTTCAACCTCCCTTATTATGTAACTATGTTATACCTCCTCTGTGCAGTGGTTTTGCACAGAGCAGCCTGGATCCTCCACTTCTTGTATCCCTCCTCGGCTCCTTATAACCTCCTATCATTTACAGCCAAGGAAGCTACTTCTGTTTGATCTGCAACTGCCATGGTGCTGCACATGTGATCAGTTACAGCACCAGCCATTTTATGGGTTGACAGTTTGGTTGAGAACACAAGCAAATGTGACAGTTAAAAATCCTGACATTCCAGGGATGTAACTGTTTTTTTAAACTGTTAAATCGATGGGTTTAGTTCCGCTTTATGATTTACTGCTGTTCAGGGGCTCTGGGCTTCAGCAAGTTGGCAGCCTCCAGGAAGAAGAAACGGGAGCAAAGCTGGAGGCAATTTACAGCACACACTCATTTTGGTAGTATAATTATTAATGTGGAATGTATGTTCCTTGCAGGGTAGATTTGATTTAAATCAGTAGTAAAAATAGCTTGATTTAAATCATAATAACCAGTCCCATTCACCCCCAGATGACGTCTAATCAGACGAAACGCATCGGGACGACCTCTGCTAATATTACTGCGCCTTTTCATGTCTTTTTATGAGTCCTTTATGCACTTCTTAAACGTGAGTGTTCCATTGTTACTCTTTTCTAATAAATTCATTTTTTTCCTTTCACCATGTTTCCAATTCATGTCATCTGTCCCATTGATGCTTTTGAGATGTCTATCTTCTGACAACATTCACTGATGCCAGGACCCTCTTGAATTATAATATTCATCATATATTTTCACTTGGGGGACAATATTCATATGTTTATATTTATTGTGTGGTATATTTGGTCACAATTTATACAGTTAATTTTTATAATATATATATATATATATATATATATATATATATATATATATATGTATGTATGTATATATATATATATATATATATATAATATACGCGCTACATTTTATTTTATTTTCACTTTAATGGGACGGCTGGTGATGTGGTAGTGACACAACAAGGTGAAGGTCGTGATGGATTCACTTTAATATTTACTGCTTGCCCTTCCTCCTCACACTTAGAGCCTGGTACAGATGAATTTCTCTTCAAACGATAATACAGTGTGTAGTGTACACAGATTTTCAAAACAATGGGATAACGGAATATTTCTGGACTTTGTTTTATCTCATGGTTACTGTAAGATTGTGTAAACGCATCAATGCAGCGCATGCTATCTCAGCTTGCAGAGCTTGGATTCATTGAATGAGTTTACCAAAAATGTAAATATTGCAGAATATACAGCCTCATGCTACATAACTAAGCTCCATTTCATGCTGAATAAACTAAATTATTAATGTATCGTAAATCGTAAAAAAAAAAAAAAACTATCTTTAGATAGACTTTAACTCTAAAAGCAATTTATTAAAATAAATTTGATAAAAATCAAAAAATCTAAAAAATATGATTTAAATCAAACAAATCAGATTTTTTTTTTTTTTTTTAATCATTGATTTTTATCCTCCTTGGTTCCTTGCTAAAGAACATTTTTTGTCTAGTTGTTATGGGTAAAGTTACACCTTAAATGGATCGTGTTATACCAGCCGAAAGTTGTCTGCCGCGGCCATGAGACAAAGCGCCGCTGCTGTTGCAACTAAAGGGGGCTGCCGTTTGGAGGTAATAAAAGCAGGGCTCAGCCGCAGAGTTTTACCGCCCCTTAACTGCTAATATTAACAAGCCCTAAAAGTAAGAATTTTAGCAGCTATTTTTATTTTATTTTTATTTTTTTTTAGGACCATGTCCTGCTTTTTTTATTTTAGTTCATCATAAATCAGCAGACAAGTGATAAACTTAAATAAATGGATAAATGGAAATAAATAAATAAGTTGATAGCTGAGAAGTAAGCAATTCTTTCTTGCGATGTGATTGAAAGATGAAAGGCTTCCATAGGAGAGTCATCGCAGTGAATGTTTAATGTCTGTAAAGTGTGCGTCCTCTGCAACAACAAAACAAGGCTTTTATTTCACGCGACGCATCGTTTTCACAGGGAGACATGAAACGAAGCAACGCGCCGCGCAGACGCCATTTGCAACATGAAAGCTGCATTAAGGCAGACGGAGGTTCTGACTCGGTCACCCCCCAGAAAGCACTTACAGCATCTCTTTTCTTCTTTTGGATGTAAAAACATAAAAAAAGGATGTAAGTACAGAAGTAAGAACAAGTACGAGGACAGCGACACACATTTCTTGTTGGTTGACACATTTATACATTGAAGTCTGCAGATTCAGCCCTTTTAAAGTCTGGAGTGTGGAAGTGTTCATTATACCCTTATTCTCCAAGAATATTCCATACACATCCATTAATTATTGCTCCTGTGATCTGGTTTTTAGGAAATCTTTCTTACTGTGCTTTTCTGTCTCCTTGTAATTTCCTTCGGGAGCTCCCAGACCTCTCCTCTTTACTATCACTTCTGTTTGCTTGGGATGAGTAGTTGCAGTCATGCAGGGTGTCAAACTCATCATCCTGAGCCGAATCAGCATTATGGTTGTCCTCAAAGGGCCAATTATATCTTATCTATACAGATACATAGGAATACTCAGGAATATGTGGTGTGCAGAGTTCAGGAGTATGTGGTGTGTAGAGTACAGAGTTCAGGAGTATGTGGTGTGCAGGGTTCAGGAGTCCTCAGTATGTGGAGTGCAGAGTTCAGGAGTATGCGGTGTGCAGGGTTAAGGAGTATGTGGTTTGCAGAGTTCAGGAGTATGCGGTGTGTAGAGTGCAGAGTTCAGGAGTACGAGATGTGCAGAGTTCAGGTGTATGTGGTGTACAGAGTGCAGAGTTCAGGAGTACATGGTGTGCAGAGTGCAGAGTTCAGGTGTATGTGCTGTGCAGAGTGCAGAGTTCAGGAGTACGCTTTGTTCAGAGTTCAGGAGTATATGGTGTGCAGAATGCAGAGTTCAGGAGTACACGGTGTGCAGTGTACAGAGTTCAGGAGTATGTGGTACGCAGTGTACAGAGTTCAGGAGTACGCGGTGTGAAGAGTGCAGAGTTTAGGAATAGGTGGTGTGTAGAGTTCAGGGGTAGGTGGTACGTGGTGTAAAGAGTTCGGGAGTACGCAGTGTACAGAGTTCAGGAGTATGCGGTGTACAGAGTTCAGGAGTATGCGGTGTACAGAGTTCGGGAGTATGCGGTGTACAGTGTTCAGGAGTACGCGGTGTACAGAGTTCAGGAGTACGCGGTGTACAGAGTTCAGGAGTATGCGGTGTACAGAGTTCAGGAGTACGCGGTGTACAGAGTTCAGGAGTAAGAGGTGTACAGAGTTCAGGAGTATGCGGTGTACAGAGTTCAGGAGTATGCGGTGTACAGAGTTCAGGAGTATGCGGTGTACAGAGTTCAGGAGTATGAGGTGTACAGAGTTCAGGAGTATGTGGTGTACAGAGTTCAGGAGTATGCGGTGTACAGAGTTCAGGAGTATGAGGTGTACAGAGTTCAGGAGTATGAGGTGTACAGAGTTCAGGAGTATGAGGTGTGCAGAGTTCAGGAGTATGCGGTGTGCAGAGTTCAGGAGTATGCGGTGTACAGAGTTCAGGAGTATGCGGTGTACAGAGTTCAGGAGTATGCGGTGTACAGAGTTCAGGAGTACGCGGTGTTCAGAGTTCAGGAGTACGCGGTGTTCAGAGTTCAGGAGTATGCGGTGTGCAGAGTTCAGGAGTATGTGGTGTGCAGAGTTCAGGAGTTTGCGGTGTGCAGAGCTCAGCAGTACGCGGTGTGCAGAGTTCAGCAGTACGCGGTGTGCAGAGCTCAGCAGTACGGGGTGTGCAGAGTTCAGGAGTACGCGGTGTGCAGAGCTCAGCAGTACGCGGTGTGCAGAGTTCAGGAGTACGCGGTGTACAGAGTTCAGGAGTATGCGGTGTACAGAGTTCAGGAGTATGCGGTGTACAGAGTTCAGGAGTACGTGGTGTACAGAGTTCTGGAGTATGCGGTGTACAGAGTTCAGGAGTACGTGGTGTACAGAGTTCAGGAGTAGGTGGTGTGCAAAATACAAAGTTTAGGCATATGTGGTGTGCAGAGTTCAGGAATACGCAGTGTGCAGAGTTCAGGAGTAAGCGGTGTGCAGAGTCAGGAGTATGTTGTGTGCAGAGTTCAGGAGTATGCAGTGTGCAGAGTTCAGGAGTAGGCGATGTGCAGATTTCAGTGTTCAGGAGTATGTGGTGTGCAGCGTGCAGGACTATGATTTGTGCAGAGTTCAGGAGTATGCTTTGTGCAGAGTTCAACAGTATGCAGTGTGCAGAGTTCAGGAGTACGTGGTGTACAGAGTTCAGGAGTATGTGGTGTGCAGAGTTCAGGAGTACGTGGTGTACAGAGTTCAGGAGTATGTGGTGTGCAGAGTTCAGGAGTACGTGGTGTGCAGAGTTCAAGAATATTCAGTGTGCAGAGTTCAGGAGTACGCGGTATGCAGAGTGCAGAGTTCAGGGATACGTAGAGTGCAGAGTTCAGGAGTAGGTGGTGTGCAAATTACAAAGTTTAGGCATATGTGGTGTGCAGAGTTCAAAAGTATGCGGTATGCAGAGTTCAGGAATACGCGGTATGCAGAGTGCAGAATTCAGGAGTAGGTGGTGTGCAAAATACAAAGTTTAGGCATATGTGGTGTGCAGTGTTCAGGAATACGCAGTGTGCAGAGTTCAGGAGTAAGTGGTGTGCAGAGTCAGGAGTATGTTGTGTGCAGAGTTAAGGAGTAGGGGATGTGCAGAATATCAGTGTTCAGGTGTATGTGGTGTGCAGAGTGCAGAGTTCAGGAGTACATGGTTTGCAGAGTTCAGGAGAACATGGTGTGCAGAGTGCAGAGTTCAGGTGTATGTGGTGTGCAGATTGCAGAGTTCAGGAGTATGTTTTGTGCAGAGTTCAGGAGTATATGGTGTGCAGAATGCAGAGTTCAGGAGTACACGGTGTGCAGTGTACAGAGTTCAGGAGTATGTGGTACGCAGTGTACAGAGTTCAGGAGTACGCGGTGTGAAGAGTGCAGAGTTTAGGAATAGGTGGTGTGTAGAGTTCAGGGGTAGGTGGTACGTGGTGTAAAGAGTTCAGGAGTACGCAGTGTACAGAGTTCAGGAGTATGCGGTGTACAGAGTTCAGGAGTATGCGGTGTACAGAGTTCAGGAGTATGCGGTGTACAGAGTTCAGGAGTATGCGGTGTACAGAGTTCAGGAGTACGCGGTGTACAGAGTTCAGGAGTATGCGGTGTACAGAGTTCAGGAGTATGCGGTGTACAGAGTTCAGGAGTACGCGGTGTACAGAGTTCAGGAGTACGCGGTGTACAGAGTTCAGGAGTATGCGGTGTACAGAGTTCAGGAGTACGCAGTGTACAGAGTTCAGGAGTACGCGGTGTACAGAGTTCAGGAGTATGCGGTGTACAGAGTTCAGGAGTATGAGGTGTACAGAGTTCAGGAGTATGAGGTGTACAGAGTTCAGGAGTATGAGGTGTGCAGAGTTCAGGAGTATGCGGTGTGCAGAGTTCAGGAGTATGCGGTGTGCAGAGTTCAGGAGTATGCGGTGTACAGAGTTCAGGAGTATGCGGTGTACAGAGTTCAGGAGTATGCGGTGTACAGAGTTCAGGAGTATGCGGTGTACAGAGTTCAGGAGTATGCGGTGTACAGAGTTCAGGAGTACGCGGTGTGAAGAGTGCAGAGTTTAGGAATAGGTGGTGTGTAGAGTTCAGGAGTAGGTGGTGTACAGAGTTCAGGAGTATGCGGTGTACAGAGTTCAGGAGTACGCGGTGTGAAGAGTGCAGAGTTTAGGAATAGGTGGTGTGTAGAGTTCAGGAGTATGCGGTGTACAGAGTTCAGGAGTATGCGGTGTACAGAGTTCAGGAGTATGCGGTGTACAGAGTTCAGGAGTATGCGGTGTACAGAGTTCAGGAGTACGCGGTGTGAAGAGTGCAGAGTTTAGGAATAGGTGGTGTGTAGAGTTCAGGAGTTTGCGGTGTGCAGAGCTCAGCAGTACGCGGTGTGCAGAGTTCAGCAGTACGGGGTGTGCAGAGTTCAGGAGTACGCGGTGTGCAGAGCTCAGCAGTACGCGGTGTGCAGAGTTCAGGAGTACGCGGTGTACAGAGTTCAGGAGTATGCGGTGTACAGAGTTCAGGAGTATGCGGTGTACAGAGTTCAGGAGTACGTGGTGTACAGAGTTCTGGAGTATGCGGTGTACAGAGTTCAGGAGTACGTGGTGTACAGAGTTCAGGAGTAGGTGGTGTGCAAAATACAAAGTTTAGGCATATGTGGTGTGCAGAGTTCAGGAATACGCAGTGTGCAGAGTTCAGGAGTAAGCGGTGTGCAGAGTCAGGAGTATGTTGTGTGCAGAGTTCAGGAGTATGCAGTGTGCAGAGTTCAGGAGTAGGCGATGTGCAGATTTCAGTGTTCAGGAGTATGTGGTGTGCAGCGTGCAGGACTATGATTTGTGCAGAGTTCAGGAGTATGCTTTGTGCAGAGTTCAACAGTATGCAGTGTGCAGAGTTCAGGAGTACGTGGTGTACAGAGTTCAGGAGTATGTGGTGTGCAGAGTTCAGGAGTACGTGGTGTACAGAGTTCAGGAGTATGTGGTGTGCAGAGTTCAGGAGTACGTGGTGTGCAGAGTTCAAGAATATTCAGTGTGCAGAGTTCAGGAGTACGCGGTATGCAGAGTGCAGAGTTCAGGGATACGTAGAGTGCAGAGTTCAGGAGTAGGTGGTGTGCAAATTACAAAGTTTAGGCATATGTGGTGTGCAGAGTTCAAAAGTATGCGGTATGCAGAGTTCAGGAATACGCGGTATGCAGAGTGCAGAATTCAGGAGTAGGTGGTGTGCAAAATACAAAGTTTAGGCATATGTGGTGTGCAGTGTTCAGGAATACGCAGTGTGCAGAGTTCAGGAGTAAGTGGTGTGCAGAGTCAGGAGTATGTTGTGTGCAGAGTTAAGGAGTAGGGGATGTGCAGAATATCAGTGTTCAGGTGTATGTGGTGTGCAGAGTGCAGAGTTCAGGAGTACATGGTTTGCAGAGTTCAGGAGAACATGGTGTGCAGAGTGCAGAGTTCAGGTGTATGTGGTGTGCAGATTGCAGAGTTCAGGAGTATGTTTTGTGCAGAGTTCAGGAGTATATGGTGTGCAGAATGCAGAGTTCAGGAGTACACGGTGTGCAGTGTACAGAGTTCAGGAGTATGTGGTACGCAGTGTACAGAGTTCAGGAGTACGCGGTGTGAAGAGTGCAGAGTTTAGGAATAGGTGGTGTGTAGAGTTCAGGGGTAGGTGGTACGTGGTGTAAAGAGTTCAGGAGTACGCAGTGTACAGAGTTCAGGAGTATGCGGTGTACAGAGTTCAGGAGTATGCGGTGTACAGAGTTCAGGAGTATGCGGTGTACAGAGTTCAGGAGTATGCGGTGTACAGAGTTCAGGAGTACGCGGTGTACAGAGTTCAGGAGTATGCGGTGTACAGAGTTCAGGAGTATGCGGTGTACAGAGTTCAGGAGTACGCGGTGTACAGAGTTCAGGAGTACGCGGTGTACAGAGTTCAGGAGTATGCGGTGTACAGAGTTCAGGAGTACGCAGTGTACAGAGTTCAGGAGTACGCGGTGTACAGAGTTCAGGAGTATGCGGTGTACAGAGTTCAGGAGTATGAGGTGTACAGAGTTCAGGAGTATGAGGTGTACAGAGTTCAGGAGTATGAGGTGTGCAGAGTTCAGGAGTATGCGGTGTGCAGAGTTCAGGAGTATGCGGTGTGCAGAGTTCAGGAGTATGCGGTGTACAGAGTTCAGGAGTATGCGGTGTACAGAGTTCAGGAGTATGCGGTGTACAGAGTTCAGGAGTATGCGGTGTACAGAGTTCAGGAGTATGCGGTGTACAGAGTTCAGGAGTACGCGGTGTGAAGAGTGCAGAGTTTAGGAATAGGTGGTGTGTAGAGTTCAGGAGTAGGTGGTGTACAGAGTTCAGGAGTATGCGGTGTACAGAGTTCAGGAGTACGCGGTGTGAAGAGTGCAGAGTTTAGGAATAGGTGGTGTGTAGAGTTCAGGAGTATGCGGTGTACAGAGTTCAGGAGTATGCGGTGTACAGAGTTCAGGAGTATGCGGTGTACAGAGTTCAGGAGTATGCGGTGTACAGAGTTCAGGAGTACGCGGTGTGAAGAGTGCAGAGTTTAGGAATAGGTGGTGTGTAGAGTTCAGGAGTTTGCGGTGTGCAGAGCTCAGCAGTACGCGGTGTGCAGAGTTCAGCAGTACGGGGTGTGCAGAGTTCAGGAGTACGCGGTGTGCAGAGCTCAGCAGTACGCGGTGTGCAGAGTTCAGGAGTACGCGGTGTACAGAGTTCAGGAGTATGCGGTGTACAGAGTTCAGGAGTATGCGGTGTACAGAGTTCAGGAGTACGTGGTGTACAGAGTTCTGGAGTATGCGGTGTACAGAGTTCAGGAGTACGTGGTGTACAGAGTTCAGGAGTAGGTGGTGTGCAAAATACAAAGTTTAGGCATATGTGGTGTGCAGAGTTCAGGAATACGCAGTGTGCAGAGTTCAGGAGTAAGCGGTGTGCAGAGTCAGGAGTATGTTGTGTGCAGAGTTCAGGAGTATGCAGTGTGCAGAGTTCAGGAGTAGGCGATGTGCAGATTTCAGTGTTCAGGAGTATGTGGTGTGCAGCGTGCAGGACTATGATTTGTGCAGAGTTCAGGAGTATGCTTTGTGCAGAGTTCAACAGTATGCAGTGTGCAGAGTTCAGGAGTACGTGGTGTACAGAGTTCAGGAGTATGTGGTGTGCAGAGTTCAGGAGTACGTGGTGTACAGAGTTCAGGAGTATGTGGTGTGCAGAGTTCAGGAGTACGTGGTGTGCAGAGTTCAAGAATATTCAGTGTGCAGAGTTCAGGAGTACGCGGTATGCAGAGTGCAGAGTTCAGGGATACGTAGAGTGCAGAGTTCAGGAGTAGGTGGTGTGCAAATTACAAAGTTTAGGCATATGTGGTGTGCAGAGTTCAAAAGTATGCGGTATGCAGAGTTCAGGAATACGCGGTATGCAGAGTGCAGAATTCAGGAGTAGGTGGTGTGCAAAATACAAAGTTTAGGCATATGTGGTGTGCAGTGTTCAGGAATACGCAGTGTGCAGAGTTCAGGAGTAAGTGGTGTGCAGAGTCAGGAGTATGTTGTGTGCAGAGTTAAGGAGTAGGGGATGTGCAGAATATCAGTGTTCAGGTGTATGTGGTGTGCAGAGTGCAGAGTTCAGGAGTACATGGTTTGCAGAGTTCAGGAGAACATGGTGTGCAGAGTGCAGAGTTCAGGTGTATGTGGTGTGCAGATTGCAGAGTTCAGGAGTATGTTTTGTGCAGAGTTCAGGAGTATATGGTGTGCAGAATGCAGAGTTCAGGAGTACACGGTGTGCAGTGTACAGAGTTCAGGAGTATGTGGTACGCAGTGTACAGAGTTCAGGAGTACGCGGTGTGAAGAGTGCAGAGTTTAGGAATAGGTGGTGTGTAGAGTTCAGGGGTAGGTGGTACGTGGTGTAAAGAGTTCAGGAGTACGCAGTGTACAGAGTTCAGGAGTATGCGGTGTACAGAGTTCAGGAGTATGCGGTGTACAGAGTTCAGGAGTATGCGGTGTACAGAGTTCAGGAGTATGCGGTGTACAGAGTTCAGGAGTACGCGGTGTACAGAGTTCAGGAGTATGCGGTGTACAGAGTTCAGGAGTATGCGGTGTACAGAGTTCAGGAGTACGCGGTGTACAGAGTTCAGGAGTACGCGGTGTACAGAGTTCAGGAGTATGCGGTGTACAGAGTTCAGGAGTACGCAGTGTACAGAGTTCAGGAGTACGCGGTGTACAGAGTTCAGGAGTATGCGGTGTACAGAGTTCAGGAGTATGAGGTGTACAGAGTTCAGGAGTATGAGGTGTACAGAGTTCAGGAGTATGAGGTGTGCAGAGTTCAGGAGTATGCGGTGTGCAGAGTTCAGGAGTATGCGGTGTGCAGAGTTCAGGAGTATGCGGTGTACAGAGTTCAGGAGTATGCGGTGTACAGAGTTCAGGAGTATGCGGTGTACAGAGTTCAGGAGTATGCGGTGTACAGAGTTCAGGAGTATGCGGTGTACAGAGTTCAGGAGTACGCGGTGTGAAGAGTGCAGAGTTTAGGAATAGGTGGTGTGTAGAGTTCAGGAGTAGGTGGTGTACAGAGTTCAGGAGTATGCGGTGTACAGAGTTCAGGAGTACGCGGTGTGAAGAGTGCAGAGTTTAGGAATAGGTGGTGTGTAGAGTTCAGGAGTATGCGGTGTACAGAGTTCAGGAGTATGCGGTGTACAGAGTTCAGGAGTATGCGGTGTACAGAGTTCAGGAGTATGCGGTGTACAGAGTTCAGGAGTACGCGGTGTGAAGAGTGCAGAGTTTAGGAATAGGTGGTGTGTAGAGTTCAGGAGTATGCGGTGTACAGAGTTCAGGAGTATGCGGTGTACAGAGTTCAGGAGTATGCGGTGTACAGAGTTCAGGAGTACGCGGTGTGAAGAGTGCAGAGTTTAGGAATAGGTGGTGTGTAGAGTTCAGGAGTATGCGGTGTACAGAGTTCAGGAGTAGGCGGTGTACAGAGTTCAGGAGTATGCGGTGTACAGAGTTCAGGAGTAGGCGGTGTACAGAGTTCAGGAGTATGCGGTGTACAGAGTTCAGGAGTATGCGGTGTACAGAGTTCAGGAGTAGGCGGTGTACAGAGTTCAGGAGTATGCGGTGTACAGAGTTCAGGAGTATGCGGTGTACAGAGTTCAGGAGTACGCGGTGTGAAGAGTGCAGAGTTTAGGAATAGGTGGTGTGTAGAGTTCAGGAGTAGGTGGTGCGAGGTGTACAGAGAGTCCCGGAGCAGAAGGAGAGAAAAGGATAAGCGTAGGGACGGCATGACAGGTGTGGACAGCACAGTCATGCTAGTAAGGAAAAAATAATTTGTCTCCTTTAAGAAAAGGGGAGTGGCCGGAGCAGGGGAGGCGCTCGGGCTAGAAAACTATTAGGCAGGAAGGAGAGTGACGTCAGTAGTGAGCGGCGGAGGAAAAGATTCCCACCCACCCTCCCGAGTATCGTTGATTATAATAGGGGCTGTACGGACAGCCCATGGCAGTGGTTGGATCTTTGAAGGAGGAGAATATGGATGTTATATGCATATATAACATGGTTGGTACCCATCTGTGGGATGGGGTTAGCATGGTCGGTACCCATCTGTGGTACGGGGTTGGTTAACATGCTTGGTACCCATCTGTGGTATGGGGTTAACATGGTTGGTACCCATCTGTGGCATGGGGGTTTAACATGTTGGTACCCATCTGTGGTATGGGGTTAACATGGTTGGTACCCATCTGTGGTATGGGGATAACATGGTTGGTACCCATCTGTGGTATGGGGATAACATGGTTGGTACCCATCTGTGGATGGGGTTATCAGGTACCTTCTGGTTAACAAGGGGTTAACCTGGAAGGGGTAAAAGGTGGGTCACTGCGAAAGTTGAGTACCGTCTCCGGGTCCGGGGATTTGCGACTGGAGGCCTAAAGTAAAAGGAAGTTTGTCGCAGTGACCAGTGGGGTGGGGTTCCCCTCAAAGACCCCAAAAAGTACAAAAAGTTGGTTATGAGTTATTTTAAATGTTGTTTATTTAATCTCAAAGTAATTGTTAATAAAAGGCCATCAAGGCCATTTAATCCAAAATCTTGTCATGTCATTTGTGAAGGGATTTGGAGAGGGTTAGATATTATGGTTAACGGGTGGAGGAAGTGACTGTGGGTTAGGTCCTTCACATGTCAAGAGTTCAGGAGTATGCGGTGTGCAGAGTTCAGGAGTATGCGGTGTGCAGAGTTCAGGAGTATGCGGTGTACAGAGTTCAGGAGTATGCGGTGTACAGAGTTCAGGAGTATGCGGTGTACAGAGTTCAGGAGTATGCGGTGTACAGAGTTCAGGAGTATGCGGTGTACAGAGTTCAGGAGTACGCGGTGTGAAGAGTGCAGAGTTTAGGAATAGGTGGTGTGTAGAGTTCAGGAGTAGGTGGTGTACAGAGTTCAGGAGTATGCGGTGTACAGAGTTCAGGAGTACGCGGTGTGAAGAGTGCAGAGTTTAGGAATAGGTGGTGTGTAGAGTTCAGGAGTATGCGGTGTACAGAGTTCAGGAGTATGCGGTGTACAGAGTTCAGGAGTATGCGGTGTACAGAGTTCAGGAGTATGCGGTGTACAGAGTTCAGGAGTATGCGGTGTACAGAGTTCAGGAGTACGCGCTGTGAAGAGTGCAGAGTTTAGGAATAGGTGGTGTGTAGAGTTCAGGAGTAGGTGGTGTACAGAGTTCAGGAGTATGCGGTGTACAGAGTTCAGGAGTACGCGGTGTGAAGAGTGCAGAGTTTAGGAATAGGTGGTGTGTAGAGTTCAGGAGTATGCGGTGTACAGAGTTCAGGAGTATGCGGTGTACAGAGTTCAGGAGTATGCGGTGTACAGAGTTCAGGAGTATGCGGTGTACAGAGTTCAGGAGTACGCGGTGTGAAGAGTGCAGAGTTTAGGAATAGGTGGTGTGTAGAGTTCAGGAGTTTGCGGTGTGCAGAGCTCAGCAGTACGCGGTGTGCAGAGTTCAGCAGTACGGGGTGTGCAGAGTTCAGGAGTACGCGGTGTGCAGAGCTCAGCAGTACGCGGTGTGCAGAGTTCAGGAGTACGCGGTGTACAGAGTTCAGGAGTATGCGGTGTACAGAGTTCAGGAGTATGCGGTGTACAGAGTTCAGGAGTACGTGGTGTACAGAGTTCTGGAGTATGCGGTGTACAGAGTTCAGGAGTACGTGGTGTACAGAGTTCAGGAGTAGGTGGTGTGCAAAATACAAAGTTTAGGCATATGTGGTGTGCAGAGTTCAGGAATACGCAGTGTGCAGAGTTCAGGAGTAAGCGGTGTGCAGAGTCAGGAGTATGTTGTGTGCAGAGTTCAGGAGTATGCAGTGTGCAGAGTTCAGGAGTAGGCGATGTGCAGATTTCAGTGTTCAGGAGTATGTGGTGTGCAGCGTGCAGGACTATGATTTGTGCAGAGTTCAGGAGTATGCTTTGTGCAGAGTTCAACAGTATGCAGTGTGCAGAGTTCAGGAGTACGTGGTGTACAGAGTTCAGGAGTATGTGGTGTGCAGAGTTCAGGAGTACGTGGTGTACAGAGTTCAGGAGTATGTGGTGTGCAGAGTTCAGGAGTACGTGGTGTGCAGAGTTCAAGAATATTCAGTGTGCAGAGTTCAGGAGTACGCGGTATGCAGAGTGCAGAGTTCAGGGATACGTAGAGTGCAGAGTTCAGGAGTAGGTGGTGTGCAAATTACAAAGTTTAGGCATATGTGGTGTGCAGAGTTCAAAAGTATGCGGTATGCAGAGTTCAGGAATACGCGGTATGCAGAGTGCAGAATTCAGGAGTAGGTGGTGTGCAAAATACAAAGTTTAGGCATATGTGGTGTGCAGTGTTCAGGAATACGCAGTGTGCAGAGTTCAGGAGTAAGTGGTGTGCAGAGTCAGGAGTATGTTGTGTGCAGAGTTAAGGAGTAGGGGATGTGCAGAATATCAGTGTTCAGGTGTATGTGGTGTGCAGAGTGCAGAGTTCAGGAGTACATGGTTTGCAGAGTTCAGGAGAACATGGTGTGCAGAGTGCAGAGTTCAGGTGTATGTGGTGTGCAGATTGCAGAGTTCAGGAGTATGTTTTGTGCAGAGTTCAGGAGTATATGGTGTGCAGAATGCAGAGTTCAGGAGTACACGGTGTGCAGTGTACAGAGTTCAGGAGTATGTGGTACGCAGTGTACAGAGTTCAGGAGTACGCGGTGTGAAGAGTGCAGAGTTTAGGAATAGGTGGTGTGTAGAGTTCAGGGGTAGGTGGTACGTGGTGTAAAGAGTTCAGGAGTACGCAGTGTACAGAGTTCAGGAGTATGCGGTGTACAGAGTTCAGGAGTATGCGGTGTACAGAGTTCAGGAGTATGCGGTGTACAGAGTTCAGGAGTATGCGGTGTACAGAGTTCAGGAGTACGCGGTGTACAGAGTTCAGGAGTATGCGGTGTACAGAGTTCAGGAGTATGCGGTGTACAGAGTTCAGGAGTACGCGGTGTACAGAGTTCAGGAGTACGCGGTGTACAGAGTTCAGGAGTATGCGGTGTACAGAGTTCAGGAGTACGCAGTGTACAGAGTTCAGGAGTACGCGGTGTACAGAGTTCAGGAGTATGCGGTGTACAGAGTTCAGGAGTATGAGGTGTACAGAGTTCAGGAGTATGAGGTGTACAGAGTTCAGGAGTATGAGGTGTGCAGAGTTCAGGAGTATGCGGTGTGCAGAGTTCAGGAGTATGCGGTGTGCAGAGTTCAGGAGTATGCGGTGTACAGAGTTCAGGAGTATGCGGTGTACAGAGTTCAGGAGTATGCGGTGTACAGAGTTCAGGAGTATGCGGTGTACAGAGTTCAGGAGTATGCGGTGTACAGAGTTCAGGAGTACGCGGTGTGAAGAGTGCAGAGTTTAGGAATAGGTGGTGTGTAGAGTTCAGGAGTAGGTGGTGTACAGAGTTCAGGAGTATGCGGTGTACAGAGTTCAGGAGTACGCGGTGTGAAGAGTGCAGAGTTTAGGAATAGGTGGTGTGTAGAGTTCAGGAGTATGCGGTGTACAGAGTTCAGGAGTATGCGGTGTACAGAGTTCAGGAGTATGCGGTGTACAGAGTTCAGGAGTATGCGGTGTACAGAGTTCAGGAGTACGCGGTGTGAAGAGTGCAGAGTTTAGGAATAGGTGGTGTGTAGAGTTCAGGAGTTTGCGGTGTGCAGAGCTCAGCAGTACGCGGTGTGCAGAGTTCAGCAGTACGGGGTGTGCAGAGTTCAGGAGTACGCGGTGTGCAGAGCTCAGCAGTACGCGGTGTGCAGAGTTCAGGAGTACGCGGTGTACAGAGTTCAGGAGTATGCGGTGTACAGAGTTCAGGAGTATGCGGTGTACAGAGTTCAGGAGTACGTGGTGTACAGAGTTCTGGAGTATGCGGTGTACAGAGTTCAGGAGTACGTGGTGTACAGAGTTCAGGAGTAGGTGGTGTGCAAAATACAAAGTTTAGGCATATGTGGTGTGCAGAGTTCAGGAATACGCAGTGTGCAGAGTTCAGGAGTAAGCGGTGTGCAGAGTCAGGAGTATGTTGTGTGCAGAGTTCAGGAGTATGCAGTGTGCAGAGTTCAGGAGTAGGCGATGTGCAGATTTCAGTGTTCAGGAGTATGTGGTGTGCAGCGTGCAGGACTATGATTTGTGCAGAGTTCAGGAGTATGCTTTGTGCAGAGTTCAACAGTATGCAGTGTGCAGAGTTCAGGAGTACGTGGTGTACAGAGTTCAGGAGTATGTGGTGTGCAGAGTTCAGGAGTACGTGGTGTACAGAGTTCAGGAGTATGTGGTGTGCAGAGTTCAGGAGTACGTGGTGTGCAGAGTTCAAGAATATTCAGTGTGCAGAGTTCAGGAGTACGCGGTATGCAGAGTGCAGAGTTCAGGGATACGTAGAGTGCAGAGTTCAGGAGTAGGTGGTGTGCAAATTACAAAGTTTAGGCATATGTGGTGTGCAGAGTTCAAAAGTATGCGGTATGCAGAGTTCAGGAATACGCGGTATGCAGAGTGCAGAATTCAGGAGTAGGTGGTGTGCAAAATACAAAGTTTAGGCATATGTGGTGTGCAGTGTTCAGGAATATGCAGTGTGCAGAGTTCAGGAGTAAGTGGTGTGCAGAGTCAGGAGTATGTTGTGTGCAGAGTTAAGGAGTAGGGGATGTGCAGAATATCAGTGTTCAGGTGTATGTGGTGTGCAGAGTGCAGAGTTCAGGAGTACATGGTTTGCAGAGTTCAGGAGAACATGGTGTGCAGAGTGCAGAGTTCAGGTGTATGTGGTGTGCAGATTGCAGAGTTCAGGAGTATGTTTTGTGCAGAGTTCAGGAGTATATGGTGTGCAGAATGCAGAGTTCAGGAGTACACGGTGTGCAGTGTACAGAGTTCAGGAGTATGTGGTACGCAGTGTACAGAGTTCAGGAGTACGCGGTGTGAAGAGTGCAGAGTTTAGGAATAGGTGGTGTGTAGAGTTCAGGGGTAGGTGGTACGTGGTGTAAAGAGTTCAGGAGTACGCAGTGTACAGAGTTCAGGAGTATGCGGTGTACAGAGTTCAGGAGTATGCGGTGTACAGAGTTCAGGAGTATGCGGTGTACAGAGTTCAGGAGTATGCGGTGTACAGAGTTCAGGAGTACGCGGTGTACAGAGTTCAGGAGTATGCGGTGTACAGAGTTCAGGAGTATGCGGTGTACAGAGTTCAGGAGTACGCGGTGTACAGAGTTCAGGAGTACGCGGTGTACAGAGTTCAGGAGTATGCGGTGTACAGAGTTCAGGAGTACGCAGTGTACAGAGTTCAGGAGTACGCGGTGTACAGAGTTCAGGAGTATGCGGTGTACAGAGTTCAGGAGTATGAGGTGTACAGAGTTCAGGAGTATGAGGTGTACAGAGTTCAGGAGTATGAGGTGTGCAGAGTTCAGGAGTATGCGGTGTGCAGAGTTCAGGAGTATGCGGTGTGCAGAGTTCAGGAGTATGCGGTGTACAGAGTTCAGGAGTATGCGGTGTACAGAGTTCAGGAGTATGCGGTGTACAGAGTTCAGGAGTATGCGGTGTACAGAGTTCAGGAGTATGCGGTGTACAGAGTTCAGGAGTACGCGGTGTGAAGAGTGCAGAGTTTAGGAATAGGTGGTGTGTAGAGTTCAGGAGTAGGTGGTGTACAGAGTTCAGGAGTATGCGGTGTACAGAGTTCAGGAGTACGCGGTGTGAAGAGTGCAGAGTTTAGGAATAGGTGGTGTGTAGAGTTCAGGAGTATGCGGTGTACAGAGTTCAGGAGTATGCGGTGTACAGAGTTCAGGAGTATGCGGTGTACAGAGTTCAGGAGTATGCGGTGTACAGAGTTCAGGAGTACGCGGTGTGAAGAGTGCAGAGTTTAGGAATAGGTGGTGTGTAGAGTTCAGGAGTATGCGGTGTACAGAGTTCAGGAGTATGCGGTGTACAGAGTTCAGGAGTATGCGGTGTACAGAGTTCAGGAGTACGCGGTGTACAGAGTTCAGGAGTACGCGGTGTGAAGAGTGCAGAGTTTAGGAATAGGTGGTGTGTAGAGTTCAGGAGTAGGTGGTGTACAGAGTTCAGGAGTATGCGGTGTACAGAGTTCAGGAGTACGCGGTGTGAAGAGTGCAGAGTTTAGGAATAGGTGGTGTGTAGAGTTCAGGAGTATGCGGTGTACAGAGTTCAGGAGTATGCGGTGTACAGAGTTCAGGAGTATGCGGTGTACAGAGTTCAGGAGTATGCGGTGTACAGAGTTCAGGAGTACGCGGTGTGAAGAGTGCAGAGTTTAGGAATAGGTGGTGTGTAGAGTTCAGGAGTATGCGGTGTACAGAGTTCAGGAGTATGCGGTGTACAGAGTTCAGGAGTATGCGGTGTACAGAGTTCAGGAGTACGCGGTGTGAAGAGTGCAGAGTTTAGGAATAGGTGGTGTGTAGAGTTCAGGAGTATGCGGTGTACAGAGTTCAGGAGTAGGCGGTGTACAGAGTTCAGGAGTATGCGGTGTACAGAGTTCAGGAGTAGGCGGTGTACAGAGTTCAGGAGTATGCGGTGTACAGAGTTCAGGAGTATGCGGTGTACAGAGTTCAGGAGTATGCGGTGTACAGAGTTCAGGAGTACGCGGTGTGAAGAGTGCAGAGTTTAGGAATAGGTGGTGTGTAGAGTTCAGGAGTAGGTGGTGCGAGGTGTACAGAGAGTCCCGGAGCAGAAGGAGAGAAAAGGATAAGCGTAGGGACGGCATGACAGGTGTGGACAGCACAGTCATGCTAGTAAGGAAAAAATAATTTGTCTCCTTTAAGAAAAGGGGAGTGGCCGGAGCAGGGGAGGCGCTCGGGCTAGAAAACTATTAGGCAGGAAGGAGAGTGACGTCAGTAGTGAGCGGCGGAGGAAAAGATTCCCACCCACCCTCCCGAGTATCGTTGATTATAATAGGGGCTGTACGGACAGCCCATGGCAGTGGTTGGATCTTTGAAGGAGGAGAATATGGATGTTATATGCATATATAACATGGTTGGTACCCATCTGTGGGATGGGGTTAGCATGGTCGGTACCCATCTGTGGTACGGGGTTGGTTAACATGCTTGGTACCCATCTGTGGTATGGGGTTAACATGGTTGGTACCCATCTGTGGCATGGGGGTTTAACATGTTGGTACCCATCTGTGGTATGGGGTTAACATGGTTGGTACCCATCTGTGGTATGGGGATAACATGGTTGGTACCCATCTGTGGTATGGGGATAACATGGTTGGTACCCATCTGTGGATGGGGTTATCAGGTACCTTCTGGTTAACAAGGGGTTAACCTGGAAGGGGTAAAAGGTGGGTCACTGCGAAAGTTGAGTACCGTCTCCGGGTCCGGGGATTTGCGACTGGAGGCCTAAAGTAAAAGGAAGTTTGTCGCAGTGACCAGTGGGGTGGGGTTCCCCTCAAAGACCCCAAAAAGTACAAAAAGTTGGTTATGAGTTATTTTAAATGTTGTTTATTTAATCTCAAAGTAATTGTTAATAAAAGGCCATCAAGGCCATTTAATCCAAAATCTTGTCATGTCATTTGTGAAGGGATTTGGAGAGGGTTAGATATTATGGTTAACGGGTGGAGGAAGTGACTGTGGGTTAGGTCCTTCACATGTCAAGAGTTCAGGAGTATGCGGTGTGCAGAGTTCAGGAGTATGCGGTGTGCAGAGTTCAGGAGTATGCGGTGTACAGAGTTCAGGAGTATACGGTGTACAGAGTTCAGGAGTATGCGGTGTACAGAGTTCAGGAGTATGCGGTGTACAGAGTTCGGGAGTATGCGGTGTACAGAGTTCAGGAGTATGCGGTGTACAGAGTTCAGGAGTATACGGTGTACAGAGTTCAGGAGTATGCGGTGTACAGAGTTCAGGAGTATGCGGTGTACAGAGTTCAGGAGTATGCGGTGTACAGAGTTCAGGAGTATGCGGTGTACAGAGTTCAGGAGTATACGGTGTACAGAGTTCGGGAGTATGCGGTGTACAGAGTTCGGGAGTATGTGGTGTGCAGAGCTCAGGAGTATGCGGTTAAAGCCAAAATGAGCCCTCGGTTTCAAGGTGACGTTTAGGTATGGCAATTTTTAATAGTTACACGGCACTGGCTGGACCAATGTAAGTATGTATGTACCATAACCGTGGGATCCCTGTGGAAGCTGGAAATCACTGTAGTAGGCAAATCAGAGTACTCCAAGTGTTCTCCAATCATTGAGCAAATGCAAGTGTTCTGTGAATGGTGCCCCTGCTGATCAAGTAAGCAGCAGGGCAGCTGCTTGGCATGGGACTGAAAAGCCGGCATCGGTCACTAGAATATCGATGCCTACTGTGGTGATTTCCACAGGGATCCCACAGCTGTGGCACATACTGTATATACTTACATTGGTCCAAGCCAATCCAATTTAACTATAGAAAAATTGCCATACCTAAAATTCAGGTTTAATTGACAGAATCAAAATGACTGTGGTAACATATACCCTGTTTACCCGAAAATAAGCCCTGCCCTGAAAATAAGACCTACAAGGACTTTAACTAGGGCTTATTTGGGGGGGGGGGGGGTTAGGGCCTATATTGCAGCCATCACCGACAATCATGCTAGGTCTTATTTTCAGGAAAACAGGGTAATAATGCAATGTCTGTTAAAATGCTTTGCAGGGCATAAATTAGCACACTGCAACCAGGTGTGAACATACCCTATGGTTAAAAATTGTTGGTAATCTCCAAATAGTTCCACCTAGCAGCACTAGGGTTGCCGGTTCAAATCCCAAACACAACACTACCTGCTTGGAATGTGCATGTTCTCCCTGTGTCTGCGTGGGTTTCCTCCGGGTACTCCGGTTTCCTCCCACACTCCAAAGACATGCTGGTAGGTTAATTGGCTGCTGTCTAAATTGGCCCTAGTATATGAATGTGAGTTAGGGACCTTATATTGTAAGCTCCTTGAGGGCAGGGACTGATGTAAATGTACAATATACACTCACTGCCTACTTTATTAAGTACACCTGTTCAATTGGTAACACAAATTTCTAATCAGCCAATCACATGGTAGCAACTCAATGCATTTAGGCATCTAGACGTGGTGAAGATGACTTGCTGAAGACCAAACCGAGCGTCAGAATGGGGAAGAAAGGGGATTTACAGTGCCTTGAAAAAGTGTTCATATCCCTTGAAATTTCCACATTTTGTCACGTTACAACCAAAAACGTAAATGTGTTTTATTGGGATTTTATGTGATAGACCAACACAAAGTGGCACATAATTGTGAAGTGGAAGGAAAATGATCAATAGTTTTCAACATTTTTTTACAAATAAATATGTGAAAAGTGTGGTGTGCATTTGTATTAAACCCCCTTTACTCTGATACCCCCAACTAAAACCGTGTGGAACCAATTGCCTCCAGAAGTCACCTAATTAGTAAACAGAGTCCACCTGTGTGTAATTTAATCTCAGTATAAATACAGCAGTTCTGTGAAGCCCTCAGAGGTTTGTTGGAGAACCTTAGTGAACAAACAGCATCATGAAGGCCAAGGAACACACCAGACAGGTCAGGGATAAAGTTGTGGAGAAGTTTAAAGCAGGGTTAGAGTATATAAAAATATCCCAAGCTTTGAACATCTCACAGAGCTCTGTTCAATCCATCTTCTGAAAATGGAAAGTATGGCACAACTGCAAACCTACCAAGACATGGCCGTCCACCTAAACTGACAGGCCGGGCAAGGAGAGCATTAATCAGAGAAGCAGCCAAGAGGCCCATGGGAACTCTGGAGGAGCTGAAGAGATCCACAGCTCAGGTGGGGGAATCTGTCCACAGGATAACTATAATGCCGCGTACACACGACCGGACTTTTCGAGGGACTAGGTCTGACGGTCTTTCCGACGGACTTTCCGAATGAACAGACTTGTCTACACACAATCACACCAAAGTCAGTCGGATTCGAACGTGATGACGTACAACCGGACTAGAATAAGGAAGTTCATAGCCAGTAGCCAATAGCTGCCCTAGCGTCAGTTTTTGTCTGTCGGACTAGCACACACACGAGCGGATTTCTCGGTCTGGCGGAGTTCTGATGGGAAAATTTAAAACATGTTCTATTTCTAAAGTCCGTCGGATTTTCAGCAAGCAAAGGTCCGATGGAGCCCACACACGATCGAATTGTCCGACGGACTTGTTCCATCGGACCTTTGCTGTCAAAAAGTTTGGTCGTGTGTACGTGGCATTAGTCCTGCACTCCACAAATCTGACCTTTATGGAAGGCAGCAAGAAGAAGTCAGTTTGCAGTTTGTGAGAAGCCATGTTGGGGACACAGCAAACATGTGGAAGAAGGTGATCTGGTCAGATGAGACCAAAATTGAACTTTTTGGCCTGAAAGCAAAACGCTATGTGTGGCAGAAACTAACACTGCACATCACCCTGAACACACCATCCCCACCGTGAAACATGGTGGTGTCAGCATCATTTTTTTTTTGCTTTTCTTCAGCAGGGACAGGAAAGCTGGTCAGAGTTGATGGGAAGGTGGATGGAGCCAAATGCAGGTCAATCTTAGAAGAAAACCTGTAAAGCCCCATACATACTATCAGTTTTTTTCTGCAGTTTTTCCTTCAGATTTACCGAAACCATGTAGTGAAGAGCCTGCCTGATTGCATACACATTGAAACTCCTAAGGTTTGACTTCATATTATATGGTTTTGGTCAGGGCTTTTTTTCTTAGAGAATAGGTGCAGGAACTCTCCCTTTTGGGAGCTACCCGTTGTCTTTGCCCCTACCCACCTCTGAGCACCAGTCCTTGGTTCCACCTCTCAGCACTGCCTCTTTTAGAGAATACAGAACCAAGTAACATTTGTGGTACTAAGTAATTTGCATGGAATTTGTTATTGATATCAAGAAAAGCAGTAAAATAAACTCCCCACAGCCAACAACAATAGACCCACCAGCAACAATAGACCCCCCCCCCCCCACGACAATGAACCACCTACAACAAAATACCACCCAGCAACAATAGACCCTCTAGCAGCCAGCTATAATAGACTGCTCCCTCAACAGTAGATCCCTCCCAGCGACAACTAACCCCCCAGCAACATAAGACCCACCCCAGCAACAATAGACCTCCCCAGCAGCAATCAACCCTTCTGCAGAAATAAATCCCCTCCAGCAACAATAGATCCATCAGTAGCCAGCATCAATAGACAATGTAGCACAACCCAGCACTCCTTACCATTACATAAATTCAGGGGTGGAGGTGCCAGAACTGCGTTACAGTTGAAAAAAAGCCCTGTTTTTGGTAAATCTGAAGGAAAAACTCAGCAGAAAAACTGATAGTGTGTATGGGGCTTTAGAGTCTGCAAAAGACCTGAGATTGGGGCGGAAGTTCACCTTCCAGCAGGACAATGACCCTAAACATACAGCCAGAGCTACAATGGGATGGTTTAGAACAAAGCATATTCATGTGTTAGAATGGCCCAAAGTCCAGACCTAAATCTAATTGAGAATCTGTGTCAAAACTAGAAAATTGCTGTTCACAGACACTCTCCATTAGGGATGAGCCGAACACCCCCCGATTCGGTTCGCACCAGAACTTGCGAACGACCCCCGCGTTCGGTACGAACGTTAGAACCCCATTGAAGTCTATGGGACTCGAACGTTCGAATTGGAAAGTGCTAATTTTAACAGCTAATATGCAAGATAGTGTCCTAAAAAGGGTTTGGCGACCTGCCTCCTGCCCCAGGGGACATGGGTCACTGCAAAAAAAAGTTTTAAAAACTACCGTTTTGGTGGGAGCACTGATTTTAATGACGATTAAAGTGAAAAAAAATAAGTGAAATATTCCTTTAAATATGGTGCCTGGGGGGTGTCTGTAGTATGCCTGTGAAGTGCCACGTGTTTCCCGTGTTTAGAACAGTCCCTGCACAAAATGACATTAAGCGGAAATAACACCATTTAAAACTGCTTGCGGTTTTAATGTTATATCTGGTTCCTGCAATATGGTTGAAAATCATTCAGAAAAATGGCATGGGTAGCCCTCCCTGCCCATTACCAGCCTATTTGGGTCTTGTACGCATATTAAGGGGAACCCCGTACCCATATTAAAAAAAGGAAATGCGTGTGGCCCCCAGGCCCTATATACTCAGAACAGCAGTATACAGGCGGTGCAAACAAGACAGGGACTGTGTAGGTTTGTTGTGTTAAGTTGAATCTGTTTGTAATTTTCAACTGGTACGTTTTTAAAGTGTAGCTCCAGTCAAAAAAAAATATTTTTAAGCTTTTTGGAAAACATAGGGAAGGGTTATCACCCCTGTATAATTTGTTTTGTCGTCCATCTTTTTTCATCTCACTTGCTGTTGTCTCCTTCCGTTTGCAAGTAGGAGATGTTTGTAAATTGGATGTTTGAAAGTAGGGGCCTGCCCGATATGCTCTGCAGAAATGGCGGAACAAGGTGTTGGTTTTGCAACAACATTGTAAGCCCTCAAAGTGACTCTTGGTGGGCGCTGGAGCGCCCTGCTGTGAACGATTATATCAAGAATTGTAATTACATGCCATTGTTGAACAGTGGTAGAAAAATTGACCTTTGGTGGTTGTGGTGCTGGTGCCACAACACTATAAGTCCTCACAGTTACTCTGGGTGGACACAGGAAGGGGCCCTCCTGTGAAATATTATATCAAGAATTGTAATTACATGTCCCTGTTAAACAGGGGCAGAAAAATTGGGCCTTAGGCACTGGTGCCATCACACTGCAACCTCTGCCATACACTCTAGTTTTATTGCAGGAATTAGCCCATACACTCTAGTTTTATTGCAGGAATTAGCCCTGCTGCAAAGCATTGCATCAAAAATTGTACTTAAACGCCCCTGTTAAACAGGGGCATAAAAATTGGGCCTTAGGCACTGGTGCCATCACACTGCAACCTCTGCCATACACTCTAGTTTTATTGCAGGAATTAGCCCTGCTGCAAAGCATTGCATCAAAAATTGTACTTAAACGCCCCTGTTAAACAGGGGCAGAAAAATTGGGCCTTAGGCACTGGTGCCATCACACTGCAACCTCTGCCATACACTCTAGTTTTATTGCAGGAATTAGCCCTGCTGCAAAGCATTGCATCAAAAATTGTACTTAAACGCCCCTGTTAAACAGGGGCAGAAAAATTGGGCCTTAGGCACTGGTGCCATCACACTGCAACCTCTGCCATACACTCTAGTTTTATTGCAGGAATTAGCCCTGCTGCAAAGCATTGCATCAAAAATTGTACTTAAACGCCCCTGTTAAACAGGGGCAGAAAAATTGGGCCTTAGGCACTGGTGCCATCACACTGCAACCTCTGCCATATACTCTAGTTTTATTGCAGGAATTAGCCCTGCTGCAAAGCATTGCATCAAAAATTGTACTTAAACGCCCCTGTTAAACAGGGGCAGAAAAATTGGGCTGCTGGCATCACCCAGAACCAAAAATGTTCTTCCAACATATCAGCGGAGGAGGAAGAGGATAGACAATCAACATAACAGGACAGTCACTCAGCATCAGCATAGGCAGTCTTGAAGGGATGTGGTATTTCAAAAAAAATTATTCGGTTACATCAGCTTCAGGTGCTTGGTAGCTGTGGGTGATCCAAGACTGATTCATCTTGATGAAGGTCAGTCGATCAACTGATTCGGTGGACAGGCGTACCCTGTGATCGGTAACGAAGCCACCAGCAGCACTGAAGGTGCGTTCCGAAAGAACGCTGGATGCAGGACAGGCCAGTAGCTCAATTGCATACTGTGCAAGCTCTGGCCAGTGATCCATCCTCAAGACCCAGTAAGCCAGAGGATTTTCAGTGGGAAAGGTGTCCAAGTCTGACCTTGCCCCTAGGTATTCCTGCACCATGTAAATTAGACGCTGGCGATGGGTGCTGGAACCAATCATACCTTGGGGCTGCGGACTAAAAAATTGTCTGAAAGCATCAGTCAGACGGCCACCTTCTCCACCGCTCCTTCTGACTGATGCCTCAGCAACACGTTGTCCAGGACCAGGAGTTTGTGACCTCCCAGTCTCTGGGAACGCGTTGCACAGAGCTTTCTGCAAGGCCTCCCGGAGATGTCTCATCCTCTGCTCCCTCTGCGATGGCAAGATAAGGTCGGCAACCTTACCCTTGTACCGTGGATCAAGGAGAGTGGCCAGCCAGTAATGGTCCCTCTCCTTGATCCAAAGAATACGAGGATCCTTCCGCAGGCTTTGCAGGATCAGGGAGGCCATGCAGCGTAGGTTAGCTGAGGCATTCGGTCCGGAGTCCTCTGGGTCACTAAGGACAACATGATCCGCAGCTACCTCCTCCCAGCCACATACAAGTCCACGTGTTTCTTGGGACTGTAAATCATCCCTATAAGACTGCTGCTGCTGATGCTGAGTGCCAGCCTCCACCTCCATGCTGACACAATCATCCTCCTCCTCCTCTTCCTCCTCCTCACCCTCTTCCTGTGTGATGGGTGGCACAGCAGGAACACTGTCTGGATAAAGGGGGCTTTGAGAGGCAAGGAAGTCCTCCTCTTCCTGCCTCTGTTCTGCCTCAAGTGCCCTGTCCATTATTCCACGCAGCGTATGCTCCAAGAAGTGGACAAGAGGTATAGTGTCACTGATGCATGCACTGTCACTGCTCACCATCCTTGTGGCCTCCTCAAACGGTGACAGGACAGTGCATGCATCCCTGATCATGCCCCACTGGCGTGGTGAGAAAAAACCAAGCTCCCCTGACCCTGTCCTGGTGCCGTAGTTGCACAGGTACTCATTGATGGCCCTCTGCTGCGTGTGCAGCCGCTGCAGCATGGCCAATGTTGAGTTCCATCTGGTGGGCATGTCACATATAAGGCGGTTCTTGGGCAGGTTCAACTCCTTTTGGAGCTCAGCCAGCCGAGCACAGGCATTAAATGATCGGCGGAAATGCACACAGACTCTCCTGGCCTGTTTCAGGACATCCTGTAAGCCGGGGTACCTGCCCAAGAACCGCTGCACCACCAGGTTAAGGACGTGAGCTACACAGGGCACATGGGTCAGTTGTCCCTGTCGGAGGGCGGAGAGGAGGTTGGTGCCATTGTCGCAAACCACCATTCCTGGCTTAAGCTGGCGTGGCGTCAACCACCTCTCGGCCTGCCCCTGCAGAGCTGACAAAACATCCGCCCCAGTGTGGCTCCTGTCCCCCAAACAAACCAGCGCAAGCACGGCATGGCATCGTTTTGCCTGCGTACTTGTGTAGCCCCTGCAACGCCTACAGAGCACCGCTGGTTCTGAGGACAGAGCACTGGAAGAGGCCATGGAGGAAGAAGAAGAGGAGGGGGTGGAGGAGAGAGGTGTGTCACAACCAATAGTAGCATTTTGGAGGCGTGGTGGCGGAACAACCTCCAACACTACTGCACCTTGTCCTGCATCCTTCCCAGCAGCCAGGAGAGTGACCCAATGGGCCGTGAAAGACAGGTAACGTCCCTGTCCATGCCTGCTGGACCATGAGTCAGCGGTAATATGCACCTTACCGCTGACCGCCCTGTCCAGCGAGGCAAGGACATTGCCTTCCACATGCCGGTAGAGAGCCGGAATCGCCTTCCGTGAGAAAAAGTGGCGTTTGGGGACCTGCCACTGAGGAACCGCACATTGTACAAACTCACGGAAGGGGGCCGAGTCTACCAACTGAAAAGGCAGCAGTTGAAGTGCTAGCAATTTAGCCAAGCTAGCATTCAATCGCTGGGCATGTGGATGGCTGGGAGTAAATTTCTTCCGCCGGTCCAGCAGCTGGGGCAGGGACATTTGTCTGCTATAATCGGACATGGATGTACCACTAGCAGAGTTCCCGGAAGCACTTGGCTGTGACACACCTAATTCTACACCTTCATTCCTCTCAGAGCAGGTTTCAGAGAGGACTGAAGGTCTAGTGGGGTTGGAGATGCCAGCTGATGAGGAGCAAGGAGAGGTCCGCTTTGTTCTTTGGTGTGGGTCTTTGAGGTATGCTTGCCAACGAGCTGCATGGCAGGTCAACATATGTCTGGTCAAGCATGTGGTGCCCAAGCGGCTGATGTTTTGGCCACGTGAGATACGCTTGAGACATATGTTGCAAATAGCAGCGGTGCGATCTGATGCACTCGTCTCAAAAAAGGCCCACACCAAAGAACTTTTAGAATAACGCGCAGAGGAAGCTCTCTGCGCAGAGGAAGCGCTCTGCGCAGGCGGAGTTCTGCGGTGTGATTCAGTCGGTGTGCTGCCCCTAAGCTGGCCCCCGGAGGGCATCCTGCCTCGTTGGACATGTGCCTCCTCCTCCTCCTCCTCCTCCTCCCTCCTTCCAGGCACCCACGTGGAGTCAGTGCCCTCATCATCCCCTCCCTCTTCATCGCTGTAGCAAACCTGGCAGTATGCTGCAGCTTGTGGAACATGACTGCCAGATTGCTGTCCTTCTTGAGCATCCCCTCTCTCTGTGCTCACGCTACTGCCTTCCTCTAGCTGAGTGTCATCATCAGAGCCCACCAAACACTGGGCATCCTCCTGGAGCATGTACCCAACACTGTGCTCAAAGAGTTCAGGAGACTCCTCAGGAGGACGTGGTGGGTCTAGGGAAGGAGTCACTGATGATGACATTGAGAGGAGGGACGACGATGTGTTGGCAGCTGCTTTTCTACTACCCTGAGACTGGGTGAGAGAGGATGAGGAGGATGAAGAGGGCTTGGTCATCCACTCTACCAAGTCGTTGGCATGTTGCGGTTCAACATGTCCAGCTGCAGAAAAGAAGGACAAGCATGTCCCATGGCCACGTGCTGATGACAATGCACCGCGTCCACGACCAGCACTGTTGTCTCTAGACACAGAGCCTGCTTGCCCTCTTTTATCGGCTCGCGCCTGTCTGCCTCTCCTTGCTGGCCTTCCAGACATGGTAATGGCCTGAAAGGAGTTGGGTAAAAAAGCAGTTGGGTAGTGTATATTGTGCTAGAGGCACACAACACCCACTAACTCCTGCAGATGCCTTTATTATAGAACACCAGAGATAAAGGGGTATATACAGATGTATACTGTGCTGTGCTGGAGGCACACACAACTTCCAATAACTCCTGCAGATGGCAAGTGGTCTCAAATAGAGAAGAGCTATGTAGGTGGATATATCGGTATGTACTGGGTACAGAGCACGCAGACAGCACGCACTAGCTCCTAACACTACTGACTGCAAGCTCTATTATAAAAGATAGATCACTAGCTATATAGGTGAGGTGAATATAGTGGTGTATACTGCGGTCAGGGCACGCAGACAACAACCACTACACAACAGCAAGATCGAAAATCGTCCGAAAACGATCGGTGTGTACTGTGTTGAAGGTACAGATTAATTTTGGACTTATATTGGACACAGATGCGTCTTCATGCGATTATTGGTTGAAAATATTGTCCATTTGCACATTTAGCGCCTTCATGCGATTTTATGGTTGAATTATTTTTGATTCTTGGTTGTTCTGACCTTTAGTTGCTTTTTTGCACATTTTTTTGCACATGTTTGCACAATCTGTTTTAAACTAACATATTGTCGAATATTAACATTATTTCCACTATTTTGCACATTTAATGAAGGTTTACATGTTTTTAGTAGGTTGATACGTATAGGATAATTTAACACCCATTTTTGGTTTTAATTATAATGGAACATGAATGTTGACTCCACATTAATCACACACAATTTGTTTTGGATAAAATTGCTTTAGGATATCTCTGCACGGTATCACCAACAGTTTTTTCTTTTTCTTTTTCTTTTTATATAAAAAATAAACACTAGGATTTGATAAGTTAACTCATCTCATCACTAATAGGGTTTAGCGCCATAACCTTTTTATTTCACAAGGTACACAGAACACCCACTGCTTCAGACGCCAACACACTACACAAGGCCGCCGCGCTGGCGGCCTTATATAGTGTGGGGCGTGCACTACACAGCCTGAGCTATGATTGGCCACAGGCATCCTGCCTGTGGCCAATCATGGCTCGCCTCGCTGCTGGCGCTGCGATTGGCCAAGCATGCGGGGTCACAGTGCATGCTTGGCCAATCATGAGCCAGCAATGCACTGCGCCATCGCAGTGCATTGTGGGCCGTGAGCGCCACACGAATTTGTCGCGAACGGACCAAAATGTTCGGACTTCGCCGAACGGACGAACAGCCAATGTTCGAGTCGAACGTATGTTCAACTCGAACACGAAGCTCATCCCTATGCACTATAGACTAGTTATAATATTATTATTAACACTGCCGGTAATGCTTATATGCATTGTTTATTGCTAACTTTGCTGATTCATCAGTTAATTCAACCACTCGTGTAATCTAGACACCCATGTCAGACAACATAGCTAGGTCAAAGACCACACTTTTCTTCACTACAACCAAACAACACAACATAACTACCTACCCACTTCCAGGCTGTGAATATTTAACCACTTGCCGATCGCCACACACAGATGTACGTCGGCAAAATGGCACAGGCAGGCAAATGGGTGTACCTGTACGTCCCTTTAAATTTGCCGCTTATTGGGCACGTGCCCGCTGCACGCCGTGGGAGCATGCCCGTGCATCCCGGGAACTCAATGTTTGTTGGCGGCCCAAGATTGCGGTGTGGAAAGGTAGAACGGGGAGAGGCCTTTGTAAACAAGGCATTTCCCCGTTCTACCTAGTGACATGACAGAGATCTACTGCTCCCTGTCATCGGGAGCAGTGATCGCTGTCATGTCAGTGGAAGCCCCCCCACAGTTAGAACACCTCCCTTGGACACACTTAACCTCTTGATTGCCCCCTAGTGTTTAAACCCTTCCATGCCATTGTCATTTACACAGTAATCAGTGCATTTTTACAGCACTGATCGATGTACAAATGACAATGGTCCCAAAATGGTGTCAAATGTGTCCGATGTGTCTGCTATAATGTCGCAGTCACGATAAAAATCACAGATCGCTGCCATTACTAATTTAAAAAAATAAATAAAAATGCTATAAATCTATCCCCTTGTAGACGCTATGAATTTTGCGTAAACCAATCATCAATATACACTTATTTTCGATTTTTTTTTTAACAAAAATATGTAGAAGAATACACATTGGTCTAAATTGAGGAAAAAATTAGTTTTTTATATATATTTTTTGGGGATATTTATTATAGCAAAAAGTAAAAAATATAGCTTTTTATCAAAATTTACACTTTTTTTGTTTATAGTGCAAAAAATAAAAACCGTAGAGGTGATCAAATACCACCAAAAGAAAGCTCTATTTGTGGGGGTGGGGGGGGAGAAGATGTTGATTTTGTTTGGGTGCAGCGTCGCGCGATCGCGCAATTGTCATTTAAAGCGACGCAGTACCGTGTCGCAAAACGTGCTCTGGTCAGGAAGGGGGTAAATCTTTCCAGGGCTGAAGTGGTTAATGAAATACAAGCAGTAAGCTGATAAGGTCATTCATCCCTCTGCTCTATTGCATGGCCACACTGATGAATGACAACACTATTCAAAGCAGCAAAGCTCCGGGTTCTGTCCCTCCCTCTCCCAGTATGATTGCTGCTGTACATGGGATTAAGACAGATTATAGATTATACTGTATGTAAAAGTACACTGAACTATTTATTTTTTAGTGGATACATAACTGGATTAATTTGTGTTTTAGTATAAGCATAGAGTTTAGTTTTTGAGGTTGAAGGGTTTTGTATTTAATGCACATAATGCATCTGGACTGATGTTTATAATGAAGATGTAATCCCCATGTATTCATCCTTTTACTGAATTCTATATGGGTTTAGCCATTGTATCCCGTCTATGTGTCTGGCTGCTGTACAAGTACTGGTCTAGATTAGGCAATCCCGAGGACTACATAACATCAAAGGGACATGACCTGCATGGGCAGGCAAACAATTTCTAATCAGTTTACTACTCAAAAGCTTTGAGGAACAATTTTACTAGATATGGGTCTGGGGGTGCAGAGACCCCTGCCAATGTTATGTGCAACAGGATACTTGGGCAGGTGAGAAGCAGGAGGAATTCTAACACAGGTTCTCTTTGGGAATTTTGTCCACCACTGCAAGACCAGGTTCCTCGCGCAACTGCCTAAAAACGACATTAAATGAACCTGTGTACATGTACACATAAGATAACAGAGTTCAGGGGCAGTTGAAAAAAGCATCCAACTGCCTCTGAACGTCCGTTTACCAACAACAGTGTACATGAGGCCTTAGGAGAATGTACGATGGACAGACAAAACAAAATTACAGCTTTTTGGTACCGCCCATCATTGCACTGTTTTCAGGAAAAGAAAAGAGTCCTTTAACCAGTTCCCGACCGGCGCACGCCGATGTACGTCAGCAGAATGGCACGGGCAGGCATATTGGCGTACAGGTACGTCGATTTTTTATATGCCGCCCTGCCAACACGTGCGTGCTGCCGCCAGCGTGCTCGTGTGGCTGTCTGGACCCCCGTGAGTCCGGTTGCGGGTCCCGCGGACTCGATCGCCGCGGGGATACCCATGATCGTCTCACGGGGAGGCTGAACGGGGAGATGCCGTTGTAAACAGCATCTCCCCGTTCTGCCTAGCAACAAGTGACGCTGATCTCTGCTCCATGTGATTGGAGCAAAGATCAGTGTTCACTAACACAAAGCCCAGCCCCCCCACAGTTAGTAACACACCCCTAGGAACACTTAACCCCTACACTTCCACCCTCTGGTTAATCCCTTCACTGCCAGTGTCATTTACACAGGAATCATTGCATTTGTATAGCCCTGATTGCTGTATAAATGACAATGGTCCCAAAAATGTCCGATGTGTCCACCATAATGTCGCAGTCACAATAAAAATCGCTGATCGCTGCCATTATTAATAAAAAAAAAAAAAAATGATTAATAAAAATACCATAAAACTATTCTCTATTTTGTAAACGCTATAACTTTTGCGCAAACCAATCAATAATCGCTTATTGCATTTTTTTTTTATCAAAAATATGAAGAATACGTATTGGCCTAAACTGAGGGAAAAATGTTTTTTTATATATTTTTGGGGGATATTTATTATAACAAAAAGTAAAAAATTATGCGTTTTTTTCAAAATTGTCGCTCTATTTTTGTTTATAGCGCAAAAAATAAAAACCGCAAGGGTGATCAAATACCACCAAAAGAAAGCTCTATTTGTGGGAAAAAAAGGACGTCAATTTTGTTTGGGAGTCTCGTCGCACGACCGCGCAATTGTCAGTTAAAGCGACGCAGTGCCGATATGTACACATAAGATAACAGAGTTCAGGGGAAGTTGAAAAAAGCATCCAACTGCCTGGGGGATATTTATTATAACAAAAAGTAAAAAATTATGCGTTTTTTTCAAAATCGTCACTCTATTTTTGTTTATAGCGCAAAAAATAAAAACCGCAGGGGTGATCAAATACCACCAAAAGACAGCTCTTTTGTGGGAAAAAAAAGACGTCAATTTTGTTTGGGAGCCACGTCGCACGACCGCGCAATTGTCAGTTAAAGCGACGCAGTGCCGAATCGCAAAAAGTGGTCTGGTCTTAAGCCAGCAAAATGGTCCGGTCTGAAAGTGGTTAAAGAAAATAATACAGTCATGGTGGGGGTTCACTGATGTTTTGGGGTTGCTTTGCTGTTTAAGGACTGGATGTCTTGACCGTGTTCATGGCATTATGAAATCTGAAAACTACCAAAGAATTCTGGGGTATAGTGTCAGAAAGTTGGGTCTCCGTTAGAAGTCATGGGTCTTACAACAGGACAATGACCCGAAGCACACGTCAAAAAGCACCCAGAAATTGTTTAAGACCAGATCAAAATTCCATAGAGCACCAATGGAGAGATCTCAAAACAGCAGTTGGGAAAAGGAGCTCTTCCAATCTGAGAGACATGGAGCAGTTGGTGAGAGAAGAGTGGTCCAAAATTTCAATAGAGAGGTGTAAGAAAATTGATGGTTACAGAAGGAAATTGATTTCAGTTATTTTTTTCCAAGGTGTGTGCTACCAAATATTAAATTGAGGGTGCCAATAATTGTGTCCAGTCCATTTTTGGAGTTTTGCGTGGCATGTGTCAGATTTGGCTTTTTGCTTCTCCACTTTGTTGTGTCATACCAATACAAACAAAAGAAATAAACATGAGAATCAGTGGCGGCTGGTGGTATATTTTTTGGGTGAGGTGGCAAACAATTGCTTCATCGGCAGAAACCCACGGGCAGTCGGGTCACAGACAGGCGCATTCAACCCGGTCGGTCACCAGCCCCACACTTATACCATCTAGGTCGCGGGCAGCGCTTCCTGTGGGTGATGGGCGACGTCTCCTCCTCCTGGTGCTTCATGACGGAATCAGGAAAACAATAGCGAGTATTGTCACACACATTATGGGCCGCTACCCATGAGTATGGCTAAACATTTGTAATTGCTACAATTTTTTGGGTAAAGCGGTGTATTATCTGACAGAAATGCAGGGGTGCCAATATTTTTGCCCATGACTGTATATTATAATGAGGTACTTAAAGCAGTAGTAAACTCCACTAACATTACTTCTTTTTTTAGGGGGTTATGCCATAATGTATTAGTATGCACAACATATTAGGACATTATGGCACACTTACCTGTCAAACCGCGCCCTCCAGCGATGTGCAATGATTGAGCCGGCAGGTCCCTGATCTTTGCCCAATTTTCCTTATGGGTTCTGTACCTTTGACCGCTTGAATGGCGGTGCCTTGATGATGTCACTTCCACGCATGCACACGAGAGGCACATCCCAACTGTACAGATCGGGGCCGTAATTGTTCGCAGACCTGTGCATTTATGGCTCAGTGTACATGAAGTCTGACAGGCAGGAAGAAGCATTTATAAGAGAAAAGACCAATAGGGTCTCTTCTGTCATGAATATCCCGTCTGTCATAATTTTTTTTTAAAACAAACTTTACTACCACTTTAGTATATTTTTCTTTCTTTTTTTTTTTTTTTCTTACTTCTTGGTCTGACAGTCTCTCGAGTTATCCTCAGGCTAACAACAAAATGGGAAATATAGAAAGTTTTTATTGGTAATTTTGCAAAATAATAATAATTATTTTAAGAGTTAGGCCACGTACACACGAGCGGACTGTATGGCCTACTTAGTCCGTCATGCAATCCGACGGACAGTCCGTCATACTTTCGAATGAACGGACTTGACCACACACGGATGCACAAACAGTCCGTCGAAAGCTTGCGCGATGACGTGTACAGCACGTACGACGGGACTAGAAATAGGAAGTCCAATACACAGCAATGCACCCTTCCGCCGTGTAAATCCTTTCTGAGCATGCGCCATTCTTAGTCCGTCGAACTAGCCTACTGATGAGCGGATTGGCGGATTGTCCGCTGAAACCAAAGTATGACGGACAGAATTTCGAAAAATCCGAAATACTTAGTACGCCAGACTGCACGCTGAAAATGTCCGCTGAAGCCCACACACGAGCGGACTGTCCGCTGAAATGTGTTTCGATGGACTAAGTAGGCCATACAGTCTGCCCGTGTGTACGCGGCCTAAGTGCTCAGATTCTCCAACAAGCTAAGTTGTGTCCGCTTATGAAAATTAAATAGCTGTGCTCTATAGGGAATATAGTGAGGAGTAGTTCAGTTTTTATTCACATATTTGTGTACATCACCAACTCACCGAAATCCTTCTTGTCTTTAATTTGGTGATGGTAGAACATACCTGCTAATGATCCTGAAACATACTAGCTGGTTATGCTGGAACATGCCTGCTGGTTATCTTGAAACACACCGTCTGGTGATCATGGAACCATCGTAAAAGTGATACCGGAGCATACTTCCTGGCAATCCTGGAACACATCTGCTGGGGATGCTGAAGCACACTTTGGTGTCTCACAGCAAACAATCAGATTTAAACCTGCTTTTGGAATTTAAATGGGATTCTTTATCACTGTGTGCCCTTATTGAGCCCAGCAGTGAAGGCTGTTGCTTAACATTATGGAGGGGGGGAGGCAAACAAACCTTACTCGCACCACTGCTACCCCTGCCACCCCCCTTTGCGGGAGAGGGACGGGAAGACAGCCTTACCTTAGGAGATGAGGAGGATTGAGGACGAGAGGTAGGGCTGCTCCATCCAAGGGTAGAACCGAGACTTCTCCCACTAAGACTCCCTGGCCAGTCGAGTCTCAGGACCTACTTCCTGATTGGCCAGGAGGAGAATCAGGAAGACAATAGTGAATATTAATTTGCTATTGTCAAACAACTGGGTGGGCTCAGGGTGCAGTGCTCTGCACCTGGAGCCCACCCTTTTTTGAAGCCAAAAAAAAGCCCCCATAAAATCCATGTGCCCCGGAATGTAGATTAGGGCAGCAGGGCACATGGATTAGGGCAGAGGCAGCATCCCTGCGCCCCTTATGGAGCCCAATGTATTTTGAATTGATTGTTTCCTTCACACCTAATGCTTTATCTATGTCTTTAAATAAATAAGACTGGGACCACATCAGAGAAGTGGGCAAAGCCTGTTTATTGAGTTCATAATGAAGGACAGACAGACAGACAGATCAATTAGATGGACCAAGTGCTCCTTCCATTAAGCAAAACACTTTGGAATAGAATACTAGCTTACCACAGTGATGGTGAATCTTGTTTTTCGGTGACTGTGACATTTTTGCAAAATGTAATAAAAAAAATACATTTTCTGTTCAACCCAAAATGTTACACTCCCACTATATACATCATACCACAACTTGTCACCCACAGGACCATATAAATGGATCTTTAAAAAGTTGAGTAGCATTTCCCCTTTTTTTCTTCCAATTAAGCATACCTCACAAAACTGGAATATTACATGGAAACAAATGTTTTGACAGTTCTTTTTTTAGATATATAAATATGTAAATGTGATTGTAAAGGTATAATGTTGACGATCTTACCAATGTGTTTTAATGTTTTAAAATGCTTTTAATGCTTTACTTGTATGGTCTTATATTATTTATATATATACATGGGGGCAGCCATATTTGCTCATTACATTTATAGGCTCCGTGTCCTCTTAGTATGGCCCAAGGAGCACTGTACTCTGCTGCTCCGCTTAGGAGTAATGTCTGACCTGTTAAATAATAGCCCATCTATAACAGCCATTATCAATCCAGTTCTGTGGAACCCTAGGGTACCTCCAGAGATTGTTAGGGGTTCCTTGAGCTGTAGCTGACTGACCTCTCATTTTATTATACCTGCATATTTCTGGGGTCAATGCCACTTAGCAGAGTCACCTGCATAACACCAATCATCTTATTAGCTGCCCTTAAGGGTGGTATTTGGACCACCACTGCAATGCCCCATACACACGATCGGACATTCTGACAAAACCGTGGAATTTTGTTCGAAGCTTGTTGGCTCCAACTTGTCTTGCATACACACGGTCACACAAATGTTGGCCAACAATTACAAACGTGGGAACGTGGTAACATACAAGACGTACGACGAGCTGAGAAAAAGGAAGTTCAGTAGCCTGTGTGCCACCCTTTGGGATCCTTCTGCTTCCGAGCATGTGTGAACTTTTGTGCCACGGACTTGTATACACACAATCGGAAAGTCCGACAACAATGTTTTGTTGGCAGAAAATTTGAGAACCTGCTAGCCAACATTTTTTGGCGGGAAGTCCGCCAACAAATGTTCAATGGAGCATACACATGGTCGGACTTTCAGCCAACAAGCTCACAGCCAACATTTCCCGTCGGAAAGTCCGATCATGTGTACGTGGCATAAGAGTTTCATACTTCCTAATAACCACCAAGGCAAGGCCTTTTTTTCCCCCACTAACCCAAAATGAATTGGTTTTAGCCAGGGTTTACCAGGACCAGAAGATCTTTTAAGGGTTCCTCCATATGAAAATGGTTGATAAAGGATGATCTACTGTATAGACTTAAAATATGAAATAAAAATATGAGTGTCTCTTTAAATATAACTTTCAGGAAAAGGTCGCATTAACTCAAATTATGTTCTCACTAAAAATACACTGTAGTCCCCATTTAAAGCAGATCTCTAGGCATGAACACCCCCCCCCCCCCCGCCCCAAAGCAATCGCCGCTATGTTAAAGTTCTGAAAGAACATACCTGCACACCAGTGTCTCCAGTGTTTAACTATAGTTTATTTGTACAATACAGAATAAAGACCCCACCATGTCTATTCTGAGTTCCCAGTGTCTGCAGCTATGCTCTTTTAGAACTTTATTGTGAGTGAGTGAGAAATGTGGGTGAGGTCTGGACCTCAAGTGGATGCTGTGCTTCAGTGCCAGGACAAGGGGTGGGCTGGATGGGGCTGCTGCCCTGGGCACTGTGGTTTCATGTGAAGTGGGAAGCACCACGGGGAGATTGGGGGGAGGGGATTTGTGTTGGAAGGGGGGAATTTGGGGGGGGTAAGTATTTTTCTTGGAGGGGAAATATGGGGAGAGTGCTAAGAGTGGTGATCTAGGGGGGTTTGGGTTGGGAAGGGGAGGGGGGGGGTGTACTCAGAGAGAAAATTGTAGGGGTAGAGGATTTGTAAATCTTTTTTAGTGAATTATTTGGGGGGAGGCATTTGAGGTGGGAGGATTTAAGGGCAAAGATTTGTGCTGAGAGAGGGGATTTCAGCAGGGGGGCTGACTTGTACAGGGAGGAGGGAGACTTTATGCTAAAGGAGTTACGCAAGCAGATTAGTGCTCAGTGTTTTTGTGGGGGGAATTGTGCTGACGCATAATGCCCATACATCTTGGGGGGGGGGGACGCACTTTGGCATGTTTGCCCTGGGCTCTAGATGACCTAGTCTTAGCACTGCTGGGCACAAATTTGAGTGGTTCCTGTTGTTGGATTTTAGTAATTATTATGCTAGCAGGACAAAAAAATCCTCAGCTAAGAGCCTTTTTTTACTTATCTAAGACTGTGTTCATGTAACGTGCTGGATCTCAAGTCTCCCTTTGTCTTCACTGCATAGGAGGAGAGTCCTGGAATCAGACCGTGATAGTTGTCCAGGGATGGGATCCTCTCAGGCTCTAGAACAAGGGTCTCCAGACTTTCTAAACAAAGGACCAGTTTACTGTCTTTCAGAATTTGGGGGGGGGGGGGGTAGAATGGCCAGTGGGAGTAAAAAAATTCTATAGCGCCTGTAGTCAGTAGAAGGAGAAATAGTGTCCCATCATTGGTATTAGTTGGAGGAATAGTGTCCCATCATTGGTATTAGTAGGAGAAATAAGGTCTCATCATTGATATTAGTTGGAGGAATAAGGTCCCATCATTAGTATTAGTTGGAGGAATAGTGCCCCATCATTAGTATTAGTTGAAGAAATAGTGTCCCATTATTTGTATTAGTTGGAGGAATAGTGTCCCATTATTTGTATTAGTTGGAGGAATAGTGTCCCATCATTGGTATTAGTTGGAGAAAAAGTGTCCCATCATTGGTATTAGTTGGAGAAATAGTGTCCCATTATTGGTATTAGTTGGAAGAATAGTGCCTAACTGTTTATATTAGTGGCAGGAAGTATGCCCCATTGCTGGTATCAGGGGGAGGAAATGTGCCCCATCATCGGTATCAGTGGAAGAAAAAATGCCCCATTGTTGGTGTCGGTGAGAGAAATGGTTCCCCAATGTTGGTGAAAGTGGAAAGAATGGTGTCTCCCTGCTGGTGAGAGGTGAGAGGAATAGGGCCTTTGAAAGCAGGATAAAGAGTAGCAAAAGACCACATTGGGCCAACGGGCCGCAGTTGGAGACGACTGCTCTAGAAGATTGCACAGCATGATGTCATCACAAGAAGCAACCAATCGGACTGCAGTGCTGGATCAAAGATCTTCACTTGTGAAAGCAGCACCAGGAAGTGCATTTGGTGAATAAAAACAGCTTCAGAAAGCTACTGAAATTTTTTGCGAATGGGTGGAAGCTGGGTGGGTGGAGTGAGTGGAGGGGGGATTGCATATGCTCGGAGATGGCCTTTAAAGTGTCATTAAGCCCGTATCATTAAAAACTATCAATAAACGCTGCAATATCTGTTTTTTGTACTCACTCAGTTACTATAGGATAAATTTGCTGTATTCTGCAAAAAACTGGTTGATTCTACTGCTCTCTATTTCCCCCTTCTGTCCATGTCCCGACTGCAGTTAGAGGTTCAGCAAAGCAGCATGGGCAGCTAGTGCATATGCTCAATTTTCACTGTATTTTCTACTCTGCGCATTTCCTCCCTTTTAAATCTAAACATCCTATGTGACTGTAGAGCCACACATGTGGGCGTATACACAGTGGTAAATGACAGCCCACGCCCCTCCTCCTCCTCCATGCCTACTCCTCCCCCCTCCTCCATGCCAACTCCTCCCCCCTCCTCCATGCCTACTCCCCTCCTCCATGCCAACTCCTCCCCCCTCCTCCATGCCCACTCCTTCCCCCTCCTCCATGCCCACTACTCCCCCCTCCTCCATGCCAACTCCTCCCCCCTCCTCCATGCCCACTCCTTCCCCTTCCTCCATGCCTACTCCCCTCCTCCATGCCCACTCCTTCCCCCTCCTCCATGCCCACTAAACAGCTAAACACAATGGGGGGGGGGATATTTCATCTTAATTGATAGGCTTCATCTTCATTATTTTTAAGACACAGGCTGGAGGGGCGTGACACAGCCTGTGACTGGCAGAACTCCACCCACACCATTGCCAAACAATAATGAAGAATTAATTTCAAATATATATTTGTATGACAATTTAAAACAGTCTATTGATATTAATAATTTATTTTTACTCTGTATCCCAAAGGCTGTTTGTTTTGAACATGTGACCAGCAGCTGAGGACTAGAAGCTCCTTCTGCCACTGTTTCCCTGCAGACAGGTAGGGAAAGAGCTGGGTCATGTGACAGCTGTACATCGATTAGTAAAAATGGTACTTAGATGTTTTTTTTTTAATTAAAATTATTACAGTGCCATCATCCATATACAGAAAAAGAAGGGACAATGTAAATTAACCGGTTGCCGACGATATATATATGTCGCACAATGGCACGGCTGCGCAAATGGCCGTACAGGTACATCCCCTTTAAGACGCAGCATTGTGGGCACACTCGGGCACCGGCCGCATGCTCTGTGACCGTGCCCGCTGGTCCAATGAACTCGATGTCCGCCGGTGTCCCGCGATCTTGTCACGGAGCGGCAGAACGGGAAGATGCCTATGTAAACAAAGCATTTCCCCATTCTGCCTAGTGACATGACAGAGATCTACTGCTCCCTGTCCTCGAGAGCAGTGATCGCTGTCATGTCCTATATAGGCTATCCCCCCCACAGTTAGAATCACTCCCTAGGACGCACTTAACCCCTTGATCGCCCCCCCGTGTTTAACCCCTTCCATGCCAGTGTCATTTATACAGTAATCAGTGAATTTTTATAGCACTGATCGCTGTATAAATGACAATGGTCCCAAAATAATGTCAAAAGTGTCCGATGTCTCTGCCATAATGTCGCAGTCACGATGAAAATCGCAGATTGCCGCCATTACTAATTTTAAAAAAAAGGAATAATAAATAAAAATACCATAAATCTATCCCTTATTTTGTAGGGGATAGGTATAAGTTTTGTGCAAACCAATCAATATACGGTTATTGAGATTTTTCTTTTACCAAAAATATGTAGAAGAATACATATTGGCCTACACTGAGGAAAAAATAATTTTTTTATATATTATTTGGGGATATTTATTATAGCAAAAAATAAAAAATATTGCTTTTTTTTCAAAATTGTGGCTCTTTTTTTGTTTATAGCGCAAAAAATAAAAACCGCAGAGGTGATCAAATACCACCAAAAGAAAGCTCTATTTGTGGGGAAAAAAGGATGCCAATTTTGTTTGGGAGCCACGTCGCACAACCGCGCAATTGTCAGTTAAAGCGACGCAGTGCCGAATCGCAAAAAGTGCTCTGGTCGGGGAGGGGGTAAATTCTTCCGGGGCTGAAGTGGTTAAACAGTGTGTGTGTTTAGTAACACTTTAACATTTTCCCTAAGTCTGCCTACATTTGCCCCAAATTTCCTGTACTTGGGCCTACCACACCAACTAATATGAAGCCCCACTCCTCTAAAAACAAAAACTGTCTCAAAACAGAGGTATGCTTTTAAATATTGGTATTCAATATATTTTTTTTTCCATAACAGCTAACACAAGGTACAAGTTTTTGATAAGTGGCCAAACTATTACCAAAATAAATTATCTCACAATCTGGTGGCCATTGTCGAAATTTGAAGCCTCAATGTGATATTGATTCTTATGTAAACCTTGAAAATTGAGGACATTGCACATTCAATATCAGTCATGTTGTCCTAAGTATTTACTTAGATAACTGTGTAAATTTCTCAAAAGCATTTTCCACCCAACAGTCAGTTCAAGTTTTTTTTTTTTTTGTCTAATATGTTGGAAAGATGCCACAGGTCATCACAAAAGACTTAAATAAATATCCATTAAATATCACACACAATTCACAATAAAGCATCATCACTTGGAGTAGGCACTGTATAGCACGTCTCTTGGAGGTTTCCTTCAAATGATGTCAAGTTCACCAAAAAGAAACCACGCCGAATTGTTACAGAATGCCCTCGTGTCTCTCCGTGACTTTCAGAGCTTCATGCATGCTAGCAGCTGACAGCCTCCGATTGATATTGGTGTATTTACACCTCAGCAAGTTCCAGAACGTAGTCCTTAAATCCCTGTTAAAGAAGGCATAGATCAATGGATTTATGAGCGAGTTAGTGTAGCCCAACCACAGAAGGGTCCTCTCTAGCCTGAGGGGCATGCAGCTGCAGCTAATGCCACAGATGAATGGCCGGGCTGTAGACAACAAGAAAAACGGGAGCCAGCATAACGTGAAGGCCCCAACAATGATTCCGAGAGTCCTCGCAGCTTTCTGTTCCCGCTTGAAGATGGAAATGTTCTTTCTGTCTTGACGTATTAGCTTCGACAAGGTGGCGAACTCTTCCACTGCTTTCTTTTTCTTGGAGTTCTTTTTAGGAGCCATTTTCTCCTCCAAAGTGTATATGCCTTCCTGCTCCATAAGTCTAGGGATGTTCACAAATTTGTGCTTCTCGGCACTGATTTTAGCCGCAATAAAAATCCTCTGGTACATTATGAGCATGACGGTCATAGGGATGTAGAAGGCCACCGCAGTAGAGTAGACAGTATAGCCAAAGTCTTGACTTATGAGACACATTCTCTCCACAGTCACATTTTGGGCCCAACCAAAGAGAGGAGGGAGGGTTATGGAGGCAGAGAGGAGCCAGACGATAAACACCATTTTAGCCATGAGCTTGCCATTTTGCCGAGCAGGGTAGGTCAAGGGACGAGTTATTCCAAGGTACCTGCAAAACAAAATCAAATGTTCAGAACTTGTAGATCTCACAGTAGAAAAATAAAGAGTTTTTTTTATAGCATTTGTTATTTGTTTGGTGTAAATAAGTAAATTATTTTTCAGGATGTGCAGTTTCCTAAATCTTTCTAAAGCCAACGTTTTTAAAGTGGTTGTAAACCCTTACAAACCACTTTGACCTACAGGTAAGCCTAGATTAAGGCTTACCTGTAGGTCTTAGCCCTTGTACACACGGTCGGAGAATCCGTTGGAATGTGTCCTATCGGACCGTTTTGTCGGATAATCCGACTGTGTGTGGTATGCATGGGACTGTTTCCGTCGGAATATCCGTCGGACCAAATTTTCCAACTTGCTGGAAATATTTTCCGACAAACTGGTCCGATCTGATCATGTGTAGAGAATTCCGATCGGACAAAGTGCCACGCATGCTCAGATCAAATTCCTACACCAAAGCTATTGGCTACTAGCCTGAACGTAGTCCCGTCGTAACGAAATAATGTCATCAAGTTCTGAACGATTGGATTTTCCGACAACTTCGTCCGACCGCGTGTATGCAACAGTTTCGGACAAGATCCGTAGGACAAAATCCGACGGACAGAATCCGTCGGATTTGGTTGTCAGAATCTCCGACCGTGTGTACAAGGGCTTAGCCCTTGTACACACGGTCAGACATTCCGACAACCAAATCTGTCGGATTTTGTCCAACGGATTTTGTCCGAAACTGTTGCATACACACAGTCGGACAAAGTTGTCAGAAAATCCGATCGCACCTAACGTGATGACGTTATTTCGTTAGGACGGGACTACGTTCAGGCTAGTAGCCAATAGCTTTGGTCTAGGAATTTGATCTGAGCATGCGTGGCACTTTGTCCGATCGGAATTCTCTACACATGATCGGACAAAGTCCGATTGGATCATGTTGTCGGAAAATTTTATAGCCCAGCTGGAAAACTTGGTCCGTCGGATACTCTGACGGAAACAGTCCGATGGAGCCCACACACTGTCGGATTATCCGACAACACGGTCCTATCGGACATTGTCCATCGGAATGTCTGACCGTGTGTACAAGGATTAAGAAATATCTCCTAAACCGTGTAGGTTGCATATTTGCCAAAAGAAAATGATTCAAATTCGAATTTGGGCCAAAACTTTGATTTGTTATTTCGGATTCATTTAAATTTATTACAATTGTAATTTGGAAATTCCAAATTTCTTAATAACGAAAAAATTAAACCGTACAAAACAGAATGAACATGTCTACTACTTGTGGATGCTGGATGGCAGACAGCTCCTGGGACATTGTGATTAAAGACCTTGCTGTGGACTCTTGGGTGTGCAAGTGCCAGAGGATGCTATATGGATTAGGACTGCCCTTAGGCTACTTTTACACTGAGGTGCTTTTAAGGTGTTTTAACAAGAAAAATAGCGCCTGTAAAGCACCTGAAATGCCCCTCTCAAGCCTGCCCAGTGCGAAAGTTTGAGTGCTTTCACACTGGGGCAGTGCGCTTGTAGGACAGGGAGAAAATTCCTGCAAGCAACATCTTTGGGGTGGTTTGGAAGCGGTGTATACAGCACTCCCAAAACGCCCTGCCCATTGAAATTAATGGGCAGTGCTGCCGAATCGCCTGCAAAGCACTTCGGCAGTGCTGCAACTAGGGTTGTCACCTGTCCAGGATTCACCCGGACAGTCCGGATTTTGAACCACCTTATCCGGGTTTCAGACTGCATGAAACTTGGACACATTTATTCACACCGAACTGTGGCTAACTGTCCTGGGCAGCTGGACTTTTCTATACCATCTATGGCCACCTCTGACGTAGTGGCACATCTAGATATCCTCCGCAGTTTCTGGTCTCTTTGTTTTTAGAAACACGGGTAGGCACTGACATTCTCATAGTGGAGACGCAATTGCATGACAACTATTATATTCTGTTGATATAATTATTGTAATTTTGTGATGTTATTTAATTTGTGGATTTGTCGTGTATTTTCTTATTAGAAGGCGGTGTATATCGCGAACGACCAGCATCCCCTGAGGAAGCCCGTTTCACAGGCGAAACATGTTGGGAAGCTTGTCATCTACTGCTGTGTTGTTTGAGCTGTAAAATATTTGGCATCAGCCATAATTCGTACCTTCTTTCCTTTGTCTATTTGGTTTTATGGAATAGATGTATTTTTATTCTATTTTTCTAATAAAGGAATATTTTTTATATTTATTTTCCACCATTTGACTCTGCATTTACAAAGTCCAGTTCTCTATGCTCCTCTATTTAAATTTGGGCACGTGGGGCTAAAAATAAATTGGTATGCATATCCTGTATAGATAGTAACCCACGTTTAAAACATCAGTTTTGGCACGTTTTGCCGCGTTTTGCCGCATTTGCGTTTAGAAGTGTTTGAAAAAATGTATTATTTTTTTTTAAATAGGCAAAAATGAAAAACTCCTTTAAACGAAATGTGGCTAAATGAGAGTTACCGCGTTTAGTCGCGTTTGGCGCTTGAAATGCCTCTAAACTCAGCGTTATTATTTAATATTTGGTTTGGAGTATCCTGATCTCTATACCCCTCTCTTCTTCAAGTTATGAAGCAATAAATTATAAAAAGCCCCCCCCCCCAAGGCTGAGCCTGTAGCTCCCAGCAGTTCGTGTTCTGTGACCCCCCAATATAAAGCGACATCCAAACATGAATGGCAGACATTAGAGACATCAGTGTGTGTTGTAGGATGTGGACATATGTGACCTGAGATGAATGCTGGAGGAGACAGAAGTATATGATCGCATTTGCCTTCATTTTATGCTCTCTTGACTCCCCTCACTGATGATAAGAGACAATAATTAAATCTCATTTGCGTAATGACTTCAAAGTAAGAAATATAAGATCCATCCAAATAAGATAGCTGCAGAGACATAATTAGAATTTGAAACAGAAGACTATCAAAATTGGACAAGTAGAATTTATGTAAAATAATATGGTGTAAGAAAAAAGCAGCAAATATAAGAAAAACATCAAATAGTTGATCTGAACCTTCAAGCGGTATTTTTCCATTTTACTTCTCTGCAGGGGCGGACTGACCATATGAGTACTCGGGCACTGCCCGAGGGCCCCATGCCACTAAGGGGCCCCATCAGGGTTGCCAGCCTCAATAAAACAAGGGACAGCATGTAAAAATCTGTGTATTTTTAAAAATCCCAAGATTATAGCTGCCTTGCCTCTCCAGTACCTTTGTGTATTCTGTGTGTGTATACTGTATGTGTGTGTGTGTGTGTATACTGTGTGACCCCATAATCTATTGCCCAGGGCCCCCCATAATCTCCTATGACCCAGGGGCCCCATAATCTCCTATTGCCAGGGGGCCCCATGAGTTGTCAGTCCGCCCCTGCTTCTCTGTAAATGATCCTTCTTGAATATCTGTTATAAAATGTTAATAAAAGTATGCAAAGATAAAAAAAAGGAGGACATTATCCCAGCAATAATAGCGCTAAGCAGTATACCTGAAGATATACAGAAGAGTGCAATATATACACGGGATAAGCAAAAACTACGATTATTTTTTTACATTTTTTTTTTTTTTTGCTACGGGCTTTGCTTTACCAACGGGGGCTCTTTAGTACAAGAGGTGTTATCTCGGTGATGGTATTCAGGCTTTGAAGGATTTCCTTTGGTTATGATAGGTCACGAAGCAACTCTTCTACTTTAAAGACTGTTTATGGTTATTTTCACACACGGACTTTTGTTTTGTGTTTTTTTTTTATCCTGTGTATATATTGCACTGTATATCTTCAGGTATATTGTTTAGCGCTATTAATGCTGGGATAATTTCCTCCTTTGTTTTATCTTCGCATACTTTTATTATTTCTTCCATTTATATAATAGCAGCTTTTAGTGCATTGATCTTATTTTTCCATTTGAGCGCTGGGATCGGTGTCACTTTTGTGCTACTGATATTTTTAAATTTGTTATAAAATGTTATTTCGCTTTTTTTAAGCTCAACTCTGGGAAATAAAAAATAAATAAAAAAAAGATCTTTTGCAGTGGGGATGTGCTTGCACTGCAAGGATTAGTTGCTCATTTGGTTGCCAAACAGTGTACCCACCACCCCACGGTCGGGTCGGTCGGTGCATTTATCTCATCCATGGAGGGCAATCACGGGTGGCTTCCCTGGCTCTCCTCCACAGGCATCACGAGCAGCTTCTCCTGCCCCTGCTTAGCGGATTTTGTCTCCTCCCTCCTCCTTTGTGGCCAATCAGAGCACTTCTACTTTCGTCCAATCGGGAAATGTGTCTCAGACCCTCGCTTCCTGATTGACAGACAGGCGATTCAGTGTGAGACTATTGCGCTCGGTTGGGTTCCGAGCACAATGTTCTGCATCCGGAGCACAATGTTCTGCATCCAGAGCCTTTGCCTCTAATCTGTGCTTTAAAAAAACACCCCCGCCACTGTAATTCATGCGCCCGGCGTCCTGAAAGGGGCTGGACGCATGGATAAGGGGTGGCAGCAGCATGGATAGGGGAGGCGGCGCACGGGCACCCTTAATGGACGAGCCGTCCCTACCTAGATATGAGGATAGACAGGAACAGTCCAATGATGGATCAAGGGGTGCACTGTCTGCCGGAGGAGTGGAGGATCAGGGAAGTAAAACTGTTTCTCTTCTCCCTGGACAAAATTAGTTGGGCTTTAAAGTAGTGTTCCACACAAAAAAAAAAAATTATTAAAAAAAACAAACATTTGGAATTTTTTTTTTAACTCCCCTCTAAATGCCCGTTGTAAGGGGGTCCCTCGTAGTCTGCCTCCTTCAGTGCCTGGGCTTGTGACATCACTTCCCCTTGGTGCAGGAAGGGCTCAGCTAATGCGCCCTCCCTCTTGTCAGTCATCCGGGACACATGACAGGTCCCAGATGACTGTGCGGCCAATCGCGGTGCGCAGTGCCACTCGCGCATGCGCAGTGGGTGCCCAGCTGTGAAGCCACAGACAGGTGCCCACAATTGCAATGCTGGCACCGCCAAGAGGAGGGGGGGACGAGCGGGGCTCCGTTGCCCCGCATCGCTGGACCCTGGGACAGGTAAGTGTCTGATTATTAAAAGTCAGCAGCTGCAGTATTTGTAGCTGCTGACTTTTTATTTTATTTTTATTTTTTTAAGGGAAACGCCTCTTTAACCACTTGCTGTCTGGGGCAATTTTTTTAAATTTTCACACGTTAAAATTAGAATTTGTTTGCTAGAAAATTACTTAGAACCCCCAAACATATGAGACCCAGGAGAATATAAAGGGAGCTGTTGCAATTTTTATGTCACATAATATTTGTGCAGCTGTTTATCAAAAAATTGATGTCTTTTTTTTTCCACAAATAGAGCCTTCTTTTGGTGGTATTTGATCATCTCTGCGGTTTTTATTTTTTGCATTATAAAAAAAGAGCAACAATAAAATAAAAAAAAAGCAATATAATTTTTACTTTCTGCTATAAAACACATCCAATAAAAAAAAGAAAAAATCATATCCCTTCATTAATTTAGGTCAATATGTATTCTGCTACATATTTTGGGTAAAAAAGAATCCCAATAAGCATATATTGATTGGTTTGTACAAAAGTTATAGCATCTACAAATGATGGGTTCCTTTTATGGCATTTTTCTTTCTTGCTTTTTTTTTACTAGTAATGGCGGCGATCAGTGACTTTTAGCAGACTGCGGCAATGCGGTGGACAGATCGGACACCTAACTGACATGTTTGACACTTTTTTTGGAAACCAGTGACATTATTACAGTAATCAGTGCTAGAAATATGCACTGTTACTGTACTAAAGACACTGGCAGGGAAGAGCTTAACATCAGGGGCACTCAAAGGGTTAACTGCTTGCCTAGCTGGTGCTTGCTAATTGTGTGGTGGTAGCTCTGACTGGATGAAGACAGAGATCCGTGTTCCTTCTTAGCAGGAACACAAGATCTCTATCTTCTTCCCTGTCAGAATCACGATCTGCCTTGTTTACATAGGCACCGTTCTTTATCTCTGGGGAATGATCGCGGGTGGCCGGCAGACATAGGGTCCACCGGACCCACTGATTGGCATCAGCGCAGGATCATGCCTCAGGCAGAATGCGCGCTCCCCCAAGTGTCTATTGTATGAAATGACGTACAGGTACCTTGTTTCATGCAGTAGAGCTGGCCTGCCTCAGTAAAGATGCGGAAGGTGGTAGGCAAGTGTTTAAGGAAAAATACACTAAAATCAACTTATGTGCACACAAACCCAATTTTTAAATATAACAGATGAGGTTGCGTTGAGTAAATAGATACCAAAACATGTCAAGATTCAAAATTGTGTGCACCCGACAAATGGCGACTAACTACGGTACCTAAAATTTTCAAAGGTGATGCTTTAAAAGCCTTTATAGGTTATCAGTGTAGAGTTAATCATGAATGATGACCTTATAACTACTGCTCTCACTCATACATTTGGCGGCAATACCTCACAGCCACTTGCTGACAGAATGTATATATCTGTATGGTGGCTTACTCAATTCTAGATCCCAACTCCAGCTAAAATATTTTTATACTTCTGGATACAAGAAAGGAGTAAATCCTAATACATCACTGATTACAACAAAGCCTTTGATTGTTTCGACCATGTTAAATTTAGGAATGAAGGTACCTGAACATCTTGTTTTTACAAAGAACCTCTACACCAGAGGTCTCCAAACTGCGGTCCGGGGAAGGGATGCGGCCCTCTGCTTGACTGCATCTGGCCCTTTGGCCACTATCTCATCCACTGACACTAATGGTGGGGCACAATTCCAAGATATCGAGCAATCGAACTGCAAGTTTAAAAATGACTTGCTAAGCTATTGTTAGACTTGCCAGGCTTCACAAGTTTATTGTAGAATTGCAGCAAGTCCGCATTGCATGACTCCAGATCAACTTTCTTTTCAAATATTCTGCAAGTCTGTTGCAAGTTCTGGTTCAGTTATGTTGTGCAATATAGTTGTAGTGCCCCCTACCTTTTTGGTAGGTGCTTAGTGGTGTTTTTGATAGTGTAGGATGTAGAGATAGGTAAATTTGGCCTGGGCCACGTCTTTTTGCTGGGCCTGGTTGTGGATTTGAGGTTGGGAGTGTCAGAGTAGAAGGGGATGTGGCCACCTACACTTGGGCTCAGGGATACCTCCTCTGCTTGACAGTGGACTCTGCTGGCAAGAGAGGATGGGCTGAGACCTGAGTGGCAGGAAACCCCATGTCAAAAAATTGAAAAATGGTTAATTTTTGTGGTCAGTGAAGGAGGTCTCTCATAAAAGGGGGATCACATGTCCTCTAGAGATTCAAGGAAGGAGTTCAAGGTCCAGAGGTTCGGGACCTGAGACCTGGGGGTTCAGAGACCCCGGAGCCTCTGGGAGGAGGCTTGAAGGCCCGGGAGTTCAGAGATCCCGGAGCCGGATAGCCGGAGGTGACTCCAAGGAGGCCGAGGTCGGGTCCCCTGGAGCAGGAGTCACCATGTAACACTGGAGGAATACCGGGATGTCCCAGGCGGGGATGTACTGGATTGCACGGGAGGAAGAAGTAGGAATTAAGAGGAAAAAGAAGACTGGGAACAACCTTTTGTGATTAGAACATGGACGGTTGTTGGGAGAGTGCAAAGAGAGTGCAAACCCAGTGGGGCTATTCAGAAATTCTATGCTGCGTATCCAAGGACCACAGTATTAAACACTTCTCCGTGCTAGTGAAGGAGGTTGGACACTGAAAGTCACGGAAATAGGTGGTGAGGCCTAGGACTTTGAGTTTCAAAATCCACAGCATTATTCAGAATGATTCTCAACTGCCTATAGTGAGAGTGCGCTAAAGAAATCAGAGAAGGATCGCTGACAGGGAAATCTAATCCACCAAGCTATGGCTACGATTTAATATTCCCTTTCATTCCAAATTTGGGATTTAACAGGGCATCCAATATTCTTCATTATACCGCCCTATAAATGTATTCCCAAATAAAGCTATTTGAAAAGTTCAGAGTGCTACTTGTATGGAATCACATGGGAGGATCGGGATCGGATCAGGCTGGCATAAGGTTAATGAACAAAATCAGCAGCCCCCAAGGGGGTAGTGTGCTACATAGTCATCCCACCACAGGGGGTCACTGTGACTTGCAGAGCTCTTGCTGTAGGCTCACCACTGCAACTTCGCTCTTGGTAGAGACTTGCCACACAAATTTACTTCAAATTGAAAAAGTGTCAATCAGAACTTGTGCTTCTGAAGGTGTACAACTTGCCAGTGAAAATGTGAGACAAGTTAATAGGCTTACAATTTCACTGCCACAAATTTTTGGCAAGTTATCCTTGATATCTGGGTTCCTCCCAATGACATCAAAGATGGGGAAAAATTCCTACTAATGACACAGTGATGGGCACGGTTCCCAAAGATGGGGCATTATTTACTCCAACCAATGTTGGGACATTTTTTACTCCCGATGGCCACGGTCTGGCCCAGTGGTCATCATCCCTGTACTCAGGGCCCACTAACAGGCCAGGTTTTATGTATTACCTTGGTGAGATGCAGACTAGAATACTGCAATCACTGAGCAGCAAATGATATCACCTGTGATGTATTTCAGTTATCTTGCAAACCTGGCCTGTTAGTGGGCCATGAGGAAAGAGTTGATGACCACTGGTCTGACCCCCTAAGGTCTGAAGGAAAGTAAACCAGCCTTTTTTTTAAAAAAAGTTTGGAGACCTTTGCTCTACACCACTCAATAACACCATGTTCATGGTAGAAAATGGAGACACAGACTGGTTTAAGCAAAGGAGACAAGGTTATGTACACCCATCCTACTTATTCAACTCATAAGCTGAATTATAAGAGAAGCAAGCATGAAGAAATGTAGAGGTTTCAAAATATATGGAAGGTACAACAACAACCTTTGATATGCCGATGATACTAGATCTATAGCTGAAAAATGTGGACAACCTCAAAGGCCACCAATAATGAAAGAACAGGAGGAAAATATCAAAAAAGGTTATGACAAGGAAGACATCACACTTCAGAGCTAATGGTGAAGATATAGCTGGCAGCTTCTCCCTCCTTGGATCAATTATTACAACAAAGAATCCAGCAGTCGAGAAACGTGAAGTACAGTGGCTCTTGGAGGAGCAAGGATGAAAGACCCAGAAAAGATCTTAAAAGTATTGATGTGTCTAGAAGATCAAAGGTCAGATGTGTCCAGGTTTTGGTATTATCTGTCACTTTTTGCAGTAAAAACTGGACAATGAAGAAGAAAATAATGGAAAAGTATAGATGCCTTTGAACTGTGGTGTTGGTGATACATTGTATGATTTATTTTAACAAAAAATAAAACAAATGGTTCCCTGTGTAGCTCAAGCCCAACTTTTCAGTAGAAGCCCAGAAAAACTCTTATTTTGGACAAGGCTCCACTTCCTGATTCCCATACCCAAGATGGCGGCGGCAGCACCCGAGAGACGATCGAGAGATCGGCTTCGGGTGCCGACATCGCAGGCGCGCTGGGCGGGTAAGTGTCATTATTTTAAAAGTCAGCAGCTGCAGTATTTGTAGCTGCTGGCTTTAAAAAAACAAAAAAAAACGGCGGACTCCCACTTTAAATCCCAACTCATGGCAAAAAAAGGTTTTCCCTTGCAGTGGCATTCACACGTCCAGGGCTTTGGAGACTGTGCTGGGCTTGATGACATCAGGAACAGTTCATTGCTCAAGACCGCAGGGGTACAACAGCTGTGGGAACCAGTCTTGTGTGTGAAGGATCAGAGGATCAAGTATGTATATCTCTCCTAGGCTAGGGGTCTCCAAACTTTCAAAACAAAGGGCCGGTTAGGTCAGATTGTGTCCACTGGGAGTAAACAATGCTCCATCTTTGGTATTAAGGGGAGAAATAGTGCCCCATCAGTGGTATTAGTGGAAGGAATTATGCCTCATCGTTTCTGTCAGTGGATGGAATTATGCCCCATTGTTGGTGTCAGTGGAAGGAATAATGCAGCATTGTTGTTGTCAGTTGCAGGAATGATGCCTCAAGGACCAGACAAAGTTAAACAAAGAGCCGCATCTGGCCCCTGGGCCACAGTTTGGAGATGACTGCCTTAGACAAAAATGAGTATGATGGGGTGCTGATAAGTATTGAGCCTTACCAAGAAAAAATTACAGAGAAAAAAATTGAGCTATGGCTAAATTTGTAAATTGCAGGGTGTGCTGCAATTCAATGTTGCAAAAATCAACTACCTTATCTTTTTTTTTCAGGTCCAAAGTGAACATGGCAGCACCTCCAGAAAAAATGAAATGTGAAAGAGCATAGGACCATAATCAATTTCCTGCTTCTCCGAGGGAATGGTGCGAAGCAAATCCACGATGAAATGTCAAAAACTTTGGGTGACAGCGGCCCTTCATATGCAACAGTGAAATGTTGGGTTGTCAATTTTAAAACTGGCCATTTCGGTGTTGAAATTGAGAAACCCAGTGGAAGGCCTGTTTCTGTCTCTGTGCCTGCAAATGTGAAATCCATCCATGACATGATCATGGAGGACCAGCCAAAAGTATTGCTACATATCTGGGAATATCACGTCAGAGAGTTTCTGCCATTACCCACAACGACTTGAAAATGAGAAAACTTGCAGCAAAGTGGATCCCAAAACTTTTGACTTTTGCAGGCACAGAGACAGAAACAGGCCGTGTTTTTCACTTTCAACACCGAAATGGTCAGTTTTAAAATTGACAACCAACTGTTGCATATGAAGGGCCACTTTCACCCAAAGTTTGTGATATTTCATCATGGATCTGCTTCGCACCTTTCCCTTGGAGAAACAGGAATGCCATCATGGTCCTATGCTCTTCCACATTACATTTTTCTGGAGGTGCTGCCATGTTCACTTTGGACCTGAAAAAGAAAAAATAAGTTAAAATCATAGGTCGTTGATTTTTGCATCATTGAATATAAACAAATTGGCCAGTACACCCTGCAATTTACAGCTTCCTAGCTCAAATTTTTCTGGGTATGGCTCAATAATTATCAGCACGCCCTTGTAATTAACTCTTGCAGTGTGGGCACAGTACAGGGAAAATGTTCCTTCTACCTGGAGTTCAGCTTTAACCTTAACAAATATAAAGCATCGCTCCAGGTTGGTCCACACAGTACCCATTACAAGAAGCCTTACATTGAGGTGCTTACCCAGCTTGCAATCAAGGAGACTTCAATAGAACAAATGGATGGCCACACACTGTAGTAAGGACACTACAAAAATACTTTACTGAAGCAAAATCACAATAAAAACATCACAGCAACAGAATCCATGAAGATATGTTGTGTCAGGGATGGGCTCAGCCCTTCCTTCTCAGAGCTGGCCGTTCAGCTGTTGACTACTTGCCAGCTCCTATTTCCCCACAGTTACTCAGCTGTTGATGATTCTGCTCGTCAGTCTTGCCTACTTAAGCCATTTTAGCCCAGTGGATCTCTGCCTTCGCCTTGGTCAAACATCACAGAAACTATCTCCTGTGATCCTGTTCAAGACTTACTTTGCTGACATCCCTTCTGGCTCCAGATCCTGCTTGCTGTTCCACTACATTGATCCTTGACTTCTGGCTTGGCTGACTATCCGTTCCGGTTACTGAACTTTGGCTATGTTTTGATTGCGTTTGTTCTTTTTACTTTTATTATTAAACAAGTGTGATTTAAAGAGGAAGTAAACTCTGATGAGTTTACTTCCTCTTTCATTCCCTGCAAAGGTAAAGCATAATGGACTACTATGCATCGCATAGTAGTCCATTATGTGTCACTTACCTGACACAGGAGCCAGCGATGTCACCGCTGTCCCCTGTAGTCTGGCACATCCATCTTCTCGGTGGGTCTCGCTGCTCCGCTGCTGTCATTCGGCAAAGCCGCGATGACGTCAGTCCCGCGCATGCGCACAGGAGCCGCCACGCGCGGCATATCGCCGTTGACGGGTGCCGCGCTCAGTTCGCCTGCGTGCCGCTGTCTACGGCGCATGCGCCGTAGACAGCAGTGTCTGTCTTTCGGCAAATATCTCCTAAACCGTGTAGGTTTAGGAGATATTTCTTGGACCTACAGGTAAGCCTTAAAGCGGATGTATACTCATTTTTTTTTACTTTTACCTACAGGAAAGCCTATAGTAAGGCTTACCTGTAGGTAAAAAAAATATCTCCTAAACCTGTACGGTTTAGGAGATATTCCCCTCGGTATGCGCCGCTGACTGCAGCGGCGCATGCGCACAAGGGGATTCTCGGCTGAAAGTCTGGCAGTGGCCGGACCCGGACGGGATGAAATCTCCCGCACATGACAATATCGCGGCTCCGGCCACTCACAGCGCCGGAGCCGCGATACCCAGAAGAAACGCAGAGGGAGCATGTCAGCTCCCTCTGCGTGGATCGGGCCAGATGTCGGGGCCTCGTTCTAAGGTAAGTATTTCATAATGAGCTAGTATGCGGTGCATACTAGCTCATTATGCCTTTTGCTTTGCAGGTGGTAAAAAAATAAAAAATTTGCGGGTTTACTACCGCTTTAATCTAGGCTTACCTGTAGGTCAAAGTGTGTTGTAAGGGTTTACAACCACTTTAACTGTACTACTGTCTTGGTCTGTTTTCATGGTTTCTGACATGTTGATGTTTCATGCTCAAATCGCATACTTATTATGAGTAAGCACCTTTGAGCACGAAACATGTCAACATACTGTATCTCTTTAGATCTTGGGGCTGTGATGTTTCTATTGTGATTTTGCCTCAATCCATTAATTCAGTGGCCTTACTACAGTATGCGGCCATCCACTTGTTCTATTTCAGCTTCATTTTCTGGGAGTAAGTTCAAACAAACTCAAGGAGAATATACATGCAGTACTTCATGCAGGTGGGATGTAAGCCCACAACCATAGCACTACAAAGGCGCTCACCACTTACCGCCAACATAATACCTTCATTAGTCTTTACTTGAGATAGGCCATGAACGATAAAAGTGTTAGTTATATGAATACCTAATTTACTTCCTTCTAATTAAACACACAAGATACGTGTTTACCAGACAATATGTAAATCTTCTATGCAATTACCCATAATTATTCCCTGGATTACTATATCTGAGTATGTTATAGCTTTAGGGAGAATAAATAAAGGAACAATTCATAATCATGGTCTGGAGAGAAAGAAACGTTTTACATCCATCTTTCTTTAATTGGTTTTATTGAAGATATAGATTTTCCAAAGAGTTTTTAGCAATAGAGCATACGAGGACATTGCGTTTAAACCTGCAGTCAGAGAATTGTGTGGGAGGGGCCACTGTGGGAACAAAGTGCACTGTGTGTAACGGCTAGTGTGATGACATTGATCATGTGACCCACCAATTACTTTCTTGTAGAATCAACGTTACCATTGATTTTTTCAATAAATTCAACTTTAAGAGATTTTGTAAAATGTAAATGCTTTTTGGTAAGCTCTGTAAGCTCTTTAACCACTTGACCTCCTGAAGATTTTACCTCCCCCTTCATACCCAGGCCATATCTTGCTATACAGCACTGCATTATTTTAACTGACAGTTGCACAATCATGCAATGCTGTACATAAATAAATAATATATAATTTTTTCCCCCACAAATAGAGCTTTGTTTTGGTGGTATTTGATCACCACTGAGTTTTTTTATTTTTTGTGCTATAATAAAAAGACCGACAATTTCTTCATCAATTTAGGCCAATATGTATTCTGCTACATATTTTTGGGAAAAAATCCCAATAAGCATATATTGATTGGTTTGCACAAAAGTTATAGCATCTACAAACAATTTTATATATACTGGAATTTTTTTTTCTTACACCAGTAATGGCGGCAATCAGCGACTTAAAGTGGGACTGTGATATTGCGGTGGATAGTCTGACACTAAGTGCCGGTTCACACTACTGCGCTCTGCGAGATCGCATGTGATTCGCACCGCACTCGGGCCGTACGATTTCAGCCATACAGATAGTATGACTGATATTGCATCGCATTCAGACCAAACTCAGACAGGACCCTTTTTTTGGTCTGCACCAGAATCGGATCGCATGGATGTTCACACCCATTGGATCTGATTCATGCCTGAAGTGACAGTTCACAGTGCAATATGCAAGCTGAAATGGGGATGTCATTGACAATGTATTGATAATCCTGGCAGTTCGCATATGGCAGTGTAAGTCGTGTGTGATGTGGGAATCCGCAGTGGATTTTCAGGGTTCCTGCATCACACCAATGTGAACTGAGCCTTACTGACACTTTTGACACTTTGTGGCAACCAGTGACACTAATACAGTGATCAGTGCTAAAAATATGCACTGTCACTGTACTAATGACACTGGCTGGGAATGGATAAAACATCTGGGGCAATCAAAAGGTTACCTGTGTGCCTAACCAGCATTTTTGTGTACTTTGTGTGCTGTTTTTATTAAGGGATGTGAAGGATTTTCTTTCCGTGCAAAGCAGGGAAACAAAATCTATCATATCCCCCCTTACAGAACAGAGCTCTGCCTTGTTTACATAGGCAGAGCTCTGTTCTGTGTCTCTCCTCGCTGATCAGTGGGTTTTGGTTTTCTGTCGAAATAGCCAACTCGTCAAAATCTCCAACTACATCACTTCCACTGACTCTCCAGCAGCAGATTTCTGTGAGTTGGCTCTATTGACCACGCAAGCGCGTGCAACCAGCAGAATTATGCCCCATACACACGATCGGAAATTCTGCCAGCAAAAGTCAGATGAGAGCTTTTGGTCGGAAAATACGATTGTGTGTATGCTCCATCGGACTTTTGCTGGTGGAATTTCGGCAAGCAAAAGATTGAGAGCATGTTCTCAATTTTTCGGTCAGAAAAAGTTCAAATCGTAAATTCCGATCGTCTGTACAAATTCCTACGCGTAAAATTCCTACGCATGCTTGGAAACAATCCGACACATGCTCGGAAGCATTGAATTTAATTTTCTAGGTTCTTCGTAGTGTTGTACGTCACCACGTTCTTGGCGGTCGAAAGTTCAGAGAACTTTTGTGTGACCGTGTGTAACAAGCCAAGCTTGAGTGGAATCCTGTCGGAATTCCGTCGGAAAAACCATGAGAGTTTTTTCCGACCCAAATTCCGATAGTGTGTACGCGGCATAATAGAGACCCCAGAAGCTGTTGGAGAACTCAATGAGTTTTAAAAAAAGGTAAGTGACGTACCTTGTGAATGCACACTGCGCCGATTGGTAGGTCAGAGGAAAACTAGTAGAGTTCTCCAACAGCTGCAGGGGGTTTCTGTTATTCTGTCGGGTACATGTGCACTCATGGGCAGTAGAGCTAACTCGTCAAAATCAGCTGCCGGAGAGTCACTTGAAGTGATGTAGTTGAGTATTTTGACAAGTTGGCTACTTTGACAGAACCCTCCGGCAGACATCCATTGGCCGGCACCTGCTGATAGGCTCTGTCTAATCACAGCACAGCTGTGACACCGGTGGCGTGTGCATCCCCTACCCGGAATTGCTGGATCAAGTACATAGTACAGAGGTCACCAGTCACCCAAGCACACAGACAATCACAGCTCAGTCCAGGGAGTGTCTTTTTAGGATATATTTCTCAAGAAATGTTAATAGGGGAGGGTTTAGTGTGACAGGATACTCAAAGATGGTCAGCAGTATTATCTTCTCTAGGAGTAGCTGGGGTTGACGGTATATCTAAAGGCTTACAGCTATAGACCACAAGACAGTTGCTGGTAACTAGTTCTCTTCTACCTCTACACAACTGTCAGTCCCCAGTAAGATATCACAGTGTCCTAGGACCTGTCTGCCACTGTCTCCTCAGATAGATTGTCAATGGGGTGATGACAAAGTCTCCTTCCAGACCTGGACTCTGAAACAGTGTCTTTCAGTGCCTTTACCCTAGCTGTTCTCCTTGACAAAATATAATAGCACAGTATTTTCAATAAATAAACATGCATTGTATAATAAACAGATGCATGTTTGTTTATTGTTGTGCTATTATGTTTTGTATGTAGTGATGCCCTCCCCATATATTGGGTCTTGAAGAAGCCATAAACTGTTGAAACGCGTTGACCTTGGCAACTGGAAGAGTACAGTTATCATTCCTACATTTTACCAATTCTAATATCTAATCTCATTACATGTGACTACTACACAGACCTCCAGTCGAGAGCTTTACAGAACTTGGGGCTTTCTTGCCCCATGGGCTATGCTTTTGTAATAAAGTTATTGATTTATATATATATATATATATATATATATATACATATATATATATATATATATATATATATACATATATATATATATATATATATATATATATATATATATATATATATATATATATATATGTGTGATGTCTCTGATGCTTAGCTGATAACGTCTGTTTTTTTTGTTTGGGTGGGTGTATACCCATTTTTCTGTTTCTTGTCATAGTGTTCCTTCTCCTTGCGGGAGCAGCCCCAGGAGTACAGTACTGGAACCCTCAATGACAAGGAAAGAACAATCTGTCCAGGGCTTCTGCCCATTTATCACATCCCCAGCCACATTCTGGATGCTCCCCTCCAGGGATTGGCCAGGGCATGATAAATATTCATCATTTGAATCGTTTGAATCGCCCTCCCTATGTTTTGGGAAGCTTCTCCCAAAAGCAGGGGGTAAACAATCAAACTCTCAGGCTGTGAGTCCTAAGCACACCAAAGAATCTACCAACAAACAGCCTAAGGCCGCGTACACACGCGCGGACTGTTCGCCCAACCTTGTCCGCTGAACAGTGTTTGGGCGGACAGTCCGCTCGTGTGTGGGGCTTCAGCGGACAGTTTCAGCGGACAGTTGGCCGAACAAGGTCTTACGGAAATTCCGAAAAACTGTCCGCTGAAACAAGGTTTCAGCGGACTGTTCGCTCGTGTGTAGGCTTGTTCGGCCAACTAAGTCTCGCGCATGCTCAGAAAGGATTTCCACGTCGGAAGGTTGCATTGCAGTGTATAGGACGTCGTATTTTTCGTCCCGTCGTACGTGCCGTTCACGTCATCGCGCACGGTTTCAGCAAACTGTTCGTCCGTCGTGTGTGGCCATGTCCGTCCATGCTAAGTTTGAGCGGACTGTTTGCCGAAACTGTTGGACGGACAAAGTTGGGCGAACAGTCCGCGCGTGTGTACGCGGCCTAACTGGAAACAACCACTCCACTTACTATAGTGGAGCCAATAACTAAATTCACCTAACAGCCTAGCTGGTAAGGGGCTACACACTAATAGATAGTGGATATAAAAAGTCTACACACCCCTGTTAAACACCCCTCTCAGCCTGTCTGTGTCATGTACCTGGTGGTAGAGCCTGAAGAAATGTATTGTCTCAAGAACAGCTGGTACAGAGCACTCAGGTATTGTATTAGACAGAAATGAAGGTCGTAATTGGCCAAGAATGGAGACTGTTTTGTGGCTGAGTGGACAGAATTATTGTAAGCGAATTTGGCTAATGGAAGTAGAGAAACCCAGTCATCTTGAGAAAATGAGGAAAACTGTACAGATATTGTTCAAGAGTCTGGGTGGTTCTTTCTGTCTGCACGTTTGTTTGGGAGTGATAAGCTAATGAAAATGATAGTTCAATCCCGATTGCTTCACACAAGGCTTTTCAGAATATTTAGGTGAATCGCACCCCTCGATCTGACACGATATTTGTTGTAACCTCATGAAGCCTTACAATCTCTTTGACAAATATTTGTGCATTCTCTTGAGGAGATGGTGTCCATTTAATTGGTAAGAAATGTGCCATCTTAGAAAGCCGATCCACTACCACGAAGATGATACTGTAGCCCTCGGATGGGGGAAGCTCTATAATAAAATCTATGGAGATAATTTTCCATTGTCTATCTGGGACGGGTAGCAGTTTCAACAGACCCTAAGCCTTGGACTTGCTGTTTTTGTTGTGGATGCAAACAGTGCAGGATTCTACATACCTCTTGCAATCTTTCTCCACCTGAGCCCACCAGAATGTATGGTGCACCAGTTCAGGTTTTGCTAATGCCAAAATATCCAGCTAGTACATGATCATGACACAGCCCTAAGGTGGTGATTTAGAAGTCTTCTGATACAAAGATCTTGTTCCTGTACCAAAGCAGACCATATTTTGCCTGTAAAGGAATTCCTAAAGGTGGAGGAATCCCCACTGAAGTTTGTTTAATTTTTTGACAGCAAGTCCCCTTGTAGTAAGAGGCAGTTCCCTGATGACAGAATAGTATCTGGAGGTGAGGACTCCTCAGACTGACTAAACATGCGGGACAACGCATCGGATTTGGTATTCTTTGACCCAGGCCTGTACGTTATGTGGAAAGAGTATCTGGAAAAGAACAACGCCTAACTGGCTTGTCGGGTTTTCAACCTCTTTGCTGCCCTGATGCGGCGTACACACGAGCGGACTGTATGGCGTACTTAGTTTGTCATACAATCCGACGGACAGTCCGTCGTACTTTCGACTGAACGGACTTGACCACACACGGATGCACAAACAGTCCGTCGAAAGCTTGCGCGATGACGTGTACAGCACGTACGACGGGACTATAAATAGGAAGTCCAAGACACAGCAAAGCACCCTTCCGCCGTGTAAATCCTTTCTGGGCATGCGCCATTCTTAGTCCGAAATTCTTAGTACGCCGCACTGCACGCTGAAAAAGTCCGCTGAAGCCCACACACGAGCGGATTGTCCGCTGAAATGTGTTTCGACGGACTAAGTATGCCATACAGTCCGCTCGTGTGTACGCGGCATTAGATATTCTTATGATCTGTATAAATCAAGATTGGGTGTGCTGTTCCTTCCAGCAGATAACTCCACTCTTCCAGAGCAGCTTTGATTGTTAGGAGTTAGTGGTCCCCGACATCGTAGTTTCTCTCTGCTGTTAATAGGAGAAAAAAGCGACAGGATGTAACAGGGACCCTTGCCTCTGGGAAAGCACTGCCCTAATGATTGTTTCTGATGCGTCTACTTCCAAGACATATGGCAGGGCTGGATCGGGATGTTTCAGAATGGATTCAAAGGTAAACAGTCTCTTCAAGGCCTCAAAGGCAGTCTGAGCTTCAGGGGACCAACGGAATTGAATGCCCTGTTTGATCAACTGTGTGATGGGGAGATGATTGGTAAAAATCCCCTGATGAATTTCCAGTAGAAATTTGAAAATCCCTCAAAACATTGGATACCTTTTTTATCCACAGGGACTGGCCACTCCAAATGGCAGTGGCCTTTTGGGATCAATCTTGACACCTTCAGTAGATATGATCAGTCCCAGAAATTGGATGCTTTGGCTTTCAAACTCGCAGTTCATGGGTCTGGCATATAGTCCATGTTGCCGAAGTTGGCCCAATACGCTCTTAACATGTCTGCGGTGGTTGTCCAGGGATGGAGGAAATATTAATATATCATCCAGGTATTCTATGACAAATGGATCCAAGAAGCCTTGGAAGTTCATTGTTAATGAAGTGCTAGAATGTAACGGGTGCATTGCAAAGTCCAAAAGGCATCACAAGATACTTGAAAATGCCCAAATCGAGTGCGGAAAGCCATTTTCCATTCATCCCACTCTTGTATATGAATCAGATTATAGCCACCTCCGAGATACAGCTTTGTGAATATGGTTGCAGCACCGAGCCTCTGGAACAGTTTTGGCACCAATGGAAGGGGATAATGGTTCTTGATGTTAACTTTATTAAGTTCACGATAATCCACACAAGGCCATAAGGAGTGATTCTTCTTCTCCATAAAGAAGATGCCCACTCCAGCCGGGGAAGTGGATGGACGGATGAACCCCTTTTTAAGATTATCATCAATATAGTCCTTTAATGCAACAAGTTCTAGTTCAGTCAAAGGGAAGATTCTCCTGAAGGAAACTTTGTTTGTGCAGTCATAGAGGTGATGATGAGGGAGAGTCTCTGCCCCTTTTTTGCTGAACACATCCAGGAAGTCATGATATACTGCTGGTACAGATTGCTAAAGCTTCAGGGTCAGAGTCTAGGCACAGCAGGGATGGTGGATCACAAGAGGCTTCCTGTAAACAGTGTTGGAGACAGTAGGGAGAGTGAAACTTGATCTCCTTGGTGGCCCAATTGATATGTGGGTTATGTGCTTTTAGCCATGGCATGCCAAGGATGACTGGAAACAGAGGTGAGGCGATGACATCCAGGCATAGCAGTTCTTGATGGTTTCTGGCCATGGTGGTGGATAATGGAACTGTTTCCTGGGTGACTAGCCTGGATTTAATGGCACACCCATCTGCTAAATGTACTCAAAGTCTCTGAGCTTTAGGTTGCAACGGAATGTGGTCTTCAGGAGCAAAGGATAAGTCTATGAAACGGCTACAGGCTCCGGAGTCAATTATGATGTTGACCAGGATAGTCCTTCCTGGAAGCTTCAGCAGAATAGGAATAGCAAAATGAGACAAATTGCTTTTGGCAAGGTTGGTCTAAAAACAGAAGAGACTGAGAGGCATTTACGGAGTTTAGCCGGACACGACCTCACAAAGTGTCCTGGTTCTCCACATTACAGGCAGAGGTTGTGCTAGTGCCAGAGTTTACGCTCTTCAATGGTAAGTGAGGGTGATAGTAAGCAAAGCTGCACTGGCTCTGGTGCATGAAGAATGCATGCTGCGGGCACTTTAGGAGCAGCGTTGAAGGAACTGGGAACCCGTAGTAACTTCCATACTGGACGAGACTGTCCTGTGGTTCTTTCAGACCTTCGTTCTCTTAGACGCCGATCAATTTGGATGGATAAGTTAATGAGAGCATCCAGAGAAAGGAGAACCCCAACCCAGGCTAATTCATCTTTCAGAGGTTCAGAAAGGCCCATGCGGAACTGGTAGCGCAGGGCCGCATCGTTCCAGTTGGTATTGGAACTTCAGCACCTGCACTCAGATACATAATATTCAGCCGCTTGGCAACCTTACTGAAGCGAGTGTACGGCTGCTTCTGCGGTGGCAGTTTACTGAGAGTCTTGCAGCAGGGAGATGACAAAGCCAACCTTAGTGGCTTCCAGGGAGAAGGTGCATGCCTGCAGTGCAAAATACAGTTCCCAAGCATTGCGGAACGCACTGAATTTGCTACGTTCTCCAAGAAACCTTTCCAGGGTCAGAACCCTGGGCTTGGGAGGTAGCATTACAACTGCAGGTGCAGTGGCAGCTCCAGGTGGGATGGAGGATGGTTGTATAGATCCCTGAGCAACAGTAGAAGAGGATAAGGCCTGTGCACGTTCCTCCAGTCGGGTATAGCCTTCTTGAAGGTTCTTAACAGCCTGCGTAAGGCCTGCTAGATGCTGGCAAAGTTCATCTATCAGAGAAGGTCCTTGCACAGGCTCAGACACGGCTGTCTGGTACTGTCATGTACCTGGTGGTAGAGCCTGATATGCAGAGGAAGGCTTCTCTTACACCTCTGACTCGAGGCTCCTGATAGAGTAGACAGAAGGCTTGGGAGTGCAGAGTCGCACAAGTTCCTGGCAGGGTTTCTAGCAGTGGTGCTGGAACTTCTGGCAGAGTTGGTTGAGTATGGTTTAGAACTTGAGAGAAACCGCATGCTCTTTTTTTTTTTTTTTTTTACATCAATACCAGACCCTTATCAAGGATTCTCGCTAAACGACTCTGGAGATAGCCAGGGATACAAAGGCTGACAGCTGCCTCCAAGAGTTGGGTTTCATGTTAAATTTTTGTCTAACCCTGGATCCAGTACTCCATCAACACATCTTTTGTCATTTCCAATGCATTACAAAGAATCTTTCCTCATGTGCCCTCCATATCTCTTGTTATCAGATAACAATATTTCCTGTATTTTATGTATTACACAAACAAACAAAACAAAAAAATGTCTAAAGAAACGGCCCGGACACTGAAATAGGGGGAGGGCCGACATGACGAGGGTGGGGGCTGTGAGGATCAGCCGGGTTAATGGTTAAGGGGCGGGCTATTGCGCGGCGGGGGTGACGTCAGAAGGGGGCGGAGTCGGCGCGCAAGTCAGTCGTGCCGAGGAGAAGGAAGCAGGAGGAGAGTTTTTTCCCACCCTCCCTCCCTACTTGTGCATTTCAGTGAGTCACGGTGTAGTGGTTGCGGGGTTGCGTTTTTTGTCCTGTTTTTTGGGGTGGCGGTTCGCTTCCAGTTTCGTTGATTTGGGTAGATTAGGGGAACTTAGTTGTCGTAGCAGCGTTAGGTCTATGGGGTCTTTGAAGGTGGTGCTGGAAAAAATAATGGAGGTTTAAGGGGGTTGGGCACAGATGGAGGTATGGGTGTCCTTTTTTCTCCCTTAAAATGTTAATGGAATGGAGGAGGTTGTATCTGGAAGGAAGTTGCTGGTTTGTCCCTGAGCTTGCGTAATTACACGGCGGGGGGCCTGTTTATGGTTTACCGATACAACTGGTGGGTTACAATTCTAATTTACCTTCAAAGACCTCTAGATCAAAAATGGGTTAATGCTGGATGTATATATATTTGGTTTAGGCCCCTTTCACACTAACGTCCCGTTCAGGCCCGCCTGTCAGTTTTTCAGGCGGACCTGAACGGGTGCTCCATAGAGCTCTATGGAGCGTCGGATGTCAGCGGTGACATGTCCGCTGACATCCGACCCGCTCCGATCCGAAAAAGTGTGACGGAGGAAAAAGCTATTTTTCCATCCGTCTGCGGATCGGATCGGATGACGACGGGCACTGCGGTCCGTCGTCATCCGATCTCCCATAGGGGAGAGCGGCGCTGTGACAGGTCCGTCCCTGCACAGTGTGCGGAGACAGACCTGTCATCTTCCTGCTCAGCGGAGATCGGCGGAGTGATCCCCGCTGAGCAAACGGACATCCACGGGGCGGATCAGAACTGATCCGCCCCGTGTGAAAGGACCCTTATATATGTTTTTTGTTGAAAATGTATTTATATGCATTTAAGTTATGTTTCAGAGTATTTTTGTATTTTTCATATGTTTGTAATAAAAAATGGGCTGCTATGGCCATTCGACTCCAAAGAGGATAACGTGTCGTCTGGTCATTTGTTAGATAAGTAATTTAGAGTATAAGTGGTTATAGAAGAGCCTCACAAATGAGCACATCCCCTAGTCATGGTATATTTAGCAAATTAAAAGGGACCAAATAATTGAAAATTCATTGTTAGGGTATATATACACTTTAGATGCTTGCCGACCGCCCTATAGCAGATTTACTGCTACAGGGCAGCCGACATGATCCGGCAGTTCTGGGTAGGGGACATGCCAATGGATGTCCGCTGGCACCCACTGATCGGCGATGGGAAAAGCTGGACAGATCTCTGCCTATGTAATCGATGCAGAACTCTGTCCTGGCAGCAGCGATGTGCTGAATTTTGTTTCCCTGCAAAGCAGGGAGTTAAATCCAGCACATCTCTAATGCTGCGTACACTTAACCGGACATTTCGACGGACTAGGTCCGACAGAATGAATCCGTTGGATATTACAATCGTGTATGGGCTCCAGCGGACTTTTTCTTCCCAAAAGTCAGACGAACCTAGAAATAAAACATGTTTCAAATCTTTCCAACGGACTCGAGTTGAAAAATCCATTTGTCTGTATGCTAGTCCGAGGGACGAAAACCGACGCTAGGGCAGCTATTAGCTACTGGCTATGAACTTCCTTATTCTGATCCAATCGTACGTCATCACAGTCGAATCCATCAGACTTTGGTGTGATTGTGTGTGGCCAAGTCCGTTCATTCAGAAAGTCCACCAGAAGTCCGCCGAAAGTCTGTCGGGAAGAGCGTCAGACATAGTCCGTTGAAAAGTCCGGTCTTGTGTACGCGGCATTAGTGAAAGCAGCACACTGTGTACACAAAAACACTGGTTGGGCACACATTTAACTCTTTGATGGCCCCTGATGTTTAATCCCTTCCCACCCAGTGTTATTAGTACCGTAACTGCATATTTTTAGCACTGATCACTGTATTAGTGTCACTGGTTCTCACAAAGTCTCAGTTAGTTTCAGATTGTCCACCGCAATATCGCAGTCCCACTATAAGTCTCTGATCACCACCATTACTAGTATAAAACAATAAATATATACATAAAAATTCCAGTATATATCCCATAGTTTGAATATGCTGAAACTTTTATGCAAACCAATAAATATACGCTTATTGGGATTTTTTTTTTACCAAAAATATGTAGCAGAATACATATTGGCCTAAATTTATAAAGAAATTCGATTTTTGTTTTATTTTTATTTATTGGATAAGTTTTATAGCAGAAAGTCAAAAAGATAAATCCAGTGGTGTTAAAATAGCACCTAAAGAAATCTCTGATTGTGGGGAAAAGAAGCATAGATTTCATTGATGTACAGCATTGCATGACCACGCAATTGTCAGTTAAGGTAACGCTGTGCCTTATAGCAAAAATGTTCTGGTCATGAAGGGGGATAAATGTTCCGGAGGTCAAGTGATTAAAACTGTCTTGAGAAAAAATAGCATGTGCCATGGCTGACCTTCTTCTGAAAATACCATCTGCTTGACTGTTTTTTTGACCCTTTAAAATCAATACTATGAGTGGCTGAACCTCAGATCCGGAAACTCAGAAGGTCTTATGTGCTTTCTGGTTCCAGATCAAAGGCTCAAACTCTCCAAGCAAGAAGGTCAGTGAGACAATCCGCAGATGAAGGAGAGGTCATCAATGGCAGCCTCCATGTTCGTCCTATGACATCTACCAATAGTGTCAACCAATTAGACTCAATAATGAGTGAAGTGTGTAACATTTCTTCTCCCTGGAGGACTTCTGTAGAGAACAAAAACAAATTAGAAAACTGATTTTTTTTTTCCTGAAACAACCAGTAATACTACTGCCTAAAATTTGAATTCAGCAACTGATACAGCAAAGTGAATGCTTGTAACCATAACCACCTATTTATATATAACACAGTAGTAAAAAACACAACAAAATCTCATATTATTAAGTACATGGGGCTTGGCAAATGTCCATACTATATTTAAAAAAAAATTCAGAACACATACAGTACACTCACTGCTCAACACCCTTAACTACTTACCCTCCAGAAGATTTTACCCCCTTCATGACCAGGCCATTTTTTTGCTATTCAGCACTGTGCTATTTTAACTGGTAATTGCACAGTCATGCAACACTGTACCCAAATTCAATTTATATCAGCTTGCTTATGTTATGCCCCTTGTTCCCAGAAACGTACAATTGTAATATTGAAGTATAGCCTGAAGCAAAAGAAAAAAAATAAGCATAGGGCTACCATGACTAGGGGGGACCGAGGAATCAGGGACAGAGGGGTAACAAAATTTAATTATGTCAATATGTAGGCACTTACTGGTTGGTGGGTTTTCAGTGGGAAGGAGGGGCTGAATGGGGGTCTTGTGGGAGGTATGTACCCAGAATCTGGAAAAGACACGTGGAGGAAGAACGTTCCCACCCGCTGGCCCCTACTCTGGATCGGCTCTTCTTTAAGTGGTCATGTTGGCCTGGTATTTGGGGTCTTTGGAGGCATTGTTAAAAGCTGATGTGCTTACCATTTTAGGGACCCATCTAAGGTATGTAGTCCCTTGTGGAATGCCAGTTAATTGTGGGTTAACTGTAAGTTAAACGGTGAGGTATCTGCAATGTTGAGGTTGTCCAAAGACCGGCAACCTTATGTTTATTGTGATTGTATTATTATTTTGGTTTCAGTTTTAGGAAAATGTTTGTTCCATTTGGTTATTGGTTAATAAATGGCCGCTTTGGACAATTTTACTCCAAAATGTGGCCATGGTTTTATTTCAGCTTAAGTGGGGTAAAAAGGCAGGGCAAGATAATGGTCATTATTCAGGTGCATGCTGTTTACATCGGTGGTACCTTAGTCATGTGATACATACGTAATCATGTGTTTAAAAACCTTCAATTGCGTCAAAAAAAAGAACAGTTATTTGGATAGATGCATAGTATATCTTCTCTGTCTGTTCCCTACTGCAGTAGTTATCAATTTGGAAGCATTGATCAATATGAGGATACAAGTTGCCTATCTATTAATTTCCAGAACAGTCATGTAACGCTGTACCCAAAGGAAATTTATATCATCTTGTTCACAGAAATAGAGCTTTCTTTTGATGGTAGTGGATCACCACTGGGCTTTTTTGGGTTTTTTTTGCTGAAATTTTGAAACAAAAAATATTTTTTACTTTCTGCTATAAAAAATATCCAATGAAATCAAATTTCTTCATAAATTTAGGCCAAAATGTATTCTACTATATTTCTTTGGTAAAAAAAAAAAAACCCAATAAGTGTATATTGATTGGTTTGTGTGAAAGTTTTATATATATATATATCAATCAATCCTGATGTACCAAATGCTTCTCATTGCTTGAGGCCTGAAAACGCCAGGACACCCAAATTACCCCTTTTTTGGACAGTCTGAGGTATTTAGTAAGAGGCGTGGCGAGTTTTTTTAAATTGTAATTTTTTTGTCACAATTTTTTTAGAAATTGAAGAAATAAAATAAAATTTGTTTTCTTTTCACACTTTTTTTTTTTACATACTGTCACCTGTGCAGTACAGTAGTGGTGATCGGGGATACTGATTGGTGACAGTATTTAAAAATTAAAAAAAACATGCAATTTTTTTTACATTTTTTTAACTTTTTTTAAACACTTTGATGTACAGTACATGTACCTGATCCAGCTTGCCCGTGCCACCTGCCTGCAGTAAATTTAATGTGGGTGGGTGGCAACTAGTTAAAGTGTATCTAAACCCAAGAACATAAAGGTAATATAGTGCAGTTTAGCCATTCTCAGATGTAATGACTGCAATAGTTTTTCTTTTTTGGCCATTTTTATTTTATTTTTACCCAGTAATCCTGCCAGTAACACACTTCCTGTCCTAGAATGAGGCTCGGGTTCTTTTTTACCATGCGCCCTTGAGATGTGCCAACTGAACAGAGCAAAGTATGTTTGCAGGAATATTAATTGTGGTGTGCGAACACTCTTCTCTCTCCATTGTGTCCAAGTGGTTTCTTACTAGACAACATTATAGTTTTTATTTTCAGTTGTTGCCTACTATGTACCATTTTTATTTATTGTCTAATCATTTCTCTTTATGGTATGTCTGCTTTTATTATACTATGGGATTCAGACGAGAACTTAGTTCACCACCCTATACTGCGTGGGTCTATAGGTGGGTATGAGTAGAAGATCATGTGTATTTTAGGCTTGTGCAATTTGTTTCGTAACTAATTGAAATTCGGACGAATTTTGCATCTTTCGGACATTCGGATGCATCCGAATGTCCGAATAAAAAAATAACGAATAACAACGAATACGAAAGAAATATAACGAATGAATTCGAATGAATTCGACATGATTCGGTAATTCTTTAAAGATCTAATGAAACAAAAGGTCAGCTCAAAGTAAATCTTATAGTCCAATCAGCTAATTAATTTTGTGCCGGAGGATGGATTACTGGCAAAGTGCATTCCTGAGAACTGAGTTAGAAGGGTGTTGTATTGTATTTGAGCCGAGGAGAAGAGACGTTGTCATTGTGTGTGCTAAAAGATTCAAAAAACAAACGACTTTCCAAACTACGAATCATTATCACGAATGTCTATACATACATAAATAGCGAATTTCAACGAATACGAACGAATGAATTCGACACTCTACGAATAATAACGAATTATCCGAAAACGTATTAATGTAACAGAACGAATATAACAGAACAAAATTATGTATTTTACGAATGACAACGAACCGAAACTAAACGAAATTTTCCGTTGTGCACAAGTCTAGTGTATTTATTATAGCAATATCAGCTGTCATTTTAGAGAGCAATGGCCATGATGACAAATGTCTGAGTTGGAAGAACATCCTGGATCCTGGGCAGCTGGCCACGGGACATAGATGCCATGGGATAAAGTCCAAAACTGTAAAACTGTCCTGCAATATCTGCAGCTCTTGGCAACAATGCCACCGGTGAGTAGGCGTTTGATTTCTATAGCTCCAGCTTAGGTGATGATGTATGAGTTATGAGAAAGCTCTGAAGGCATGACTTGGATTGATTTTTTTGAAAATTTGTATTTTCTCTCTATGGGTGTCTGGTTTTGGCCTTTAAAAATGTAGCAAGCCTGTGAAACCTCAATTATTGTTCGCTATGCCACTCTGAATGAAAGACGGAATCATATCTTTGTCCAGACACAAACAGCCTTTTACTCTGCCAAGACTTGCTGTGACTAACCGTGCCAAATGGCTCTGAAGGTGAGAAGTGATGTCTTGCAGGTGATTCATTAGCAGGCTGGGATAGGGGATGAGTGTGGGGGAGATGATGTGATACTGAAGATGAAAGGAATCATTATAAGCCCGGTCATAAAGGTCATCACTAGAACAAATAAAAGCTGCAAAATATGGGAGATGGACCATTATTGTTTTATAGACTTCAATCTGGTGTTTATTATGCCAGCTGCCTTTTCCATGTGTTCTCTGAATAAAAACTGAATTTACCAAAAGAAAAAGTGAAACTTTTATGCCCCATTCATGGGATGTCAGTGCACTAAAATGGACCAAAAATTGGATATGCTCCATTTTTTTCAACACATTGCACCACAACCCATGTCATGATGCAGAGCAACACATGTGAGGCAGTGGTACATTGCATAGCAGGCCTATTCATTTCCAGTGGCACCCTTGTGGGCTAACGCAATGTACCACCGATGCACATTTGGGCCATTAGGGTCATCTACACTATAGTACCAAAAGTATTGGGATGCCTGCCTTTACACACACAGGAACTTTAATGGCATCCCAGTCTTAGTCTGTAGGGTTTAATATTGAGTTGGCCCACCCTTTGCAGCTATAACAGCTTCAACTTTTCTAAGAAGGCTGTCCACAAGGTTTAGGAGGGTGTCTATGGGAATGTTTGAACATTTTTTCCAGAAGCGCATCTGTGAGGTCAGGCACTGATGTTGTTTAAATAAATAAGAACAATCATGGAACCCTCTTTGCGTAAGTTGCAAATAGCAACATTGATTGTTAATCAGTACCTATTCGTCAGCTAGACGGGGTGCCTCTTAAGCTCAGATATATCAACATGAAAAATTGATGGTAATGGAACAAAGAGGTGTCCCAAAGGAGCAAAAATGGAGGATCAATCATGGAGTATGTAATTAAGAAATAGCTTTATTAATTTACAAATATAGAGCCCCCCCCAAGGACACCCAAACACATACAGAAAAAATTACAATGTTGTCACAATATGGCGCCAATCTCAGGGCCCCACACATACACACACATGCATGAAACAGCTAAAGAAAGGAAGGAATACTGCTGCTGTAAATAAAGCCAATGTAGATACTTAGTCCTGTATGGTCAGAGATAATAGACTATATATACTGCATGTCCATGTAGTGGGCTTGTGCAATTATAGTATAGAAATATTGCCTTAACAGGTAAGTCAAAAATATAGGGCTATATTGGGGGTCCGTAGCCTATATGGTGGTGAAGATCAATCAGTTTGTAGTGGTTTCAGCAGGCTGCCAGTTGAATGATACATATGTAGCATCAAAAAAGGAAGAAATCACTGAATGGAAAGCAAATAATTCGGGCATTTAAGGGTGGATTGATTATGAAGCATGTTATATATGCATGTATTGACTTCACAGTTCCTTGAGGGAACATAACACATCAAACAGGGCTCAGTTTAAGAATGGGTTCACTGAATGTCAGCACGGGTTAGGGCGGAAGAAAGGGGAGAAAAAGAAGGATGTTATTTACCCGAGGGTTCTCACCACTCTGAGGGTGATGGTTGCAGTGACCATTGTACATGGAGCCCGTTCCTCTCTGAGAACTACCTGCAGATGAATGCTAGATCAGCATATAGGTGAACGCTGGAAAGGTCCATCAGCGTGTTACAGTGGCAGTCGGTTGTAGAGCGTCAATGCTCAAAAGCTTCGATCATGTGTCAGGTATGCTGGCTACGGTGGCCTGTAAGTAGGTGCAAAGCAGGCTTGTCCAGTCCGTCCAAGCTGAAGTGGTGGTGCAATGTTATCTCACGCACTTGCTGGAACACATGGTGGAGTATGGGGTAGAGATCCCGCTGCCTACGTCAACGCATGTCTTCTTTTTGCTTTATACTATTTAGGTGTTCACTGAACCTGATACGGAGTTGGCGTTTCATTTTACCTATGTAGAATTTTTTGCATGGGCACTCCAAAATATAGAGGACTTGCATTGTAGCATAGTTGATAAACTGTTTAATCTCATGCTCATGCCTTCTTTCAGAGTTGGTGAAGACCCTTGAGCATTCAACATGACTACACATCCCACAGTGGCCACAGGGGTACATTCCTTTTTGTCTGGGCAGATCAGTGAGCCACTTTCTATTTTGTGGGCTGGTAAATTCAGATTGGACCAATGTCGTTTAAATTTCTTGCTCGTCTTGCCACCATATGGGGCCTAGAGCCTACTATTTCCTCCATACTCTTGGAGCGTATCAGGATATGCCAATGATCCTGTATGATCTTGCCAATCTTATCCCACTGTGCACCATATTGTGTTATTAGTCTTACAGGTCCCTCTGGTACATCAGTTGTTCTATCTTGGGCCAAGAGGAGGTCGGCCCTAATTCTCTGCCCTACAATTTTCCTTGCTCTCCCAAGGACACAATGGGGATAGCCTCTCTCCCTAAAGCGTCGATAGAGTAAGTTAGATTTATAATGGTGGAGTAGTTCCTCCATATCCTGAGGAACTGTCCTACCTGGATCCTGCGAATAAGTGGTTTAGGGTGATGGCTGTCAGCTGAAAGTAGAGTATTGGCCGTTGTCTTTGTCCTGTAAGTTTTAGTTACCAATTTACCTCTCTTTAGTTTAATAGAGAGGTCAAGGAAGGAAATCTCCTGGCAATCCACCACATAAGTTAGTTTTATGTTCCGAGTGTTGCAGCCAAGTTCGTACATAAATTCCAGCAGTTTGATTCTAGAGTCCTCCCATACCATCAGCATGTTGTTGATGTACCTTAGCCAGGTGCAAGCATGGCCAAGGTAAATCGACGAGGCATAGAGTCTAGACCACTTCCTCCTCCCACCATCCAAGATGGAGGCAGGCATAGGCTGGTGCCCAGGGTACACCCATGGAGGTACCACATAGCTGTTGATGATTGTGTCCCAGAAATTTGGGGTGCCAGATGCGACCCCACATTGCTTTTATCCTGTTCTTTTGTGATCACTAGTCATAACTTTTATCCATTTTTATGACCTTTTAATAAAACCTGATGGTTAATATTTTTTGACCTGCACCATTTGGAGCTTTCTTTTTTCTTTTTTGTCTTAATTTCTACAAACCCCCTCCCCCTTCATTTGAGGTTGGAATTCCAACTGAGCTACATCCGATTTGGATAACCTGAGGAACATTCCGAAGAACATCCTGAGAGACGCCCCCCAGGGTCCTCCGTCGTTTGGAGTCTTCTTGATATCCGGTCTGACCACCACCAACCTACCATCTGGTCCTAGGTCTGGACCCTAAGCGCTTCCGACTCAACCGTCGTAAGACCGTGTGAGTCCAACATATCTGGTAAGAGTATTTTACCCACCTTCTAGATCTCTTCAGACAAGTTGATACATTGGGTTGCACTCGACCAGTGAAACGTCTATTTCTTTTGAAGAAGTTTTATCACAATTTTTTGTGCACCAGTCACATTACAGAGGACTTTATTTACTATCATTTATGATTGTATACAGATTTTTTTCTTGTGATTACACATTCACTTAAAGTAGCGCTACACTATTTGCTGTTCCAGACCCTTAATAAGGAACTCTATATATTTGCCGACCCATTCAAGTGGGCCTCTGATTGCAGAGACAATTGGCCATCCCGAGGGGTCCTCCTGGTTTTTATGGATCTTTGGAATGACGTAGAAGGTCCGGGTACTGTAGTCATCTACTTTTAAATAGTTCAGCTCTTTTTTGGTAAGTAGGTCAGCCTCAATTTCCCACTGGAGTCTATCATTGATAAGTCTAACTAGTGATGAAAAAGGGTTATGATCAAGCTTACTATAGGTGGATTTATCCGGCAATAAGCGACGTACCTCCTTCTCATAATTCTCAGTAGATAGAAGGACCGCATCACCTCCTTTGTCACTAGGTTTGATAACTAATCTCTGCATTCTAAAGTTATTTCAGGCGTTCATCTGAGGAGAGATTGTCAATGATATTCACTGTTCAGTTGACTTTGTTGAGGTCCTCCTGGACCAAATCCAGAAAGACACCCAGCCACTTATTTTTCCAAAATGGTGGCATGGATGTCGATCTAATATTATGGTTAGGGTTCCTTCTCCAGGGTGTTATTTCTGAGGGTTCATCATCCTCTGATGATGGTCCAGCCTCCTCTAATAATGACACCAAGTGATCAATGGCTACTGTGTTTATTGGGTGAGTTTCCTCAATGGGATCATTGATAACTTGTTTCCCTGAGTAGAGCTGGTTACAATATACTCTTCTCAGGAATAAGCAAAGGTCTTTATAGACCTTCAAGTGATCCATTCTGAATGCAGGTGAAAAGGACAGTCCCTTTCTTAGGCGCTTATGATGTCTATCTTCGAGTTGGAAATCTGAAAGGTTAACAACCTTCAAGCCATCTGGGGTATTGGTGTCTGGTATAGGATTATTCAACGTGAATGCTTCTGGCTTATGGTAGTGGTGCGGTCCACTTTCCCAGAGTCCACTGCCTCCTTGTATTTTCCTCTCCCTTTTCCTTTTCCACCTTCTGTTGTGCCTTGCTTGCCTCATTTTAGGATACCCCTGGATTGAGGAGAATCCTCTAGTTCCAGTAGATCCTTCTCTAAAAAACTGACAGAGCGATGTAATTCATCTTCACTGCCAGAGGATTACATAACAGCACTAGTATCGGGTCGTGAGGGAAACCTGCGATGTCGGGCTTCACTATTCCAGTTATGAAGTGAGCAGAGGCCCATTCATTCAAAGAAGGACGCTCTCCACTGCTAAGGGTAAGTTAAAAAATAAAATGAAGTTCCTCCTTTTTTTGACAACCCATTTCCTCACTGGCATAAATGGCTAAATTTTGCCTAAAATACGAGAAAAAAAGCCTCTGCACTGGCCGACACTGCTTCCAAGAGTCATAGAGGACATCAACTTGCCTTCCAGTAGAGCTGGGACTTTGAAATTACATGAGAGTGCGCTCTTCCAATGGGCTGGAGTGCATCCTCGTGGGATTTAGAACTTCAAGCTCCCATCACCCATGCCTCCCAGAAGGGTTGAAGGCCAGGGCGGAGGTTGGGTCTTTTTTTTTTTTGGGGGGTGAACGGTTTTTAAAACTCCACTTTAACCATCAGGAGGGAAGCAGATTAAAAAAAAAAATTAATTACCCTTACTTTGAGGAGGAAGGAGAGAGTGATTCACTACTACGCAAAGCTAAAACCTACTTTTATGTAAAGCTGGAGATGATGCTCAGACAGACTGTTTTTTAGGGTAGGCATGGCCATAAATGTGTGTTCAGGTCAATTAACATCTGTGACAACATCAGCTAACATTCCCAACCATTCTTTTGAGTTTTAATATTCCAGTGGTGTCAGGCAGTGGGCATCTCCTTCACCCCTTGACTGACTGGCACTGAGAGATGCAGAATACTTATTCCCTATAAACATCCACTGGACTGAAAATAAACAGTTTGTTCATTGTTTGACCTCAGCCTTCATCTACATATTGTGAACCATGAGAGAGCCTAGGGCATTGCAACCTCTTAAAGTCTACTCACTGATATATATATATATACAGTTTCTCACAAAAGTGAGTACACCCCTCACAGTTTTGTAAATATTTTATTATCTTTTCATGTGACAACACTACAGAAATGACACTTTGCTACAATGTAAAGTAGTGAGTGTACAGCTTGTATAACGGTAAATTTTCTGTCCGTTCAAAATAACTCAACACACAGCCATTAATGTCTAAACCACTGGCAACAAAAGTGAGTACACCCCTAAGTGAAAATGTCTACATTGGGCCCAATTAGCCATTTTCCCTCCCTGGTGCCATGTAACTTGTTAGTGTTACAAGGTCTCAGGTGTGAATGAGGAGCAGGTGTGTTAAATTTGGTGTTATCACTCTCACTCTCTCATACTGGTCACTGTAAGTTCGACATGGCACCTCATGACAAAGAACTCTATGAGGATCTGAAAAAAAGAATTGTTGCTCTAGATTGCCAAGACCCTGAAACTGAGCTGCAGCACAGTGGCCAAGACCATAAAGCAGTTTAACAGGACATGCTTCGCTCAGAACAGGTTCTCCATGGTCGACCAAAGAAGTTGAGTGCATGTGCTCAGCATCATATCCAGAGGTTGTATTTGGGAAATAGACATATGAGTGCTGCCAGCATTGCTGGAGAGGTTGAAAGGGTGGGGGTCAGCCTGTCAGTGCTCAGACCATACTCCGCACACTGCATAAAATTGGTCTGCATGGCCGTCGTCCCGGAAGGAAGCTTCTTCTAAAGTTGATGCACAAGAAAGACTGCAAACAGTTGAAGACAAGCAAACTAAGGACATGGATTACCGAAACCTGTCCTGCGGTCTGTTGAGACCAAGATAAACTGGTTCAGATGGTGTCAAGTGTGTGTCGCAGCAACCAGGTGAGGGGTACAAAGACAAGTGTGTCTTGCCTACAGTCAAGCCTAGAGGCGATTCAGTTCGCATTGTGCGCTATACAAGTATTTCATTCATTCATTCATTCAAGCACGTTGGTGGGAGTGTCATGGTCTGGAGCTGCATAAGTGCTGCCGACACTGGGGAGCTACAGATCATTGAGGGAACCATGAATGCCAACATGAATGCCAACATATATTGTGACATACTGAAGCGGAGCATGACCCCCCCCCCCCCAGGGCAGTATTCCAACTTGATAAGGACCCCAAACACACCTCCAAGATGACCACTGCCTTGCTAAAGAAGCTGAGGGCAAAGGTGATCGACTGGCCAAGCATGTCTCCAGACCTAAACCCTATTGAGCATCTATCTGTGGGGCATCCTCAAATGGAAGGTGGAGGAGCGCAAGGTCTCTAACATTCACCAGCTCAGCGATGTCGTCATGGAGGAGGGGAAGAGGACTCCAGTGACAACCTGTGAAGTTCTGGTGAACTCCATGCCCAAGAGGGTTAAGGCAGTGCTGGAAAATAATGGTAGCCACACAAAATATTGACCCTTTGGGCACAATTTGGACATTTTCACTTAGGGGTGTACTCACATTTGTTGCCAGTGTTATACAAGCTGTACACTCATTACTTTACATTGTAGTAAAGTGTCACATGAAAAGTAATAATAATATATTTACAAAAATGTGAGGGGTGTAGTCACTTTTGTGAGATACTGTATGTATGTATATATATATATATATATATATATATATATATATATATATATATATATATATATATATATATATATATATATATATATATTGTCAAAAGTATTGGGACACCTGCCTTTACACGCACATGAGTGTGAGTGAGTCTGTCACATGTACTAAAAAAAATAGCCAACATGCTTCAGGGGTCAAAGGAGCGCTCCCTTCTTCAGGGCTGCAATAAAACATAATATAATGTAAATATAATTTACAATAATTTGTAAAATCATGAGTGTAATAGTCAGAGAACATCATGGATAACATACATATACACTATATTGTCAAAATTATTAGGATGCCTGCCTTTTCACGCACATGAACTTTAATGGCATCCCAGTCTTTGTCCGTAGGGTTCAATATTGAATTGGCCCACCCTTTGTGGCTATAACAGCTTCAACTCTTCTGGGAAGGCTGTTCACAAGGTTTATGGGAACGTTTGACCATTCTTCCAGAAGCGCATTTGTGAGGTCAGGCACTGATGTTGGACGAGAAGACCTGGCTCACAGTCTCTAATCCACCCGAAAGGGGTTCTATCGGATTGAGGTCAGGACTCTGTGCAGGCCAGTCAAGTTCCTCTACCCCAAACTCGTTCATCCATGTCTCTTTATGGACCTTGCTTTGTGCTCTGGTCATGTTGGAACAGAAGGGGCCATCCGCAAATGTCTTGGTATGCTGACGCCTTAAGAGATCCCACTGGAATTAAGGGTCCAAGCCCAACCCTTAAAAAAACAACCCCACACCATAATCCCCCCTCCACCAAATGATTTGGACAAGTGCACAAAGCAAGGTCCATAAAAACATGGATGACCCTATGTCCCATTGAGGAGATTTCACTTTACTTCCTGAAAATCTCTGCATTGATGGTGACTATTACAGCATTTTAATTATCTTTTGGATGGATTTCCACTTTACATGAAAAAGGAAGCTTTTAGTTAGATACACTTAAAATATTTGCCAGCTTTAGATGAGTAATAACCATGCTGCAAATGATGTGACCGCATTTCATTCCTCTCTATAAATTACTTTAAGTGAAATTAGAAAACTCTAGGCTTATGTCTCTGAATTAATGTTTTTTCCTTATCTTTTTGTTGTGGAATAATTAGTTATTCTAACCAATTTGTCATCTGCCTTCCATGTAAAGTAGGACGTCTCCTTGCTTTCTCCACTCAAGGTTAGTCTTCTAAAATCTCCCATATACTATCCTCCCACCGCGATGGCACCTAAGATATTTGCGAGTGTAATTTTCCAGCCGTGATCTAGTGAAATAATTACAAACGATCGTAGCTTATTGTAGGTTACCATGACAATCTCGGCAGGACATTTCATCTTATAGTGCCGTACGCGGTCTATTTATGGGTAGAGACTAGTGAACCTAAATTAATTTGTTCTGTTAAGTCACTTCGTATAATTCTAACAGAACCGTATGAGGTCGCAGACTTAACCACAACAGCACCTGAGAACCATTCACTGAATTAAGACGGAGCGACTCCTGCTTAAAGCACCCAGCGGGAAAGGTGACATGAAATTGCATTTAGTGACATGATTCAAATCAGCAGCTCATGCAGAAGAGCTATTCTGGGGATAAAGAAAAAAAGTGCATCAGCTCTTCGAGTCTACGATTTAGCTGAGAAAGCTTCAAAGTTCAGGTCATCCAAAACGTATACTTCAATTTACAGTAGGTTTTGCAAAGATAAATCACCTACTGGTTCCTCCCCAGGGGCGGACTGACCATTGGGCCACTCGAGCACTGCCCGAGGGCCCCATGCCACTAGGGGGCCCCATCAGGGTTGTCAACCTCAGTAAAACAGGGACAGTATGTAAAAATTTGTGTTTTTTTTTTTACATCTGTCTCTGAAACGTCCCTTACTGACATCCTTTTGGTCTAAAAATCCTGAGATTATAGCTGCCCCACCTCTCCAGTACCTTCTCAGCCAATAGAAACATGTCTGTGTATACTGTGTGATTGTATACTGTGTGTGTTTGTGTCTACTGTGTGGCCTCATAATCTCTGATTGCCTGGGGGCCCCATAATCTCCCCATAATCTCCTATTGCCCGGGGGGCCCCAGGAGTTGTCAGTCCGCCCCTGTTCCTCCCATGAACTTGTGAGGTCTCGAAAAAACGGGACTGCACATCTGCTGTAGTCAATATGGAGGGTTCCATTTTTTCTTGCTGGATTTAAATTACATTTTATACCTTGACAAATACAAAAGCCAAAATTGAGAACACCAAAAGGAGAAGAGAACACCAAAAACTCCAAGAAAGGCAAGGACTATGGGAAGGTTTGCTGATCTCCCACTAACACAGGCATTCACATCATATATATTATTCTGTAAAAGTAATGCAGTATGAAGGTTTGGTTTATTGACCTTTTTGTACTAGCTGCTGCCCTTCTTGTTTTGTGCTGACTTTATACTTTTTTAGCATGTATTATTCTGGTTTTGATTGATCTGTCCTGGATCTTTTTAAGCATGAAAGCTCTGATTGACGGGGTTAGTGGAGAAAGTGCTGCGCTACTACAAACGAATAAATACAGTCTTTCAATAAATCATCCATAAGTGAAAAAATGATGTCCAAATAAAGAACGCCAAAAATGTGACCAATAGTGATGGCCGAACGGTTCGCCCGGCGGTCGTTTCGCGGCGAATTTCCGACTTTCGCCGTCCGCGGGTTCGAACGCCTTTTTCCGTCGTTCGCCCCGGCGGACTTACGTGTTTAATGTATACAAGAACTTTAACCTTTCGTGACACGTTTATCATGTGTTACAGGACAACCAATTGAGACATGACAGCTCATGGACACTTGGACATTCCCCCTAACCTATAAATACACCCGATCCGGTGGCCATTTTACATTCTTTCTTCTGTCACTGTAGGGAAAGGATCCTGTGTGGAGTAGGGACAGAGAAAACGCTAGCTATTTGGTACACAAAAGTTCTTTTCAGGACTGGTATAGGTGTTAGGTCAGCAGCCTGAGTTTCTTTTGTCAGTTTAGATAAAGGGACAGAGCGCTGTATGCTGCTATTTTAGGGACAGCTCAGCCAGATTAGTCTTTCTTCATCATCATCATCATCATCATCATTAGCTGTTACTATCAGGTCCACAAAAGAGCTGTTCCAGCTAATCGTTCCAGCCTACTCTTTTTTGCCAATTTGTATAGGGACAGGCAGGAAGCAGTGTGTCAGGCAGTGAGGATAATTTTAAAGACTTGCTGTTACTATTAGTTCCACAAAGGTTCTTTTCAGGACTGGTATCAGTGGTACGGTAATAGGCTTGTACACGTATAATATTCTTTCTTCCAAATATAGAAAGAATATTATACTTGACTGCTGCCCTTCTGCTGCAGTCTGCTAATCATTCACAACTCACTTGTTCCACAAAGCTCTTTATCAGGACTGGTAACTTGGTCTGTCTAGGGTGCTACGGTACATAGGCTTGGGTGCGGTACAGTCTGCTGTTCTGTAAGGACCGCTATCGGTCCACAATACATAGGGTTGCCGTGCACTACTGCTGACCGCTGCCCTATACTGCAGCAGTCCTTCATTGGTATAGGGACTGACGTACAGTCTGCTAATCACTAACACACAACCTGCTTGGTCCACAAAAGTTCTTATAAGGACTGGTAACTTGGTATAGGGTGCTACGGTACATAGGCCTGAGTGCGTTACAGTCTGCTGTTCTGTAAGGACCGCTATCGGTCCACAATACATAGGGTTGCCGTGCACTACTGCTGACCGCTGCCCTATACTGCAGCAGTCCTTCAGCGGTATAGGGACTGACGCACAGTCTGCTAAACACTAACACACAACCTGCTTGGTCCACAAAAGTTTTTATAAGGACTGGTAACTTGGTATAGGGTGCTACGGTACATAGGCCTGAGTGCAGTACAGTCTGCTGTTCTGTAAGGACCGCTATCGGTCCACAATACATAGGGTTGCCGTGCACTACTGCTGACCGCTGCCCTATACTGCAGCAGTCCTTCATTGGTATAGGGACTGACGTACAGTCTGCTAATCACTAACACACAACCTGCTTGGTCCACAAAAGTTCTTATAAGGACTGGTAACTTGGTATAGGGTGCTACGGTACATAGGCCTGAGTGCGTTACAGTCTGCTGTTCTGTAAGGACCGCTATCGGTCCACAATACATAGGGTTGCCGTGCACTACTGCTGACCGCTGCCCTATACTGCAGCAGTCCTTCATTGGTATAGGGACTGACGTACAGTCTGCTAATCACTAACACACAACCTGCTTGTTCCACAAAAGTTCTTATAAGGACTGGTAACTTGGTATAGGGTGCTACGGTACATAGGCTTGAGTGCGGTACAGTCTGCTGTTCTGTAAGGACCGCTATCGGTCCACAATAGATAGGGTTGACGTGCACCACTGCTGACCGCTGCCCTATACTGCAGCAGTCCTTCAGCGGTATAGGGACTGACGTACAGTCTGCTAAACACTAATACACAACCTGCTTGGTCCACAAAAGTTCTTATAAGGACTGGTAACTTGGTATAGGGTGCTACGGTACATAGGCTTGAGTGCGGTACAGTCTGCTGTTCTGTAAGGACCGCTATCGGTCCACAATAGATAGGGTTGACGTGCACCACTGCTGACCGCTGCCCTATACTGCAGCAGTCCTTCAGCGGTATAGGGACTGACGCACAGTCTGCTAAACACTAACACACAACCTGCTTGGTCCACAAAAGTTCTTATAAGGACTGGTAACTTGGTATAGGGTGCTACGGTACATAGGCCTGAGTGCAGTACAGTCTGCTGTTCTGTAAGGACCGCTATCGGTCCACAATACATAGGGTTGCCGTGCACTACTGCTGACCGCTGCCCTATACTGCAGCAGTCCTTCATTGGTATAGGGACTGACGTACAGTCTGCTAATCACTAACACACAACCTGCTTGTTCCACAAAAGTTCTTATAAGGACTGGTAACTTGGTATAGGGTGCTACGGTACATAGGCTTGAGTGCGGTACAGTCTGCTGTTCTGTAAGGACCGCTATCGGTCCACAATAGATAGGGTTGACGTGCACCACTGCTGACCGCTGCCCTATACTGCAGCAGTCCTTCAGCGGTATAGGGACTGACGTACAGTCTGCTAAACACTAATACACAACCTGCTTGGTCCACAAAAGTTCTTATAAGGACTGGTAACTTGGTATAGGGTGCTACGGTACATAGGCTTGAGTGCGGTACAGTCTGCTGTTCTGTAAGGACCGCTATCGGTCCACAATAGATAGGGTTGACGTGCACCACTGCTGACCGCTGCCCTATACTGCAGCAGTCCTTCAGCGGTATAGGGACTGACGCACAGTCTGCTAAACACTAACACACAACCTGCTTGGTCCACAAAAGTTTTTATAAGGACTGGTAACTTGGTATAGGGTGCTACGGTACATAGGCCTGAGTGCGTTACAGTCTGCTGTTCTGTAAGGACCGCTATCGGTCCACAATACATAGGGTTGCCGTGCACTACTGCTGACCGCTGCCCTATACTGCAGCAGTCCTTCATTGGTATAGGGACTGACGTACAGTCTGCTAATCACTAACACACAACCTGCTTGGTCCACAAAAGTTCTTATAAGGACTGGTAACTTGGTATAGGGTGCTACGGTACATAGGCCTGAGTGCGTTACAGTCTGCTGTTCTGTAAGGACCGCTATCGGTCCACAATACATAGGGTTGCCGTGCACTACTGCTGACCGCTGCCCTATACTGCAGCAGTCCTTCAGCGGTATAGGGACTGACGCACAGTCTGCTAAACACTAACACACAACCTGCTTGGTCCACAAAAGTTCTTATAAGGACTGGTAACTTGGTATAGGGTGCTACGGTACATAGGCCTGAGTGCAGTACAGTCTGCTGTTCTGTAAGGACCGCTATCGGTCCACAATACATAGGGTTGCCGTGCACTACTGCTGACCGCTGCCCTATACTGCAGCAGTCCTTCAGCGGTATAGGGACTGACGTACAGTCTGCTAAACACTAATACACAACCTGCTTGGTCCACAAAAGTTCTTATAAGGACTGGTAACTTGGTATAGGGTGCTACGGTACATAGGCTTGAGTGCGGTACAGTCTGCTGTTCTGTAAGGACCGCTATCGGTCCACAATAGATAGGGTTGACGTGCACCACTGCTGACCGCTGCCCTATACTGCAGCAGTCCTTCAGCGGTATAGGGACTGACGTACAGTCTGCTAAACACTAATACACAACCTGCTTGGTCCACAAAAGTTCTTATAAGGACTGGTAACTTGGTATAGGGTGCTACGGTACATAGGCTTGAGTGCGGTACAGTCTGCTGTTCTGTAAGGACCGCTATAGGTCCACAATAGATAGGGTTGACGTGCACCACTGCTGACCGCTCACCTATACTGCAGCAGTCCTTCAGCGGTATAGGGACTAAGAGTTTTGTCACAGGGTCATTTAAAAAATGACATGCAGAGGAAGAGGCAGGCCCTTCCGCAGGGGTGGTAGGGGTAGGGCAGGAGCAACAGGCTTGAGCCAAAGTGGGAAGTTGCAGAAGGTGCGTTCAATTACTTTAAAGGATGCACCAGACTTGGTTGAGTGGCTCGCTCAGCCTTACTCTTCTGCACCCTCCTCATCCTCTCGATCTGCACCCTCTTCTTCACTCTCTGCTATGTGCACCCCCAAAGACACTACCACCAACAACACGACCACCACCACCACCACCACATACCTTCCGCTTGAGTCACTGGAATTATTTTCCGATCCATATCAAGAGGACATTTCTGATGCGCAGCCACTCTTGGTATTGGATCAGGAAGAGGAGGTAGCAACAAGCGCTACTCAGCAGTCTGACGCCAGTACCCAGATCAGCCCAAGGAGGAGGTTGGTCCCCGGTGTTGCTGCCTACTCTACTTATAGCGGTGGGGAAGGTGACGTTGATGATGACGTGTCTAGTGATGTCACGTGGGTGCCCACAAGAGAGGAAGAGGAGGGGAGTTCAGAGGGAGATATGGACCAGCAGATAGGGAGGAGAAGCAGCAATGACTTACATTGCACAGCAGGGACAAAGCAGACTGCAAATGTATCAGGAGCGAGTCATCGACCATGTACGGTCACATCTGGCGCTCCCAGGACACCGGCACATGGCTCCGCAGTGTGGGCTTTTTTTAACGTGTCCGCTGCTGACAATAGCGTTGCCATCTGCAATCTTTGCAGTCAACGCGTTAGTCGCGGTAAGCCCAATACTCACCTAGGGACGACCGCCTTAAGAAGGCACATGAGCAGCCATCACCGAGCCCAGTGGGAGCAACGGAACACACAAAGCCACACTGCAGGCTCTCACCGTCCAGCCTCGTCTTCTACTTCTCCTTCTCCTCTCTCCTCACAATTGTCCTCCACTCCACCTTCCATCACGCCAAGCTCACATTTTTCTGCAAAAAGGCAGGCTTCCGTGGGCCTAATGTTTGAGCGTAAAAAAATGATGACGCCGGATAACCCTCTTGCCCAACGGTTGGCGGCTGGCTTGTCAGAACTCATAGCCCGCCAACTACTGCCATATAAACTGGTGGACTCGGAGGCCTTTCGCAAATTTGTGGCCATTGGAACACCACAATGGAAGGTCCCAGGAAGGAAGTATTTCTCAGAGAAGGGCATCCCAGAGCTATATGGCCATGTTCAGCGGCAAGTGAATGTATCTCTGGCACACAGTGTCGGTGCCAAGATACATCTGACCACAGACACGTGGTCTAGCAAACACGGGCAGGGAAGGTATATCAGTTTTACTGCCCACTGGGTGAACCTTCTGACGGCCGTCAAGCATGTAACCCGTGGCACCCGTGTAGATTTGGTTTTACCGCCACGGATTGCATGCAGGCCTGACTCTTCTTCTCCTCCTCCTACTCCATCCTCCTCCCTCTCCTCCTCAGCTGCCTCCTCCTTTTCCGCTGCTAGCGTCTCTTCCACTGCACCGCCCAAGCTCCCCAGAACCTATTCCACATGCCAGGTGAGACGTTGCCATGCCGTGCTGCGTCTGTTGTGCCTGGAAGCAAAGAGCCACACTGGCCCGGCACTCCTTTCAGCTTTGCGTTCACAGGCAGATGAGTGGCTAACACCGCTCAATTTGACAGTTGGTAAAGTGGTGTGTGACAACGGTGCCAATCTGCTTAGCGCATTGAAACAGGGCAAAATCACGCACGTGCCGTGCATGGCACACGTCTTAAACTTGGTCGTGCAGCGATTCCTTGTCAAATACCCTGGGGTCCAGGACATCTTGCGGCAGGCAAGGAAAATCTCGGCCCATTTCAGAAGATCTTACACGGCCATGGCTCGCCTTGCTGACATTCAGCGGCGACACCATCTGCCGGTCAGACGTCTTATTTGCGATTGCCCGACGCGATGGAACTCAACCTTCTATATGCTTGATAGGCTGCTCCAGCAGAAACGTGCAGTTAACGTCTACCTGTATGAACTCTGCGAAAGAAACGGTTCTGGGGAGCTGGGTTTTTTTTCACCGCGCCAGTGGCTGCTCATGCGCGACACATGCAGACTTCTGCGGCCATTTGAGGAGATCACCAAACTGGTCAGTCGCAGCCATGGCGCCATCAGTGACATGGTACCTTATGCCTTCTTTCTGGAGCGTGCATTGCGTCGTGTCATTGATCAGGCTGTGGAGGAGCAGGAGCGGGAAGATGAGGAAGTCGCAATGCTGGATGAATTCCCAGGGGGGGCTACTCTATCTGAGACAAGTCAACAACAGGAGTCTGATGAGGAGTCAGAGGAGGATGGTGCCGGGGCGGATGAGCAGGAGCAAGAAGAGCATGCTTTAAACCTTTCTGGGATCCCTGTTGTGCGAGGATGGGGAGAGGAGAATGAAGAGGACGACATTATCCTGGATGATGAGCAGGAGCCAGGCCACCACACCGCTTCCACTTTAGTGCAAATGGGGGCCTTCATGCTCCAGTGTTTTAATAGGGACCCCCGTATAAAAAGCATGAGGGTCAAGGACCAGTACTGGGTGGCAACGTACTTAGACCCCCGGTACAAACACAAAATGGCGGAAATGTTACCGCCGTCGCAGAGGGCTGTCAGAATGCAGCACTTCCAGGCCTTGCTTCGAGAAATGCTGCATTCTGCTTTTGCGTGCGCTGGCAGAGGAGCAATTCCCACTCCCAGAGAAGGATTTGCGGGTACCAATCCAACAGCGCCTGCAAGAAGAGGCCGGTTTGAAGATGTGTTGGTGACTTCGGATATGAGGTCATTCTTTCAGCCGACCCATCGACAGGTGTCATCCGGATCCAGCATCAGGGAACGCCTAGACCGTCAGGTGTCCGACTACATTGGGTTAACGGCCGATGTGGACGCTCTGAGGAGTGATGAACCCCTAGACTACTGGGTGGGCAGGCTTGACCTCTGGCCAGAGCTTGCCCAATTTGCAATCGAACTGTTGGCTTGCCCCTCATCCAGTGTCCTGTCCGAAAGGACGTTCAGCGCAGCAGGGGGGATTGTGACCGATAAGCGTACTCGCCTAGCTCACCACAGTGTTAACTACCTCACATTTCTAAAAATGAATGAGGCATGGATCTCGGAGGAATTCAACACATGTGATCAGTAGACCATGTATATGTCTATAAACAATTTTTGGAATCAAGCACACAGACCTTCTTAATTCATTTGGCTCACTTCCCTGACCCAAAAAAGCACACCGTACTATATGCCCCTACCCTCCTCTTTGAAGAGGTTGAGCGGTGTCATATTTCTACTGGGGCTGCTTATTATGAGGGGTTCCCACCATCCCTGTGCTGTGCTGACTTCCTCCTGGGTGTTCTTATTATGAGGGGCTCCCACCATCCCTGTGCTGTGCTGACTTCCTCCTGGGGGTTCTTATTATGAGGGGATCACACCATCCCTGTGCTGTGCTGACTTCCTCCTGGGGCTGCTTACGGTGCTGCTGTCAGCGCTGTATGTCACGGAGCTGCTGTCAGCGCTGTATGTCACGGAGCTGCTGTCAGCGCTGTATGTCACGGAGCTGCTGTCAGCGCTGTATGTCACGGAGCTGCTGTCAGCGCTGTATGTCACGGAGCTGCTGTCAGCGCTGTATGTCACGGAGCTGCTGTCAGCGCTGTATGTCACGGTGCTGCTGTCAGCGCTGTATGTCACGGAGCTGCTGTCAGCGCTGTATGTCACGGAGCTGCTGTCAGTGCTGTATGTCACGGAGCTGCTGTCAGCGCTGTATGTCACGGAGCTGCTGTCAGCGCTGTATGTCACGGAGCTGCTGTCAGCGCTGTATGTCACGGTGCTGCTGTCAGCGCTGTATGTCACGGAGCTGCTGTCAGCGCTGTATGTCACGGAGCTGCTGTCAGCGCTGTATGTCACGGAGCTGCTGTCAGCGCTGTATGTCACGGAGCTGCTGTCAGCGCTGTATGTCACGGAGCTGCTGTCAGCGCTGTATGTCACGGAGCTGCTGTCAGCGCTGTATGTCACGGTGCTGCTGTCAGCGCTGTATGTCACGGAGCTGCTGTCAGCGCTGTATGTCACGGAGCTGCTGTCAGCGCTGTATGTCACGGAGCTGCTGTCAGCGCTGTATGTCACGGAGCTGCTGTCAGCGCTGTATGTCACGGTGCTGCTGTCAGCGCTGTATGTCACGGAGCTGCTGTCAGCGCTGTATGTCACGGAGCTGCTGTCAGTGCTGTATGTCACGGAGCTGCTGTCAGCGCTGTATGTCACGGAGCTGCTGTCAGCGCTGTATGTCACGGAGCTGCTGTCAGCGCTGTATGTCACGGTGCTGCTGTCAGCGCTGTATGTCACGGAGCTGCTGTCAGCGCTGTATGTCACGGAGCTGCTGTCAGCGCTGTATGTCACGGAGCTGCTGTCAGCGCTGTATGTCACGGAGCTGCTGTCAGCGCTGTATGTCACGGAGCTGCTGTCAGCGCTGTATGTCACGGTGCTGATGTCAGTGCTCTGTATTACGGTGCTGCTGTCAGTGCTCTGTATCTCCTGCACCCTCTTGTTTGCCTACCCTGGTCCCTGACCTTCCCTCTCCTCCATTGCCTTCATTAGCTCCATAGTCCTGAATTGTCAGAACAATTTCCCAAATAAAAAAAAAATGCTTGTAGTTATCGATCCCAAATTCACCTCATACATGTATTATGCTATTGTCCAGGTGGTGGGACTACGTGCTACCCCCTAATAATTACCCCGTGGCCGCAAATTCGACCTAAAGGTTTGCGAAATTCGCCTCCCATTGAAGTCAATGGAGCCCGCGGCGAACGGTCGTTTTCGCGAACGTTTGTGTCCGTTCGCGTTTCGCGTTCGCGAAACGTCCCGTCGGAAGTTCGTCCATCACTAGTGACCAACCAAGGCCTCAACCACTTGAAACAGACTGCCACCGAAATGTAGTTTCAGTGTTTAAAGCAGAAGTAAACCCATGGATCTAACAGTGTGAAAAAACAGTTACATTCCCAGCATGCCGGAAATGCTAACTGTCACATTGGTTGTACTCTCAACCAAACTCTCAAACCATCCAATGGCTGGTGTCATAGCTGATCACATGTGCAGCTTCATGGCAGTTAAAGTGGAGGGCCACCCTGAAAAAAAAAAATATTAAAAATTACAAACAAATCTAAAAAAAAAAAAGAAATTTTTATTTTATTTTTACTTACCAGAAGTGCCTGTTGCTAGGCACATAATCCTAATCTTCCTCTTCCTCCTTCACGGAGATCTTCTTTCTTCTCTCCTCCGTGCGGCGTCTTCTGGGTAATGGGTCGCGCTGTGTTCTGGGAACTGTGTGTTCCAGAACACAGCGCGTCCCATTCACAAAGCGCTGCGTGACTCGTGCATGCGCAGTAGGAAACGGGCAGTGAAGCCGTAAGGCTCCACTGCCTGTTTCCCTTACAAGGAATGGTGGCGCCGGGACCCGAGAGCCGAGGAACTGGTCGGCCCTGGACAGGTAAGTGGTCTGATTAAGTCAGCAGCTGCAGTGTTTGCAGCTGCTGACTTTTTTATTTATTTATTTTTTAAACGGCCCTCCGCTTTAAAGATTAAACGGAGGCCAAGATGGCAGCTTCCTTGGCTGAAAAGGATAGGAGGGTTTACTTTCACTTTAAGAAGAAAAGTTGCAGAGAGCTGTATTCCTCTGAGCTGTAGGCCTCATTCATGTGAGACTGATCATTTTTCCAAAAAAACACTGATACAGCTGACATTATCATTTCCAGAACAAATGGCAGTTATGTAATGATATGGTCTGGAGTCTAATGCCGCAACATAGAGAGGAACATAGAGAGCTTGGAGAACCACATGTCATTGTGGCTTGTTTGACCTTTCTTTTAACAGAATGTCCTTGGCATTTGGAAAGCATACATCTGACTCCCTTTCTGTGGGGTTTTGTTTCAAGAGGTAGAGGCCCTGGTTTGTCACATTTCCTGTTGCTCACAAGAAGTGGGGCGTTCTTTACCCTTGAGGAGGGAGTGTTTGGGCCCCTAAAACATCTTTTGTTTTCCTTTTGGTCGCTTGTGGCATCAATTAAATACTTTTGGACTCTGAGAAACATTTGTTTGACCCTTCTTCTGGCTAAATTATGCATAGATTTTTAATTTCGGGTGACCTCTACCCCTTCACGAGGAACCCTAATTTTGTGGAAAGATGCAGAACCTAAGCAAACGACTTTTATTTGAATTGGTTGATGATCCATGTCTAGAGCCTTGCAATTGCCTCTCCATTGGAATGGAGATGCCATTTTTTGGAATCTTCAAGTGGTCTACAAAGCTAATGGTTAACTCATTCCACCAGGCTCCTGTTATAGCTGAAATAAAATGTTGAAAGGATTGGCCATTTCATAATTTAAATCTCATTGTGCACGGATTAATATGAATTGTGAAACAGTGTCAGGGCTGGGCTCAGCCCTTCCTTCTCTGAGCTGGCTGCTCAGCTGTTGGCTAATTGCCACCTCCTATCTTTCCACAGGTACTTAGCTGTTGATGATATCCTGCTCGTCAGTCCTGCCTACTTAAGCCGTCCAGCCCAGAGGATCTCAGCCTTCGGCTTAGTCAACATCACAGAGATGCCCTCCTGCATTCCTGTTAAAAAATGTGCTTGGCTGACATCCCTTCTGGCTCCAGATCCTGCTTGCTGTTTTACTACGCTCATCTCTGGCTCCCTGACGTTTGGCTTGTCTGACTATCCGTTCTGGTTCCTGAACTCAGGCTATGTTTTGACTACGTTTGTTCTATTTACTTTTATTATTAAGCAAGTGTGATTTAACAGTACTTCGGTTTGATTTCATGGTTTCTGACAAACAATTGAGCTTCAGGTGGGATTTTTGGCCACGTGACACCAATAAACTTGTTGTTTTAGACCACAAGCCAGCTCAGATGTATTAAAAGCATCAGTCCATACAGTGTGATCTTTCTGATTAAAAAAATGCTTGTTTATTGTCCATCTATCTTGTGGATATTTTGGTACTGAAATTTAGGTCTGAGGCCTCAATCACTCTGTTGGATGTTTATTTACAGTAATAATGAGGAATACAGCTGGGGGAGCAAGAGTTCATGTGCTTCGGCAGGTGCGATGGGAGCACAATGCAACATAAGCAGAGTTAGGAACTCTGGAGGCAGATTTTCTCTACAACATCCCTCTCGGAGTCTTAAAGCGGCATTACACCCAAAAATGGAACTTCCGCTTTTCTGGTTCCCCCCCCCCCTCTGGTTTCACATTTGGCACCTTTCAGGGGAATTGGGCAGCAGATACCTGTCTAATACAGGTATTTCTCTCCCACTTCCAGGCATAGATACCCAAGCCACCCGCGGGTATTTACACCACTTCCCGCCCACCCCGCTGTCTTCTGGGATACTCACGGGTCCCAGAAGACAGCAGGTACCAGTGGGATAGCGCAGCACAAGTCGTGCATGCACATTAGGGAATCAGGAAGTGGTTACCAAGGATGGCGGTGGCAGCACCCAACAGAGATAGATCGGCTTCGGGTGCTGACATCGCGGGCGCCCTGGACAGGTAAGTGTCCTTATTTTAAAAGTCAGCACCTGCAGTATTTGTAGCTGCTGACTTAAAAAAAAAAAAGTGTTACTAAACCCAGGACCCTGCATTCATTATATCAGCCCCCCCCCCCCCACAGTAGACAGAACATGAAAGTGCAATCATTTTAGTAAATATAATTAATGGGCCAAGCCCAATCCCTGATAAACAACCACCGTAATTCCCCCCTCCACTGAATTATTTGGACCACTGCATGAAGCAAGGTCCATAAAGACATGGATGAGCGAGTTGGGGTGGAGTAACTTGACTGGCCTGCACAGAGTCCTTAGCTCAAGCCGATAGAACACCTTTGAGATGAATTAGAGTGGAGACTGTGAGCCAGGCCTTCTTGTCCAACATCAGGGCCTGACCTCACAAATGCGCTTCTGGAAGAATGGTCAAACATTCCCATAGACACACTCCTAAATCTTGTGGACAGCCTCCCCAGAAGAGATGAAGCTGTTATAGCTGCAAAGGGAGGGCCAACTCAATATTGAACCCTACGAACTAAGACTGGGATGCCATTAAAGTTCATGTGAAAAGGCAGGTGTCTTAATAATTTTGACAATATAGTGTATATGTATGTTATCCGTGATGTTCTCTGACTATTACACTCATGATTTTACAAATTATCGTAAATTGTATTTACATTATGTTATGTTTTATAGCAGCCCTGATGAAGGGAGCGCTCCTTTGACCCCTGAAGCGTTTTGGCTATTTTTTTAGTACATGTGACAGACTCACCAAGGACAGAGGCTTTTGGAGGGGGATGCCTACTGACTATGGACCCTGGCTTGTAAGGGAACACTACTCTTTGGGAGGTGAGTGCCTGGGGGACCCTTGGAGTGGTCTTGTTTCTGATTCAAGTTCATGTCTCCCCAAAAATACACAGACTCTGGAAATCTAGGCCCAGGGTCCATGTTTAGGGCCTAGATGCCCCATTATCAACAATGACTACTTCAGACTGTGAGATTCATAACATATGTTAATATAATCAGCAAGCTACCTGGTGCTGGTGGTCTCCTGCTATAGTCTGTTTATTAAGATGTAATGTGTTATTCTGTTAAATATGCCTTTCCCATTGTTAATTGTGTCAATTGTTCTGTCTGTCTTCTCATCTGTGTGTTTATACTTGTAATAATGTGTATTGTTCAGTACTTTGTATTCAGGGTTGTAGGTGTCAGGCAGTCTGGTCACCTGGGCTGGTTGAAGTGACTAGTTAATTAGTTCGTGCTAATTATATCACTGTCAATTATTAGTTACTAGATGTGGTTTTGTATATAGTATACAGTATGTTGGTTACCCCTTAGTTATGTAAATTATATTTCTGTATACATTTTCTTTGCATACGATAATGTGATCAGGCTCACCTGATCGGGTGTACTATAAATTCTGTGCAAGTTTTCAATAAACAGCTCCAGTTCTTATACAAGCTATTGCCAGCTAGTCTTGTATGGTCCGCTATATTATCTGGTCCCTATGTCCAGACTGGAGGAAGATATATATCTTGACAGAAGCACTCAAGCGGGGCGCTGGATGGTTCCGTCAAAATACAATACCAATAAATAAATTTGGACTCTTTTATCTTTTGGTTTTGTGTTCCTTCCTTTTATGCACATTTTTTTTTTCTGGTATTCCAGCCTATGGAGCTGTGTGTTTATATTTATGCACACAGCATAGGGAGACACAATTCTAGTCCCCACATTCAAGGGTGGCTCCATTAGATGCGGCAAAATAAAGGAGCCACCCTGAAACAGGAAACCTGGGGCAGTGGTCACAGCACCATCTAAAACTTGAGCATAGGCAAGGATTAAAAGATAAAGAAGCTGCATACTCAGTAAGTGATCTGCTGAATTCTGCTCAAAATGCTTAATACTGAGGGTGTATTATCACTTTAAGGCAGCCTTCCGTGGAACCCTAGGGTTCCTCCAGAGGTTGCTAGAAGTTCATTGAGCTGTGGCTGGTGAACCACCTTTTTGATGGTGCCTACAGAGTTCAAGGTTCAGCACCACTTAGCAAAGCCAGCAGCATGACACAATATATATTTTTAGCTGTCTTTGCCCTTGTACACACGGTCGGACATTCCGACAACAAAATTCGTCGGATTTTGTCCGACGGATTTTGTCTGGAACTGGTGTTGCATACACACGGTCAGACAAAGCTGTCGGAAAATCCGATCGTTCGTAACGTGATGACGTTATTTAGTTACGACGGGACTACGTTGCGGCTAGTAGCCAATAGCTTTGGTCTAGGAATTTGATCTGAGCATGCGTGGCACTTTGCCCAATCGGAATTCTCTACAAATGATCGGACAAAGTCCGATGGGATCATGTTGTTGGAAAATTTTAGAGCCCAGCTCTAAAACTTTGTCGGTCGGATATTCCGACGGAAATAGTCCGATGGAGCCCACACACGGTCGGATTATCCATCAACATGGTCTGATCGGACATTTTCCGTCGGAATGTCCGACCGTGTGTACAAGGGCTTTGAAGGTGGCATTCTGAGCACCACTTTAAGGGGAACATTCTTCCTATTGACCACCAGTATAAGGGGCATTGTTCCTATTGACCCCTGATGAATTGGTTTTAGTAAGGGTTCCTCGAGACCTGAAAATTATTTTTGGGGTTCCTCTAGGGGTAAAAGGTTGAGAAAGCCTGCTTTAAGGAATCAACAAGTCTCTGATCTTTTGCATTACTACTGTAAGCCTTGGCCCAGATCACTGACATCAGTACATATGGCAAATTTTGGGAAGCATGGTCCTATGGTAGCATCCTAGGATTATGGATTTCACCCATACTGCCAAACAAAACCAGGCACCAACATCCATCAAAAGAACAAAACGAGATGTACAAAACTGGAGAAAAAGCAAGAGGGACATTAGATTGCATGTCTCCCCAAACAGGCAGAGGTCTTTTATTAGAAAATAGACTTCTGAGGGGAAAATGCAATCAATGACCTCAAGTTCCTCCAGAACCATCATAGATCATGCCGGCGGAGAGCAAGCAGCTCCAGTAAACACAGAAGATGGAACATAAGCACAGCCCAATGTTATCTTGTAGAGACCAAAACAATTATCTTTGAAAAGATAATTGTAATTTTTCTGTATTCTAACTCAAATTGCTTCACTCTGCTATTGATTTTTGCGGCACAGCCACCCACGTATCCAAGAAGTTTTTTACAAAATATTATTGATTTTTCCGTTCCCATCTACCTCAATTTTGTAAAATCTGATTGATTTTTTTAATAATGTTTTTATTCCTTGTTTTTTTTTTTTTTTGTGTCAAACCTATTAATCATGGGCTTTGTTGCTTTGAAACAAAATTATTACTTTGAAACTGAGGGTGTTGACATGTTACAGTGGAGAAATGTAAACCAAAAAAATGCTTACGTAGGAAGCAAAATGTAAGAAAAGAAAAGAAAAAAAAATGAAATTAATATACCAACACGCACCATCTTTTAATGTGCCTTGACAAAAAAAAAGAAAGAAATTTGCAGCACAACTTTGCAATATATACATATTTTGGCATGTTTATTCCCCTTAAGGATCAAGTCTTTTCTGGCACGTTTTGTTTACAAGTGAAAATATGTATTTTTTGCTAGAAGATTGCTTAGAACCCTCAAACATTATATATTCTTTTTTAGACCCTAGAGAATAAAATGACGATTGTTGCAATTTTAAATGTCACACGGTATTTGCGCAGTGGTTTTTCAAATGCAATTTTTGGGGGAAAAAAATACACTTTAATGAATTTGAATGCAAAAAAACACAATATATACAGTATCTCACAAAAGTAAGTACACCCCTCATATTTTTGTAAATATTTTATTATACCTTTTTATGTGACAACACTGAAGAAATGACACTTTGCTACAATGTAAAGTAGTGAGTGTACAGCTTGTATAACAGTGTAAATTTGCTGTCCCCTCAAAATAACCCAACACACAGCCATTAATGTCTAAACCGCTGGCAACAAAAGTGAGTACACCCTTAAGTGAAAATGTCCAAATTAGGCCCAATTAGCCATTTTCCCTCCCTAGTGTCATGTGACTCATTAGTTTTATAAGGTTTCCAGTGTGAATGGGGAGCAGGTGTGTTAAATTAGGTGTTATTGCTCTCACTCTCTCATACTGGTCATGCCAAGGAACTCTCTGAGGATCTGAAAAAAATAATTGTTGCTCCCTATAAAGATGGCCTAGGCCAGTGATGGCGAACCTTGGCATCCCAGATGTTTTGGAACTACATTTCCCATGATGCTCATGCACTCTGCAGTGTAGTGGAGCATCATGGGAAATGTAGTTTCAAAATATCAGGAGTGCCAAGGTTCGCCATCACTGGCCTAGGCTATAAGAAGATTGCCAAGACCCTGATACTGAGCTGCAGCACAGTGGGTAAGACCATACAGTGGTTTAACAGGACAGGTTCCACTCAGAACAGGCCTCTCTCCATGGTCGACCAAAGAAGTTGAGTGCACACGCTCAGTGTCATATCCAGAGGTTGTCTTTGGTAAATAGACATATGAGTGCTGCCAGCATTGCTGCAGAGGTTGAAGGGGGGGGGGGGGGGTCAGCTTGTAAGTGCTCAGACCATACGCCGCACACTGCATCAAATTGGTCTGCATGGCTATCATCCCAGAAGCCTCTTCTAAAGATGATACACAAGAAAGCCCCCAAACAGTTTACTGAAGACAAGCAGACTAAGGACATGGATTACTGAAACCATGTCCTGTGGTCTGATGAGACCAAGATAAAGTTATTTGGTTCAGATGGTGTCAAGTGTATGTGACGGCAACCAGGTGAGGAGTACAAAGACAAGTGTGTCTTGTCTACAGTCAAGCATGGTGCTGGGAGTGTCATGGTCTGGGGCTGCATAAGTTATGCCGCCACTGGTGTGTACTCACTTTTGTTGCCAGCTGTTTAGACATTAATAGCTGTGTGTTGAGTTATTTTGAGGGGACAGAAAATGTACACTGTTATACAAGTTGTACACTCACTACTTTACATTGTAGCAAAGTGTCATTTGAAAAGATATAATAAAATATTTACAAAAATGTGACGGGTGTATTCACTTTTGTGAGATGCTGTATTTATTTATTGCAGGTATAAAGTGCCGTTGATTTACACAGCACTTTACATATATAGTACATTCAATGAAAATCTATGTAACTATAATGCAGGGCTTTTTTGATAATAAATAAAATACCTTCAACAAAGTCTGTGCAAGTTCAAATGAAGTTAGGAACAAGGAAGGCACCATAGATGTGTATGTAACATTGCAAAAGAGTGAAGAATCCTCCGCCTACACCATAGCACACTGGCCCTCTTACCCTCAATTGTGGACCACCTAGTTATAAGCCCTTGTACACACAGTCGGATTTTGTCCGAAACTTGTGTTGCATACACACAGTCGGACAAAGTTGTCCGAAAATCCGATCGTACGTAACGTGATGACATTATTTTGTTACGACGGGACTACGTTCAGGCTAGTAGCCAATAGCTTTGGTCAAGGAATTTGATCTGAGCATGCGTGGCACTTTGTCTGATCGGAATTCTCTACACACAATCGGACAGTCCGATCGGATCATGTTGTCGGAAAGTTTTATAGCCCGGCTCTAAAACGTTGTCCTTCGGATATTCCGACGGAAACAGTCCGATGGAGCCCACACACAGTCGGATTATGCGACAACGCGGTCCGATCGGACATTTTCCGTCGGAATGTCCGACCGTGTGTACAAGGGCTTAGGGGTCAAACAGAGCAAACAAATTAGACACCAACCATGTTCAGATTCTCAAACAGCTTTATGGAAGTTATGGATCCTCATAAATGATCAATCCAGAGATCAAAAAAGAGAACAAAACTGCCTCATGGTGTAGTATTTAAAAGCCCAGATGACGTCTTGTGATGACAAAAAGCGCTGGGTGAAGCAAGGAAGCCTCACTTCATCACGCACAAGAACTGCGCCCATCTTGCTGGTTAGAAACTTTTCCAGGTCCTTTGATGACATGCCTATTTAACTTTGTACGTTGTGAGTATTCTGGGGTCTTTTAATAAATGCTGAATTACTGTATTTATTGGCGTATAACACTCACCTTTTCACCCTGAAAATCGGGTGCAAATAGTGTGTGTGTGTTATACGCCGATACTGCAATTTGGGCTGCCTAGGAGGAGACGGGGAGGGGACAGGACAAGAGACGTCAGATTATATACAGCGAGAATCTCCTGTTTACTCAGCGGCCTCTCTAGTAGGAAGTCCCGTCTCCTGGGCCGGCATTGGACCAGTGTTCAGCCTATCATAGAACCTTGTATTAAAGAGGTTGCAGAGTAAACAGATTTGTGCTGTATGTAATCTGATAGTGCTCGTCCCGCCCCCATCCCTGTGTCCTCCGAGGCAGCAGTAATCTAAGGTGAGGCTGCAGATGGGCACAGATCAGGTTGCATTTATGGCAAAGGTGAGGCTGCATATGGGCATTGATCAAGCTGCAATGATTGGCAATTGTGAGGTTGTAGATGGGCATTAATCAAGCTGCATTGATGGGAAATTGTGAGGCTGCAGATGGCATTGGTCAGGCTACAGATGGGCAATGGTGAGGCTGCAGATGGGCAATGGTGAGGCTGCAGATGGGCAAAGGTGAGGCTGCATTGATGGGCACTGACCCTTATTTTGCTTCAAAGTTCTTCATTCAAAATGTAAGTTTTTTTCCCTGAATCTTCCCTCCTAAAATGAAGGTGCGTGTTATACGCCTGTGCATGTTATATGTCGATAAATACGGTACTTTTAAATATTACACAATGGGCTGGTTTTGGCCTCCTTTTTGAACATGTGTGTTGTGGTGCCCTGATCTCTGGAGTAATCATTTACGAGAATCCATAATCTGACCGTGGTTGGTGTCTAATTGAGCGTTGTTTGACCGCTTATAACTAGGTGGCCTATAATTGAGGGTAAGAGGCCCTGTGTGCTGTGGTGCAGGTGGAGAATTCTTCTTATCTCTCTTTTGCGATGTTTACACATCATCGACAGCCATCCGAGAGAAAAAAAACCCTGGGACATAAGTTCCATGAAGGATTGCCGAGATATACCCAGCAAGTCTCTGGGTCTTTTATCCTTTAGGTAACCCTATTCTAATATATACTGTATATATCATTTTTGTCTTGCCATCTACTCCCTTTTTTCGGCTTTTTATATACCTTACTGGCCTCCTACATTTACTGGTTCAATAGATATGTGTGTGTCTCTCTTTACCGATGTCAGGTGATCCCAGTGCATGCCTTTGAATCGCCCTGCTGATGAAGGAGGCCATCCATCTTTGCTTTACCTATTTTCCCACCTCTGCCGGACGGTTCCCACTATATTTCAACTTCTGCTCATGGAGTAAGTAGTGCAGCTTTTCCCATTCCATCTCTTGGATAATGGTATATGCATACAAACAGTGATATACAGTTGTGCTCAAAAGTTTGCACACCCTGGCAGAAATTGTGACATTTTGGCATTTATATTGAAAATATGACTGATCATGCCAACAAAAAATGTCTTTTATTCAAGGATAGTGATCACATAAAGCCATTTATTATCACATTGTTTTTTTGGCTCCTTTTAAAATCATAATGATAACAGAAATCACCCAAATGGCCCTGATAAAAAGTTTACATACCCTGGAATGTTTGGCCTTGGTACAGACACAGAAGGTGGCACACACAGGTTAAAATGGCAATTAAAGTTTCATTTCTCACATTTGTGGCTTTTTGAAGCACAATTAGTGCCTGTCTATAAATAGTCAATGAGTTTGTTGGCTCTCACATGGATGTACTAAGCAGGCTAGACACTGATCCATGAGGAGGTAAAAAAGAACAGTCAAAAAACCTGCGTAGCAAAGTAATGGAACTTTATAAAGATGGAAATGGATATAAAAAGATACTCAAAGCCTTGAATATGCCAGTCAGTACTGTTTAATCTCTTATTAAGAAGTGGAAAATTCGGGGCTCTTTCGACTCCAAGCAGCATCTAACTGACACTATGATTGAATAATTCAGTTGACTACTGCGTACATGATGGTGGGGCTACAGAAGGAGTAGTTGTGAACAAGGAGCCGGTGGAATAGGCCAATTTGGCAGCTGCGGTGGAAGGCAGACTACGCTGAGCCTGGGTGACAGAGTATGAGGAGGATGAGGACGGCTTAGTTATCCACTAGGGATGGGCCGAACACCACCCCCCTGGCTCGGTTCGCAGCAGAAAATGCGAACAGGCAATTCAACACATGAACACTGTTAAAGTCTATGGGACACGAACGTGAAAAATAAAAAGTGCTAATTTTAAGGGTTGATATGCAAGTTATTGTCATAAAAAGTGCTTGAGGACCTGGGTCCTGCCCCAGGGGACATGTATTAATGCAAAAAAGTTTTAAAAACTGAAGTTTTTTTGGGAGCAATGATTTTTATTAATGCTTAAAGTGAAACAATAAAAGTGTAATATTCCTTTAAATTTCATACCTGGGGGGTGTCTATAGTGTGCCTGTAAAGGGGGGAAAGGAAAGCGTTCCCCCCCTCCTGAACCATTGCCCGGTGGTTGTGGGGGGTCTGCGGACGAGGGGCTTATTGGATTCTGGAAGTCCCTTTTAACAAGGGGACCCCCAGAACCTGGCGCCCCCCCCCCCCCGTGTGATATGGTAACCCCTACCATTTCACAAAAAAAGTGCAAAAATGGTAGAAAAGACACAAGTTAGGACAAGTCCTTTATTAAATTTTTTTTTTTTAATTTTGCTTCAGGGTTCCTCTTAATATTCATACCAGACACAAAGGGCCTGGTAATGGACTGGGAGGATCCCATGTCGTTTTTTTTTCCATGACTTTTATCTGTATTGCCGAGATCCGACAATTCACTATAGCCGCTATTACTTTTATATTACTTTTTTTCCCTTTAGAAATGTCCTTTTGTGCAAGGAATATTTCACTTTTATTGTTTTACTTAAAAAAAAAAAAAAAAATCATCAATACATGTCCCCTGGAGCAGGACCCGGGTCCCCAAACACTTTTTATGACAATAACTTGCATATAAGCCTTTTAAAATTTACACTTTTGATTTTTCCTGTTAATGTCCCATAGACTTTAACAGTGTTCCGGCGGCTTTCAAATTTGCCTTGAATACTACATATTGTTTGGTGTTCGCCGAACATCCGAACAACCAAAGTTGGGCCCGACCATACTTATACGCCCAGCCCTATTATCCACTCCACCAACTCTTCTGCATGTTGTGGCTCAATAACAGGGCCAGCAGCAGAAAAAAGGACAAGCGTGCCCCGCCTGCAGAGGATCCACCATGTCCAAGACCACCACTTTTCACTGTAGACACACAGAGGCTGCTTGCCCTCTTTTAGTGGCCTGTGAGTGTCTGCCTCTCCTTGTTGGACATGATGGGGATTTTTATGGGGGGATTCTTATACCTTATACCTTCCTGCTTTGGGTGCAATACTTTTGTGCTTGGTGCACTATAAACCATTTTTTTTTTTTTTTTTTTTTTTTTTGGGGGGGGGGGGGGGGATTTTTATAACTTTTTATTACAGAATGTGGGATGGGAATATGGTGCTCACATGCAATACTTTCGTGCTTGGTACACTATAAATAGTTTTATTATAGTTTTATAAGAAAATAAGGGTGCAGCAATTGTGGAGAATTTTTTTATTAATGTAAATTAAATTTTATTTATTAAAGGCCAAAAAAAACAAACAGTGGTCACAAAGAAGGAAGACCATCTGTGACTCAGAAGAAGGAAAAGCCCAAAAAAAAAAAAAAAAAAAAAAAAATCCTACAAATGGAAAATTTAACAATGACAATGAGAGATCAAAATGAGAAATATCAGAAGATTTGGGCTCCATATCTAAATTATAGAGAAAGTATGATGTAAAACATTTGAAATATGGAAGAGTTGGCGGGTCGTGGGGTGGGGTGGGGGTGAAGGGGGGGATTATTATGAAAATTCAGGTTTTTTTTTGTTTGTTTTTTGGGAGGGAATGGTGAGGGATGGGGGAGGATGCCGTGAAATTGAGGTATGGATTGAAATATTATAAGATATAGCTGTTAAAGAAGTTGTAGATATATAACGAAATGTAATGTGAAATCTATGGAAAGAAAAGAGGAAAAAATAAAGAATTAAAAAAAAAAAAAAAGAAGAAGAAGGAAAAGCAATTATGGAGAAACTTTAAGCCCATAAAAAAAAAAAAAAAAGGAACCATTGGTGATGCAGAAAGAGGAACACCTGTGACCCAGAAGAATAACAACGGCAAATGATTAATGGAAAAAAATGGGATCAGTGGTGACACAGAAGTGTTGTACACACCAACAACTCAGTAGCACCACAACATTGTGTTATTCACACTACACTACACACACTATTATTTACACTGCACTACACTGTATTATATACTTTGCACTGCACTGTATTGTATACTCTGCACTATATATTCTGCACTGTATTATATTCTCTGCACTATATACACTACACTGGCTGCACTGTATTATATATTCTACACTGACTGCATGCTCAATCCACTAATTAACCTGCATAACACACTACATACGGCCACCGTCTAAGAAGTCTTATATAGTGTGGGACGTGGACTTAGCCGCTGAGCCATGGTTGGCCAAAGGAATCCTGCCTTTGGCCAATCATGGCCCTGACAGTAAATTGCATGATTGGCCAAAGCATACAGGTCAGGTGCAAGCTTTAGCCAATCAGCAGCTGTCAATATACTGTGATTTTGCAGTGCATTATGGGGTGCTCCGGGCTAACAAACGAACACCCGATGTTCAAGTCGAATATCGGTCTTATCTCTAGTGCTGTTATAGATACAATTAATTCAAGAGGCCGCTCCTCACACCCGTAGCTCTGAGCATCAGCCTTTAGATTCCCACTGCAACACCAATACCCTTCAGACTGCAGGGCACAAGGCTTGTAGTACATTTCCAGAGAAGGGGAACCCATGCACCCCATTCCACATTGGTGACTGATTGGCAGGCCAACTACCCCATTCTAGACCAGAGCCCATGATAGTGCTGAGCACCTTTTCTACTCTCTGTCAGTGGCGGAATTATCAGGGTTGCACCAGTCGCATTTGCGACTGGGCCCTTGAGTTCCGCCACTGTAGGGGGCCTGCCCCCACTGCCCGGGAGATAGCCATCCTCTCCAGCTGCTCCGCCTATCCTCCCTGCCCATCTTCTCCACCCATCCTCTGCTCCCACACTCACTGGGACAGTCTTCTCCGGCTCAGCATTCACTCACAGTCACCGCCCATCTTCTCTGTCACCGCCTGCAAACTTGGGCACAGTCCCCGCCCACTCCACCCATCTTCTCCGGCTTCGCCTTCACAAACAGGCCCCGCCCATCCTCTCTGCTCACCCAAGCAAGACCAAGGTAGGAGGGGGAACCAAGTGATCTGCAAGTGAGTGGCACCCATCCCTCAATATCAACACTGCCACTGATCCCCCCTCACGCCACTACTCCCATTGATACCCACCCACACCACCACTACTGCCACTGATACCCCCCACACCACCACTACTGCCACTGATACCCCCACACCACCACTTCTGCCACTGATACCCCACACCACCACTACTGCCACTGATACCCCCCACACCACCGCTACTGCCACAGATACCCTCACACCACTACTGCTGCCACTGAACCCCCCACACCACCACTGCTGCCACTGATACACCCCCACACCACCACTGCTGCCACTGATACTCCCCGCACACCACCACTACTGCCACTGATACCCCCCACACCACTACTACTGCCACCGATTTCCCCTCCCCACACACCACCACCACTGATACCCCCAACACCACCACAACTACTGCTGACACTGATCAACCCCACCATGACCACTACTGCCACTGATCCCCTCCTGCAACCACCATCCTTGCCACTGATACGCTTCCCCTCCCCACCACTCATCCCATCCCAGCCCCCCAACGACCACCCTCTCCACGGATCCCATCCTCCCACCACCACTGCCACTCATTTCATCCAATGTCCCCCACCGCTGCCACTCATCCAATCCCATCCCCCTCCAACCAACACCCTTGCCACTGATCCCATTCCCCCCACCACCTCTGCCACTCATCCCATTCAACCCCCCCATCACTGATCCCACACCCCCCAACCACAACCCTTGCCACTGATCCTATCCCCCCTCACCACTGCCACTCATCCTTTTCCCCCACTACCACTGCTACTACTGATCCCATCCCCACCCAACCTCCACTGCTGCCACTGATCCACCCCCCCCCCATCGCTGCCACTCATCCAATTTCTCCCTCAACATTGCCACTCATCCCATCCCCCACCACCGATGCCACTGATCTTATCACTCCCCAACCACCACTGCTGCCACTAATCCCATCCCCCACCACCACCACTGATATTTATCCCAGGGGCGTAACTACAAGGGTCACAATTGCAATAGCGCACATGTGGCCCCTGAACACCTGGATGGGGGCATTTAGAGGAACAAATACCCTCAATTTTTCTCCTGCAGCCACTAAAAGTCTGCTTCTCCTCCTCTTCCTCTGATAGGCATTAAGTGGCTGCAGGAGGAAAATGGAGGAGATTTGTTCCCCCTCCTATCCAGGTCTTGCTGCCCCCGTGATCAGTGGGATGGGCCCTGGCTGGAGGTCGGGGGGGCCCTCCATGGTTTCTTGCACTGGGGCCCTGAAGGTTCTAGTTACGCCACTGCTCTCTGCTCATTCTTCACCCCAATCTTTTGTAGACATGGACTGTCCATTTGGGCTTGTATTGTAGTTTAACAGCATTACCTTAACATAACTTGTTAGCAAACCATTTTTTCTTCACCAAGAGGCATTTCCAAATGAATGCCTTAGTGAAGGTTTCAATAGAGGAAGTCACTGCAATCAAGTCACTCACGCCTCACAATTCTCTCATACTCTTGCTCCCTAGAAGGGGTGATCACCTGTGACTATACTCTTTTCTCACATGATGCTGCTGTTCTCTCCATTTCCCATGGTTCCCTCACCAAGATGTACACAGGGTTCTCCAAAATGGCTGCAGGGAAGTCAGAATTGGGTGGGATCAGAATTTGGCCAAAACAACATCAAAGCATGGATCCATCCTGCCTTGTATCAACGGTTCAAGCTGGTGGTGTAATGGTGTGGGGTATATGTTCTTGCCATGCTTTGGGCCCCTTAGTACCATTTTAGAATCGTTTTAATGTCACGGCCTACCTGAGTATTGTTGCTGACCATATCCATCCCTTTATGACTACAGTGTCCCCATCTTCTGATGGCTCCTTCCAGCAGGATAATGCACCATGTCACAAAGCTCAAATCATCTCAAACTGGTTTCTTGAACATGACAATGAGGTCACTGTACTCCAATGGCCTCCACAGCCACCAGACCTCAATCCAATAGAACACCTTTGGGATGTGGTGGAATGGGAAATTCACATTATGGGGGTGCAGCAAACAAATCTACAGCAAATGTGTGATGCTATCATGTCACTATGGACCAAAATCTCTGAGGAATGTTTCCAACACCTTGTTGAATCTATGTCATGAAGAACTAAAGCAGTTCTGAAGGCAAAAGGGGGTCCAACCAAGTACTAGCAAGGTGTACCTAATTAAGGGGCCAGTGAGTGTATTTAAATGAAAGTGTTTATGTTCAGCATTAAGGTCTCAGTCATACCCCCCTTTACCTTCTTTCCTCGAGTCTGTACATTTTAAGTTCCCCGTCTCTTCTGATATGTGCTATCCCTTATGATGGCGAATTTTGGCACCCCAGATGTTTTGAAACTAGGAAATGAAGTCCCAAAACATCTGGGGTGCCAAGATTCGCCATCACTGCCTTAGACCAGTGGTTCCCAACCTCAGTCCTCAAGTACCCCCAACAGGCCATGTTTTGGGAATTTCTCTTAGATAAAATAGCTGTCCAAAATACCAAGCAATTGACTGATTTAAAGCACCTGTGCAAGATAAAAGGAAAACCTGCAACCATGGCCTGTTGGGGGTACTTGAGAACTGAGGTTGAGAACCCCTGCCCTAGACCTTACATTATGTTCATTGCCAGTCTCTGAACCTGCTCTACTTTATTTATCTTGACTTGCTTTGTCCAAGATTGACATTTTAGATAAAGTGTCAGGGACATTAGCTGCCCCTCAACAGATCTTACAGCACTGAATGCACCTGATTGATGTCCATGGTTCAGTGTTCTCTATATAATGCACTACAGAATATGTCAGCATTTTATGCATCAGTGAAATCCATAATCCTGTATTGCCTTTGGGTTCTCTGCAATCAATCTGTTGTAGGGAAAAAGTTAGAAGAGACAACTGCCTGTCAAATGTAACTTCATATTGTGTATATCCAAAGGAAACGAGATCAAAGTTCCTCAGTGGTGGTCGGAAATGTCTCTATTTTGCCTCCGCCATTGTGTTTTTGTCATTATCTTTTTGCTGCGAAGAATGGATAGGTTCTCCAGCTGTGTGAGCAATGAGCTCCGTCTGACTCATTATTTACCCAGAGAAGAAGCAAAGGAGGTTATGTATTGGCAAGCAGGGGTCATATATGTTCTTCCCATGGAGGCTGAAAATAAGCCATACTGATCTTTTTGTCCATCAACACCTCCAAATCACAAACCTTTATGGATTTAAAGAAACTTCTTAAGGCTGGGTTCACACTATTGTGAATTGGATGCGGAGAAATTCGCACAGCAGAAGATTGTGACTGTCTCTCTATAGAGCTGGTTCATACATCTCCGCAGCGGCTCCGGTGCGAATTGCACAGGAGCCCTGTGCGTCTTTTGGTCCATTCCCATTCCAAAATTCGAGCTGAAATCAGACCTGAAATGATGAATGAAGACACATCGGACTCCTGCTGTGAGCCTCTATGATCTCTAGTGTCTACCCAGCCTCAAAGTCCGCTCTCTAAACACTACGGAGCTTATTTACTAAAACTAGAAAGTGCAAAATTTGGTGCAGCTGTGCATGGTAGCCAATCAGCTTCTAACATAAGCTTGTTTTATTAGGCTTTGAACTAGAAAAGAAAATGGAAGTTCTGGTTCTTCCCTTATCCTCCTAGTAGGGACCTTCCTTGAGTCCACATGGCTACCTGTGTTCCCCCTTTTCTAAAACAATTATTTTGACCTGCAGCATCTAAAGAAGAAGCTGGAGACTGGCAGGGAGAGATGGGGCCAAAGTCATTCCCCACAAAATATAAATGAAATGTCACTATAGTAACAATGTGTTAACTTAACATCTCCATTGGAAAGCCAGGGAATTGAGCTGGGCTGATATTTTAAGGAAAAAGCCAGCATTGCCAAGATATTTCTGGAAAGTTCCCAGGTATGGCCATATGGATCCTTCCGTGTACGATGGATGGACTCTGGGTATATTTTCATGCTTCTCAGAGAGGAACAAATGAGACAAAACTCCAAGCACCTCCTCCTTTTACTTATATTTCCCAGAAGACCGCTGCAAGATCCAGACATCCCGACTTGTAGAAACTCATTTCAGGAAGGTGGCGCTTCGTACCTGCATAGCCCACCCCCCGTGGCAAAATATTATTTAAATCAATTGTTAAATATTTTTTTCATAGTGCTTCTGGGGAAGGGGGTGGGTGTTTTTTTTAAATAATTGATTTTTTTTACAATTTAATTTGTTTTTAATTTTTTTCACAATGCTTTTTGGGGGGAGGGGGGTGGGGCAGTGGACCTTGTTGGTAGGGCAGGGGAGAGTGGCGTCAGTAAATTTTTTTTTTTTTTTTACAATTTTTTTTAAATATTTTTTGGGGGGCTTTGGTGAAATGTCAGGGGTCTATACACATGATATCTTTGAGATGGACACACATTCCCCAGTCCCTTTCTCAGCACTAAAGATGAATGAACAGGAGACAGAAGCTCCTGTCCATTCATAAACTGAACAGCTCATTTATCACAGGACACAGGAGCGATCTTGCTCACTGTGTCCATTAACTAGTTCCCCGCAGCCGGCGGGAGAGGAGAGGAGGGGAGCCGGCTGTGGGGGATGATGGTGGCCAGAGGAGAACTGGATGGGGGGCGGAGAAGGACATGGAGGGGGCCGGAGGAGAACGGGGTGGAGAAGGACATGGAGGGGGCCAGAGGAGAACGGGGTGGAGAAGTCCATTGAGGGGGGCCGGAGGAGAACGGGGGCAGAGAAGGACATGAAGGGGGCAGGAAGAGAATGGGGGTGGAGAAGGACATGGAGGGGGCCAGAGGGGAATGGGGGCGGAGAAGGGCATGGAGGAGGCCGGAGGAGAACGGGGGTGGAGAAGGACATGGAAGGGACCAGAGGAGAACGGGGGCAGAGAAGGACATGGAGAAGGCCCTGGAGGAGCACACAGAGCAGTTGGGGATGATCAGTGCGTCTGGAGGGCCAGCTGTGATCACCGATCTCCCTGTATAGCTTTTTAGCTGACAGCCGCTAAAATCTATACAAAGAAGATCACTGATCACAGCTGATCCCCGCCGCACCGATCATTCCCGGGAGATCGGGAGGTGCTTGTGGGTGTGCGGGAGCGGCCGCAGAAATGCAGGAGTCTCCCGCACCTTCCAGGAGACTTGAAATATCTGAAGATCCATGCAGTGCCCCTCTTCTTCTCTTGGAATCCCAATGCCTGTTCAGCAAAATGAAGGTCACAGAGTTTAATATAGGCCCATAAAGGGCAGGGGTGGGTCGAGAACGAGCACACCAGCACACCAGCTCTACCTGGTGTCTTGTGTTCTGATAGGATAGATTGATAGCAGCGCAGCCATTGGGTCCTGCTTCTGTCAATCAAATCCAATGACGCTGCACCGGGGGCGGGGCTGAGTCCTGCATTCTGTGTGAATGGACACAGATGTGGGATACGGGAGCACACCCGCACGGATGTCCACCGAGGAGAGCACTTCTCCCACATGTACACTCAATGCGGGGAGGAGCCACCAGCACCACCGAGGGACACAAGAAGAGGTAGATCGGGGCAACTCTGTGCAAAATGAACTGCACAGTGGAGGTTTACAACCCCTTTAAGTGTGGAAGGAAACTGCAGTACCTGGAGGAAACTCATCCAAGCACAGGAAGATAGTGTCCTGGCTGAGGTTCAAAGTTAGGACCCCAGTTCTGCAAGGTAGGGAAAAGATAGGTTTGGTCGGAACTTAGAAGAAAGCTGGCACTCGTGTCAAATCAGTGCCCAATTAGTTGGGGCCAGGGCATTTCCTGCCTCCCAGCTGCACATAACAAAGGGGTTGGGGATGCTCATGACATTGTTAACCTAATATGGCTCCAGGACCATATGGTCAATGACATTGTCCAGAAATGGCCATGTAACCATATTAGGTCAATGATGATGCCAAGGGTTGATTTGGCGGGAGTAACAGCTTGCTTCCAGCTTCGATCCAAACCTTCAGACCAAACTATGGTGACCACATTTTCAAACTGACATTCAGGGACACCCCCCATCCCAAAAAATCAGTTTGTACTGTAACGAACCACAGCACAGCCAGGGCAGCGGGGGGCACTCTCTACCCAGAAGCATTGATCACGCCCCCAAAAAAGGCGGCCGCATCACCACTTTACTTGCTGACAGTACTTGTCCTGGTCAGCCGAGACCCGTTTTCCCTTGTTCTAACGCTGGCTCTACATTGCCCTGCGGTGATTAGACACAAGAGGCAGAATTTATGACTTCTCAAATCACAAGCAAGGGGTGGGGATTGTGCCTCTCCAGACATTCCTGGACAAGTACTGTTAGTGAATAAGGCAATGTGCCTTATTCTGGGCATCAGATCGGGCGGGGGGGGGGGGGGGGGGTTGTTTTCGTTTCATTCTGGGACACTGTATTATCTTGGAATGAAGGTGTCTGAGACAGACCTGCAAAATACGGGACTGTCCCGGTCAATCCGGGACATTTGGTCACCGTAGACCAAACCCATGCCCAACCCTACTGTAATGTACGATCCCATACATTTTGCCTTCATTTGCCGATTCCCTATATTTTGCTTTTGAAAACATCTCAATGCCGTCCTGTTCTGTTAATAAAACATTCAGCAGTTGTACGTATTATTGAGTGTATTGCCTGTTTATGAGATGCTTTGGTTTATTATTTTTCTCTGGCCAATTTATAGAGCTCAGTATGTCTGTAAATTCTTTTTACATTCAGTCCCAGTATGGGCAGATTTATCATTTCATTTCATCTATCTTTACACTATCGGCTCGAAAATAAAACTGCTGAGCAGCCGTAAACAACAGCCAAGAGAAACTTCCAGAAAGTAATTATCCAGCTGTAATAAAAATCCTCCTTATTAAGGTGTGCTTGTAGTGGAGCTACTTAACTGGCACATGATTCATTTTATTGCACTTTTTATAAGAACATTCCTCGGCTCCCTGAGACAAGGACAGGGGAGGGGATGCGTTATAACCCCAAATTTTTGCACTTAAAGTGGTTGTAAACCTCAGACATGAAATATGAGCAAAGCATATCCCTCTATAGTGTTTTCTTGTCTCCATTAAGAGCATTAAGTGTAATTTCTGTCTGCTGCTTCGTTCCGCTGCTATCAGCATGAATCACTTCTGACAATGTTTCCTGACACCATGAGAAAAATGGTGACAGGGGAGGGAACCTGATTGACAGCCTCGGCACTGTTCCTGTGTTCTGTGTGGACGGAGGTGTGTCCCTTCCCTCCAATCAGCATCCAGAATTCCCTTCACTGAGCTCTGTAGAGTGAAACTTCAGCTCTTTGCTCCCCTTTTTCCTGACAGTTCGAACAAGCTTAATACATTCTGCACTTTAATCGGATGTAGAGGAGAAAACTGCAGATAAACAGGTACAACTTATGTAGGGCGATTTGTTTAATCGCCATGTATCTCCAGTCACTTCACTGGGTATATGTGAGGGTATACAACCACTTTAAGGCACTTTTTGTCAATTTCTTTCCTGCAAGGGACCATTTAAAGTGGAATTCTCAGACACTTCACATGTCTGCATGAATAAAGTCCTGACCAGCGCTGGGGCAAGGTCATCTAGAGCCCAGGGAAAATATACCAAAGTGTCCCCCCCAAGATGTATGATCATTATGTGTCAACAGAAATCCCCCCCCCCCCCCTGCAAGCATAAAGTCCCCCTCTCTCCAGTGCAAATCTGCCCCCTGCTGAAATTCCTCCCCAGCAGCACAGATCTAAGCCCCCCATCCCCCCTCCAAGCTTAAATCCTCCTTGAATGAATGAATGAAATACTTATATAGCGCACAATGCGAACTGAATCGCCTCTAGGCGCTGTGGCGAGCTTTGATCATCTGCTAAAAGAGGAAGGTCTTGAGTTTTTTCCTAAAAGCCCGGTGATTTTCTTCCTGGCGGATGTTGATTGGTAGAGCATTCCATAGCCGAGGCCCTTGGACAGCGAATCTCCGATCACCCTTGGATTTATACCGGGCTTTGGGCACGAGGAGGAGGTTTTTGTTGGCTGATCGAAGACTGCGGTTTGGTGTGTAATGATTTATTTTCTCCATTAGGTATTGCGGAGCTTCTCTATGCACGCATTTGTGGGTGAGGCAAAGGGTCTTGAACGTGATCCGATTTTTTACGGTTAGCCAATGTAAGCTCCTCAGTGAAGGAGAAATGGATTCCCAGGGTTTTTTTCCTGTTATCAGCCTTGCCGCCGTGTTTTGGATCAGTTGTAATCGCGCAAGTTGATATTGTGGTAATCCTATGTAAAGCGAGTTTGCGTAGTCCAGTCCTGAATTAATGATTGTTCCAACTACCACTGCTTTGTCATTCTTTGGGATAAAAGGGATGAGTCTGCGAAGCATGCGCAGTAGATGGTGAGATCGACTGACTACAGATCCTATTTGCGCATCCATTGACATTTGTGCGTCTAAAATAACCCCGAGACTCTTCGCTTTGGTCTTTGGGGAGATAGTCTGCCCAAAGACGGTTGGTGGAGACCAGGAGGTTTTGGTTGCGGGCTTATGATTTGGGTGTAAGATAAGAAGCTCTGTCTTTGATTGGTTCAGCTGGAGGGAGTTGGTGGTCATCCAGTCCTCTATTGATTTGAGGCAGTTTTCAAGTTGTTGTTGGTGATCTTTTTTTCCATTGATCCGGAAATAAAGTTGCGTGTCGTCAGCGTAAGAGTGGAAGCAGAGATCTGAGCATCTGATGATTTGAAGGAGTGGGCGAATGTAAATGTTGAAGAGAACGGGTGACATCGGAGAGCCTTGAGGGACTCCGCAGGTGACTGCCCGAGTTTCGGAGAGGAATTTTCCTAGTTTCACTGTCTGTGACCGATTTCCTAGGAAGGACGCGAACCATTGGAGATCTATGTCTTGGACTCCGGCTACTTCTGTGAGGCGGACGAGTAGAGTATTGTGATCTACTGTATCAAACGCTGCACTTAAGTCTAGCAGTACGAGGAGACACGGCTCTCCGTCATCTGCTGCTTCGAGGGCGTCATCCCAAATCTTGAGGAGAGCTGTTTCTGTTCCATGACCCGGGCGGAAGCCTGATTGCAGCGGGTCCAGGAGTTTGTGAGTATCCAGGTGAAGTTGTAGCTGATGTACTACAGCTTTCTCCATGATCTTGGAAATGGTGTTGAGGCTTGTAATTGGGCTATGGTTGTTTCGATCCATGAGGGTCCATGTTTGGTTTCTTGAGTAGAGGTTTGACAATGCCTTGTTTGAGGATGCTGGGAACAATCCCTTCGTGGAATGATCGGTTTATGAGGTGGGTTATGGTTGGAGCCACGATGTCGGAGCATTCTTTCAGTAGTTTTGTGGGGATGATGTCAATAGGTGAGGTACTGTCACGCAGTTTATTAATGATGTTTTTTGCGGTGTCTACGGTAATTGGGGATAGTGAAAATTTTGGCGGTTGCGGTATGTTGGTGCAGACATCCTCTTTATGTATTTGCTGGCTGAGGTTGGATGTTTTCTTCTGACAAATTGTTTCCCTGATAGTTTTGACTTTATCGATGAAAAAATCCGACAGTTTGTCACAGTAATCCTGGGATTCGCTTTCTGGGGGTTCTAGGCACACCGGATTCATTGATTGATTAACCAGTTTAAACAGTTCCCGTGGTTGGTTTGCGGCCGTTGAGATTGTATATGAAAAGTGGTCCTTTTTGGCTTTGAAGATTGCTTTCCGATAATTCTCTGTCAGACCTTTGTAGTTAAATAGGTTTTCCTCGGTGGGATTTCTTCTCCATGTTCTTTCCGCTCTTCTGCGTTCTTGCTTTAGTACGGAGAGGGAGCTATTAAACCATCCAGCATTTTTCTTCCTGATGAGAGCCCTGCGTTTTGGTGCTACTGAGTCTGCTGATTGCAGTAATGCCTTGTTCAGGGAGTTGAGTGTTTCCTCCGTAGAGTGGTCTAAGGTTATTGTAGATATTTTTTTGGACAGAGTGGTTTTGAAGGCTTCGGAGTACAGTTTTTTATGCGATCTGGTCCAGTGCGTTGTTACAGGTTTCCGTTTTGCGTTGGTGATGTTGGTAGCGATTTTGAATTTGATGGCGTGGTGATCCGTCCATGGCAGAGTTATGTTGTCGAGTATGTTGACGTCGATGTTCTGTTTGAAAATGAGGTCCAGGGTGTGTCCTGACCCATGCGTGGGAGTCTTTATCAGTTGCTGTAGACCCAGTTCTTCTAGTTGATTGATGCAGGCAGTCGCGATGGGGTCTTTAGGCTCGTTTGCCCAAAGGTTGAAATCTCCGAGTGCCAGGAAATTTTTGAATTTTAGGGTGTGCATTGCAAAGGATTCCGTGAGGGGTGAAAGAAGATTGGACTTTGGTCCCGGTGGTCTGTAGCACAGTAGAATATGAGTGGTGTCATGGGGTGTTGGCTGAAAATGTAGCGTCAGGGTTTCCATAAAAGACACTGGGTTCTGAGATGATGGTTTAGTGAGATCAAGGTGACCTTTAAAGATCACTGCTAGGCCTCCTTCTTTTTTCCCTATCCGGTGTTCGGTTAGGATCCTGTAGTTTTCCGGCACCAATTCGGTGAGGATGGTGTTGCAGTCAGAGGTTAACCAGCTTTCGGTGATGAAGAGGCAGTCTACATTGTTCTCGATGATGAAGTCATGTACTTCCAGTCTATGTTTGACTGCAGACCTGGCGTTAATCAAGGCGCAATCTAATTGTAGTGGTCGAGTAGATGTCTTCCTGTGGTTGGGAGCTGGTTGTCGTCCGGTTTTTAATAGTTGTTCTCTTTGAAGTATTTTTTGTATAGAAGATGGCAATGTGGTGTTGATGTTCCTTAGTCTGTGCAGAACTTCAGCTGAGTATTTGAAGTAGCACATGGTTTGTGGATGCTGTTGATGGTACTATGGGCCTAAGATGATGATCCTGATCAGGGTATTGATCCTGAGGTGGGGCTAGGTATCAGACTTGCCGCCGTGCTTGAGGCTATTAGCGCGCAAGTAGATCAGGGGATGCCTATATGGATGCGGAAGGAGTTGTTGTATTCGGTTGCTGGCTGTTCCAGCTGCCTTTACTTAAGGTTGAGGTCTCCGCTTAGAAAAGAAGTCTGGCTGTGATCTGGAATAGTCGTCCTAGGATAGCGTAAAAAATGGAAAGGAGGCCGGAGGTAGGGGTATGCTAACCTATGGTTGTTCCAGAGGAAGGCGAAAAACCCCCTGACAGTAGCAGCCAAATGCACCAGTGGGGCAAAAATTCCTTCCTGACCCCCGTAGGCGGTCGGACGGAGTCCCTTGAACAATCACTGGGGAGGGGGGGGGGAGTGGAGGTGCGAGCTTACCTGGCTGCGGTTGTCCCCTTTAAACACTCTGGTTCCGGTGAATCTGGCTTGCTGTCAGCCTGACGTTTCTGGAAAGCTGTCTGGTTGCCCCTTGCAGTGGGATCTTTAAAATGGAGGGGAGGATGGAGGTTAGAGACTCCTGTCTTAACTCCTGTTTTCAACTCCTGGTTGTTAACTCTCCACTTTAGTTCAAAAAATCCACATGCAAGCCACAATCAGGGAGCAAGCTCAAGGGGGAGTTTGTATAACTACCTTTATACACCTGTGAACAATTAACCCCTCCCCTAATTTGGCAGGAAGAAAGAGGGGAAAAAAAATGCTGTTTAAAAAGTGTCAGAAAAAAAGGTCTTTTAAAAACTGCTAGCAAATGTATCTTCTTTCCAAATCCCACCAGCACAAATCCCCCTCCCCCTGCAAAAAAAAATCACCCCTCCTAGCACAAATCCACTACCCTTCAAATTTACCCTCCAAGCACAAATCCTCTCCCCCTCACTCCAAATCCTGCCTCCTAGCACAAATATCCCCCAATCATTCCTACTAGCACAAATACCCCACACCAAAAGAAATCCTCTCCTAGGACAAATTCTCTGCCCCCTTTACCATATCACCTCCTCTAGCAATAACCCCACAAATCCCCATCCCCCTTCCCAACACAAATCCCCAAGTATAGCACTGATTGCTGTATAAATGACAATGGTCCCAAAAATGTGTCAAAAATGTCCAATGTGTCCGCCATAATGTCGCAGTCACAATAAAAATCACTGATCGCCGCCATTACTAGTAAAAAAAAAAATATATATATATATATATATATATATATTAATAAAAATGCCATAAAACGATCCGCTATTTTGTAAACGCTATAACTTTTGCGCAAACCAATCAATAATCACTTATTGCACTTTTTTTTTACCAAAAATATGTAGAAGAATACATATCGCCCTAAACTGAGGATTTATTTTTATTTTTTTTATATATTTTTGGGGGATATTTATTATAGGATGCATTAAGGTGAAAAAACACCAGGGTTTACAACCCCTTTAACAAGCAAAGCCAGTCATGTGTTATAACAGAAATAATACTGCCATTACTGCCATTAGGCATAAACAGGCAGCATGGTGGCTAAGTGGTTAGCACTTCCACATAGCAGCACTGGGGTCATTGGGTTCAATCCCAACCATGGCACTACCTGCCTGGAGTTGGCACCTTGCCTGTGCCTGTGTGGGTTCCCTTCCACACTCCAAAGACATGCTGGTAGGTTAATTGGCTCCTGTCTAAATTGGCCCTACTATGTATGTGTATTAGGGACCTTAGATTGTAAGCTCCTTGAGGGCAGGGACTGATGTGAATGTACAATATATACTGTATATGTTTAAAGTGCTATATATACATGTAGTACATGTAATAAATAAATAAACTTTGTCTCTGCTCAATGGGTAAATGTTTGGGTATTCAGCCAAGGATTTCACTGAAATTGTGTACGGATTGAACCTTCAGCTTATTCTAGAATGTCCTAGAGCCACCGACCCTCATAAAAGCCCAATAAATTTTTCTTTAGCCCTGAAAGATTTTACCCCCTTCCTGACCAGAGCACTTTTTGCGATTCAGCACTGCATCACTTTAACGAACAATTGCGTGGTTGTGCGACGTGGCACCCAAACAAAACTTACGTCCTTTTTTTCCCACAAATAGAGCTTTCTTTTGGTGGTATTTGATCACCCCTGCACTTTTATTTATATTATTTTTTGCGCTATAAACAAAAAAAGAGAGACAATTTTGAAAAAAACGCATTATTTTTTACATTTTGCTGTAATAAATATCCCCCAAAAATATATAAAAAAACATTTTTTTTCCTCAGTTTAGGCCAATACATATTCTTCTACATAAAAAAAAGTGTTTATTGATTGGTTTGCGCAAAAGTTGTAGCGTCTACAAAATAGGTGATAGTTTTATGGCATTTTTATTAATTTTATTAATTAATTTTTTTTTTTACTATTTTACTTTACTTTATTTACTTTTTTTAATAATGGCAGCGATCAGCAATTTTTTTATCATGACTGCGACATTATGGCGGACACATCGGACATTTTTGACACATTTTTGGGACCATTGTCATTTATACAGCAATCAGTGCTATACAAATGCACTGATTCCTGTGTAAATGACACTAGCAATGAAGGGGTTAATCAATAGGGGGCAGTGTAAGGGTTAAGTGTGTCCTGGGGAGTGTTTCTAACTGTGGGGGGTGTGGCTACGTGTGACACATCACTGATCTCTGCTCCCGATCACAGGGAGCAGAGATCAGTGACACTATCACTAGGCAGAACGGGGAGATGCTTGTTTACATTAGCATCTCCCCGTTCTTCCTCTCTCTGTGAGGCGATCGCGGGTGTCCCCGTGGAGGTCGAGACCGCGGGACCCGCGACCCAACTCACGGAGGTCCGCACGCGATGGCACAGCAGCAAATTTAAAGGGATGCACAGGTACGCCCATTTGCCCAGCCGTGCCATTCTGCCGACATACATCGTCTACCGAAGTGTTGTTTCCCCTTGTGTTCAGTGCAGAGGGACCGCTTCTCTCTTACAAATAGTCAGTCTAGGAATCATGTAGGTCAGTGTAGTGGATAGGTAGGTCAGTGTAGTGGTCAGTGTAGGAATCAGGCTGGTAAGAACTATTGTAGGAAGGGAAGGGACTCGGGGAGTGCTAATAGTCCATAGGTTAGGGGGCACAAATTTCTTGCCTTGCACCGGGCGCTGACAAGCCACGCTACTCCACTGCTGCCGGGGGCACCTGATGCAAGGACGGCCTCTGCTGGGGGCACCTGATGCAAGGACGACCTCTGCTGGGGGCACCTGATGCAAGGACAGACTCTGCTGGGGGCACCTAATTCAAGGACAGACTCTGCTGGGGGCACCTGATGCAAGGACAGACTCTGCTGGGGAGGCACTTGATGCAAGGGCGGACTCTGCTGGGGAGGTACCTGATGCAAGGACAGTCTCTACTGGGGGCACCTGATGCAAGGATGGACTCTGCTGGGGAGGCAGTTGATGCAAAGACGGACTTTGCTGGGGGCACTTGATGCAAGGATGGACTCTGCTGGGGAGGCAGTTGATGCAAAGACGGACTCTGCTGGGGGCACTTGATCCAAGGACGGACTCTGCTGGGAAGGCACCTGATGCAAGGATGGACTCTGCTGGGGGCACCTGATGGCATCTGGTGGCAGGAAACGTGGCAGGGGACACGCTCAGGGCTTCCACGGATTCTGCATTATGGTGAGTTGAATGATTTAATTTTATATTACAATGTAATAATAGAAATAATGCGCTTCAATCATCCTGACACCATAACAACCATGGTGCCAGGATGATTGAAACGCCAACACCAGGTATTTGGAGTATCTTTATCTGCTGATTTGTTAAACTTTGTGGAATACACATATTTCTTTTGTGGTGTAGGATCTGGGCTTTCTTTCTTTCTTTCTTTCTTTCTTTCTTTCTTTCTTTCTTTCTTTCTTTCTTTCTTTCTTTCTTTCTTTCTCCCTCATTCATCTCAGACTCTAACCACACCCCTTTTATGACATTCTACTAATTTGCTATGTCACGCCTACAAACAAATGCCCCCCCCCCCAATTATAGCAGGGCTCCGCCTACATTCAAAAAAAGTGTCGCTACATTTTTTTTTACAATGTTGGCAACTATGCCCTATCCACCACCTCTGCCCTCCCTATCCATGCGCCTGGCCCCTTTCAGGACAGTGGGCATATGAATTCTTATTGCGGGGGTGGGTTTGGGTGGGGGAAGGGTTTTGAGGCACCTGATTAGAGCCAGAGGTAGGCTTGGGGCGCAGAGCATTGTGTCTGGACCCCACCCAGGTGTGTTGCAACCGCAAATGAATATTCGCTGTTACAACACAGATCCTCCTCCTGGTATGATACCCATTACCCAATTAGCTGAAAGGACAGGCGATCCTATTAGACGGCCTAGGAGGAAGCGAGGAGAAGACACAGGAGCTGCTGCCTGATGCCCGCCACAGCCTGAAATCCGCTGCTGCCCCGATCCCTGCTGGTGCCCGATGTCCCCTCCGCTGCCCGATTTGCCCACCGATGTCTGATGTGCCCACCGATGCCCCATTCCCGATGTGCCTGCCGCAGCCGGATGTGCCCGCCACTTAGATGAGGTAAATCCAGGTGGACTAGCAGACAGTGTGCGTGGGGGGGTTGAGGTGCCGCAGGGGGTGGTGGTTGTTTAGATTACATTTTGTTTGCTAAAGCATTGTGCATCATAAAAAAAACATGTTATTCCTTTTTCTTCAATTTTTGTTTCCACTCTTTCTCACCCAGCTGATCTCCTGCGGCCTCTTTCAGCTGCTTTCTGTCTACATGCACTCACATCATTGCTGTGGATTGGCTTCCATGGGTCACCCCATAACAGGAAGTGCTTGAACGTGGTAGGATCACCATGCGGCAAGTTTATAAATTGCTTTTGAAATGACTTTAACATGTTGTGTGAAGGTTTGATGGTTAGGGTATATATAACTGAATAAGGTGGATATGAATGTGGTAGGGCACCAGCACTAGAACAAGAGGATTATTGCCCATGTTCATTGAATAGGCCCCCCCTGTTCCTCTAGTCCAGGACATGCGCCCAGCACGGTACGGGTGAGATTTATGAATGAAGAGATTGGGAGAAGGAATGAATGGAAGATCTGCTCCTCCAGGCTGCTTCTAGACACCCCCACCGTCTTCCCATCAGCGGAAAGCCTGTAATGGGGGTTTTCTGTCATGTACTCAGCAGGCATTAGAGGACGGCGCTCGGCTTTCGCCTTAATCTGCTTCATCTGCAGCTATGGAGCAGAAGAAAGGAGAAAAGCCTCTTATAATAGTAGAACGCCGTTCATTGACTTGTAACATCACTAATGTGAGGATTCAGCCTCCTGGCCGCACGTCTGAGGATTATCAGCCACTGCGAGACCCCCGACTCTACGAAATGTTCTTCTACCCACTAATCCAGATACAGAGCTTTCATCAGGACCGCGACATAGAGAAAGAACGCGTCTGACCTTCTACCCACTTCCATGTCTATTCTATCTAATTCCGTACAGTACACCCCTCATTATCTCCAATTCTGTACAGTACACCCCTCATTATCTCCAATTCTGTACAGTACACCCCTCATTATCTCCAATTCTGTACAGTACACCCCTCATTATCTCCAATTCTGTACAGTACTCCCCTCATTATCTCCAATTCTGTACAGTACACCCCTCATTATCTCCAATTCTGTATAGTACACCCCTCATTATCTCCAATTCTGTATAGTACACCCCTCATTATCTCCAATTCTGTATAGTACACCCCTCATTATCTCCAATTCTGTACAGTGCACCCCTCATTATCTCCAATTCTATACAGTACACCCCTCATTATCTCCAATTCTATATAATACCCCCTCATTATCCCCAATTCTGTATAGTGCACCCCTCATTATCTCCAATTCTGTATAGTACACCCCTCATTATCTCCAATTCTGTATAATACCCCCTCATTATCCCCAATTCTGTATAGTGCACCCCTCATTATCTCCAATTCTATATAATACCCCCTCATTATCCCCAATTCTGTATAGTGCACCCCTCTTTATCTCCAATTCTGTATAGTACACCCCTCATTATCTCCAATTCTGTATAGTACACCCCTCATTATCTCCAATTCTATACAGTACACCCCTCATTATCTCCAATTCTATATAGTACACCCCTCATTATCTCCAATTCTATATAATACCCCCTCATTATCCCCAATTCTGTATAGTGCACCCCTCATTATCTCCAATTCTGTATAGTACACCCCTCATTATCTCCAATTCTGTATAGTACACTCCTCATTATCTCCAATTCTATACAGTACACCCCTCATTATCTCCAATTCTGTATAGTACACCCCTCATTATCTCCAATTCTATATAGTACACCCCTCATTATCTCCAATTCTGTATAGTACACCCCTCATTATCTCCAATTCTGTATAGTACACCCCTCATTATCTCCAATTCTATACAGTACACCCCTCATTATCTCCAATTCTGTACAGTGCACCCCTCTTTATCTCCAATTCTGTATAATACCCCCTCATTATCCCCAATTCTGTATAGTGCACCCCTCATTATCTCCAATTCTATATAATACCCCCTCATTATCCCCAATTCTGTATAGTGCACCCCTCTTTATCTCCAATTCTGTATAGTACACCCCTCATTATCTCCAATTCTGTATAGTACACCCCTCATTATCTCCAATTCTATACAGTACACCCCTCATTATCTCCAATTCTATATAGTACACCCCTCATTATCTCCAATTCTATATAATACCCCCTCATTATCCCCAATTCTGTATAGTGCACCCCTCATTATCTCCAATTCTGTATAGTACACCCCTCATTATCTCCAATTCTGTATAGTACACTCCTCATTATCTCCAATTCTATACAGTACACCCCTCATTATCTCCAATTCTGTATAGTACACCCCTCATTATCTCCAATTCTATATAGTACACCCCTCATTATCTCCAATTCTGTATAGTACACCCCTCATTATCTCCAATTCTGTATAGTACACCCCTCATTATCTCCAATTCTATACAGTACACCCCTCATTATCTCCAATTCTGTACAGTGCACCCCTCTTTATCTCCAATTCTGTATAGTACACCCCTCATTATCTCCAATTCTGTATAGTACACCCCTCATTATCTCCAATTCTGTATAGTACACCCCTCATTATCTCCAATTCTATACAGTACACCCCTCATTATCTCCAATTCTATATAGTACACCCCTCATTATCTCCAATTCTATATAATACCCCCTCATTATCCCCAATTCTGTATAGTGCACCCCTCATTATCTCCAATTCTGTATAGTACACCCCTCATTATCTCCAATTCTGTATAGTACACTCCTCATTATCTCCAATTATATACAGTACACCCCTCATTATCTCCAATTCTGTATAGTACACCCCTCATTATCTCCAATTCTATATAGTACACCCCTCATTATCTCCAATTCTGTATAGTACACCCCTCATTATCTCCAATTCTATATAGTACACCCCCTCATTATCTCCAATTCTGTATAGTACACCCCTCATTATCTCCAATTCTATATAGTACACCCCTCATTATCTCCAATTCTGTATAGTACACCCCTCATTATCTCCAATTCTATATAGTACACCCCTCATTATCTCCAATTCTATACAGTACACCCCTCATTATCTCCAATTCTATATAATACCCCCTCATTATCTCCAATTCTGTATAGTACACCCCTCATTATCTCCAATTCTGTATGGTACACCCCTCATTATCTCCAATTCTGTATGGTACACCCCTCATTATCTCCAATTCTATATAATACCCCCCTCATTATCTCCAATTCTGTATAGTACATCCCTCATTACCTCCAATTGTATACAGTACACCCCTCATTATCTCCAATTGTATACAGTACACCCCTCATTATCTCCAATTCTATACAGTACACCCCTCATTATCTCCAATTCTGTATAGTACACCCCTCATTATCTCCAATTCTATACAGTACACCCCTCATTATCTCCAATTCTATATAGTACACCCCTCATTATCTCCAATTCTATATAGTACACCCCTCATTATCTCCAATTCTATATAGTACACCCCTCATTACCTCCTATTCTGTATAGTACACCCCTCATTATCTCCAGTTCTGTATAGTACACCCCTCATTCAATCACTCTCTCTCTATCAATCCCTCTCTTTTTTGTATAGTATGCCCGCACCTACCTCTTTCCTTCCCCAAGGCAAACTAAGGATAGGAAAACAACAGCATATTAAAAGTCCAAAGTCCACGAACACATAGATGGGCAGTCCACTTATAGCGGTGTTCCACCGAAAAAAACATTTTTTTTAAGTCAGTAGCTACAAATGCTGCAGCTGCTGACATTTAAAATATGGACACTTACCTGTCCAGGGTGCCTGCGATGTCCTCACCTGAAGCCGATCTGTCCCTCAGCTCCAGGTGGAGGCGCCGGCATTGCTAGTAAGGGAATCAGGAAGTGAAGCCTTGTGGCTTCACAGCCTGGTTTCCTACTGCGCATGCGCGAGTCGCGCTGCGCATTCTGAGTGGTCCCCGCTATCTTCTGGGACCTTTGTGTCTCCCAGAAGACAGCGGGGGGAGACAGAGAAGGGACTGCACATGGCATAGATCGCTGCAGATACTGCGGCGATCTTTTCCTGGAAGTGGGAGCAAATACCTGTATTAGACAGGTATCTGCTCCCCCCTAAAGGTGCCAAATGTGACACCGGGGATGAGTTGTAGATTTCACATTTTTAGCCGGGGGTTCCCCGAGACCGGAGAACTATTTCAAGGGTTCCTCTGTGTTGGAATGGTTGAGAAAGGCTGCTCCATAGTGTTACCACATAGAAATGTATCAACTGCTTTTATAAAAATGTAGGCCATTTGGCTGACGGTAAAGTCCATAATGTCCATTAAAGGATTGATTTGCACTTAAGCATAAGCCAACCACAATTCACATGTAAATCTGGTGTGCTCCTTTTATTTCAGCTGCCTCCTTATTCTATGTGCAGCTCAACAATGTAATACCAAAGTGCCTAAGTATTCCCATACATAAGGCTAGGTTTAAATGTGCGTCGAAATTGTCGCACATTGGAAGTGCGATCCACGTTCAGATTATTTTTCAGAGGCTTTTGACAGGCAGTGAGGGGGAAATATGATGTCTCTTTGCCACCTGCTTTAACCCCATAAAAGCCACACCAATTTGCTCCATTGCATGTGCTGCAACTGCGAGCCACACGCTGGCCATTTCTTAATACAAAATCCCCTTTGGTATTAAGGGCTGGTTTACATCAGATGCATCAGATTTACATCACTGTGTTTTTATTCTGCATCAAGAACACAAGGCCAGCTAGTTCTGGGATGGCGTCATATGACTGCATCCCGTGATTGCGCCCCGCCGCACATCTGGAGGACACTGCTGATCACAGATTGAGGTAAAGAGGCAATCAGCAGATATTTACCATGTGATCAGCTGTGTCCAATCACAGCTGATCACAGATGTCAACAAACGCTGGTTATCAGCACTCCTTTTCTCAGGCTGAGGAAAGGAGATGAGAGCCGATAACCAGCTTCTCTAAAAGGGACATGTACACTGATAATCAAAGCACTAATTATCAGTGTCCTGATTATCAGTGCAGTCCCAACAGTGCCCACCAGTGCTGCCAATCAGTGCCCATCAGTGCTGCCAATCAGTGCTCACCAGTGCTACTAATCATTGCCCAACAGTGCTGCCAAACATTGCCCATCAGAGTTGCCAATCAGTGCCCATCAGTGCCTCCTCAGTGTCACCTATCAGTGCTGCCTACCAGTGCCCATCAGTGCCACCTATTAGTGCCCATCAGTGCCTCCTCATCGGTGCCCATCAAAGCAGCTTCATCAGTACCTATCAGTGCCCATCAGTGGCTTCTCATCAGTGCCCATCAAAACAGTCTCATCATTGCCCATCAGTGCCTCCTCATCAGTGCCCATCCGTGCAGCATATCAGTGCCCATCAGTGCCCCCTCATCAGTGCTGTTCAGTGCTGCCAATTAGTGCTCACCAGTGCTGCTAATCAGTGCCCACCAGTGCTGCCAAACAGTGCCCATCAGAGCTGCCAAACAGTGCTTATCAGTACCTCCTCATCAGTGTCACCTATCATTGTTGCCTACCAGCACTCATCAGTGATGCCTATTAGTGCCCATCAGTGCCACCTATCAGTGCCTCCTCATCAGTGTCCATCAAATCGGCCTTATCGGTGCCCATCAGTGGCAATCAAACAGCCTCATCATTGCCCATCATTGCTTCCTCATTAGTGCCCATCAGTGCAGCCTATCAGTGTCTATCAGTGCAGTGGACATCATTGAAGGAGAAAAACTACCTGTTTTCAAAATTGTATCTATGAAATTATTATTATTCGTTTATTTAGCAAACATTTTAGCAAAAAATAAAAACCTGAGTGGTAATTAAATACCAGCAAAGAAAAATGCATCCGGAACGCAGAAATTGCAGGGTGAGCTGGCCCTTAAAAAATTAAAATAATAATAGTAATAAAAGAAAGGAGACAGCAGGGTTACTTCTTAAATACTTGTCAGCTGCTGCTACACCACCAACTGAAGACTGATCCACTGTGGATCGTTTTTCAGAGGGCGGTAGGCACTGTCACCCATGAGAGTCCTTAGCTAGTACTATCTTAAAGCTTGATGCCATCTTTAAAAAAATAAATACATTTTAGATTTCCTAACGTGTAGCATTAAAAAAAAAATACTAGATTTCACTGCAGTACTCCCCTTCCTGCTGCGTCTGCCCCCCATAGACACTCCTCTCCATGCTGTCATTGGTTGCTGCTTTTCTGGGTTGAATGATGTCCAAGGTAATTTCACCTCTATCTTCCAGAGTCTTTGGTGGGAACCCAAACCCTAAAACCTGGAGTTGGGCTTCAATACATCCTATCTAAATAAATGTTGCTAATCCGGTGTTCTGGCAGATAGTGTCCTGTCATCATATAGTGTCCGCCCCGTACTGCGCATGCGCAGTATGGGGCAGAAGAAGCTTTGGAAAATTTCAGAAGATGAATGGCCCCTGCGCCATGAGTGGAGGTGGTAGCCCCACCATCCAAGCGGACATAGGGTTCGTAAAATTAGAGGGCCCCTCGCGGGCGAGCTTCGCTCGCCACGCTTGGGGCTCGGCCTCGCTGCGCTCGGCACTTTTATATTCCTACTCTATGTCCACTTGAATGGTGGGGCTAGAACCTGGACTCACGGCGCAGGCGCCGTTCATCCTCGCTGTGCACATGCGCAGTACACAGCGGACACTATCTGATGGGGGACCATATATGATAGGACACCGGCATCATTGCAGGAAACTAGATAAATATAAAATATGATATCGCTGTGGACAGTCTAAAGTTGTCTGGGCAATGTGCCTACAGAAAGTTTGATGCTAAACTCCAGGTAGATATAAAAGACACAAATTAATTTTGTATTTACTAAAACACAATTCAATGAATTTAACTTAGTATCAGCCTCTTGCAGTCCCTTGTACAGCAGAGCTCAGACTGGGAAAAGGAAAAGACATCACAAAGAGCCAGTTGTTCTGCTGTGCTCGTGTGCTGACAGGGAGCGCACAGATCAGAGGAGTGAGCAAAGTGATAAAGAGATAAACTCATTTATTTTCACTGTCCAGTCCCAGGCTGGGGGAGGGACAAGACCTGTGAGCCCTTGTACACACGGTCGGACATTCCGACGGAAAATGTCCGATCGGACCGCGTTGTCGGATAATCCGACTGTGTGTGGGCTCCATCGGACTGTTTCCGTCGGAATATAATTTTAGAGCAGGGCTATGAAATTTTCCGACAAGATGATCCGATCGGACTTTGTCCGATCGTTTGTAGAGAATTCCGATCAGAAAAAGTGCCACGCATGCTCAAATTAAACTGGCTTTGGCTTGTGTTGATGGCCTTGGTTTGACATCAGTATGAGATGCTCCTGAGATAATTCTGAATTCATTGACAGGAGCATTTGACATGCCATGGACCTCCTTCTGATCTGCATTTTACCTGCCATTGATTTCTTTCTGATCTGCATTTGACCTGTCATTGACCTCCTTCTGATCTGAATTTGACCTGCCATTGGCCTCCTTCTGATCTGCATTTGACCTGCCATTGATTTCTTTCTGATCTGCATTTGACCTGCCATTGGCCTCATTCTGATCTGCATTTGACCTGCCATTGACTTCCTTCTGATCTGCATTTGACCTGCCTTTGACTTCCTTCTGATCTGCATTTGACCTGCCATTGACCTCTTTCTGATCTGTATTTGACCTGCCATTGATTTCTTTCTGATCTGCATTTGACCTGCCATTGACCTCCTTCTGATCTGAATTTGACCTGCCATTGGCCTCCTTCTGATCTGCATTTGACCTGCCATTGACTTCCTTCTGATCTGCATTTGACCCGCCATTGATTTCTTTCTGATCTGCATTTGACCTGCCATTGGCCTCCTTCTGATCTGCATTTGACCTGCCATTGACCTCTTTCTGATCTGCATTTGACCTCATTCTGATCTGTATTTGACCTGCCATTGACCTCATTCTGATCTGTATTTGACCTGCCATTGACCTCCTTCTGATCTGCATTTGACCTGCCATTGACCTCCTTCTGATCTGCATTTGACCTGCCATTGATTTTTTTCTGATCTGCATTTGACCTGCCATTGACCTTATTCTGATCTGTATTTGACCTGCCATTGATTTCCTTCTGATCTGCATTTGACCTGTCATTGACCGACTTCTGATCTGCATTTGACCTGCCATTGATTTTTTTTCTGATCTGCATTTGACCTGCCATTGACCTTATTCTGATCTGTATTTGACCTGCCATTTACTTCTTTCTGATCTGCATTTGACCTGCCATTGACCTATTTCTGATCTGCATTTGACCTGCTATTGACCTTATTCTGAACTGTATTTGACCTGCCATTGAGATCCTTCTGATCTGCATTTGAGCTGCCATTGACTTCCTTCTGATTTGCATTTTACTCGCCATTGACTTCCTTCAGATCTGCATTTGACCTGCTATTGACTTCCTTCTGATCTGCATTTGACCTGCCATTGACTTCCTTCTGATCTGTGTTTGACCTGCCATTGACTTCTTTCTGATCTGCATTTGACCTCCCACTGATCTCCTTCTGATCTGCATTTGACCTCCCTCTGACCTCCTTCTGATCTGCATTTGACTTGCTTCAGGTGGGTTTTGCATTCTTATTGACTTGCATAGGAATGCAAAATCGGTTTGAAGTAAACAAAAGACTACCAATGCATGTCCTTTCTTTCACTTTATGGCTCTTGACAGAGGCCTAACTAGAACTCTCAGGGACCTGGTGCAAGAAACCATAAAGGGCCCATCTAATACCCTCTTCCACCCGAACCCCAGGCTTCCAGTTCTGGGAGGGCATCCATTGACATCCTCCCAGAACCCTGCCTCCCGCATGCCCACTGCGGCGCGCATCCAGAACACCCTGTGACTGCTGTGTCCTTTGAACACAGCTGATTACAGTTTACAGTAGCCCTTTACAATGTGAACAGCTGATTACATGTAAACAGACTTACTGGTTATCAGTAGTCCTATCCTGCCACTGTGTGAAGAAAGGAGAGAGATTAACCGGCAAGACTGTCAGTACTTTGTTTACACTGATCATCAGGGCACTGATCATCAGTGCCCTGATGATCAGTGTAGCCCCATCAGTGCCTATCAGTGCTGTCTATTAGTGCTGCCCTATCAGTGCCACTATCAGTGCCCATCAGTGTCGCTTATCAGTGCCCATCAAGGCTGCCTATCAGTGCCACCTATCAGTGCCCATCAATACCGCCTATCAGTGCCGCCTATAGGCCTGTCTATCAGTGGCCATCAGTGCCGCCTATCTGTGCCACCTATCAGTGCTCATCAATGCCACCTATCAGTGCTGCCTATCAGTGCCTCCTATCAGTGCCTCTTCAGCAAGACTCTGAGCTGAGAGCGTCTCTCTCATACAGCCCAGAGCCTGCACTGACTGTTCCCTCTCCCTCCTCCCTTGCACGGATGGGAGAGGTGACAGCAGTATCTGAGCACCATACACATGAAAATGTTATTTAAAGAGGAGTTCCGCTCCCCCCCAGCAAAAAATGAAAAGTCAGCAGCTACACATACTGTAGCTGCTGACTTTTAATATAAGATCAAAAACAGGTATCCGTTCCTGATAAGTGGAGCTTCCACTTTTGGGTGGAAATCCGCTTTAACAAATTTTTAATAATCCCAGCAAAGTCACCCATTCATCCATGTCCCCATGCTTTATTTTGTGAGGAAATTTCGTTGAAAAACACCCCCTAGCATGTCTAGCTGCAGCCATATAGAGTAAGGACAGATGATTCTTGTAGCATTTACTACCTGGAATCCATCTTCCCTTAGCCTAGGCATGCAGACGGGAGGGTGTACATTTACCGGTGAAAACCCCTGTTCCCCTCCTCCAGATGAAAGAGGAAAAAAATGCACATGAAAACTTCTGGGATGTCTGACATTATTTTGGCCTAGGCCAGAAAGCAGGAAGCAACTGAAGAAATATATAAAAGAAAAAAGTTTAAACAAGCAAATATAGTATGCGTTCCTATCTATTTACTAATGCTATACCATGTAGCCATTGCTCTCATACGGTTCCGATTTGGCTGGACTATTCCTATATTGGAACTTTAGACCTCTGATCCTTCTTTCTTTTTTAGTGTCCTTTTTTTTGTCTAATAAATAGACCTCTATATAAAATGTACTATTCTATTAATTCTAAGATACTACCTAAAATTTACATTAAACCTTCCAAAATCCAAGTCCTTTATTATTGCAGTAATAAACTTAGGGGGCACGCTCCACTTAGATCATCCACATCTGCTGGTGAAGACACAGAGGCTTCAACTATAGTCCCCACATCTTGGCCATATCCCTGTGAAACATTTCACCCTGATTGGCCCTAGACGTAGAGTCTAAGCCCAATCAGGGCGGAAAGTGTCAGAGGGGCATGGCCAAAATGGGGGCACTATAGAAGACACCTCTATTTTCACCAGTAGATGTGGCTGATCTAATTGAATTGCACCCCCCTAAGTTCAATACTGTGGTTGGCTCATAGAGCATATAATGCTCCTGAAGGGATTTGAACCCACTGTGAGAGGACAACCAGCGAAAAGGACAAGTGGTAGGCTTTTAAGCAGCCACTCTTTATTATTGCATTTGTTTTTTTGAAAAACAATGCATGCTCTACTCTGCTTCTAAAATTACGACTGCTGTAAATGCTTTTACAAAGGTCATAAAAATAGTTCAATCACAGGTCACATCCCCGGTTGTTTGCATTCTGATTTCCAGTAATAAATTATGAGAACTGATGTAGACGGGTAACTTTGGAAACTTATACAATCAATGGTTTACACCGTGACCTTCTAAGGTTCTGAATGATATAGTATCAACAGCTGAATAAAAAGTCAGTTCTCTGTTATGATGATTAAAAGTTGTCCCGACACTCGATGTGATAGTAGAGGGTCAAAGAGCACATGGCAAGCCCCATGGCTTGGATTTGTGGTTGGATTAGGCCCAAATAACTGCTTATCGAAAAACAAGCAAACTCAAAGGATTCATTTACAGTATAGATGGTCATTAGAGTAAGCTAGTTTTGAACTTAGAACTCCTTCTTCCCTGGCTCTGCAGTTGAGATCAACTCTCCCCCATACATCTACACAGGGTCCTTATGCACACACAATTTATGTTCCCACTACTTAGAAAAAGGACTTGTTGGGTGGCTGGAAATCCCAAGTTTGTATTCTGAATGTGATCCAGGTATAACTTACAGTGCCTCTCTTCACTGAGAAAAAAGCAGGCACCTATGCACCATTCAGAGGTGTAGAAGCATCATAAGAGAAAGGAAGGAACGCATTCTGAATATTATAATTAGGATGTAATATTCGGTATTTGAATTACATTTTTGTTTTAACCAAATGGAAGATACCACATGGACAGCACATGGGGCACTGGAGCAACTAAATAAAGCACAGCAAGGTTACAAAAATATGATGGGTACAATTGGTTTACCCTGGATACTATGGTTGTTTGGTGCATATTTATAGAAGATACTTGGGCCGGGTGGTGGTGTCAACTGGCACATACCTTTTTTTTTTTCTAAAGTTGACTTTTACTTGTTTTAAAAAATTTTTTTTTACCATGAATAACTTTTATCACCCCTGCAATATTCAAAAATGACTGTAAAAAGACAACAGTGCCCTAAATTCAACCTGCTGCTAACAACCGAGTGGTATTATCACACAAACATCCACAGTGAATGAACCATATATATAGCTGTGAATATAATACGTGAAAAAATAAAAAGTATAAATGTAGATTTTCCGTATTAAAAATAAATATATTAATTATAAATACCCTTGAGAAAGTCACGTGACGTGAGACGCAACGTGTCTGGAGGAGCCTAGTGATGACATTTGTAGTGCTGTAAGCATACGAGATGCAAAGTGAGGAGATGATCGCGTCTGATCGTTACATTTAGCGCTGGCTGACATTTTAATCAATAGAAAAAAATGAGGGAGATCATCCATTTATAGAGATTTCCATTTTATCAGCATTGCGCAATGATGTGTTTCCCTTCTATTTTTACTCTTATGTGAGCACCACCACAAACTATACCATTGAAACCCCTGATTTATGTGAAACGGCAATCAGTTGGCAGGAACCTGAGTGAGGCAATTGATCGGGATTGCTGTGAACTGGCTGGTTTTATTCAGGAGGCGTTTTTTGAATATTGTTTGCACACGGAGGAAATATTTGCTTGCCACTTTATCACTCAACTACTTTCAATGAACTTTTAATTATGGGATATTTGTAATTAATTTATTTATTTTTACCACGGAAAATCTACATTTATACTTATTCATTTTTCATGTATTATATTCATGACTATATATATATATATATATATATATGGTTCATTCACTGTGGATGTTTGGTGCACTACAAGTGATTGCAATTAAGATAGGATTTGTGTGATAATACCACTGTGTTGTTAGCAGCAGGTTGAATTTAGCACACTGTTGTCTTTTTACATTTATTTTTTTTTGGTGTCAGATCACTATTTTAATGGTTGCAGCTTTATTAATTTAATTATTTGAGGTTTTAGCTTTTTAAGTATTTAGTATCAGCACTTGAGTAATTTTCACATCATCATTCAAAAATGACTGCTCATTAAAACGCAATATGACTTTTCGGCCTAAATTCTAACCTTGTCTTTAAAGGGTTAGTTCACCTTTTCACAAAAGACGAAAGAGGAACTGACTTACTACATCCTCCCCATCCCTATTGCATGTGCTTTATATGATCCTCATATATTGCCGTCCTCAACGAGTATAATGGTTCTGCACTTTAGGACTTCACCAAGCAGTACAGGAAGTTGTATAGCAGCCTACTGCTCACAATGTTGAGTGTTTGTTGGTCAACACTAGCCATGTGACCATACTGGCCACAAGAAAGAAGCCTCAAAAGGATTCTCATTGGTCAGTGAGGTCAGGTAGACAGCATTGACCAATGAGCGCTAACCTTTGCTCTCATCATGCCATTACACAGCCTTTGGTGTTGTGTGGTGAAGTTTTAAAGTTGCAGACCATTATGCTAGCTGGAAGGGGTGTTGTGGTTCATATAATTTACATGCAGCAGGAACTGGAGGGATGTGTAAAGTTGAAATAACCCTTCAAAATGTATGTGCATTTTCAGGGAGTTGACTCTTATGGAGCATTATTGTACATCACTCATATTTTATATTCCCTGTCAACTCCAATGGCAGAACTTCGACTGACAAGATTTTCAGAAGAGGCTTTGAGGCACTAAGGAGGCCACAGAGCCAAGATAATATGAGAACTGGGATAGATGTGGGTATAAGTTGAAGGAGAAAAGTAGGGCTTAGAAACACATAACTTAAGGCTTAATCTCAATTAAACACCTAAACATAAACATTTCACTTTTAGGTAAAATTTAGACTCCCTAGATGATAAATAGTACATTTGCAACAGTAGTGCCCAAAATGTTATTACATCGAAAACATCATGCTCTTCCTTCCTGGATAGTAAGGCTCTAACAATGATCTATTACAGGATCGGTGCTATATTGTACGTTTTTAAGGTAGTGATGGTTATCTGAACTATTAAAGGTTTGGTGCTAAATTGTAATGCCGCGTACACACGACTAGGTCCGACGGTCTTTCCGACGGACTTTCGGCAGAGTTCCGACTGACTTTCCGAATGAACGGACTTTACCACACACAATCACACCAAAGTCCGATGGATTCAAACGTGATGACGTACGACCGGACTAGAATAAGGAAGTTCATAGCCAGTAGCCAATAGCTGCCTTAGCGTCGGTTTTTGTCCGTCGGACTAGCATACACACGAACGGATTTCTCGGTCCGGTGGAGTTCCGGTGGAAAAATTTAAAGCATGTTCTATGTCTAAAGTCCGCCGGATTTTTGGCAAGCAAAGGTCCGATGGAGCCCACACATGATCAAATTGTCAGACGGACTCGTTCCTTTGCTGTCAAAAAGTCCGGTCGTGTGTACGCGGCATTAGTTTTAAATGTATTAATGGTTATCTTATCTATTACAGGGTTTTTAATGTAGTGGTGGTTATCATCAGAAAATACATATAATACAGATATTTCACTAATAAAAGTGAATAATTTAGATTGTCAGTAGAAATTACAGAATTGTATCAACTGATCCTTTCAATATTACTATCAGGTATGTCATCTACGTAACTGAGCCACATGTTATCCTTTTATAGGAATGTGGACAGAATAATTTGATACCCTTTAATCATTTGCATCCATGCTAAGATAAAACACAAAGAATAAATAAGCCATCTCTGGAAAATAATTGTTACAGGTTGCTGAAGGTGGAGGTATATTTGGTACCCATTGTTGATCTCTGTACCTGGCTATAATGGGATCCATTAGAGGTTCAGTCCATCAAAACTTTTTGGTGGATGCTGGAGAGTCAAATCATCTGATAGTTTATTGTACATCTTGAGGAGTTTCTTTCTCTCGAGGATTGGTGACGTCTCTACAATCCCACCATTGCTCCTGTATCTGCATTTATTTTCTGTTCTATGGAATGCAACAGTACAGTCGTAGTAGAATTCACAAAAATGGATGGGGACCCTCAAATCTTCTAAGTGGTTAGGAACCACTTCAGGAATTATGGCTTGGAAATCTTACTGGAGAATCTAAGACATATAAGAAGTCAGGGGTTAAGTCAGCCCACCAGGTTCAACTTTTGAATAGGGCAACCCATTAAATGTTATACATGAGAAGTGGAAACATGAGCTGTGATTTGTTTATAAGTAATTTGGTAATCTTATTGTATCAATACTACTTGAATTTTAGGGCAGAAGCACTGAGAAACTTGTAGATGTGTGCAAATTTTTTTAACGTGCCTTACAAATTCTACCATTCAACAGGCTGGTTTATGTTGTTGCGCATTTACCTGTGTAAAATAAATCCAACAGATAGCCTGGTGAATCATTGGCAGCACCATCACAAGGAGAAACTGCCTCTACATTTACCTTTCGTGCTTGAAGGACCATTTCATGAGTATTTATGGGTTGCTAATCTTCGCAGTGTACTCAAAAAATATCTGTGGATTGTAAATGACATCTGTGAGGCAGACACTGTGTGTTGCACAAGTGATGAACAGTTCAGGTGTGGCTAAAGTCTATAATGAATACAAGGAAATTAAATGGCATAGGCATGACCCAGGGGTTCTTAATTCTATCTGTGTTTCCTTGAATATTAGAACGACCAATAATATATTAAATATTTGTGTATAGCCAGCTGGTGCTAGGTGCTTGGGGAAAACCGGCTGCAGTTCAAACAATAACTTTCCTTTTTCCCTATTTGACTTCCTATAGAGATAAGGTAGCGGTTTGAAGAAACGGGTGATTTCAAGTCATATATTCACAGAAAAAATCCTTCTTAGATGAACGCCCCCTAAAGAATTGATATGAACAGCTGGGTTTTAAAGAACAATTGAGGAAAATAATTTTTGCATATTCATCCTAAAATGATCAGATGATTGTACCCAACACACATCTCCATTCATTTGACAATTATCTGGTACATTGATGTGTATTTTGAAATGTCCAACTGTTTTTCATAAAGGAAAACAGTTACTGTTTATGTACAGACACAGCATGGGAGGAAAGGGCTGCCGATAATCGTCAAATCTGTTCACATGTGGTCAGCTGATCACATGGTAAAAAGTTTGCTGTGATTGGTCCTTTACCGTGATCTGTGATCATCTGAAGGACACAGCAGTCACAAAGTGAGCTGAATGCGTGCCCCAGGGGACATGCGGGAGGCAGGGTTCTGAGAGGATGTCCATGGACGCCCTCCCCAAATTGGAAGCCCAGGGCTGGGAAGGAAGGGAGGAAGGGGGTCCATCATGGTTTCTTGCACCGGGGCTCTGAAGGTTCTAGTTGCGCCTCTGCCAGAAAAATATTGTTTTATCGAATGCTGAGATCATTGGTGTGTGGATGATGTATGGGAAGTGTAGAAGAACTGCATCTGATGCCTACACCTGTGTTACCAATCACCACCATCACAGAGAAAGGTTGGGAGCTGCAACTTATTGTTCCATTTGTGGAAGTCTTTGGATAGCCTTTCTCAGTGTTCATATTTTTTTCTCTCCCCATATCACTCTCAGTTCTGTTTTCCTCTGCTATTTCTACCTCTCTACCTTTGTCCTTCTCATCATCTTTTTCGATTTCTCTCTTTCTTGCCTTCTCGCTATCTCCTTTACCTTTCTCACCTTCTCCCCAGCTCTCTGTCTCCTTTCCCTTTCTCTCCTTCTCTCCATCTCTGTTTCCTTTCCTTTTCCTTTTCTCTCCTCCTTCTCACTCTATCTCTATCCCCTTCTCTCTCTATCTCCCTATCTATTTTTCTTACCTTTACACATCCGTCTCTATTCCTTTTGCTCTATTTCCACACCTTTTCTCGCTCTTTCTTTTCTCTCCCCTCTCTCGCCTCTCTTTCCTCTCTCTCTCTATTTTCTCTTGCTCTGTCTCTTTATCTCTCTATCTCTCTTATCACTCTTTCCTCTCTATATCTCCTCTTCTCTCTCTATTCTATTGCCCGCTCTCTCTTTTTTCTCTCTCTCTCTCCTCTCTCTCATCTCTCTATCTTTCTTATCACTCCTTCCTCTCTCTATCTCCTCTTCTCTTTCTATTCTATCGCCCGCTCTCTCTATTCTCTCTCTCTCTCCTCTCTCTGTCTCTTGTCTCTCTCCTCTATCTCTCTCTCTCTCTCCCCCTTCTCGCTCTATTATATTGCCTGCTCTCTCTCTATCCTATCTCTCTCTCCTCTCTCTCTCCCCCTTCTCACTCTATTTTTTCTCTCTATCTCTCTCTCTTGCTTCTCTCTCCCCCTTCTCTCTCTCTATTCTATTCTGTCTCTCGCTCCTGCTCTCTCTCTTCTCTTTTTCTTTTTTCTCCTCTCTCTCCTAAACACTCTTTTATAACAACTTCACTTTATCATCCATGTCACCAGGAATTCACACAATATCTAACCCAATGGTCTCCTGAGATCAATTTGCCTCCGCAGGCAAACCTTACATAGCAATAACTGTGCTGTACCTGCCGAGGCAGATGTGGCATGAATGACAGGAGAACCCAGATCTGCCTGTCTGATCCTATCAGCTCCTATAAATAACTCATGAGCAATTAATAAACAGTCAGCGCTCATGTTTTATAAGACGAACTGCCAGGAATTAGATGGGGATTGAAGTCCAGCTGATTGAAGTAAATATCAGACCTTTACGAACTACAAGTCCCAGCCTGCTCCCCACCTTTTGTGACTGTTTACTAATAAACCAAAGATTCTATTAAAGGTCAGGTGTACAGACCAACACAAAGTAGCACATAATTGTGAAGTGGAAGGAAAATGATAAATGTTTTTTAAAATGTTTTACATAAAGGAAATCTGAAAAGTGTGACACACATTTGTATTCAGCCCCCTTTACTCTGATACCCCCTAACTAAAATCTAGTGGAACCAATTGCCTTCAGAAGTCACCTAATTAGTAAATAGAGTCGACCTGTGTATAATTTAATCTCAGTATAAGTACTGCTGTTCTGTGAAGCCCTCAGAGGTCTGTTAGAGAACCTTAGTGAACAAACAGAATCCTAAAGGCCAAGGAACACACCAGACAGGTCAGGGATAAAGTTGTAGAGCAGTTTAAAGCAGGGTTAGGTTTTAAAAAAAAACTTACCAAGCTTTGAACATCTCACAAAGCACTGCTCAATCCATCACCCGAAAATGGAAAGAGTATGGCAAAGCTGCAAACCTACCAAGACATGGCTGTCCATCTAAATTGACAGGCCAGGCAAGTTACCAAGAGGCCCATAGTAACTCTGGAGGAGCTGCAGAGATCCACAGCTCAGGTGGGAGAATCTGTCCACAGGACAACTGTTAGTCGTGCTCTCCACAAACCTGGTCTTTATGGAAAAGTGGCAAAAAGGCTATTGTTGAAAGAAAGCCATAAGAAGTCCTATTTGCTGTTTGCGAGAAGCCATGTGGGGAAACAGCAAACATGTGGAAGAAGGTGTTCTGGTAAGAGGAGACCAAATGTTTTGGCCTAAAAGCAAAACTATGTGGTGGAAAACGTACACTGTACATCACCCTGAACACCCCATCCCCACCGTGAAACATGGTGTTGGCAGCATCATGTTGTGGGGATGCTTTTCTTCAGCAGTGACATGGATGCTAGTCAGAGTTGATGGGAAGATGGATGGAGCCAAATACTAGGAAAATCTTAGAAGAAAACCCGTTAGAGTCAGCAAAAGACTTGAGACTGGGGCGGAGGTTCACTTTCCAGCAGGGCAATGACCCTAAACATACAGCCAGAGCCATGGGTGTCCGCAGGTAGGGGTAAGGGGGGTCAAGTGCCCCCCCCCTTGGAATCAGGGACCGGATCTTAAATTCAGCACAGTTGCTATCAGGGTGCGGGCTCCGTTCCTTCCCTATTGGTCATAACTGAGGGCCAATCAAAGTAGACTAGGAGAGGAGAGCATCATGGGACATGGGGATAACTTATCCTAGGGACTGTACTACGTCTGTAGTCTCTGACCATGATAATGTGATAATGACATTGTCGAAAAGGGGTGGTGCATGGGTGACCCTAAAATGATGCCCCCCCCCCCGAAAAAAGTTCTGCGGACGCCCATGGCCAGAGCTACAATGGAATGGTTTACATCAAAGCATATTCATGTGTTAGAATGGCCCAGTCAAAGTCCAGACCTGAATCCAATTGAGAATCTGTGTCAAAACGTGAAAATTGCTGTTCACAGACGTTCTCCATCCAATCTGACAGAGCTCGAGCTATTTTGCAAAGAAGAATAAGCAAAAATGTCCCTCTGTAGATGGTCAAAGCTGGTAGAGACATCCCCAAAAGACTTGCAGCTGTAATTGCAGTGAAAGGGGGTTCTACAAAGTATTGACTCGGGGGACTGAATACAAATGACCTCCACACTTTTCACAGATTTATTTGTAAAAAATGTTCAAAAACATTTATCATTTTCTTTCCACTTCACAATTATTTGCAACTTTATGTTGGTCTATCATATAAAATCCCCAAAAAAAGCATTTATGTTTTTGGTTATAACATGACAGAATGAGGAAAAGGTAGGTATGAATACTTTTTCAAGGCACTGTACATGCAAGCTTCATCAGGGCTAGAACATAAGAAGATTACCATGTCAATCTGACATCAATACAATGTCCCCTCCACAGGGTCATAATTAAAACCAAACAGTCAATAGTAATGAGAGTGGCACCATTACTATTGACTGTTTGGTTTTAATTACTGTATGACCACGTAGAGGGGACATTGGGGTGGATTTACTAAACTGCAGTTGCACTCTACAAGAACAGGTGCTACAGAGCTTAGTAAATGAGGTAAAGCTTCACTTTGCAAAGACTACCGAATCACGTGCAAGGAAAATATAAAAAAAAAAGGATTTTTGTTTGCACATGATTACACGATGAAAGTCAGCAGAGCTTCTGCTTGTTTACTAAGCTCTGGAATGACTGTACTTGCAAAGTGCACAGTCTATTTGCCTTTAGTAAACTAACTCTATTTTATTGATGTAAGATTGACATGATAATCTTCTTATGTTCTTTATAGCTCTGATAAAGGGGGCACGTAGACCCCCAAAAGGCATTGGATATTTATTGATATATACTCTTGACCTCTAATGGAACAAAGTTTGATCTACACCTCTTAGCAGTGACGTGGCACTTAAGTTTCAACTCTTCTTACATTACACTACAAGCCAAGGAGACGGTGGAGATCCTCTGGGGTGTAGAAGCCACCTGCCCAGGAACCAGATCATTTACAATAGCATTAACACCTTAAGATAACATTAACAGTATAATAAACCTACGGGTCCAGCACTATCATTCCATTATCCTCAATCAACAATCATCCATGCAGGGCACCGAACACAATGGTTCCAGTGGGTTTTTTTTTTTTAAGCACGTGATCAGAGCCAGAGGCTCTAATTGGGTTAAAAAACCTACCCACTTGTGTGACAATAGCGATTTGATAATCACTATTGTCTTTCTGCTTCTACTCCAAACCAATCAGGAAGCGGATCTTAAGACCTGATTGGCCGAGAGGAGAAGCGAGCTTATTGGCTGGGAGCAGGGAGGGAGGCGACTGAGAAGGAGATGCAGGGGGAAGAGCTGCCCATGGCCTGGATAGGGTAAGTGCGGGGCTGATGGATGGATGGACGATCAACTGAGTGACGGGGGGGGCTGTTGGGTTTGACCGAGCGACGGGGGGGCCGTTTGGGGTTTGACTGAATGACTGATCGACCAACCGAGCAATGGGGGGGTTTACCGGTCACCCATAAGAACGAGGAGGGCGGGTCGGGTGCTTAGTTTGCCGCCCCCCTCCAAAACCCAAAATTAGAGCACCAGCCTCCACTTCCGCTTTCTTTACAAATTTCGTTTTCAATTAACCCCATGACTGGGGGTAGCTGGGTAGGTTGCACAGGTTAGTTCCTGCAAAAAATGTGCAGGTCATGGGAGTGTGTGTATTGTCATTGGGCAATAGCAGGGCCAGGAGGTGTGGCCAGGATACTGATCGTTCCCGGGGGGCAGGGGTTAGCTCATTAAGGGGGCAGCAGGAGAAGAAGCAAAATCACAGTGAAATGTACAGTGGTGTGAAAAAGTGTTTGCCCCCTTCCTCATTTCCTGTTCCTTTGCATGTTTGTCACACTTAAGTGTTTCGGAACATCAAACCAATTTAAACAATAGTCAAGGACAACACAAGTAAACACAAAATGCAATTTGTAAATGAAGGTGTTTATTATTAAAGGTGAAAAAAAATCCAAACCATCATGGCCCTGTGTGAAAAAGTGATTGCCCCCTAAACCTAATAACTGGTTGGGCCACCCTTAGCAGCAACAACTGCAACCAAGCGTTTGCGATAACGTGCAATGAGGCTTTTACAGCGTCCTGGAGGAATTTTGGCCCACTCATCTTTGCAGAATTGTCCTAATTCAGTTACATTAGAGGGTTTTCGAGCATGAACGGCCTTTTTAAGGTCATACCACAACATCTCAATAGGATTCAGGTCAGGACTTTGGCTAGGCCACTCCAAAGTCTTCATTTTGTTTTTCTTCAGCCATTCGGTGGTGGACTTGCTGGTGTGTTTAGGATCATTGTCCTGCTGCAGAACCCAAGTTCGTTTCAGCTTGAGTACACGAACAGATGGTCGGACATTCTCCTTCAGGATCTCTTGGTAGACAGCAGAATTCATAGTTCCTTTTATCACGGCAAGTCTTCCAGGTCCTGAAGCAGCAAAACAGCCCCAGACCATCACACTACCACCACCATATTTTACTGTTGGTATAATGTTCTTTTTATGAAATGCAGCGTTCCTTCTACGCCAGATATACTTGGACACACACCTTCCAAAGAGTTCCACTTTTGTCTCATCGGTCCACAGAATGTTGTCCAAAAAGTCTTGGGGATCATCAAGATGTGTTGTGGAGAAATTGAGACGAGCTTTGATGTTCTTTTTGCTCAGCAGTGGTTTTCTCCTTGGAACTCTGCCATGCAGGCCATTTTTGCCCAGTCTTTTCCTGATGGTGGAGGCATGAACGCTGACCTTAACTGAGGCAAGTGAGGCCTGCAGTTCCTTGGACGTTGTTGTGGGGTCTTTTGTGACCTCTTGGATGAGTCGTCACTGCGCTCTTGGGGTAATTTTGGGCGGCCGGCCACTCCTGGGAAGGTTCACCACTGTTCCATGTCTTCGCCATTTGTGAATAATGGCTCTCACTGTGGTTCGCTGGATTCCCAAAGCGTGGGGAAATGGCTTTATAACCCTTTCCAGACTGATAGATCTCAATTACTTTCTTTCTCAATTGTTCCTGAATTTCTTTGGGTCTCGGCATGATGTGTAGCTTTTAAGGATCTTCTGGTGGACCTTACTGTGTCAAGCAGCTCCTATTTAAGTGATGCCTTGATTGTGAACAGGTGTGGCAATAATCAGGCCTGGGTGTGGCTAGAGAAATTGAACTCAGGTGTGGACAACCACAGTTATAGTATGTTTTAACAAGGGGGGCAATCACTTTTTCACACAGGGCCATGATGGTTTGGATTTTTTTTCACCTTTAATAATAAACACCTTCATTTACAAATTGCATTTTGTGTTTACTTGTGTTATCCTTGACTATTGTTTAAATTGGTTTGATGTTCCGAAACACTTAAGTGTGACAAACATGCAAAGGAACAGGAAATGAGGAAGGGGGCAAACACTTTTTCACACCACTGTATTTCTTTCCCTCCCTCCCTGTAATTAAACTGTGTGGTTTGTTTAATGTTATGCTTTATTGTTTTAGGTTGATGGATGATGGATGGAGGTGTCTCTGGTTCGTGAAGGTCGGAATGGTGGAAGGTGTACAATATATGGTGTGGAATGGGTTGGGCCTCTCTCGGTATGGGTACCTTCCCTATCTGGAAACAATGGGCTATCGGTCATTGGGCTGCCTTGGGCAACAAGGTGGCAATAGTTTGTCCCTGAGCTGGTGGGATCGCGGCTAGGGGCCAGGACGCCGAGGTGGTGGTGGTACAGCCGATGTGATAGCAAACCTTCCTTCATGAACCTTGGACATAGGAGTCTATATAGTTTATATATATATATATATATATATATATATATATATATATATATATATATATATATATATTTATTTATTTAAAATTTTAATTTATTTTTATAGTAATTTTGTTATGGTTGTTAATAAAGGGGCCATACGGGCAATTTAATCCAGAAGGTGTGGAGTGTTATTTCTTTAGGTATTTTAAAGTGGGTAAAAGGTTATGGGTTGGGGTTAGCAAGTGGGGGCGCATCAGCCATACCCCAGTCATGGATCTGAGGTAGTTGGATGTAAATAGGCACATGTCACATGACATCTGCATGCCCATAAACCTAATATGGGAATGTAAAGCGGGAGGACAAAACTGAGCACCCATACAGTAGGTGTCACAAAAGTGACCTCCATATTGCTTGGCCCCGACTCAGCAGAGGATCATGGATTCCCTGCTGACTGGAACAGACATGGTAATAGTACCCTAGCTGGAACAAGGACCTTCATGGTAGCCAAACCAGATATTATATAACAAAAGCTGCAAATAAAAACTTTACTTTTGAAATTATATTATCATTAAAGATTAGACATTTTAGTGATCCACATTTAGGAGGAACTCCAGTACTGGTACTGGTGCTTGGAATAACATGTGTTGGTCTGTAATTTTCTACCCTTCTCCTGTACACTGTGTGTCTCTGGAATTTCATTGGAGGGCATTGCAGCAGGTGCATTTACTATTTGCGGATGCCCAGCCTATTACATACCCCCTGGGCATCAGAGGGTGTCGGTCACTGCTGGTGTGTCTTATGTGGTGCAAACAACTTCCATAGAGTCAGTTTCATTTGGATGAAAGTTACTGCAGAGTGCACCTCCTGGCTACAATGAAACATACCTAGGGTGCAGGAACTGCAGCCATTGTGTTGCTCTCTCTGTGTGAACATAGTATTGTTTCTCAGTGTCCCAATGCGGTGCATTAATGCACACTAGGTGATGAGCACTGTCATGCATTATGGTAGGCAGGGCCGCTGATAGGGCAGTACAACCAGCCCTGTTGTACCGGGCCCGGCCAGCAGGGAGGGCCCGAGCAGCTTTTAACTTCTAGCTAAAAAAAAAAAAAGCTAAATAACAATATTAACCCGCACCCACTTGATTACCAAGGTATATAAGGAATATATATTCATTTCCTGGGCCCCATCAGGTTACCAGAGGGGCCCAGGAGGTGAAAGCAGAGGAGGGACTTTTTTTCCATTTTCGGGTGCAGGGATACAATTCCGTGTCGCATGCTGCTCTCAGTATACCTGCACAAACTAAAGTTCTCCCTGCTCACTGTATGCCTCTCCGGCAAATGGATATTACTGTTATACGGCTCCCTTCATTCAGTAAGTTCTGCAGCTTGAGGGACTTATCACTGAGGCGGCTGAGACAGACAGAGCAGCAGGAGTAATCTGGACAACGGCAGTGGTGCACAGGCAAGCAGTCCCCTGCACATACACACACACTGACAGGTCACACTATTGTAGAATGTGCAGTCCCCAGACTCTGTGTGCTCATGGTCATTATCATTATGATGATCAGGGCACAGTAGGTGCTGTATGGCTCTGTCAATGTAACATGGCTTTGTGGTGCTAACTTTCCTGATATATGGCTGTACTGTGTGTTACAGACTATAACTCAGCACAGCCATAACAAAGTCAGCACCACACAGTGAGATGCTACTTTTACACATGTGATGGGGGGAAGGGACAGTAAAAACACACAGCCAAGCTGCATTTTTACCACCCCCAAACCACTCCCCTTTGATAACCTTTCACCCAAGCTTTGCAATTAGGTCTTTTTTCATGCAGACCTGATTGAAAGCTCCATGTAGGTTTACAGGTATGAACTGACTTGTGTGCCTTTAGATCCACCTTCCTCCGTGTCCATTCAGGTGGGGAAAAAAAATTGGAAAAGAATATCCTTTTCTATTTTTCCAGACCTAAATGTGACAGATCAGAGGTAGCCTGATGTAAATGGACACAAGTCAGTGGTGTATGAAGACACAAACTGAATGGGCACAGATGTCAAAACACTGACATCTCTCCCATTCAGATGCAGTTATGATTGGTGGGGCGCTGTAACTGTTACATGTTCCAGCTCCTGCCTCCAGACACCCCCCCAGGGGCGAAACGAGTGGCGGGTTGTGGGCGGAGCCAGGGTGGGTTGTGGACGGGGTCAAGGGGGCCCCGTCAGGTAGGCTGTATGGGGGCCCATGATTTCTAACAGCGGCCCTGATGGTAGGCAGTCAAATTGTTATGAATTTGCTGCCAATGCAGCACAAGACAAATGTACATGACCCTTTTTGAAAATGCATCGCACCACAATGCATGGTATATCCATACCTCCTAACTTTTTGAGATGGGAATGAGGGACACCTATCAGAAAAAGTATACAGGCATAGGACACACAATTTTGCCACGCCCCCTTAAAGTAGAATTGTACAAAAAAAACAAGATTGGTTAAACCCACAAATGCTTTTTTACCACTAATATTCCTTTGGCTTTTGGAATTTACAAATGCAGCAATTTAGAAATCAGATGAAAAGGTTTAGCGCTGGAAAACACTTCTTGATAGACAAAAAGTGAATTTTATATACAATATATAGATCAGACCAAAATGAGGGACAAATCAGGAGGAATGAGGGACAGAGGGACATCCAGCGCTCCCGCATGTAGATTAGGAGGCAGGACACATGGATAGGGGGCGGTGCCCCTGCGCCCTGCATCACGGGCCGCTACTGCCTTTGATTGCCCCTAAATGTTAACCCCTTCCCAGCCAGCATCATTATTACAATGACAGTGCACATTCTTTAGCACTGATCACTGTATTAGTGTCATTGGTCCCCAAAAAGTATCAAAAATGTCAGTTAGGAGTCCGATTTGTCCACCGCAGTATCACAGTCCTGCTGTAAGTTGTTGATCACTGGCATTACTATTAAAAATAAATAAATACATAAAAATTCCATAAATCTATCCCATGTTTTGTAGACACTATAACTTTAATTGGGAAAAAGACCCTCTCATGTGGGATTTTGAAGGCAACCAAAAATGCATAGCCATTTATATATATATATATATATATAAAAAGACTTTTTATTACAAAACTCTAAATAGACATAGCCTTGTTAAAAACACACGTGGCCATATTTAGGCCAAGATCCATTGTACACATGAATATGCAGTTGATACTTTGGCAATGTTACATATCTCTTTGGAGGATTTGATGTTCAGCAGATAGTTTGTCCTGGATGTATGATGCCCAAGCAAACTATCTGCTGAACAGGAAATTTGATATTTGAATTTTTTTTATTGAATATGTTTTATAAAAGAAAGTAAAAAAATATAGATTTTTTTTTTTAATTGTCGGTTGTTTTTTGTTTATATCTCAAAAATAAAAACCGCAGAGGTGATCAAATACCACCAAAAGAAAGCTCTATTTGTGGGAAAAAGGGACTTATACATTTTATTTGGGCACAGTATCGCACAACAGAGCAATTGTCAGTTAAAATAACTGACAGAGTAATGAAGGGGTAAATCTTCCAGAGGTGAAGTAGACATGTGTTGTAGTGCGCTGAAATGCATTGTGCTCTACTGTACAATTCATTGGAGGTACCATTCACAACAAACGACACTGAGATGCACCATACATAGAGTAGGTGCATTGCAATACAGGGTGGTAACTTACAGTACATTTCCACAGCACACAAGTATGTAGAACTGACATGCTAATTTCCTTATTGTATTAAGTCATAATTAGTGTTGTAATATCAACTCTTACACGAGCAGTATGTGTACGGAAGAGGAAATTGTGGCTCTTGCTGTGCAATGTGATGTGGGTGAAAAACATGTAGCCTCTGGTTTACTGACTTTTACTTTTCACATTTAGGTAAAACTTAGTATTAATTTAGATAGATATGCTGTGTATCAGTCTAGACAGATGATGTCTTCTAACTGTCAATCACTGTTGAGTAGCTGCTACTGCAGCAATGTGCTTGCTCTACCTGAATCCTCCCATGGGCCAGTGTGGAGCAAGATAAAAATATCAGGGAGGATCAGGTAACCTCTCTTCCTTTGCATCTGTAAGTATAAAACTTCAGATAAATAAATATTAATGGCATAGTCCACCATTTGCAATAAAGAAATCAATGCACCCACATTGCAACCACAATCAGTATATGGTAGGTGCAATGCACAGGCTCCTCCATTGTTTGCATCCCAGCCCCAGATCCATTTGGAAGTACAGACCTTCTGTTATGGGGCTGGAGGAAGTAATCAATGGACTACACTTTTACTCCATTGAGGCCTGGGACTCCCTCTGCCATGGTGGGAGTCTAGGAGATAAGACTTGACTTGTAGTCTTTCCATTGGAGGATTTAAAACGTATCTGTGAATGAATGATGTAGCTGTACGAGTGGAGCCAAGGGGTGCTCCATTGAGAAGCACATTGCAAATCAATGAAGTTGAGAGGGGTGGTTTGGGGGGTGGGGAGTTGAGGGATGGGACCAGGTTTCATCCTACACCCTAAATATGGTGACCAAGAATACATTTCAAAGTTATATCAACACTATTTATTATTGTATGGTCCAAGATGTCTCTCATGTACTGTGGACGTGGATCCATAAATGGACTAAACCTGTCCATATGGGCCCTCTGGGTTAAAGTGAACCTATACTATACTGAGCAAAATAACACGTTCAAAGTGTTCTGGCTTAAGAGCACATTGTACTCTGCCATTGCTGACTGCTCCTTTAAAGGGTGCAACTTGCCTGACTATCATGCTGATGCTTTGGCCACAATGCTTACTGAGCCGCTGGCCCGGAACAAGATATAAATGATAACACTCACTTGATATTTGTTTACAGAAGGTTTGTTCCAGTATTTTATTCTAAAGTACTGAAATCCAACAATAGCATTCTTCCATGTTTCTCCAACACCTTTCTGCCAATCAGAGCTGGCCCTTTAAAGAGATGTAAGCATGGGAGGTCCGTAGGCGGACTCCTGATCATGTGATCTTTGTGATTAGCTTTCACAGTTATCATTGTACAGCTGGTGGGAAGGGGCTAAGCTGTGTGAATTCACCTTCTGAGCCTCCCCCCACCAATCACTTTGTCATTGGGCTGTCCAAGAAATTCTGGTGCTTTCGTGGCACTCTTTCTGCCTACCCACAATGCATTGCCCTGTGCCTGAGAAGCCAATCACCATGGCTGGCGAGGCCCAAGCACTCGTCATGGGCAGTATGGACACACATCGAGGCGAAAGGGGAACACATGGAAGGTACGTTATTTATAGCATGACTAGTAGTATAAAGAAAGTAGCAAATCACTTAAAAGCTGCATGTTTAAAAGAGGCAGCTCAGAATTTTTTTTAATATGACTTTCTTTATATTTGTTGCATTTTTTTTTTGTCACTTTTTTGTTTAAGTCATCCTTTTGAAGTAGTGGACATTATTAACGTAGATAGGCAAAGATGTCCATATGGGATTCACCATCTAAATAACAAGGCCTTTTACCTCTATGCACGTACAAAAATTGTAATTTTTAACATATATTACGACATGTGTGTATATGTACAGTCTGCATGCTTTTAACATGCATTATTGGCCATCAGTGGTCAAGCAGGAAATGATAATGAGGTCTTCCAGGCATCATAATGACTTAGTAATTATAAGTGGCAGGATCAGGGAATGGACCTTTCCTATTTACAAACCACAGCCATTTGTCACATAAGCTGAGAAGAAGACTGTGCTAAATCCTGGTGCTGTGTGGTGGATCTATAAGGAGAAGACCGTTAAGTAGATGACCAACTTACGGGACTGCAGATCTAAGGTGCTTTAGCTTTTGAATGTTGAGGTTTGAATACCATTTTATCATCTGTCTAGGTCTAAACTGTTTGCCATTATTGGTGGACCCCAAAAAATAGTTTTTTCTTCTTAAAACATAGTAGAATGATTGAAAGTCTTATTTAATTTAACCTTTCCCATTTATAAACCACAGCTACTTTAGGTAGTCACTTAAGCTGAGATGAATACTGTGCTATATCCTGGTGGTGTGTTAGCATTTATCATGTGTCTAGGTCTAGAACTGTTTGCTATTAGTGCTGTACCCAAAAAAGAGGTTGTATTTCTTAAAACACAGTAGAACGAAAGCCCTAGGGACTCCAAACAAGAGAGATTGTAGTGTCCAGGTATAGGATGTTCATCCGCCTGCTCGTCACGCAAACATTTTATACCATTAGCTGTTATGTGTTCATCTAAGTAGCCAGACATGCATGTTAACCAAGTTCAATTCTTACTACTTAAGTAAAACCTATTCATTAATCTTTTGCCTATCAGAGATCTTAGATGTTTCAGTTGGAAACAATGACATCCAATTTGCCTTGTCTATTTCACTGGTACCCTAAGAAGAACAGGTAACTTTTGGACTGGTCGGCAATCACGACCAAGTGGCCCTTTCATGGGAGGGAGTTTCCTGAGGGCTAAAAAAAAAATGTACCAATGCTGCTGTGATGGTTGGGCATGCTGAAAGAAGGACATGGTTTATCATGATATATGCCAAAAAACGGATTGCAAAGGATGAATTGAAAACTTAGAATTACTTTGAGCCAACAAGATAACTACTGCTCTGTGAAAATGACATGGACAAGCCCAACATACTGTATATTGTTTGCACTGGCCTGGGGGCAAATACCCCCTTGGCCCCTGGCACAGTCCTCCCCTTTTGGTACCACTACTGCCTCTATTTTATTCCTCAGTCTCACCCCCTGGTTCTAGTAGTTGCAAACATTTCCAACTATCGACATGTCAATCTTGCTCATGAGACCTGAAGTCATCTAGACATTGATGGGCACATAAAGAAAAGGTAGATGCTAAATGCATAGTATACAGGTAACTGGTGCACACAACTGATCTTTACCCAAGACTTATGGTAATATGTAAACCAGGAGAATGACACATTTGGCTCCAAGAATATTCAAAATATATTATTTTCTGTTAGAAAGCACTTTTTCTGGGGTCTCAAACACACATTAAAGTTCAACTGAACCGTTTAAACAGTTAAAAAAAAGCAAAATATATTTCATCTCCATAAGGCTGTCACATGAAAGTCTTAAAAATAATTTTCTATAGAAATGAGTCCCAATCTGAGTAGAAAAGCCTGTCCTCTGCCATCATGCTGCAGTGAGGAGGCTTGTTCTTTGTAAGGAAGCCGCGGTCTCTCTGCAGAGGTTCAACATGCCCTTTGCTGAGTCAGAGCTAAAGCTCTCCAATCAACAAGGATGTGAGCTTTGCTGATTGCAGAACTAGATATCTGACTTAGTAGAGGGAACATTGGACCTCTGCAGAGAAGCAATTTTTTCCACACAAAGAGCAATGGTCCTTCTTGGCAGCATGCTGGCAGGGGACAGACTTTTCTACTAAGGCTGTGGCTGCTTTCTAAAGAACTGTAAAATATGAATATACCTGAAATATGTTCAGCTGATTTAAAATGAAACTTCAACTGGACTTTAATCCTAAAGATGAGGTAACAAAAAAGGCATATTGTCCTCTTTGGTTCCCACTAAACAAATATTTCAGCACTGCCCTAGACTAATGGTTTTCTCAGGATATTTTAAACAATGTAACCTACAAACCTTACACATACTTCAAAAAGACCAGCCAACCCTACATTTGATGCCCCCCATCTCTTACCTGTCCACACTGATGACGCACAAGGTCATGATTGATGCTGTACAGCACATGACGTCCATGGCTATAAAAACATTGCAGAACACTTTCCCAAAGAGCCATTTTCCACCAACCAGGTCAGTGATGATGACAAAGGGCATTACCGCGATGGCCACTGACAGGTCTGCCGCCGCCAAGGACACCACCAGGTAATTGGAAGGTTGTCGCAGCTTCTTCACAATGCACACTGAGATAATGACCAGACCATTGCCAGCAATGGTGAATACAGTGATGATCGACAGAACCACACCAATGACAATCTTTTCGATGTCCCCATAGGGCAAAATTTCCTCTCCGCAATTGGTAGCGTTGGTGTGATTTGTCAGAGTGACCAAGTCTTGTTCAGTAGAAGATAAGGGTCTGTCAGTCATGAATGCAGGTGGGAGAAGGTGTTGAGGGGGACAGGGGGACTCCACACTGTGCGAAGAATGATGGACGGATGACAGCTGAGTTGGCTGGACCTGTATCAACATCCCCTCTTCCTGAGGTCCTCACAGATGCCAAGCTTGCCAAGATGCTCCGTTGCTCTCCTGAAGAAGACAAGAGTATTGTTCTGAGTTCCGACACTCAAGGCAAAACTACAAGGTGCATTGAGAAGAGCCACAGGAGCTCACACATATGTCCACCATTAATATTTCATGTACATTATCATGATTAATGAACTATCCTCCACACTTTTGACATTGCCTTATTTCACATGTCAGAGCATTCAGACACACATGCCTGCCTAGGATTACTTCTCACCCCTGTGCTTTTTTTCAGACTTTGAAGCGCATTTTCTTGCTCCCAATTGTCATTACAAGCGACATCCAAAATCTCTGAGCACCAGAGCACAGCTCCCTAGACTATATAGAGCTGTTAAGCGGGTTCAGCAGGTCTTAAACAGGGTTTCCTACTTTGATGAAAAATTAAAGGGCAATCTGGAAAGCAGTGCAAGTCAGCAAACAGCAAGCAAAGCCAGCCTGGACTAGGGTTGAACAGAAAAACGGGGTAGGACTATGGATCAGGTACTGATCCTGCCTTCTTATCAAGTCATTGGGCATTCCTCCAATATGGATCTTGCTTTTTTTTTTAATTTGTCCCAGACTTTTTTTTGTCCTTTGTGTTTAGCAACATAACATAGTTTCTCAAATTCAACCTCAAATTTCATTGATGTCCTGAAAGCTCTAAACCAGGACAAGCGTAGACCAGCCATTCTCAACCCTTTCAACAAAGAGGAACCCGTGCAATAACTTTCCACTCTCTGAGAACCCCTACTAACAATGACTATATCTAGACATGTGATTCATTAGTGTGATGGTCAGTGGCAATAATTCTCCTTACACTTGTGGTCATTGGGAAGAATTCCCCCCCTTACAGATATCTAAAAAGATCAAAGGTGTCAGTGGAAGCTTACCAGAGAGGCAGAAATTGTTCCTTGCTCAAGGAACCCCTAGCAAATTCCGGAGGAACCCTATTTTAGAAACCCCGATCTAAACACTGGTGGGCACATAAGGAAGGTAGATGCTAAAGGCAAAGTGTACTGTTAACTTGTAGATGCGCCTGGTATTTATCCAATTCTTACCCAAGACATTTGGGAATATGTTAACCAGGAGGATAACAATTATGGCTCTAATAATATGCAAAATCCAAGCTGTACTAATGGTCTCAGTGGGAGCTTATCTGAGAGGAATACATTGCTCATTGCTCAAGAAACCCCTAGCAACTCCTGGAGGAACCCTAGGGTTCCATGGTGCCCTGTTTGAGAAACCCTGATCTAAACATTGGTGGAGACATAAAGAAGGAGGAAAGACGAAGTGTATTGTTAACTGGAAGATGCACCTGATCTTTACCCGATTCTTACCTAAGACACTTATGGTAATATGTAAACCAGGAGGATGACAAATATGGCTACAATAATATTCAACATCCAAGCTGTGCCAATGGTGTCAGTAGGAACTTATCTGAGAGGAATACATTGCTCATTGCTCAAGGAACCCCTCACAACCTCTGGAGGAACCTTAGGGTTCCACAGAACCCTGGTTGAGAAACCCTGGCATTGACAATGTAATCAAGTGCTACTAAATAGCTAACTGATCTCCAGGTAGAACTTCAAATTTGGAGATCTACCCCCACCAATTTTTGGTCTTACGAATGTTCCTAATTTTAAACATCGATGAACTTCGGATTTGGAAATCTACCCCGGCCAATACCCGGTCTTGTGTATGTTCCTAATTTTAAAACATTGATGAGCTTTAAAAAAAAAAAAATCTGTTTTTGTAGTGTTAAATCCCATTCCTTCTATCTGTTCAAATTGTCTTGAATTTTTTTAAGCTAATGTTTCTAACGAGAAGGCAGATAACGTGTCAAAATATTTTAGAATCAAATTACTTTTAAATGTAGTGCATTATAACACGTGAAGGTAAAATTGTAGCTATCCAAATTTTTTTTTTTAGCTTAATTAACTAATGGTCCCTGAAGTCATTTTTAACTGTTTGCAGCCATGCAGTAAAGTGATCTTTGGTATTCTGAGACATAATTGAAATGACAAGCATATAATGCACCAGCTAAGTGCCCCCCCCCCCCCCCTTAGAAATTCCTTTTAAAATATTAGCAACTATGTCTCAGCTGTAAGAACCCAAGACGTGCTGCAGGGCTTTATCAGCTCAGGGGTTAACCTATGCATTAACTGTTTGTGACGCTTTTCCCCCTTCGGCCGGAATAAAGAGCCAAGCTTGCATCTTTATGTAACTTAATGTATAGATGTTATGTAAGGGGCAGCCATGCGTGGCAAATAGACAGATAACCTACATTTGTCAGCCTACACATTCATGCCATGTTACCTTCAATGATCAGCGCTGGGTCTTGGCTGCGCTTTAGAAGTCCGGGGCACAAAGTCATCTTCCTGGCATGTGCTGATTTGGGAAGAAAAGGATTGGCATCACATGAGATGTCACGGGTCTCGGTTGTTGGGGGAAAATCTTGTGGTCGCCACAACCTCAGGTGGTGCCATGAAAAAAAAAAATGCTTTCGTAAAAGTGTTTTGTATCTTCACAGCTGGATAGAGAACTTAAAACATCTGCATGTGGTCACAATCTCAGGCACCATGGACCACTGTGCCAAGCTGGTGGACCTCCAGAGCCCAAGATCAGTTTGTAGCCACTGTCATTGGTGGTATGTAGGACACGGTCATCTGCTTAAAGATGCAGACTGCAGTGCTGTGGAAAGTTGTGGCAGAGTAAAATATGTCTCTTGTTGTCACATTCAAGATTTGTATGTACTCAAGGGTACCAGGGAGAAGCTGGTGGACCTCCAAAATTCAAAACTAGGTCATGAACACTGTCAGTGGTACCATGTAGGACATGGTCACCTGGTTACAACTAAAGCAGTGCCTTAGAAAGATGTTCCAAAGTAAAATGTATCTCATCCAAAACTAGGATGTACCCACAGATGCCAGGGAGAAGTGTGCCAAGCTGGTGGAAATTCGGTATTCAAGATCAGGTTGTTGTTGTTGGTGTTATGTGGTGCCTGGTCATCTGGTTATGGCTTACAGACAGCATTGCCATAGAAAGGTGAGCCACAAAATGTGTCTTTTAGTAACATTCAAGTTCCAGATGTATCCCCAGGTGCCAGTGCACAATTCTGGTGTGCCTCTAGTATTCAAGAAATGGATGTAGTCACTGTCACTGGTGCCATGAGGGTCATGGTCATCTGACTACAGCTGAAGACCGCAGTGCCGTAGCAAGTTGCACCAAAGTAAAATGTGTCTCTTATAGTCCCATCCGGATTCAGATGTACCCGTAGAACTGTACCAGCCCTAGCAAGTCTTCTGTAGTCCTAGCTGGGCACAGATCGTTTCTAACCTGGTCGTAGGTGCCGCAAACAACTGCAGAAAGTCTTCTGTGCAAGATCTTTGGGTACCTAGTGTCCAAGGTGCCATGGAGATCAATATGTAGAATGGATAGACTCTTCTATATTCATATCAAGAATCTTTTTTGCACTTTAGGTGTCATACAATCCAAAAGAATCTTTTATAGTCACAGCCTGGCAAAGATTGAAGGTGGTAGGGCTGCAGGCACAGACTCAGGTGCCAGGGGTGTTGGGTCTTCTTCAGCATAAATAGCTACAGCCTCTTCTGTGATAGCCCATCTCTCGAAATCTAAGGAACTTCTCCTCTAACCATCTTCTTCACCCACAGCACAGACTGTTTCCTTATCCAGCAGGCAGCGTGCAGTGCTGCTCTATGTATCTGCCCACTCCAGCCGGTGAGCCCAGCCTCAGCTCTCTCCTCCTGTCACTCACGTTGTATGTCTCACAGTTGGAAGTCTACTATGTGTAAAGTGCAGCTCGTGCTCAGCTCTGAGCTGGATTAATGACAAAACTTACCGTCTCCCAGCGAGGGGCAGCCGCAGCTCGCACAACTTCAGATTAATTGTCAGCGTCTCCTTTCGGTGGATTCTGCTTTTTTTTTATTGTTCTTCGCCAGGAGTAGTAAAATCTGGTCCGTCGCTGTGCCTAGTCAGTGTCGTTTTCTGGGACGCATTGTTGCAAAATGTATTATTTTATTACAGGCGTTTATTATATATTGTATTATATTATATTATACAATTTCATGAGAAAGAGTAAAGAGTACAAACGGACTCACGCGTTCCGGCTGATGAGCCTTGTTCACATATATTCAATAAATTATATTATATTATATATATATTAAATGTTATTCTATATATTATGTTCTTTTATTATTATATTCTACATGTTATATTATATTATATTATATATATTAAATTGTATTCTATATATTATATTATTTTATTATATTCTACATATTATATTATATTATACAGTATATATTAAATTGTATTCTATATATTATATTTAACAATTTCACGAGAAAGAGTAAAAAGTACAAACGGACTCATGCGTTCCGGCTGATGAGCCTTGTTCACATATATTCACTATATTATATTATATTATATATATATATATATATATATATATATATATATATATATATATATATATATATAATGTTATTCTATATATTATATTATTTTATTATGTATACATTAAATTGTATTCTATATATTATATTATTTTATTATTATATTCTACATGTTATATTATATTATATATATTAAATTGTATTCTATATATTATATTAATTTATTATTATATTCTACATATTATATTATATTATACAGTATATATTACATTTTATTCTATATATTATATTTAACAATTTCATGAAAAAGAGTAAAAAGTACAAACGGGCTCACGCGTTCTGGCTAATGAGCCTTGTTCACATATATTCACTATATTATATTATAGTATATATATATAAAATTTTATTCTATATATTATATTATTTTATTATTATATTCTACATGTTATGTTATATTATATTATATTATATATATTGTATATTTTTATATTATATTATTTTCTATATATTGTATGTTATTATATTTTACATATTATATTATATTTTATATATTTTTATTTTTTTATGTTATATTATATTCTATATATATTATATTATGTTACATTCTACATATTCTATTCTATTATTTTTATAATAATATGTATTACATCTATATATTTTTTTATTTATTATATAGTGTCAACAATTCACAGAGGGTGTTACATACTGTAGGTTTGAGCTGATCTCCAGGAATTAGATAAAATGTACACTTGCAGTGGAGTCCCCCAAGATTGCAAGGGTTAACTACTGGTTAAAGTGATTGTAAACCTCAGACATGAAATATGAACAAAGCATATCCCTCTATAGTGTGCACTTGTCTCAGTCCAGAGAACTAAGTATCATTTCTGCCTGCTGCTTCGTTCCTCTACTATCAGCATGAGTCACTTCTGACCAGTTTTCCTGACACCAAGAGATTATAGGTGACAGGGGAGGGAGCTCCAGCACACAGCCTGTGATTGACAGCCTTAGTTCTGTCTAGGGTTGCCACCTGTCCAGGATTCACCCGGACAGTTCGGGTTTGGAATCATGCGTCCAGGTTTCAGACTGCCTGAAACCCGGACACATTATTTAGACTGGACTATGGTTTCCCAGCAGGGTTTCTGGCTGCAGTTTTCACTGCTGAGAGTGTCTGTTACACTGTCTTTCACACTGCCCAAAGCCACCACTAACAAACCATACCCTCCACCCCCCCACCAACACATACAGACGGGAGAAGAGAGAGGGCTTGAGCTGCACCTCTTCCCCCCCATCCCTACCCCTCTGTGTCTGCCCACACTCCAATCCCCGGCGCTGTGCCTCAGAAAAGGAAAGTTGAGGCTGGAAATTTGAAGTCCAGCAGCCTCAGATCCATCTGAATGAGAGGTGCAGACTGCCAAGGGGTGAGTGAGCTCACCATCCATCCCTGTCTCTGAATGAAGTCTCCCCCCTTCCCTCTCCTTCCTCAGAGAGAGTACACTAAGTCAAATCAGGGTTCTCAGAGCACCCCTTACATCAGAGTTACCCTTTACACCAGTGTTTCCCCTTACAGCAGAGTCCTCTCTGTACATCAGAGTACTCAGTGTTCCCCCATAAATCAGGGTTCACAGAGCATCCCTTATGTCAGAGTCCCCAGAGTTCAGAGGTAAAAGGGGAACTCTGTGGACTCTGATGTAAAAGAGGACTTTTGTTATTAACTTATATACATATGATTAGAAATGTTATTTAGTAGCAAAATATATGTATAGCTTATACTATAAAAAAGAAATTTCTGTGCGCCACAAAACTGTTCGGGTTTGACTTGAAGAAAAGGTGGCAACCCTAGTTCTGTCCTGTGTGTGTGTGTGTGTGTGTGTGTGGGGGGGGGTGGGGGGGGTGTTCATTCCCTCCAATTAGCTCCTCACTGAGCTCTGCAGAGCGTAACTGCAGCTCCTGCTTTTTGACAGCTCAGACAAGCTTTATAAGTTCTGGATTTTGAATGGATTTGGAGAAGAGAAGACTGCAGATAAATAGGTCCAACTTATGTAGGAGGATTTGTCTCATCTCTGTGTATCACCTGAAGTCAGTCACTTCACTATATGTGAGGGTTTACAACCACTTAAGGTCTAGGAGCGGTAAGGCTCCCTCCATCTGTGTGGCAGGTCCGGTGCTGCAGCAAGCGGTCACAGTCTTACCTTAATAGCCCTGTATTGTATTTGATGGCGATGAAGGGCCGCCCACAGCGCGGGGAAAGGGGGAATTAAAGTAGAACTAAAGGCTCAAGATACTTTTTTAAGGGCTCGTTTACACCAGATTCCCCACCCTCACTGTGCGTTTCTGCATGGGGGTTTACATGCAATTTTGGTGCATTTTGCAAAAATCTTTTGTTATATATTTGAATTTATTTTTTAGATAAGTTGCGTTTACATGCGTCTGTGTGTTCACAAGCATTTGCAGTGTGCCGACATGCATTCGTGTGCGTTTGCAATGCGTTTATGTGCAATTGCAGTGCATTGTGGTGCAGAAGAATGCAGAATGCTGCACTTTTTTAAACACACATGAAAGCTCTGCGATGCTGTAAACTATCACTGTCAGTGATGAAATATGGATCAATAAAGGGTAAATCTCACTAACGGGGGCAAAGACAGCAACAACAAAAAAAAAAGCTGACGTGGGGTTCTAATCCCTCTCCACTCTATCCAAAAAAAGCTGAAGTGCATGCATGCTAAGTAATGTGGAAGTGTAACAGCTCCAGGTATTTCTTCCCTCACACAGAGATCACAGCCCTCCTGGCAATGTTTTCACCTGCTTTTCTCTGCAGATGGATAGAGTTATCTCAGCTCCGGCATCCTCCGGGTTAACGATCTACTTCCTGGACAGAGATGCTGGCTCAGAGACGACACGCTTTGAAGTTGATGCAATTGCAATGTCAATTTTGGTGCCTGCGCAGTTCTTTATAGTGTTCACAAATGCCTGACACAGATCAGCCCGTGCTGTGTGACTTGCTACAAAGTTGCAATGTATAGTCTGATCACCCTGGGGGAAACTAAAAGAATGACAAAGAAAAAAACAATCACTGTGCAGCAGAGGGCAGAGCTAGCAGACGGTACAGGGCATTATATATATATATATATATATATATATATATATATATATATATATATATATATATATATATATATATATATATATATATATTCAGCCAACATTTTTTGGATATTTGGTGGAAGTCACATTCACTGCTTCATAAACAGACCCCTATAGACAGCTACTTGCGGTATGTACTGTAAGTACACATATAAGTACACATATATCATGGCAAACATTAAAAAAAATACAATATTTAAAGTGGAACTCCGACCAACTTTGTTTTGGATGGATTGGGAAAGGGATAGAGCCTCTGTCTTCTCCCCACTGTCTCTGTGCCTGTTGTGAGATTTTTTGAGTTGTGAAACTTCTATCTCAGGGTTATTGGCTGTGGAAACTTCTGCCATCAATAAAAAAAAAAGACAAAAAATGAAGTTGCCTGACTCTGAATTCACTACTTAGTGATCTGGAACAAGCACGTGGCAAGTGTTATCAGTGAGAAATGACAATCACCAACCTCACATCTGCCCCTTAAAGGAGACCTCTAATGTGAGAAGTATGTGGAACGCCATTGCTTGTCTCCTCCTAGTTGTCTGACTGTCATATCCCCCCCTCCTATCCCCCCCCAGCTTTAATACTTGTGAGTCGGTAACCCGTAACAAGTGTAGAAAGGAGGAGTTCCCACTTCCCTCTGTTAACACTGGCTACATGATTGTTCAGGGTCAGTGATTAAAAAAGTACTGGCGCTAGAGTCAGGAAACTATACCGTACTTCTCACCTCTGCACCGGCACACACTCCTGTACTTCCCACCTCTGCACCGGCACACACTCCTGTACTTCCCACCTCTGCATTGGCACACATTCCTGTACTTCCCACCGGTGCACCGGCACACACTCCTGTACTTCCCAACGCTGCGCCGGCACACACTCCTGTACTTCCCAACGCTGCACCGGCACACACTCCTGTACTTCCCAACGCTGCGCCGGCACACACTCCTGTACTTCCCAACGCTGCACCGGCACACACTCCTGTACTTCCCAATGCTGCACCGGCACACACTCTTGTACTTCCCACCGCTGCACCAACACACACACCTGTACTTTCCACTGCTGCACCGGCACACACTCCTGTACTTCCCACCGGTGCACCGGCACACACTCCTGTACTTCCCAACGCTGCGCCGGCACACACTCCTGTACTTCCCAACGCTGCACCGGCACACACTCCTGTACTTCCCAACGCTGCACCGGCACACACTCCTGTACTTCCCAATGCTGCACCGGCACACACTCTTGTACTTCCCACCGCTGCACCAACACACACACCTGTACTTTCCACTGCTGCACCGGCACACACTCCTGTACTTCCCAATGCTGCACCGGCACACACTCTTGTACTTCCCACCGCTGCACCAACACACACACCTGTACTTTCCACTGCTGCACCGGCACACACTCCTGTACTTCCCAACGCTGCACCGGCACACACTCCTGTACTCTTCACTGCTGCTGCACCGGTACACAGTTCTGTACTTCTCACTGCCACACTGGTACACACTTCTGTACTCCTCACTGCCACACTGGTACACACTTCTGTACTCCTCACTGCCACACTGGTACACACTTCTGTACTCCTCACTGCCACACTGGTACACACTTCTGTACTCCTCACTGCCACACTGATACACACTTCTGTACTCCTCACTGCCACACTGATACACACTTCTGTACTCCTCCCTGCCGCACCGGCATAAACTTCTGTACTCTTTACTGCAACATAACAGAGACTCTCCTGCATTCCTGTTAAAATAATTGCTTGGCTGACATTCCTTCTGGCTCCAGATCCTGCTTGCTGTTTTACTACACTCATCTCCGGCTCCCTGACGTTTGGCTTGCCTAACTATCCATTCCAGTTCCTGAACACTGACTTTGTTTTGACTACGTTTGTTCTATTTACTTTTATCATTAAACAAGTGTGATTTAACTGTACTTCTGTCTCGGTCTGATTTCATGGTTTCTGGCAACTCTTCATTGCCGCAGTGACACACACTTCTGTATTCTTCACTGCCGCAGTGACACACACTTCTGTACTCTTCACTGCCGCAGTGACACACACTTCTGTACTCTTCACTGCCGCAGTGACACACACTTCTGTACTCTTCACTGCCGCAGTGACACACACTTCTGTATTCTTTACTGCCGCAGTGACACACACTTCTGTATTCTTCACTGCCGCAGTGACACACACTTCTGTATTCTTCACTGCCGCAGTGACACACACTTCTGTACTCTTCACTGCCGCAGTGACACACACTTCTGTACTCTTCACTGCCGCAGTGACACACACTTCTGTATTCTTCACTGCCGCAGTGACACACACTTCTGTACTCTTCACTGCCGCAGTGACACACACTTCTGTATTCTTCACTGCCGCAGTGACACACACTTCTGTATTCTTCACTGCCGCAGTGACACACACTTCTGTATTCTTCACTGCCGCAGTGACACACACTTCTGTACTCTTCACTGCCGCACCGACACACATTTCTGCATTCACCACTGATGCACCAACACACATTTCTGCATTCACCACTGATGCACCGACACACATTTCTGTATTCTCTAGAGCTGCATCGGAACACACGTCTGTACTCTTTACTGCAGCACCGACACACATTTCTGCATTCTCCTCCTGTATTTACCTTAAATACCACAATTAGAAAAATTCTGTACTTTGGCCACTAGATGGAGCTGAAGAGCATATGAAAATATACTTAAAGTGGAGTTCCACCCATTTAAAAGTCAGCAGTTACAAAAAGTGTAGCTGCTGACTTCTAATAAACACACACTCACCTGTCCCACGGTCCAGCGTTTCGGGCACCTCGAAGCCTTCGCTCCTCTCCCCCTCCTCTCTGTGGTGCCGGCATTGAAACTGTGGGCGCCAAGCTGTGGCTTCACTGCAGGCTGTGAAAGGCCGGGCAATTTTCTGGGACCTCTGATGTGTTCCAGAAGATTGCAGGGAGGGAGGGGGGAGAGGTAAACTTCCTTCCGGCGCCGCAGAGCCAGGGCAGGAAGTGGGAGCTGGGTGCCTGTTAAAACATGGTAGCTGCTCCCCCCCCCCAAAAAAAAAAAATTAGGCATGGGGTCACCAGTACTTAAAGCAGAAGTTCAATTTTTGGGTGGAACTCCGATTTAATAGACACATTACGAGGTTTATTTGTGGCTGTGTGATTGTTAAGGCATTTGCACAGGGATTTGTTTTGTAAATAGACCCCTTAGAGAGGAAAGCCCCCACAAAACTTTTTTTAATACTAATTTTGCATAGTGCACAGGACAGTTTTTCTCAGCTCTTTTATCCTGGAGCAACTCCTGGGGCTTGGGGGACCCATGCCTAAATTATATCTATTATTTTCTAGCACATTAATGTGATTAGTGTGAAAGGTGATCAGTGGCAGAAGACCCCCTGGTAAGGACTACCAGCAGGAGAAGGGCCCCCTTGATCTTCTGTTAGGGCTGGGCTCAGCCCTTCCTTCTCTGAGCTGATTGCCAGCTCCTATCTCTCCACAGTTACTCAGCTGTTGATGATATCCTGCTTGTCAGTCCTGCCTACTTAAGCCGTCCAGTCCAGAGGTTCTCTGCCTTCATCTTGGTCAACAGAAACGTTCTTCTCCAATCCTGTTCAAGACTTGCTTTGGTGACATCCCTTCTGGCTCCAGATCCTGCTTGCTGTTCCACTACGATGATCCCTGACTTCTGGCTTGGCTGACTATCCCTTTCCGGTTACTGTACTTTGGCTATGTTTTGACTACATTTTTATTATTAAACAAGTGTGATTTAACTGTACTTCTGTCTCGGCCTGATTTCATGGTTTCTGACATCTTCAGATGGAAAGGTGCGATCTTACATGGGGGGGTCAATGGAAAGGATGCTAAAAGGATAAGTGGCATCAATGGTTACTTCTAAGAGTAGAGGCACCACAGGTCCCACACCACTGGCTCTGCAAAGTGACATCATTCCAACTACAATATGTAGATACCATTAGGTGGACGGTCTGAAGGCACTTTAGGGTTCTATGGGAACCCTTGTTAAGAAAGACTGTATTAGAGCCTCTGTCAGGATTGTATTAGTCTGCATTGTACCTAGGCTGGACTTTAGCTCTACCCACCAGTACCAGGTGTGATAAAAATACCGGGGGGGGGGGGGGCAAGGCCATTTTGCTGGAGACAGCAGAACTGGGATCAGCTGGATTTTAGCCCTACCCATTGGCATCCAAGAATCTAGAGAGACAGAGGGGAGCTGTGAGCATTGGCCAGATTTCCCCTCACTTCCTGTCCCTTTCACACAACAGAATGTGAGTAGTAACCCCCCTAAAGTCAGGAGAAATCCCACCTTTAGCAAATGTCCCCAGTGGAAGATTTCCCCTCACTTTCTGTTCCACTGATAACTGCAAGATTTTAGCTCCTCACTTTCTGTACCTATGAAAGTGGTCATCAAAACAGGAAGTGAGGTCAAATCTAGCCACAGGGGACACAAAAAAATAAAAAATCAACAGATGTTCTAGCTGGGGTTCAACTTTAACCATTTGTCCATTGCATAACTTAGTTATACGGTGGTGCCAGATCATGTACCTAGTACATGATCCGGCAATTCTGGGTAGAGGGCGTGTACGCCAGTGGCCAGCCCCCTCTGTGCTGTGATCAGCGGATGCTGGCAAATGAATGACCGCTGGCACCCGCTGATTGGCAAGGAGGAAGACAAGACAGAGCTCTATAAGTGTAAACAATACAGAGCTCTGTCCTGTCAGTGGGGACGTGGCGGTTTTTGTTTCCCTGCAAAGCAGGGAATAGAAACCAAGACATCCCTTATTGATAGCACCACATAGTACACACATAAACTCCAGTTAGGTGCACATATAATCCTTTGACCGCCCTAAATGTGAGTCCATACCTCCCAACATTTAGAGATGGGAATGAAGGACAACTATTAACAAAAGTAGGAAAACTATAAGTAAAGTAAAGGAAAACTATACAAAAAAAGATTAGTTAAGCCCACAAGGGCTTTTTTAACCACTAGTATTCCTTTATATTGGCTTTTGAAAGTTACAAATGCAGCAATTTAGAAATTGGAGGAAAGGTTTAACACTGAGAAACAGTTTTTGAAAGATAAATAGTACATTTTATATACAATTATATAGATCAGACCAACATGAGGGGCAAACGAGAAGGACCACTTCTTTTGGAACCACAAGGTCCAAATAAGGGACAGTCCCTCAAAATCAGGGACAGTTGGGAGGTATGGCTCACCCCTTCCCAGCCAGTGTCAATAGTACAGTGACGGTGCATATTTTTAGGGCTGATCACTGTATTAGTGTCACTGGTTCTCTCAAAGTGTCAGTTAGTCTCAGTTAGTATCCGATTGTCCACCATACTATCACAGTCTTACTATAAGTTGCTGATCGCCGCCATTACTAGTATTAAAAAAATACGTAAATACAAATTCCAGTATATATTTCATAGTTCGTGGACACTATAACTAGGGATGCACCGATACCATTCTTTTTTACAGCGAGTACAAGTACTGATACTTTTTTTTTTTAGTACTTGCCGATACCAGTTACCGATACCTACTGCAACTGTTTATACTTTAGCTGTCAGCAATGGTACAAAGCATTGAAAAGTTATTTACAAATAAAAAAAAAAAAAATCTTTTTTTTTTTTTTTTTTTTATGTGAAACATGTAAATATATGTTAAAGGTGTAAAAATATTAAAAAAAGCAAACAAAAAGAATGTTTTAATTATTAATTGTATATAAAATAGAAGTGAACAAAAAAAAAGAAAATCAGTAGGGACATAGAGTTAATAAGGCTGATTAGAGTAAATTAGGGGTTAATAAAGGGTTATACAGAAGAACAGTTTAATAAAAAACAAAAACTATATTTTTTTTTGCTTGACAGGTTGCTTAACCCAAGAGCCTTAATAAAGTGCCACCCAGCAGTGCCCCCCATCAGTGCCCATAATGCCACCCAGCAGTGCCATACATCAGTGCCCACAGTGCCATAATCAGTGCCCGCAGTGCCATACATCAGTACCCACAGTGCCATACATCAGTACCCACAGTGCCACCTATCAGTGCCCACAATCTGCCTCAACAACATTGCTGCACCTCAGTGCCACATATCCGTGCTCATCAGTGTCATCTACCAGTGCCCATCAGTGCCGCCCATCAGTGCCCAGCAGAGCCACCTATCAGAGCCACCTATCAGTGCCACCTATCAGTGCCCATCAGTCCCATCTATCAGTGGTACCTATCAGTGCCCCTTAGTGCCACCCATCCGTGCCACCCATCCGTGCCACCTATAAGTGCCCATCAGTGCCGCCTTATCTGTGCCCATCAGTACTGCCTTATCTGTGCCTATCGGTGCCACCTTATCTGTGCCTATTAGTGTCGCCTTAACTGTGCCTATTAGTGCCCACCAGTGCCGCCCATCAGTGCCCACCAGTGCCGCCCATCAGTGCCCACCAGTGCTGCCCATCAGTGCCCACCAGTGCCGCCTCATCAGCGCATTTCAATGAAGGAGAAAAATGACCTGTTTGCAAAATTTTATAACAAACTATTAAACATGATTTTTTTTTATTTTTTTATTTTGCATCTTTTTTTGTTTGTTTAGCAAAAAATAAAAGTCCCAGCTGTAATTAAATACCACCAAAAGAAAGCTCTATTTGTGGGAAAAAAATGATAAAAATTTCATTTGGGTACAGTGTTGTATGCCCGCGCAATTGTCATTCAAAGTGCATCAGCGCTGAAAGCTGAAAATTGGTCTGGGACTGAGGGGGGTTTAAGTGCCCAGTAAGCAAGTGGTTAAACCCCCTTCCTAACCAGACAAATTTTCAGCTTTCAGCGCTCTCACATTTTGAATCACAATTACTCAGTCATGCAACACTGTACCCAAATTAAAATTTTGTACTTTTTTTCACACAAATAGAGCTTTCTTTTGGTTGCATTTAATATCCTCTGGGTTTTTTAATATTTGCGCTATAAATGAAAAAACCTGAATATTTTGTAAAAAAATTAATAAATTTTTATTCGTTTCTGTTAGAAAATTTAACAAATTAGTCATTTTTCTTCATAAATGTTGGCCAAAATTTATACTGCTATATATCTTTGGTAAAAATAACCCAAACTAGTGTATATTATTTGGTCTTTGTGAAAGTTATAGAGTCTACAATCTATGGTGCTAATTTGATCACACCTTAGGTACTGACGGCTCTGACGGCTCTCATTTCTTGAGACCCCAGCAAGCCAGGAAAGTAAAAATACCCCCCAACTGACCCTTTTTTGGAAAGTAGACATTCCAAATATTTAGTAGGAGGCATGGTGAGTTTTTTGAAGTTGTCATTTTTTCCCACAATTCTTTGCAAAATTAAGATTTTGTTTTGATTTATTTTTATTTTTTATTTTTCACAAAATTGGCATATTAACAGGTTCTCACACATGGCATATGCATACCACAAATTGTATCCCAAAACACATTCTGCTACTCCTCCCGAGTATGGCGATACCACATATGTGAGACTTTTACACAGCGTGGCCACATACAGAGATACAGAGTCCCAACATGCAGGGAACACTTTCAGGAGTTCTAGGGACATAAATGACACATATAATTTCTTGACTACCTCTTGTATTTTTGAAGGACCTGGAGCACTAGGACAATGGAAGTGCCCAAAAAATGACCCCATTTTGGAAAGCAAATAACCCAATGTATAATCTATGAGGCATAATGAGTCTTTTGAACATGTCATTTTTTTCCACAAGTTTTTGGAAAATGTGGAAAGAAAATGAAAATGCATTTTATTTTACACAAAGTTGTCTATCTATACAATATTTCTAACACATAGCATGTACATAGCAAAAATGACACCCCAAAATACATTCTGCTACTCCTTCTGAGTATGGCGATATCACATGTGTGAGGCTTTTTCACAGCCTGATAACATAGAGAGGCCCAAAATTTAGGGAGCACCATCAGGCGTTCTAGGGGCATACATTTCAAATCTAATTTGACTACCTATAACACTTTTGTTAGGCACTGTATTGACACTGTTGGGCACTGTAGTAGCACTAATAGGCACTGTAGTGGCATGGATGTGACACGGATGAGAACTGATGAGGCATGGATAAGCATGAATGAGGCATAAATGAGCCATGAATAGGGATGGATGAGCTGTGGATGGTGATAGATGGATGGGCCGTGGGTGGGGATGGATGAGCTGTGGATGGAGATGGCTGAGCGTGGATGGAGATAGAGGACCCGTGGATGGGGATGGATGGATGGGCTGTGGATGGGGATGGATGAGCTGTGGATGGGGATGGCTGAGCATGGATGTGGATGGATGAGCTGTGGATGGAGATGGGTGAGCCATGGATGGGGATGAATAAGCATGAATGGAGATGGCTGAGCGAGGATGGGCATGGCTGAGTATGGATGGAGATGGCTGAGTATGGATGAGGATGGCTGAGTATGGATGGGATGGCTGAGCATGGATGGGGATGGCTGAGTATGGATGGGGATGTCTGAATATGAATAGGATGGCTGAGTATGGATGGGGATGTCTGAATATGAATGGAATGGCTGAGTATGGATGGGGATGTCTGAATATGAATGGGATGGCTGAGTATGGATGGGGATGTCTGAATATGAATGGGATGGCTGAGTATGGATGGGGATGTCTGAATATGAATGGAATGGCTGAGTATGGATGGGGATGGCTGAGTATGAATGGGATGGCTGAGTATGGATGGGGTGGCTGAGTATGGATGGGGATGGCTGAATATGAATGGGATGGCTGAATATGAATGGGATGGCTGAGTATGGATGGGGATAGCTGAGTATGGATGGGGATGGCTGAATATGAATGGGATGGCTGAGTATGGATTGGGATGTCTGAATATGAATGGGATGGCTGAGTATAGGGAAGTCCCCGTGCGTCAGAGGGGTGCGGGGTCACCTGGTTCCCCAAACACTTTTTATGACAATAATTTGCATATAAGCCTTTAAAATTAGCACTTTTGATTATTCATGTTCGTCTCCCATAGACTTTAACGCGTATAACACATTGTTCGCGTATTTGAACAAATTTTTTGCCTGTTCGCATGTTCTGCTGCGAAGCGAACTGGGGGGTGTTCAGCTCATCCCTAAATGAAAACAGGCAGATCTCCATTCTGTCAGGGGAGAGGAGACAGATCTGCTGTTCATACTGGTTATGAACAGTGATATGTCTCCTCCCCCAGGCAGTCCCATCCCCCCACAGTTAGAATCACTCCCTAGGACACATATTTAACCCCTTGATCATCCCCTAGTGTTAACTCCTTCCCTGCCAGTGACATTTATACAGTAATCAGTGGCTATTTTTAGCTCTGATCACTGTATAAATGGTCTCAAAAAAGTGTCAAAAGTGTCCAATCTGTCCGCCGCAATGTCGCAGTCCCACTAAAAATCGCAGATCACCGCCATTACTAGTAAAAAAAAAAAAATTATAATAAAAATGCCATAAATATATCCCCTATCTGTAGACGCTATAAATTTTGAGAAAGCCACTCAATATGCGTTTTTTGAGATTTTGTTTACCAAAAATATGTAGAAAAATATATATCGACCTAAACTGAGGAAGAAATTAGTTTTTTTATATTTTTTTTGGGGTGGGGGGGTATTTATTATTTATTTTTTTTTCACAATCAAAGGTTTTATTGAGAGTATATTCAGGTTTACAATTAACATAGGATTATAAATGTCGCCAACAGTGGTATGTATACACACATTGATACAGTTAGGTAGCATTTGTGTTGTAACCAAGTATCTCAATTAGAACAAAAGATAAAGCAAGATCCAATAACTAAAGTGGAAACTAAAGATACCACTGGATAAATCATGTAGTAGAGGGAGGGTGAAAGAGGGTACAAGGTAAAGGGGGATGGAAGTCAAGGGGGGGTGAGGGGTACCATCGCACTGGGATTCAATTCCTTAAGTTAAGTGTGTATCTAATAGAGGCATATATAGCACAATCATTCTGTTTCTCCTTTCTATTTCCTTTTCCTCTGAGAATATTGGGGAAGGGTAGTTCAGCCCATAAGTAATTGGTAATCTGAAGAGAGGGAAAAAGCCAGCCAAGGTTGCCAAGTTTTGTTAAAGGAAGTGCTATTCTCTTTTTTCATTGCCACTATTTCCTCCATTTTAAAAATATATTGCACTCTATTTAACCAGTCCCTAACTCCTGGGACTCTGGGGGTTTTCCAATAGATGGGTATAAGTGTTTTAGCAGCAACGAGTAGGTGTCGAGAGAGTGATTTTTTGTAGCGACTTAAGGTAATTGGGACTAGATTAATCAGGCATGTGGCTGCGTCTAGCTCGAGATTAGTTTCCGTTATATGTTTTATCCAGGTCCTAATTTCGTCCCAGTAGGTGTGGATGAGAGGGCATTCCCACCATATATGTATAAAGGAGCCTACACAAGTTTTACATCTCCAGCATTCATCCGAGGTGGGATGAGACCATCTCCCGGTCTTTTGCGGTGTCAAATACCACTGGGTGAGGACCTTATAGGAAATCTCTTGGTATTTGGAGCTTAATGAGCATTTGTGTGTCAGAATAGACACCTTTTCCCATTGCTTTTCAGAAATTTTCAGTTTAAGGTCATGTTCCCACTTCTTCTTGTGTTTATTATTATCCACGTGTGGCGTACACATTAGCCATGAGTATGCAAGGGACGTGGTGTGCGCTACCGGTGATCTTTTTAAGCATATAGATTCCAGCTGCGTCAACGGGAGGCTAAATTTAGATTTGTGCTTACTGTTCACCACAAAGTCCCGTAATTGCATGTAAAACCACAGGCCAGGAAATGTCTCGCCCACCTCGGAGCTAAGTGCGTCAAATGTTTTGATTTTCGAGTTTGCTATACAGTGGTGAATGAGGAGGTCATTTGGTAGTTTATGGTGCATACCCGGTGGGAAAGCAGGATTATTGGTGAGTGGTGTCAGCGGGCCCGGGACGGATGCGATCTTGTAAAGACTCGCTATTCTGTGCCAAATGTTGATTGTGTTTTCAATCAGTGGGTGTCCTATCTGTTTATCTTTTTTGGAGTGTATAGTCCATGGATAGTAGAGTGTTTTATGTAGGGTTAGATTGCTTTCTAATTGGACCCAGTCTTTGTTTGGGCCATGGCAGTGCCAGTCTATGAGTCTGGTGATGTGTGCGGCCTGAAAATATTTTTTGAAGTCAGGAAGACCCATGCCTCCCTCACTTTTGGGAAGCGTTAGAAGATTGAAATTGATTCTGGGTCTTCTATCTGCCCAGAGGAAGCTTCTCTGTGCTTTAAGGAGAGTGCTAAAAAAGGTTTCCGGAATTTTTATGGGTAGAGCATTAAATAGGTACAATAGTCTAGGCAGTATCGTCATCTTCAAGATGGACGCCCTGCCAAACCATGAGAATTTCTTTGGTTTCCACCTCAGCAGGTCCTTAGTTATTGTGGATAATAAAGGTTTAAAGTTGTAGTTGTATAAAGTGTCAAGGTTGTTAGTTAAGTTTATTCCCAGGTATTTGAGTGTGGTCTGTTCCCATTTATAAGGGTAGTTGTCTTTCAGTCTCTTAAATTGGTCAGGTGGTAGGGTAAGGTTGAGTGCTTCAGATTTTGACTGATTCACTTTAAAATTGGAAATGAACCCAAAGGTTCGAAACACTTTTTGAAGATTTGGTAAAGATATATGTGGGTTGGTGATGAAGAGTAAAAGGTCATCCGCATATGCGGCTATTTTGTATTCTCTATGGTTTACTACGAAGCCCTGAATATCTCTGTGTAGGTTGATTGTTCTTATTAGGGGTTCTAAGGTGATGATGAAGAGAAGTGGTGATAGAGGGCATCCTTGGCGTGTTCCATTGTGAATCGAGATGGGGTCTGAGAGTATGTTATTTACTTTAATTTGGGCCTGGGGATTTCGATAGAGGGCTGAGATCCATGATAGCATGTTCTCTTTTAATCCAATATGGGCACAAGTGTCCATCATGTAGTCCCAGGAGACTCTATCGAAAGCCTTCTCTGCGTCAGTGGAAAGCAATATGCCGGCTGTTTTGGAGGTTTGAGCAAAGTGGATAAGATTCAGTGCCTTAGTGGTATTGTCACGTGCTTCCCTACCTGGCATGAATCCCACCTGCTCAGGGCCTATGATCTTTGCCAGAAGGGGTTTCAACCTATTGGCAAGTATTTTGGCCAGGATCTTGAGATCAACATTTAGGAGTGATATGGGCCTAAAGTTTGCGCAATCGGAGTGGTCCTTGTTAGGTTTTGGGATAACAGCTATGTGTGCCATTAAGAATGAGTTGGAGTTGTTTCTGTGTTTTGCTAGAAAGTTAAAGGCCGCTTGGAGAGGTTTCAGTAGAGAGATTGTGTAAGTCTTATAATATTGTGACGTAAAACCATCAGGTCCAGGGCTCTTACCTGTTTTTAAATCAAATATTGCGTCTGAGATCTCTGATATAGCTATAGGGTCATCCAGCTTGTTTGCCTCGCCACTTGCCAGAGAAGGTAAGTTACTGTTTTCCAAGAAGTCTTTAATTGCTTCTTGTTTTGTCTGAGTTATGTGGGATGGTTTGTGTTGGGCCGGCAGGTTGTATAATTTGGCATAGTAATCGTGGAACAGATCTGCCATTTCTTTAGATTTGTATTGCAGAGTCCCCTTTTTGTCCTTTATGGCATGGATATGACTAGATAGTGTTGCTTCCTTCAGGGCCCTAGCTAGTTGTTTCCCACTTTTGTCCCCTTGTTCATAAAAAATATTTTTTCTGAAAAAGAGGGATCTTTTGATTTTGAGATCCAGCAGGAGGCGTAATGCCTTTCTGCGTTCAGTCAGTTGCTCTTCTACCCGGCGAGATTGGGATTGTTTATGTTGTAGTTCCAAGTTAGAAATTTGTTGGGATAGTTTTGTAATTTCACCCTCTCTTTCCCTTTTCTTCCTGGCGCCCCATTTTATCAGTTCACCCCTCACCACTGACTTGTGGGCTTCCCAATTGTTTAGTGGGTTTGTATCAGTGTCAATGTTATTGTGAAAGTATGTATTAATAGTGTTTTGGATGTCATCTCTCACCATTTGGTCAGTAAGGAGTGTAGGGTTAAGTCTCCAATTAAATGCAGGTTTGCGGTGTGCACCCAGTTCTACTGAGATAGCCGTGGGTGCGTGGTCAGAAAGGGCAATAATGCCAATCTCAGCTGCAAGTAAGTTACCCAAATCTCTTTGTGAGACAAAGATCATGTCAATTCTTGAGTATCGTTTGTGAGGTGCTGAGTAAAAGGTAAAGTCCTTCTCCGATGGATGCATGGATCTCCACGCATCCACCAAAGTCAATGACTGCAGTAGTGTTTTCATTCGTTTAAGAAGCCTATAACTGACATGGGTGTGTCCAGAAGAGGTGTCCTTCAGGGGTGAAAGAGGTATGTTGAAGTCCCCGCCCAGGAGAACACATCCCTCCGCAAACCATTTAAGTTCTTCGATTATTTTGCCACAGAATGGCACATGGGAGGTGTTCGGAAAGTACACATTAGCAAGTGTTATAGGGGATCCCTCCCAGGTGCCCCTCAGGAACAAATATCTTCCCTCAGGGTCAATAAGTTGGTGCTTCAGTTCAAAAGGTGCGTCTTTGTTCAGTAGGATGGACACTCCTTTAGTTTTGGCATGGGGATTAGTAGAGTGGTAAGCTTTGGTGTATATATTGTCAGTGAGTTTAGGAATATTTTTGTCTTTGAAGTGGGTTTCTTGTAGAAATACCACGGAGGGACGTACTTTTTTAAGTTCTCTTAACAATCTAGACCGTTTTTCAGGAATATTCAGGCCATTTACATTATGTGAGACAAGGGTTGGCTTTTTCCCCAGAAAAGCATATGCCATCTTGGCCTTTAATCTAGGATGGATGGGTTCTGAAAAAGCTACTTCCGTGAGTGAATTTCACAGGAGTTGTAGGTGGCACAGCGTGTTAGGGTAGGGTGCTGTGGTACAGAAGAGGAGAATGCGTACGTGCGTGGGGATAAGGAGGGGGAATGGGAGTAGGGGGTGGGGGGGGTAAGGTAAGGGGAGAAAGAGGGATGAAAGATTTAAGTAGGAAAGGTATAAGAAGAGAAGTACCCACCAGCCACTAGTCGGTGGTGGGTCTGTTTGGGATTCAACCAGTATGCGTATGTGTTGGTATTTTCCCTTTGGGGGATAGTGGGAGGTGATCAATAAGCAGTCTAACGGTGACTGTGTCTTTGGACTGCTCTGTGGCAGCAATGTAGGTGACCAGAGGGGGGGCCCGGCTCAGTGCGTTGTGTCTAATCCCCATCAAGAGGATATCTGAAAGTAAGGTATCTGAGACCAGTTATTAGCATCTATTGTAGGCTACGGTGGATTTGAGTAATGGGGGGGAAGGAGATGTACAAGTTACCATTAACCAGTTTGCAAGAGCAGTTAACAATATAAACACTTTATAAACCATTCAAAAGAAACTAAGGCCTAGGCACCAAGCTGTATAACGGGTACTGGCAAAGAAAGAAAAAAATAAAAATAAAAAAAAAATAAAAAAACCAAAGCAAAAACAAGACCCCGTCAGATTTTAACCCAAAACCTAAGTGAGTAAGTGCTTAACTTTCAACTCTTCCGCATTGCATTACTAGGTCCAGGCATCCCCGTGTACACTAGGGGTAGCCTAGTCCCTGTGCAAGAACGATAAGTTTCCCACAACAAGCAAGAGAGGAACAAGGTTTCTGTTTCATATAGGTCTAGCCCTCCCTTATAATCCCCGAGCAAGATATGTCATAGCGAGTGAAGTAGGGGGGTCTTCACGGATGTTTGTCCAGACTATGCGGAAGGAGGTCTAGTCCAGATGGATTAAATAGTGTCCTTAGGGTTAACCTGTTATTGCTTTCTGCTACTAGCCGCAAGGGTATACATTCCCCCATGTTATGTTGGGGGGAGGGAATATACAGCGGTGGTTCATGCAATGTAACTCACTGTTCTGAAGTCATGAGAGATACACCATCTCTGGAGATGTAGGGGGGTATCTCCTGCGCCAATAGCGACATTTAGGCGCTTAACACTTCGCCATTCTCAGAACCTAGATAAAAGACAAAAGTTAAAGCATAACAGAATAAAAGTCAATGTTGTTGCTGCAGATTGTAATAGTCTCTCCGCAGAAAACTGAAGTCTAACCATGTTAGGGGGGGGGAGGCGAAAGGGGGAACCTTCAGCTTTTAGAGTTGTGTGCCCCCCTATTGCAACAAGATAGTGACAGCCGCCAAGGTGGGATAGTGGGTGAGTTTTTCATAAACAAAACAAAACAAGGTGGGTTGCTCCATTTCAAGGTGCCGCACTAGAGAGCTGGGAGATAACTTGCATCAGGTCAGGATTTATGTTGTAGAAGGTTTGGTCGTTTCAGTAGCCTCTTGGTTCTCTCCCTCTCGGGCTCCTAGCACTTTTGGAGGATGCTGGGGACTCTAAATTGTGTCTGTCAGTGCTTCTGCGGTGCTTGCCTAGCTGATAAGGCGATTGTGTCTGGGGAGGACTCGCTGAGAATTGTGGGTTGTTGATCGCCGGCGGTGTGAGGAATTCTGCATACCATTCCGGGAGGTCCACCGGTGTAATTTGTAGTTCCTCGCAGAATTTTTTGAGGTCTTCAGGGACTTTTAGCATATGCTGTTTCCCCAGGAAGTTTGCTTGTAGTGCGAACGGGAACTTCCATCTGTAGTTGATTCCTTTTTGCTTCAATACTTCTAGAAGCGGACGTAACGCTCTTCTATTTTTCAGTGTAATGGGCTACAGGTCTTGAAAAAGCTGGATCGTAGCTTCTTCGTGCACTATCCTTTCCTTCATCCGTGCTTTGTGGAGGATGTCTTCCTTCAGGCTAAAGTTCGATAGGCAACAGATGATGTCCCTTGGGGGGATTCCATCCTGCGCTCTGGGTCTGAGAGCCCTATGCGCCCTGTCAAATTCAATGGGGGATTGCTCCGGCCGTTCGATGAGAGTGTTAAAGATGGCAGTTAGGGCTGGTCTGATCTGGTCCGGGGGTACCGATTCGGGCACTCCTCTGACTCTGATATTGTTCCGCCTGCCACGGTTGTCCAGGTCTTCAATCTGCCTGTTCATAGCGATCAAATGTTGGGAATGCGAGTTAGTGATATCGTCCAGCCTGATCAGTGCCCTGTCCCTCCTTTTCCCAGCTCTGTCTGTGATTGCCATTTGCTCAGTTAATCTCATTAGCTCGGTCTTAATGTCTGTGATTGCCGCAGCAAAGGAGCTTTTGATATCAGCGGCAATGTCTGTCATAGCTGGGTAAGTAAGGAGCTGGTCGGTTTTGCCATGGCCTGCGGTTGAGTCTTCAGACACCGATAGGGAGACTTCATCATCTTCCATATCCTCCACAATACTGTTTCTTCGTGACAGCGCCATTTTAGAGCTTTTGTTCCCTCCACAGTATTTAAATTGGCTAAGGTTTGCCGGCGAGTTCTTTTTCTTCTTCTGGGGTGTCCCCACAGAGCGGAGAATATGGCTGTGTGTGCTTCTCTTTGATTGTGTGGACATATTCGTCTGTCAGGTCCGTTTTCAGTGCACGGGCCCTTCTGGTCACCAGGGTTTCTCTACATTACAGTCATGTGTGTTGCTCACCAGGCCACCACCCCTGTGGTAGAGTTTGGCAGTTCTTGGGTAGGAGAACTGTATTGCTAGTGGGGTGTACACCTGTGCTGGGGGAGTGCTGGGGAAGGATTAGGTGATTTCAGTCCAAGTTGAGCTAGTTAGTTAGGGAGGTACAGGGTGTACTTGGAGTAGCAAGATGGCCGCCGTCTCCAGTAAATAGGCCTGAGCCTCAGGCTTTCCCTGCTCTGATGGACTTAGCTTCCTGTGCTCCCAGGATCTGCCCCCCGAATCTGTTTGTGGTACAGGCTCCCACTAAGTATGGTGGAATTAGTCCGCTGTGGAGGGGGGGGGGGGAATGCCGTTCTGGTACTCACTGCGGCCCGGTGGAGGTATAGGCCAGATCCAGGGCCTGGATGGACGCTCCGGGAGACTGCTGGGCACTGTACTCCGTTGGTCAGACCGTGCTGTGTCCGGATGAGCAGCGATGTGTGTCCGCTGGGCAGACTCCTCACTCCGGCGGTGTTGCGGCAGAGGCTGGCATGGTCCTGCGTTCTCGTAGGCCGCAATATGGCGGCCGGGGCTCCGCAATGCGGCCGGGTGCGAGTACGCCGCTAAGGGTGGTTATTTTTCCTCCGATGGCCTCCGGGAGACAGCTCTGCAGACCCCAGACACTTTGTGAGGGATTTCCAGGGGTGGATGGCGGTGGATGGCTAGCGGCAGGCGTCCGGACTTAGTAGGCCCCAAGATGGCGGCGCCGCGTCCCCGGGTGGCGGCCAGCCACGGCCCGGAGAACGGCGTTTGCGGTGGCTGCAGAGATCGATACGGGCATCGGACTGTTCCCCACACTAGCGGCAACCCCGATGGACGGTGGGGAACCGCGGAGAGGCTCGCCGGGCTCGGATGGCCAGAGATTGTCAGGAGGCCTCGGCGGAGCTCCTCGGATACGCGTCCGCTCCTATTTATTATAGCAAAAAGTAAAAAATATTTTTTTTTTTTCAAAATTGTCACTCTTTTTTTGTTTATAGTGCAAAAAATAAAAACGCAGATGTGATCAAATACCACCAAAAAGAAAACTATTTGTGGGAAAAAAAAGGACGTCAATTTTGTTTGGGTACGCCGTATCGCAAAAAATGGTCTGGTCAATAAGGGTGAAAATCCTTCTGGGGCTGATGTGGTTAACAACCAATAATTGCCGGCTTTTTTTTTTTTTTACTTTACATTTCAGCTGTCAAAGGGGGAATCCCACTGACCGATGAAAAAACCGAGCCTGAAAGTATCGATTTCAAATGTTGGAGCATTTGCAAGAGAGCCGATATATATGGGTGCAACTCTAATTATAACGTTTGCGCAAACCAATCAATATACGCTTATTGGGATTTTTTTTTACCAAAAACATGTAGAAGAATACATATTGGCCTAAATTTATGAAGAAATTTTATTTTTTTATTTTATTGGATATGTTTTATATTGCGTATATAGTGGAATGTAATATATATATATATATATATATATATATATATATATATATATATATTAAAATTGGCACTCTTTTTTGTTTATAGCGCAAAAAAAGGTGATCAAATACATCCAAAAGAAATCTCTAGTTGTGGAAAATAAATTATATAAATGTCATCTTTTGTACAGCTTTGAATGACTGCGCAATTGTCAGTTAAAGTGATGCAGTGCCAAAAAAAAAAAAGAAAAAAGCCCTGGTCATGAAGGGGGGTAAATTTTCCAGAGGTCAAGTGAAGTTGAACACTGAACTGTACCAAGGGTTTTGCATTGCAGATGCTGTTTTTCTCAGCAATCCATATTCCCGAGTTCAGCGGTCAGATGATGGCAATCAATATACATTAGAGAGATAATCCTGTGTGCAGGGGCAGCACAGCTGCCAGATGTCACCGATTCCTGAGAAGTCATCTCATGATTTTAGGACTCTGTCCCTGGAAGGATCTGAAAGTCTCCTTCTGTTGATGTTAAATAAACTACACAATAAAGTCCATCCTGTTTACATGTTTTTTTTTTTATCGGATGTTTTTTGGATTAAGATGGTTGCCAGATAAACAGTATATATCCAATAAAAAAGCACTTTTTTTTATTTAAAGAGAACCAGTCACAGTTAAAGTGATGCAGGAATCTGAATCCAAATCTGAATAAGTACAATTTGTGGGCTTAGTGGTGTATATGTGTTTTTCTTTTTTTTATATTTTTAGTTCTGTTGATTTGTGTGACAATTTGTCTCGATGTCGTTTTGTACTTAAAAAAAAAATATTTTAATAAAACTTGATTAGAAGATTTAGTATTTACATTATATATTTAGATTTGAATATTTAATATTCAAATTATAGATTTAGATTGGAACATTTAGTATTTAGATTTGAATATTTAGTATTCAAATTGTATATTTAGATTTAAATATTTAGTATTAAATTTATATATTTAGATTTAAATATTTAGTATTAAAATTATATATTTAGATTCAGATATATAGTATTAAAATCATTTAATTATATTTGAATATTTAGTTATATATATTATATTTAGTATTAAAATTATAGATTTACGTAGATTCAAATATTTAGTATTAAAATTGTATATTTATATTTGAATATTTAGTATTAATATCATATATTGAGATTTTAATATTCAGTATTAAACATATATTTGTATGCAAATATTTAGTATTAAAATTATATATTTAGAGACAAATATTTAGTATTAAAATTATATATTTAGATTCAGATATTTAGTATTAAAATCATTTAATTATATTTGAATATTTAGTAATATATATATATATATATATATATATATATATATATATATATATATATATATATATATATATATATATATATATATATATATTATATTTAGTATTAAAATTATAGATTTATGTAGATTCAAATATTTAGTATTAAAATTGTATATTTATATTTGAATATTTAGTATTAATATCATATATTGAGATTGGAATATTTAGTATTAAAAATATATTTGTATGCAAATATTTAGTATTAAAATTGTATATTTAGATTTAAATATTTAGTATTAAAATTATATATTTAGAATCAAATATTTAGTATTAAAACTATATATATTTAGATTCAAACATTTAGCATTAAAATTATATATTTAGATTCAAATATTTAATATTAAAATCATTTACTTAGATTTGAATATTAAGTATTATAATTCCGTATGTATATGTATGTATTATATATATATATATATATATATATATATATATATATATATATATATATATATATATATATATTTTTTTTTTTATATTTAATAATATACATTGTATATTTATATTTGAATATTTAGTATTAATATCACATATTTCGATTGGAATATTTAGTATTAAAATTATATATATATATTTAAAATATTTAAAATAATAATAAACCTGCCTGTTTTTTTTTTTAACCTTTAAGAGGAAACTTCCTCTGTAAACTTTTACCGATACGGTATTGAAAATATCTTCTAAACCTGTACAGTTTTAGGATATTTCCAGTGCATGCAGCAGTGCCATCACTGGCACATGTGCTCTGAAGTAATGGTCCACATGTGCTGTTCATTCTGAGCCCCGTGCCGTGAACGACGGCTCCTGTGTGCATGCATGGGAGTGACGTCATTAGCAGTGGTGGCTGGTGCTCAACATTTTTGGGGGGGCACATACAAACTTAAAAATTATGAAAAATACTTTTTTAAAAAAACATCAATTGCTGCCTCACTGTGCCTATCAAATTCCGCCACTGTGCCTATCATATGCTGCCACTGTGCCCATCAAATACAGCCACTGTGCCCATCAAATACAACCACTGTGCCCAGCAAATGCAGCCACTGTGCCCATCAAATGCAGCCACTGTGCCCATCAAATACAACCACTATGCCCATCATATGCAGCCACTGTGCCCACCAAATACAGCCACTTTGCCATCAAATTCATCCCCTGTGCCCATCATATGCAGCCACTGTGCCCTCCAAATACAGCCACTGTGCCCATCATGTGCAGCCACTGTGCCCACCAAATACAGTCACTGTGCCCATCATATGCAGGCACTGTGCTTAGCATATACAGCCACTGTGCCCACCAAATACAGTCACCGTGCCCATCATATTCAGCCACTGTGCCCAGTATATGCAGCCACTGTGTCCAGCATATGCAGCCACTGTGCCTATCAAATACAGACACTATGCCCATCATATGCAGCCACTGTGCTCATCAAATACAGCTACTGTACCCATCAGATACAGCCACTGTGACCAGCAAATACAGTCACTGTGCCCATCAAATACAGCCACTGTGCCCACCAAATACAATCACTGTGCCCATCAAATGCAGTCACTGTGCCCATCAAATGCAGCCACTGTGCCCACCAAATACATAAGTGTGTGTCTCCTCCGCTCCTCTTCCTAAGCGCCAGACATCCAATAGGGTGGTCTGGCGCTTTGGCCAATCAGGAAACGGGTCTGACACCCTGCCTCCTGATTGGCGGGGAGGAAGATTAGTGTGAAAATAGCGAAAATTAATTCGATATCGTCACACAAATCTGTGGGATCAGGGCGCACTCTCTGCGCCCCGAGCCCACCCTATTTTTAAGCCTAATAAAGCCTCTAGCTCTAATCAGGTGCTTCAAAAAGTACCACCCCCTCCCACCCCACCATAGGAATCCATGTGTCCGGTGTCCTGAAAGGGACCGGGCGCATGGATGGGGGGGCGGCGCCCGTGCACCCACGATGCATGGGCCGCCACTGCCCATTAGTGATGCCAGTCAGTGCTGCCTATCAGTACCCATCAGTGTCTGCTCATCAGTGCCACCCACCAGTGCTGCCTATCATTGCCCATCGGTGTCGCATATCAGTGCTCATCAATGCGGCATATTAGTGCCTCCTCATCAGTGCCCATAAGTGCGATAAGTGCCGAATCATCAGTGGAGAAAAAATATTTATTTATTAAAAAACTTTGTTTCATTTTCAAAATGTTTAATCAAGCAGTGATAAAATAACACAAAAAAAGCTCTATTTGTGTAAACAAAATGATAAAAATGTCATGTGGGTACAGTGTTGTATGACCGTGTAAGCTGAAAATTGGCCTGGTGTTTAAGAACTTCAAATTTGTTTGATGAACTGAATCATTTAAAGTGGAGGTCAATCCTGAAAAAAAAAAAAATTACAAACAAATACAACAAAAAAATAGAAAAAAAATAAAAATAAAATGTTATTCTCCAGAAATGCCTGTTGCTAGGCAGATCGTCCTAATCTGCTACTTCCTATTCTGCGGTGATCTTCAGTCTTCTCCTCCTCGTGTTGATTTCTGGGAAATTTGGGCGCAGTGTCTTCTGGGACCTGTGTCACAGGAGACAGCTGCCCATTCAGAAACCGCCAGGGGGACTCGCGCATGCGCAGTAGGAAACGGGCAGTGAAGCCGCAAGGCTCCACTGCCTGTTTCCCTTAGTGAGGATGGCAGCGGTAAGTGTCCTTATTAAAAGTCCACAGCTACAGTGTTTGTAGCTGCTCTCTTTTAAAAACAATTTTTTTTGTTTTACGGCTGGAACACCACTTTAAAGCGGGTGTAAACCCGAATTTTTTTAATTTTTTTTTTATGTCATAATGTAGAGTATAAGATTTCCTATCATTTGAGCCCAGTCTTGCCACAAAGAGTTAATCCAGCTCTGAGCAATCCTCTTTTATTGTTCAGTGAGATAAATCTTGACAAACAGAGAAAAACTTTGTCAAATCCTCCCCCTTGCTGTGAGTGACAGGTGATTTACCTATCTCGTGCACTAACCTAAGAGACATGCATTGTTTTCTAATTCCCTCCCACTCTGCTCTGCCAGGATTGGATGTTCCACAACTCAGCATGATTGGGCATGCTGAAGTCATGTGGTTACTTTCCTGTTTTTTCACTGGATGTTAGAGATCATAGCAGAAGTTCAGTGTAAGAAATACACAGGAGAAAACCAATGTTGATAAGGGGAGTGTAGAGCTGGGCGGGGAGTCTACTGACATCACGACTCCACCCACTGAGCCCTGGAAAACAGACCCGCCCAAAAAAAACTTCAGTTTTTCGGGTCTCATAGCAGGCAGAGGGGAGACATTTGACAGATAAGTATACATGCAGGAGGCATGTATATCCTTCTAGATAACCACTATGGCAGTAGTTTAGAAAGCACGAGAGTGGGTTTATATCCACTTTAAGTGTAACAAATATGCAAAAAAGAAAAACCAGGAAAATATAATACAGTGTTGTGAAAAAGTATTCATACCCCTATGAATACTTTTTCACAGCACTGTATTACATTTTCTGTTTTGGGTTTAATCACCGCTTCAGCTCATTGACTTCAATAAAATAAACATTCCCCAGGAAATTGTTTGTTAAAAATCCTTACCTCAGCGCTTGCTATTTTGTACAACTTTCAGTACCTCTGGGTCCCTGATCTCTCGGTGCTGCTTCCCTGAACTTTTGGTTTTCACAGGAAAGCATTAGCATTGGACAGCGCAGTCTCCAGACAGTTTTTTAGTGTAAATAGCTGAGGGGAGAGGAGCAGGGGATCCCCTTGCCATCCTAGGCATGTTTTTTCTATTCATGCATGCGGTGTAGGGAGACACAACTCAGGGTGTAAAAGGGAGACGCCCTGAAGCAGGAAATGTGGGGCAGTGATGATGCCACCACCTTACACAGGAACATAGGCAAAGATGAATAGACAAGGAAGCAGCATACTCACTTAGTGATTATATCAGCTTATAAAAATTCTTAGAAACTGAGGATGTGATTTGAGTGTAAATGAAGTGTGCAGACTTAGGAGGGATGTATATTTCTTCCTTATTTAGCTCTATCTATGTTGCCTGTAATCTGACGCGTTTGCTTGATTTAAAGCTGGAAGTTGTATCTGCTTATGTTTTGCCTTCTCTGATTCCCCCATTCCCCTCATTTATTTTTTATTTTTTAATAAAACCTTTCCATTGTCATTACATACTTTATTTGATACCCACCACTGGGTCTCTCTGATTCTCTATGGAATGCAGGCAGGTCATGGCTGGTGGGAGGGGCCAGCAGGATTCTGTACAATGCTTCCTGAAAATATCGCAGCCTCCTTCCTCAGTACTCCTCTCAGGAGTCCTCAGCCCTGATTGAAAACGGTGGGCTGGGTCTTGGGAGGAGTTAAGAAAATATCTAAAAGCCTTGATGAGTGGGTGTCAGTGTGAGGTGGGTGTCAGTGTGGGGTGGGTGTCAGTGTGGAGTGGGTGTCAGTGGGGGGTGAGTGTCAGTGCGGAGTGGGTGTCAGTGCGGGGTGGGTGTCAGTGTGGGGTGAGTGTCAGTGCGGAGTGGGTGTCAGTGTGGGGTGAGTGTCAGTGCGGAGTGGGTGTCAGTGTGGAGTGGGTGTCAGTGTGGGGTGGGTTTCAGTGTGGAGTGGGTGTCAGTGTGGGGTGGTTTTCAGTGTGGGGTGGGTTTCAGTGTGGGGTGGGTGTCAGTGTGGAGTGGGTGTCAGTGTGGGGTGGTTGTCAGTGTGGGGTGGTTGTCAGTGTGGGGTGGCTGTCAGTGTGGAGTGGGTGTCAGTGTGAGGTGGGTGTCAGTGCGGAGTGGGTGTCAGTGCGGGGTGGGTGTCAGTGTGGGGTGAGTGTCAGTGTGGGGTGGGTTTCAGTGTGGGGTGGGTTTCAGTGTGGAGTGGGTGTCAGTGTGGAGTGGTTGTCAGTGTGGGGTGGTTGTCAGTGTGGAGTGGGTGTCAGTGTGAGGTGGGTGTCAGTGCGGAGTGGGTGTCAGTGCGGGGTGGGTGTCAGTGTGGGGTGAGTGTCAGTGTGGGGTGGGTTTCAGTGTGAAGTGGGTGTCAGTGTGGAGTGGGTGTCAGTGTGGGGTGGGTGTCAGTGTGGGGTGGATGTCAGTGTGGATTGGGTGTTAGTGTGGGGTGGGTGTCAGTGTGGGGTGGGTTTCAGTGTGGAGTGGGTGTCAGTGTGGGGTGGGTGTCAGTGTGGAATGGGTGTCGGTGTGGAATGGGTGTTGGTGTGGGGTGGGTGTCAGTGTGTGGGGGGGGGGTGTCAGTGTGGAGTTAAACTGACTTCATTTACAGACCAAAGTTCATCCCTTTAATCTCTAAAAAAAACTAAATGTTAGTTTGTTTATCGTTACCTCCCACCTTCCCTTTAACAATGTTGTTAAAGGGAATGTAAAGGCAGAAGGTTTGTTATCTTAATGCATTCTATGCAGCCCCCCTCAGCCCCCCTAATACTTACCTAAGGTCCCTCTCTGACCAGTGATGTTCACAAGCGTCTTAGCCTTCTGAGACCCTCCCTCATGATTGGCTGAGACACAGCAGCAGCACTATTGGCTCCAGCTGCTGTCAATCAAGGTCAGCTAGACAATCAGGGAGACAGGGGGCGGAGCCGGGCCGGGCTCGGTGTCTGAATGGACACAGGGAGCTGTGATTCATCCCAGGTGCCCCCATAGCAAGCTGCTGGCTGCGGGGGCATTAAACAGGAGGGAGGGGCCAGATTCCCTGATCTTATAGGGAATGCCTTGAAATGTTAATTGTGTATTACACAGTACCCTGAAAGATTTACACTTTGTCTTGTTTTGGATGTAAAAAAAAAACGAAAAGAACTCTTTCTGTGCCTAGGCACTCCTGTTCCGTGTAATAGCTGTATGTCTGCAGCGTGAGATCATCTATTGCACTGCTGTCTCTGACCAGATTTGGTGTGAGATTTGATGATGTCCCTATTGTGGAACTCAATGTTCTCCTTGCTGGAGAGGAAGCTGTACCTGAGGAACTGCACTGCAAGAATCTCCCTGCTTCAACTTCATCCATTCCGTAGATCTGGCTTCTGGAATTCCATGTGCTACATATGCAGGTAGCAGATTTATCATACTGTACATTGTGTCTCAGTATAACAAAAGAAAGTTCAAAGGGAAATGCCCTCTTAGACAGTTGACACAAGGGTGTCCCCATTGGAGGATTTCCCCTCACCTCTTGTTCTTGGGGAACTTTGGACTTCCTATCACTTTGTGTCCTGGTCACAAATTCACAATGGTCACCGAGACAAAACAGAGAGGGGACGCAGAGAGCAACAAAAACCTGAAAGAGGCTCCAACACTTCCCCGACCTATCCAAAACTATTTTTAAAAAGCTTGGGCTAGAAGCGAACTCTAATAAATAGGCTCTTAGAATCTTCTCCTTCTCCAGGTATGATTCTACTCGTATTGCTGTATTTGTCCAGCTTGGACCGCTGTGAAGCTGAAGATTACTGTAGTAGGCATTGTTGCTGCAGTGATTGTTGCTATCTTCTAGTTCCTGTATGTCAGAGCTGGGCTCAGCCCTTCCTTCTCTGAGCTGGCTGCTCAGCTGTTGGCTAATTGCCAGCTCCTATCTCTCTCCACAGTTACCCAGCTGTTGATGATATCCTGCTCGTCAGTCCTGTATATTTAACCGCTTCTTGGTTTTCGTCAGAAGGGCAGGTACAGGCAGAATCATGTACCGGTATGTTGCCCTTTAAGAGGCGGCGAGGCCACACCCGCGGGGAAGCTCCGTTAATCGGGTTGCGGGTCACGGAGAGGAAGAATGGGGAGATGCTATAGTAAACAATATAACTATAATTTTGCTGTATTCCAGTCATGAGCTTTTTCATTGCATCTGACTGTTGATTGTTTTTATATTAGGCTGTATTGTTCCTGTGCATTGCATCATATTTACCAATTTCAGACCGGACCATTTTGCTGGCTTAAAACCAGACCACTTTTTGCGATTCGGCACTGCGTCGCTTTAACTGACAATTGCGCGGTCTTGCGACGTGGCACCAAAACAAAATTGACATCCTTTTTTCCCCACAAATAGAGCTTTCTTTTGGTGGTGTTTGATCACCTCTGCGGTTTTATTTTTTGCGCCATAAACAAAAAATAGCGACAATTTTTTAAAATAAACATTATTTTTTACTTTTTGTTATAATAAATATCCCCCAAAAATATATTAAAAAAAATGTTTTTCTCAGTTTAGACCGATACGTATTCTTCTACATATTTTTGGTAAAAAAATTCACAATAAGCGATTATTGATTGGTTTGCGCAAAATTTATAGCGTTTACAAAATAGGGGATAGTTTTATGGCATTTTTAAAAAAAAAAATTTTTTACTAGTAATGGCGGCGATCAGCGATTTTTATTGTGACTGCTACATTATGGCGGACACATCGGACATTTTTGACACATTTTTGGGACCATTGTCATTTATACAGCAATCAGTGCTATACAAATGCACTGATTCCTGTGTAAATGACACTGGCAGTGAAGGAGTTAACCAGGGGGTGGCAGTGTAGGGGTTAAGTGTGTCCTAGGGGTGTGTTACTAACTGTGGGGGGCTGGGCTGTCTGTTAGTGAACACTGATCTCTGCTCCAATCACAGGGAGCAGAGATCAGTGTCACTTGTTGCTAGGCAGAACGGGAAGATGCTGTTTTCAGCCTCCCCATGAGACGATCGCGGGTATCCCCGCGGCAATCGAGTCCCCGGGACCCACGACCGGACTCACGGGGGTCCCGACCGACGCGTGCGCGCACATGATGGCATGGTGGCAATTTCAAATGGACGTACCTGTACGTCAGTTTGCCTGCCCGTGCCATTTTGCCGACGTCGTCATGCGCCGGTCGGGAAGTGGTTAAATGAATTTTAATATTAACTTATTTTTCGTCTGGTCCCATTGAGCGCTGTTTGATGTATAAGACTATAGTAAACAAGCATCTACCCGTTCTGCCTAGCAACAAGTGACACTGATCTCTGCTCCCTTTGATTGGAGCAGAGATCAGTGACGTGCACAACACAGCCACACCCCGTACAGTTATCAACACGCCCCTAGGACACACTTAACCCCTACACTGTCACCTCCTGGTTAACCCCTTCACTGCCAGTGTCATTTCAACAGGAATCACTGCATTTGTATAGCACTGATTGCTGTACAAATGACAATGGTCCCAAAAATGTGTCAAAAATATCCGATGTGTCCATCATAATGTCACAGTCATGATAAAAATCGCAGATCGCCGCCATTTCGAAAAAAAAAAATTTTTTTATAAAAATGCCATAAATCTATCCCCTATTTTGTAAATGCTATAACTTTTGCGCAAACCAATCAATAAACGCTTGTTGAGATTTTTTTTTACCAAAAATATGTAGAAGAATACGTATCGGCCTAAACTGAGGAAAAAAATTGTTGGGGATATTATAGCAAAAAGTAAAAAATAATGTGGTTTTTTTTTTCAAAATTGTCGCTCTTTTTTTGTTTATAGCGCACAAAAAATAAAAACCACAGAGGTGATCAAATGCAACCAAAAGAAAGCTCTATTTGTGGGAAAAAAAGGACGTCAATTTTGTTTGGGAGCCACGCCGCATGACCGCAAAATTGTCAGTTAAAGCGACGCAGTGCCGAATTTCAAAAAGTGCTCTGGTCAGGAAGGGGGTACATTCTTCCGGGGCTGAAGTGATTAAGCCGCCCAGTCCAGGTGAAGATTGTGACATCACCACCCTTCCCTGCCACTTTTGTCCAATCAGAGAGTGCATTGTGAAAAATGGAAGGCATCCTCTAAATGGCGAGATGAAGATCGTAACATCACCACCCTTCCTTGCCAACTCGTGCAATCAGAGAACCCTATGCGAAAAAAAGGAAGGCACCGTCGGAATCCCAAGGTGAAGATTGTATCATCACCACCCTTCCACTCCACCTCGTCAAATCAGAGAACGCTTTGTGAAAAATGGAAGGCATCCTTTGATTGGCGCCCCCATGCTCTGGCTACTACAGTGAGTCTCCACTTCCATTGAGATCAGCCAGATATGGAATATGCATCCAAGTTGGACCAATGTAACTATGCAAAAAATATATAGCTGGAATTCAGCATTTTTATAAACCAATAGGAACTAATTCGTAAACATAGAGTTGATCAAAGCTGTACTCATTGCAGGATTCGACCGATGTAACAAGTAGACATGTGCGACTACTTTCGTACGAATCCGAAATGCAAATTTTTATGCATACGAATTCTGTACGAAATATGAAATTTCATTTATGAATTTCGGATCCAAATTCATAACGAAAATTTGTAATTGTTACGAAAAGTTAATGAACCTAAAAGTTAAAACCCAGGAAGTCAGCACAGCACAGGGATGGTGGGAACCCCTCATAATGGGCACAGCGGGTGTACACTCAGACCCGGGAACACAGCACAGGGATGGTGGGAACTCTATGGGAATTTCTATGCTTATGAATTTTATACGAAATTACGTTAACGAGTTTCGGAATTTCGGATCCAAATTAACAGAAACGTGACTGGTGTTTTGTTCACCAATCAGAGGAAGTCAGCACAGCACTGGGATGGTGGGAACCCCTCATTATGGGCGTAGCAGATGTACACTCAGACCCGGGAACTCAGCACAGGGATGGTGGGAACCCCTCATAATGGGCGCAGCGGGTGTACACTCAGACCTGGAAACTCAGCACAGGGATGGTGGGAACCCCTCATAATGGGCACAGCAGGTGTACAGACCCGGGAACTCAGCACAGGGATGGTGGGAACTCTATGGGAATTTCTATGCTTACGAATTTTATATGAAATATGAAATTTCGTTAACGAATTTCGGAATTTCAGATCCAAACTCCGTTACAACAGAAACGTGACTGGTGTTTTATTCACCAATCAGAGGAAGTCAGCACAGCACAGGGATGGTGGGAACCCCTCATAATGATAAATTCATCATAACAAACTTTCGTTATTTTACAAAAATTCGTATTTCGTACGAATCTGAATTGAATTTCGGACAGGAATTACGAAATACAAATTAATTTTCGTACGAAACAAAAACGGAACAAAACGAAACAAATTTATTGACGACGCACATGTCTGGGTGCTTCAATCGATGCCATTGGATGGTGCCATGGAGGTCCAAAACTAAAGTATTAAATGTAAATAACATGTATCTATTTCTCACATTAGTCAAATAAAGATAACATTTCCAGGCCATACATTGCCCCTTTCTCAAGACCACATCATTACCGGGTTGCCTTGAAGTTGGGACCCTGCATGGACCCTGCATGGCCCCGCCAAGCGTTGGCCTTATCTGACTAACGTGAAGTTCCACAAACAGGTGTTGGTGACATGTCCTCCTTCCAATTTGCAAAATTTCAACAGCAAAGCCAAACATCATTACACAATCCCTTTAGGATGAAGTCTCTAGTTGGCTTTGTGTGGAAATATTTGTGTCGCCAGTATCATTCCCTGGTTATCTGGACGATATTAATAACCTGCACTGTTATCACAGTTTACTATCGCACAGTGTAGGATTAGTCACCACTTTGAGAAGAACACAAATGTTGTTTGCATAGGGATCAATCATATTACACAGAGTCTCCGAGCTCCATAGTAACTCGTTGTGTTCCCACACTGTCAACGGTCGTGATTATCTACAGCTTTTAATCAAGACAACTATTTAATCACTTAATCTGTTTAATTATTAAACTGTAATAGCTTCCTGAATAAAAAATGAAGTTCCCTCTTCCTGTGTGAAATTCTCATTGCTGGTATATCTGGGTATTTCATGGTGTTTTATAATTCTTAGCAGTCAAGTCTGAGTACTTTTATATTATAGTAATAATATTTTACTGTCTAAAGCAGCTATTCTCCTCCACTGGACTGTGGCCCACTGCTGGCCTGCGACCTCCCTTCTCCCTGGCCTCCAACCAGTTGTAGATCCCTTAGCCTCCCAGCTACCATAGTGCCCCCAATCTCCCATAGTGGCCCAGTTTTCCCCTATGCTCTCTGAAGGCCCCCAACCTCCCACAATGCTGCCCATCTTCCTACAGTGCCATCCAATGTCCCTCAGTGCACCCCAGCCCACTGTAGAGACCCCAGCTATCCAAAGTGCCCCCAAACTTTATTTTCTCTTAGGGCATGGAAGGTTTTGGAAGAATTTACAGTGACCTGGTCTCAAAAAGGTTGAAAAAAAGGGCGAGGTAAGAGTCAGGTTTGGATTTGAGTTCAGACCAAACACTAGCTGCTCGATGTTTGTCCAAATGCTGAATGTTTAGAGCAGTTGGTGAGGATGAACATGACAGCTCCGGTTGTCAATGATTGCTAAGGAATCAGTCGGTGCTTGCACCCATCATGTCCTTACCAACCATTCACTTCACTCGTCTCATTCACCCAAATGGGTGGAGGTAGGAGGGGTTACATCATTGCCCAAATATGGCCATGGACATGTATGGACAGTACTACCACCACTATCCCCACCCCTCCCCTTATATAGCTGATGACAGGTTGAGGGAGCTGTGATTTAGCTAGTGGTATGTTTGGTATCATCATATGGGCTGGATCATCTGTTTTATTTTTCAACAGACATTGGGCAACAGGTATCCATTTTGACAATGGATTTACAATAAGGGACAATTTTTGGGGGTTTTTTATTTTTTTAATAATTGATTTTGCAAACTTTGGGTGTCTTTATTTCTAGGTTGTAATTTTTTGTGAATGAACACATTCATGTTTTTGGGGGTTTTTAATTTTTTTAATAATTGATTTTGAAAACTTTGGGTGTCTTTATTTCTAGGTTGTAATTTGTTGTGAATGGACACATTTATGTAGTAGGAGAGCAGTATCTGGGGGCATCCATGTTATTAAAGGAGGCTTCCAGGTTCCGATGAACCCCCCACCTGCAGACGTCCACCGCCACCAGCCAGGGTTGTAGGAAAGAGGCCCTTTTCCTCATCAACATGGGGACACGTGTTTTTTGTCAGGTTAGGTGGCCTGGTATGGGTCAGGCTGGTTTTGGGTTAGGGGCACGATTCATTGTAAAGAGTGTGTTTTGGTGCCATTCATTGTGAATAGTGTGATGTGGTGCCATATTGTTAATAGTGTGTTGTGGTGCCATTCATTGTGAATAATGTGATGTGGTGCCATTCATTGTGAATAGTGTGATGTGGTGCCATATTGTTAATAGTGTGTTGTGGTGCCATTCATTGTGAATAGTGTGATGTGGTGCCATTCATTGTGAATAGTGTGATGTGGTGCCATTCATTGTGAATAGTGTGATGTAATGCCATTCATTGCATATGGTGTGTTGTGACGTCATTAATTGTGAATGGTGAGTTGGGCTGTCATTCATTGTAAATGGTGTATTGCAGCACCATTCATTGAGAATAGTGTGTTGTGGTGCCATTAATTGAGAATAGTGTGTTGTGGTGCCATTAATTGAGAATAGTGTCTTGTGGCACCATTCATTATGAATGGTGTGTTGTGGAGCCATTCATTGTGAAAACTGCATTGGGGCGCCATTCATTGTGAATAGTATGTTGGGACACCATTCATCGTGAATTGTGTGTTGTGGCACCATTTATTGTGAATAGTGTGTGTGGCGCCATTTGTTGTAAATGGTGAGTTTGGGTGCCATTCATTGTGAATAGTGTATTGTGGAGCCATTCATTGTGAATACTGCATTGGGGCACCATCATTTGTTTTATTTTCATCAAAGCTTAATTGAACAAGTTGAAGTTAACACTGATTGGCACAGTTGCATCATATATTGTACTCTCCAGTTTTAGTAAATCAACTCCAATGCATTATTTTTTTTATTACAAGCTTTTTTTTTATTGAGAAAATAGTAATACAGTCGTTTGACAGTACATTTGTGAAAATCAAGAAAATAACAAAAAGAAAACAAATAACATTTTAAAGCATCCAAGGAAAAATTAGGCAACATGTGGACCATCAGTATCTAACAGAGCATAACCTGTTTGAAGCGGGGAGAGGGTATATCTGCGAGTTATAATCTTGTGAGGACTGGTTACTCAAACTGGTGTTCAATCTTAAGGTAGTAGGGTATCTCTGTGAGATTTCCAGGCATTCCATCTGCGTTCAAATAGGTGCATTTTATCCTCTAAAGTATATAGAATTCTTTCCATGAGCATAATAGTATCCATTCTGTTAAGAACGGAGGACAGGGGAACTGTGGGGGATTTCCAGTGTAGAGCAATGGCCCATAGAGCTGCTAAACACATAGTGTGGATCGGACATTCTTCACTGCGAAGGACACCCGGAATTGATGCTCCAAGAAGGCATATGGAGAGTGTGAGCTGTACAGGTGTACCAGATATGGTAGAGGCCATGGCCATCACCCCACCCCATAACGGGGAGAGCCGGTCACAGTGCCAAAATATGTGCCTAAATGTACCTGGGAGAGGACACCCCCTAAAACACAATTCGGAGGCCCCAGGAAAGATAGAGTGAAGTCTGGATGGGGTGTAATACCATCTAGTTAATACCTTGTAAGTCGTTTCTCTGATCGATAAGGACCTTGTAGCTAAGTTATCCAGCATTGTGTCCCAGTCCCCCGAGTCCAACTGTTCACCACAGTCCGACTCCCATTTACATTTATAAGGTGGTTCCCCTGGAAATCCAGTGGATAGAGCTGATCTATAAAGCATAGAAATCAGGCTTTTTCCCCTGGGAGAGTCACGGCAGATCTGTTCAAACATAGTAGAGGGAGAGGAGGTTGAAAGGACCAAGTGGGACATATAAAAGTGTCTTATTTGCAAATAATGATAATATTCCCTAAGTGGAATCTGTTTTTGTGTGCGGAGGAGGTCAAATGTAGCGAAGGAATTACCAAACTGCAGGTCTGCCAATGTGACCAAAGAGTTAGAAGTCCACCAAGAGAAACTTTCTGGGTGTTGAAAGGCTATAGTGAATGAGGGTTCTCCTAGAAAGGAAAAGCCTTGAGGTGCAGGCGATACTAATTCAAATTTCAAATTTACTCTTATAGCGGTTCCATAGTAAAAGAGAGTGTGCCACTAGGGAATTCATGGAGGTGATTTTTAGATTAGACTTGGTGGGGGACCAAAGTATAGAAGCGACTCTATAAGGTATGATGGACTACGATTCAAACCTGACCCATTGAACCTTGGAGTCAGGGATATTCCATTGGGCTATCTGGGAGAAACGAGCGGCCAAGAAATAGAGCCAGAGGTTTGGCAAACCCATCCCACCAGACTTTTGGGGGTTATACAGAACATGTTTAGAGAATCTAGGCCGCTTGCCCTGCCAGACAAACCTGTTGACATCCTGTTGTAGCTTATCTATAAAGGGTTTGGGGATAGGGATAGGAAGGGCTCTGAAAAGGTATTGGAGTTTGGGTAGGAAGGTCATTTTAACCGCCGTGACTCTCCCAAGGAATGAAATATGATAGGTGCTCCACAGTTTAAGCATACTCCGGAGCTGGGACATGCATACCGGATAGTTCGCTGAAAAATTGAGGACCAATGTGGTGTGATATAGATGCCCAAGTAGGGTATTTTATTGGTTGACCAATGCATAGGGAAGGCACTCTGGAGAGTCTCACACTGAGCAGGGGGTATGTTTACGGGAAGTGCTGTGGACTTAGTCATGTTGACCGTGAGTCCTGAAATTGAGGCAAATTTAGACAGTAAGGCGAACAAGTTGGGTAAGGAGAAATGCGGTTTGGTTAAGAAGAGCATGACATCATCCGCGTACATGCAGAGATGTGAGGGAGTGGATGCTAATGGGTATCCAGAAATGTCTGGGTGTAGCTTGATGGCAGTTGCAAGGGGCTCTAAAGCTAGGGCAAATAATAGGGGTGATAAGGGGCATCCCTGGCGGGTACCTCTACCCAGTGTGAAAAATCCAGAGTTGCAACCCAGTAGTTTAATTTTTGTTTTAGGGTGATGGTATAGGGCTTGCACCCCTCTTAAAAATTCCTCCCTGAAACCCAGCTGTTGTAGGACCACAAATAAATATGGCCATAGTACGCTATCGAATGCCTTATTAATATCTAGGCTCAATAGCAGGACCTGTTGTTTACGTAAATTGTCATCTTGGAGAACATTCATTGTTAGTCGGATGTTGTCAGCGATGAGTCTGTGTGTGATGAAACCCAACTGGTCGGGAGAGGCTAGAGATTCTATAATGTTGGCCAATCTATCTGCTAGGGCTCAACCAAAGATTTTGAGGTCGTTGTTAATGACCGATATTGGTCTATAATTTTGCGGGAGGGAATGGTCTTTAAGGGGTTTGGGGAGGTCCAATGCATTTTTTAATGCACCATTCCTGTGCTGCTGTTGTGCTTGTGGTCAAGGGCCAGGGTGTGCTGACTGGCAGGGGTGCCTGGATCTCAAGACTGGCAGCAAAGTATACATTCTTAAGCAGATCAAACATTTCTCATTATACGTTCTTTTGCAACAGTGTCAACAGTTTAAAAAAGTAGAAAGTTCTCACTCAGAAAATGTACTTTGTGTGGGAACATTTATTGCTTCTCGGGAAGTTCTATCACTTCTCAGGAAGAAAATAGACCAAAGATGTGTACACAGTGTCAGCCTGCTATTCAGCTGCATAGAATACATGGAGTTGACTTATAGGTTATTTATATATCTACATATCTACTCTGCTCAAGTGACCTGCATTCAACAGCTGCTAAGTAAACACCATGGAACCTTCTCCATATTTACTTAGCAGATGTTCAGTGAGGGTCACTTAAACAGAATAGCTATATACATACCATATACATCAATCCAATGTTATGTATGCAATTGATTACCGGGCTGATGCTGTGTACACATTCCTCCCTGAGAAGTGATATTACTTCCTGAGAAACAATAGACATTTTTCCACAATGTACATTTTCTTAGTGGGAAATTTGTTTTGCACATTCTTTATTTCTGCATATTTCAGGCTAATGTTGGCCTCAAGGTGAATGGGATATGTGTATGTGCCAAACCCACGATATGAGTCTCAGTGTCTTATTGTCTCTAAGACCACCTCAAAAATATAATGCATACTATTATATGTACAAATAAGTGAAATTAAATACAAAAATGGGACACAAATACGTGTCAATAATGTGAATTACCCAAACGCAATACAGATAGTGTGGATCTCTGTGTATAAACCCCTAAAGTGAAAAATTATTTTGTTTCCAGTTTTTTACATAAAATAAAATAAATTATCAAAAAAATATATATTCTGAGACACTCTATATAATGTCCATATAATTATATACCAAAATATTGTAAAATGTCCATATGGTAAATAACACCGGTGAAGAAAAATTTCATGTAAAAGCTGGATTAGAAGTGCACAAATTAAAAATCTTCTCCAGAAATGTAATGTGCTTTTCCCATCACCGAATAAATGAATTGGCTCCTTACCAGATCCAAGCGACCCCCCGTTACAGAGGGTCACCACAGGCAAAAACAATCAAAGGATATCCGGGTAACGGTTCCCCCTCAGGCGATCCCGAATCCTTCACGCAATAGGGCTATGGCTGTTGCTCCAAATGTCACTCCCAACTCAACGTGGTATCACATAGGGAAAAACATAGGCTCCAGATAGTGTAAAACCAATGATTTTAATTTGCAAAAAACGAACGTATACACTTACATAAAAGACTTTAAAAACAGGTTCAAAACAGAGGCGTGCACCGGCCGGACACACGCCAACGCAGAGACCAACCCGTCCTTCCTGGTCTGAAAAGAACAAACACGACTGGGGTGACGTCGACACGTTCGCACCTCCCTACGCGTTTCGTAATAATAACCCCAGTCGTGTTCGTTCTTTTCAGACCAGGAAGGACGGGTTGGTCTCTGCGTTGGCGTGTGTCCGGCCGGTGCACGCCTCTGTTTTGAACCTGTTTTTAAAGTCTTTTATGTAAGTGTATACGTTCGTTTTTTGCAAATTAAAATCATTGGTTTTACACTATCTGGAGCCTATGTTTTTCCCTATGTGATACCACGTTGAGTTGGGAGTGACATTTGGAGCAACAGCCATAGCCCTATTGCGTGAAGGATTCGGGATCGCCTGAGGGGGAACCGTTACCCGGATATCCTTTGATTGTTTTTGCCTGTGGTGACCCTCTGTAACGGGGGGTCGCTTGGATCTGGTAAGGAGCCAATTCATTTATTCGGTGATGGGAAAAGCACATTACATTTCTGGAGAAGATTTTTAATTTGTGCACTTCTAATCCAGCTTTTACATGAAATTTTTCTTCACCGGTGTTATTTACCATATGGACATTTTACAATATTTTGGTATATAATTATATGGACATTATATAGAGTGTCTCAGAATATATATTTTTTTGATAATTTATTTTATTTTATGTAAAAAACTGGAAACAAAATAATTTTTCACTTTAGGGGTTTATACACAGAGATCCACACTATCTGTATTGCGTTTGGGTAATTCACATTATTGACACGTATTTGTGTCCCATTTTTGTATTTACCGTATATACTCGAGTATAAGCCGAGATTTTCAGCCTCTTTTTTGAGGCTGAAAGTGCCCCCCTCGGCTTATACTCGAGTCACCGCTGTCTGACTGCTCGATCAGCGTATCGAGCAGACAGACGGCGGACATTAAAATTCAAAAGCCGCGCCTCCTTCTCCGCCTCCGCCTGTGATAGGCGGAACACTGAATTTCCCAGCAGTCAGTGTTCCGCCTATCACGGACATCCGCTCATTCTCATACTACGGACGAGTATGAGAGGATGTCCGTGATAGGCGGAACACAGGCTGCTGGGAAATTGAGTGTTCCGCCTATCACAGGCGGAGGCGGAATTTTGAATTGTAGAATGGCCGCCGAGAAGAGCGGCGATCCATCGGCACGGCACGGGACGGAGGAGGCACGGGACGGAGGAGGCACGGCACGGGACGGAGGAGGCACGGGACGGAGGAGGCACGGCACGGGACGGAGGAGGCACGGGACGGAGGAGGCACGGCACGGGACGGAGGAGGCTCGGGACGACGGCGGCTCGGGACGGAGGCTTGGGACACAGGTAGGCTGGACACACACACAAGGCTGCACGGACACACACACACACACACACACACACACACACACAGGGATGGATGGATGGATGCACACACACACACACACACACACACACACACACACACACACACACACACACAGGGATGGATGGATGGATGGATACACACACACACACACACACACACACACAGGGATGGATGGATGGATGAATACACACACACACACACACACACACAGGGATGGATGGATGGATGGATACACACACAGGGATGGATGGACGGACACACACACAGGGATGGATGGATGGATGGATGGACACACACACAGGGATGGATGGACGGACACACACACAGGGATGGACGGACACACAGGGATGGACAGCCATGTCTCACCCTCGGCTTATACACGAGTCAATAAGTTTTCCAGTTTTTTGGGGGTAAATTGGGGGCCTCGGCTTATATTCGGGTCGGCCTATACTCGAGTATATACGGTAATTTCACTTATTTGTACATATAATAGTATGCATTATATTTTTGAGGTGGTCTTAGAGACAATAAGACACTGAGACTCATATCGTGGGTTTGGCACATACACATATCCCATTCACTTTGGGCATTTGAGGTTAGCGCAGTTCTCCTTTTTTTCTCTTTTTGTTTAGTGTATTTTTGGTGTACATTTGAATTGCAGCTTCCGACCAATATCATTCCTATTCCGTAGCGCAGTTTCTTCCTCTTTGCTTTTTTAATGTTGGCCTCACACCTGTAGAATTAAGCCTCCTACACACGATCGGATTGTTGGCCAACAAAACCGTGGACTTTCGTCCGAAGGGCATTTGCCCAAACTTGTCTTGCCTACACACAGCCACACAATTGTTGACCAACAAACACGAACTTAGTGCCGTACTACGTTGTTTTTCAGCTCTTTAGCGCCACCCTTTGGACGCCTTCTGCTAATTTCATGTTAGTAGAAATTTGAGTGTCGATTTGCGCTTTTTATTTCACGCTTTTCATTGCGCTTTTCATTTCGCGCTTATCAGTTTGAACTTTTTTCATTTCGCGCTTTTCACTTCTTTTCTGAGCGGCCGTTCATCAACCAGCCATGTTGCGGAATCGGAGGAGATAAGGTGTTATTTATTATTGGCCTTGGAGTTATTGCTTTGACATTATTTTTTGGGTTGAATAATGATTTGATTTGATTATAGTTTCTATATTTTTGGATGCACAGAATGCACTTTTTGGTTAAGTTCTATTGGCAGATAACATGTCTAATTTTATTTGTTTTCTTTTAATGCATAATAAAAAACAATTGTGGAGAATAATACTTGGCTATGTGTTTTACTTCAAATAACAGTTTGGGAGTAGGCAGTTACATTTAAAAAAAATACAATGTAAAATTGACAAGGGACACCAACATAGTTGTATCTTTGATCTTAAAAACTAATAATAGCAAAAAAAATAAAAAAAATAATAACAGTAATGGTGTTGTGGTAACTTGCCCAAATAAAAAAATAAAAAAAAGCATAATAATATTATTCTTGATATCACTAGAATAAAAAAAGCCTTTGAAAATGTGTTTGCAATACTCCATCAGTATGACCAGCAAAGCAGCTTCATTATTATCCCATTAAAGAAGAAGAGAATTGAGCGCTGCCTTTCGAGATTTCATAATTTGCCACGTCACAAATCTTAATTCTCCATTACGAACGCTAGTTTACAAGACCGCCTGCTTCTGGCTTGTCCTTGCTTCCGAGCATGCATGTTTGTACTTTGGACATTTGTCCCACGGACTTGTGTACACACGATCTGAAAACACACATTTGTCTACTGAAAATTTGAAAACCTGCTAGCCAACATTTGTTTGCGGAAAGTCCAACAACAATTGTCCAATGGAGCGTGCAAACGGTCAGATTTACCGACAACAGCCTGTCATCACACAACTCCCGTCGGGAAGTCTGATCGAGTGTATGAGGCTTTACATTCGAACGTTCAAATAAAACGTAAAAAATAAATCACTCGTCCAACCATCTTATGGTGCCTTTTTGGACTTGATTCATTTTGAATGACTTTTTGTTTGAGTACCATGTGAATGTCTTGATTTTTGTAGGATTAACTACTTCTAAATTAACTTTGACAAGGGCATACGCATAAGACTAATTACACTTTTTTTTTTGTCCAGGAGCAAATTCATAGATTAGAAATTCATTTATTCCCATTAGATTTGATAAAAAAACATTACCCTTGTCCTTTAATTTTTTTGCTCTCTCTGGTTGCAACCAATTGTCGAATCTCCCCCTTTAGCTCTTAGAAAATCAAAGTGTAGCACTACCCCTGCAGGAGGTGATGGTGAATGGTTCCCCTACTCACATGCAACATACATTTTCAGCTTTCATCCAGACACAAGAAATCAGTCCATGGGCTTGTTTTTGTTGTTTTATTGGGGAAAACAGCTTGGATAGGGTATAAGGATTATGGGATGGCCAGCTTGACTTGAAGAACAACAGATGGGGACAACCTCCTTCCTATGTACAGAGAAAAAAGATCCTAGTCTGCTCTCCTTGCTAGAAAGACCCGGTCTCTTGGATCAGTGGCAAAGTCCCTTACGGACCAAGAGATCTCGGTCCCTTTCAAAAGCAGCACAAAATATTGAAAAACTGCATGCAGGAGTATCTCCTCTGCTTTTGTAGAACTTCTTCCAGTTCCACCGCCTGCGGGAACTACTAGCCCTCCTTGTTTGCACATCTACCAGCCCACCCGGCTGCTCTGAAGATCTCTCAGGACAAGGGATAAAGAGCTAAAAAGAGTTAAACACAGCACTGTCCTTTGAAAGCTTGAGTGACGTTGACAAGGTCCAAATTGTAATGACTAGACAACTGGATCAGATCATCTCTAAAACTTTAGGAATGTTCCCAATCTGCAGTGGTCAGGAGTCAGAACCTACCAAACGTGTTTCAAGGAAGGAAAACTGAAGAACTGGTGACAGGGTTAAGAGGGGTGAAGGCTCATTGATGCACATGGGGAGTGAAGGTTGGCCCATGTAGTCTGATCCAATAGAAGAGCTACTGGTTCTAATAGAAAGGTTTCAGAACACACAGTGCATCACAGTTTATTGTTTATGGGGCTGCATAGCTACAGACCAGTCAGGGTGTCCACGCTGACCCATGTCCACAGCCAAAAGTGTCTACAATGGGCACGTGAGCATCAGAACTCACCTCAATGCAATTGAAGACCATCATGTAGATGTAGATGATGTAGATGGCCGGGGTGTGTGTGCGTCACTTACCTGGGAAGAAGCTGGCACTAGCATGCGGCATGGGAAGTCCGATCCATGAATGCCCCACCTCGCAGCTTACAGGACTTAAATGTTGCTACTGAAGGCTTGGTGCCAGATACCACAGCCTTACCTTCAAAGGTCTAGTGGTGTCCATGCCTCAACGGGTCAGGGTTGTTTTGGGGACAGAAGGGGGACCTACTCAATATTAGGTGGGTGGTCCTAATGTTATGGCTGATCAGTGTATGCAGATGCAGTCACAGATTCTATATCATTTCTGGGAAGTAGTTTATTGTAAAGTCAAATTATTTTCAGAGATAATATATTGAAATACAGTAGCTGATAATGGGGAGCATTTTGACATCCAGACAGGTCATTATCCACTTCAATATTTATCAGGTGAGATAGAAAATTCAGCCACTCACTGATTATGTCTGTCTGGGAATGTGGTCATTAGATAACTAGCTTTAAAATAATCCTGCCATTAGAGAAATACATTGGCTTCATTACTGCCATCCTTCTTAAAATGCTTGTTTTGCTAACCCATTGGCCTCAATCTTTCTGTAATTTTTGTCAATTCTGTATTATCCGGGGTCAGGCTCTTTTTCCTGAGATGCTTCAGATCCTGTTAGCTGTGCAGTTCTTGACCATGCAGGGAAAACTATGTATTACTTACCTTATCTCCTGCTCCAGTAATGATTTATTTTTCCCAAACCACCGGCCTGTGAGTGGGCTGTGAGTGGACCCTCAGCATCATCACATTCAGTGCAGAACTAATAATTCTGTGCAGTGCTACCCCCATAAGGGCCACTGGATTTTTTGGTCTTCACTCACCTGCACAGCCAGGCAACAGTAATTGTCCTGTAGTTGCACAGAATTAAAGAACCAGTCCAGGGTGTTTGGGTTTATTTTTGGTTTTATTGGACTTGGAGAGCTACAGGAAGGTATGGGATGACCAGAACTGTAACTTGAATGTACCGTAAACTGAGGACTTGGTACTGTCTCCAACTGCTTAAAGTCACTGCTGTCCTCCCATAGGATTAATTGATCAGCTGAACTGGTAGCTAAAAAGGTTCCAAACACTGGATGCAGATGCTCTTTCTGTAGAAAATGCTAATTCACCAAGCTATATCTAAAGGCCCGTACACACGATCGGACTTTTTGACAACAAACATGCAAATTAGCTGTTTTGGAGCAACATCCGACCGTGTGTACGCTCCATCGGACAAACTTTTTCAGTTTTCATCAAACTTTTGTTGGCTGTGCGAACGGACAAACTTTTTGACAACATAAGTCCGATGGAGCAAAGTCCGATCGTGTGTACGCAAAACCATCGGACTTTTGTACAAGGTACAAACACGCATGCTTAGAACCAATGCAAAAGATCAGACAACAATACAGAAGTTGACCAAAGGTGGCGCTAGAGTAATTGAACGTCCTCTTTTGAAGTGTCGTCAGTACGTTGAAATGTCACTACGTTCGTGTTTGTTGCCTAAAAAGTCTGATCGTGTGGATGCAATACAAACTTGTGGACTATGCCCTTTGTACAAAAGTCCACGGGAAAGTTTGTACAAAGTCTGATCATGTGTATGAGGCTTTAGATCCCCAAGCAAGAGGTGTAGGGTGGCTTTACAGGCTTTAATTGGTACTACGCTGACCATTGCTAATGAGCAAGCAGGGTCTTGCACCTGGTTGCTTCTTCTCTATCAGGCACTGGGGGTCAGTGGTTGAAGTTACTCATTCAGGCTCTTTGGAGAACCCTGAAGCTCAAGCGACTGCTGCACAGGCCTCTTGCTGAACAGGTCCTGATCTTGGCTTCCAGGATGACTTCAGCTAAGCCTAGCTGAGGCTGGAAAGGGATGTGAGTCTTTAGCTGCTTCTGATCTTTCTTTCCCTCTAGCTCTGTCTTCTGCCCTGGGGCAGAGCCCCCCAGCACAGGGGTACCCTCCAGGCAATTGGACCCTGGACTCTGCTCCCCTGCTGCCAGGCTTCAGAATACTTATGTCCCCACCTTCTGAGCCGTACCCACCCAGGGATTGGAGGAGACTCCATAAATATTCATGCCTCTCTACCCTCTAGCCAGAGGGAGGTAACGGAGACTCAGCCCTTGGAGCTCTAAACAGCACAACAACAATTAATCCCAGCTCCTCTTCCTACAGAGAGGCTAAACTAAATGTCCCTACTCTGTACACCTGAGGGTGTAGATTTTATCTTTCTCCTGGAGTTCAGCTTTAAGAAGCAGTCCCACCCAGTCATGCAGGTTCACATTATGCCACCTTATGCCCCTTTTTGCCTACAAGAAAAGGAGGACACAAGGTTTTGCTGTCTGTGATGGTGGGACACCAAGTGCCCATCTAATGTGCTTGGCTGTAAAGAGTAACCAAGTCTTAAATATGCACCAGGAGCTATCAGTTGGTACCTTTTCTACTATAACCAAAACATTGAAGTATATTTAAGGTCGTAACTTATTTTTTTAGGATGCAGTGGTGAAGGATAAGAACCACTGTCAGGTTTTGATTGCTATCTGTGTCACCGGTGGGGAGAACTACCGTTCCTATTTGTCCTAGTGACTATAATGAGGGACGATCCAAAATTTTGAGTTGTCATTGTAGTAATGATCCCTTATGGAGCCTTTGGAATTTTTGTTGGCCTTTCTAGCTTTACTGTTGGTGCATTGACTTGCTGCTCCCTTAAAACACTCACACACCAGCAACCAAACGACTAATGTCCACTTTTTCTGGCAAGTTTTATCAACCTGATGTCCAGGAGATAGGGCAGTGGTTGTCAATTTATGAGCTAAAGGGGGCCTCAAATTCAGCCCCTGACGTCTCCAAAGGGCCACACATAATGTTGAATATATGTAATGCTTGAGAGGGCTGTCAGAAACTGCAGACCTAATAGAGGAAATGAGGGCCAGAGAGTGTGGACAGGATACATTTTTGGCTGAGGATATGCTGTAGACGACAAGACAAAACTAGATGCAGGAGCAGGGCCGGATTAACATAGGGGCTATTGGAGCTGCAGCTCCAGGCCCCTTTCTCAAGATAGGCCCATTTGCCCAAAAAAAAAAAAAAAAAGATCGACTTCGAGGATTGTAGTTCGGTGATCAGGAGTCACAGAGACCCCATATTTGGGGGATAGGTAGCTAAAGACACACTCCAGCACATATGGGGCTGCTATCATCTATGGTTCCGGAGATACGGGGCTCTTTGCGCAGCCTGTCAGAATCTACATACAGAGTGGCCAGTTTAAATACAAGCTGGAACACTCTGCAGCAGACTGAGAGGATGATCTCACAGTGCTTATAATAATTATTTGTATATGACTTATGATAATTAACCCCTTGCCATCCAGGTCCATTCTGAGACTTCTCTCCTACATGTAAAAATCATCATTTTTTTTTATGCTAGAAAATTACTCAGAACCCTCAAGCATTATATATTGTTTTAGCAGATACCCTATGGAATAAAATGGTGGTCTTTGCAACTTTTTATGTTACACGATATTTGCGCAGCAATTTTTCAAACTTTTTTTTTGGAAATAAACTGTTTCATTCAGAAAAAAAAACACTAAAGTTAGCACAATTTTTTGTTGTGTACTAAGCGATGTTTTACAATTTTTTACAGGTTACATGTTTAGAGTTACAGAGGAGGTCTAGTGCTAAAATTATTGCTCTCGCTCTAACGATTGTGGCGTATGTAACCTGCATGTATCTGGCTCTGATACTAACCAGTGCCTACCCAGGGACTGACTAGTATCTCTCCCCAGCTTGTCCCCACACACCCTCTCACCTGCTGACCTGTGAATGGGGCAATCACTCCCGCAGTGTTATTGTGTTCTGCCAGTGAATACAATGACTAGTGTTGCTAACTATAGCTGGCAGCACTGATTGTTTTGGGGAAAACCTTTCAGGCTGGTTGTAATCTAGTCGGTTAATAGGTTGACTTGTGTAAAAACAGCTAGCCCATACATAGATTGACTATGGCTGGTCTCTGCTTAATTGGTGTAATTTCAATCCATGTCTGGCCCGCTTAACCACTACACAGTCCCTAAACATCCTTCCGCAAACCTTTAAATTTTTCCTTCCCAGATTACTTCATCCTCCTCTCCTATACATAGTGCCCACTGTCATACTCTCCACACTTCTCTCCTATACATAGTGCCCACTGTCATACTCTCCATACTTCTTTCCTGTACATACTGCTCACTGTCATACCCTCCACACTTCTCTCCTATACATAACGCATGCTGTCATATCCTACATACTCCTCTCTTCTACATAGTGCCTGCTGTCATACACTTCTCTCCTGTACATAGTGCCCACTGTCGTACCCTCCACACTCCTCTCCTATACATAGTGCCCACCGGCATACCCTCCACACTCCTCTCCTGTACATACTACGCACTGTCATACCCGCCACACTCCTCTCCTATACATAGTGCCCACCGTCATACCCTCCCTCCACACTCCTCTCCTGTAATTACGGCTTACTGTCCTACTCTCCACACTTCTCTACTGTACATAATGCCCACTGTCATACCCTCCAAACTCCTGTACATATTGCTCACTGTCATACCCTCCACACTCTTCTCTTATACATAGTGCCCAATGTCATACCCTCTACACTCCTCTGCTGTGCATACTGCCCACTGTCATACCCTTCACACTCCTCTCATGTACATAGTGCCCACTGTTAGACCCTCCACATTCCTCTCCCTCACCTGCACATACTTCCCACTTTTATACCATCCATACTCCTCCCCTATGCCTCTTACCCACAAAAACTGTTCTTTAAAATTATACTGAATATCCTCAATGTTACCAGCTCTAGAATGGGCACACTTTTGTCAGTTCAACTAAAGGAAAGTCCTCATATTTGTTCTGCTCCATTATTAGTACTTATTTAATTTTGTAATTACTATTGTGATGTATAGAGGAACACGGGGGATGTCAGCTACTCTAAATATAGCACTTGTAAAAAAAGCGTTCCTGAAATTATTTTTGAAATGTTGACAACTATGCACTTAGGCACTGCCCAAGGGCCACAGGGTCAGTAGGGGACCCCATGAGAGGCTCCTGTGATATTAAAGCGGTAGTAAACTTTTCTAACATTACTACTTTTTAGAGGCCCTGGGGTAGGTTATGCCATAATGTACAAGTATGCCCAGCCTATTAGCACATTAGGCACACTTAAATTGTCAGACAGAGCCCTCCAGTGCTGTGCTGTGATCAATCCGGCGGGGCCCGGGCACTTCCATCTTCCCCCGGTCTTCCTTCTGGGTTCTGTGCCTTTGGTCACTTGCCTTGGCCAGGCTGCGTTGATGCCATTCCCACACATGCTCATGCGCATCCTCTCTCTCCCATCCCCCCCTTTCTCTCTCATCCTTCCTCCCTTACCCCTCACACCTCTTTCATCCCCTTTCTCTCTCTCTCTTCCTCTTTCTCTCATCCTGCCTCTCTCTCTTTAATTTAATTTGTTATAACAAAAAATAGTTTGCATTTTTATTTAGTTATTGTTTATAAAAGGCCCCACCAAAATCCTCAGCACCAGGCCCATGATGTTCTTAATCTGGCCCTGTGCAGGAGGCTAGTAGAGATCAATGTTATTACCCTAATCAATATTCCCACTACAGACTGCTGAGGTCTGAGGACAGCACATCATATATCAAAGGTCTGCAGGTTGGGCACTAGGAGTTTAGAGGATATTCAAACAGCAACAAAACTTCGGCCCCTCTCACGGGCCGCATGTCTGCCTTCAGGCTAAGACCAGCAATTCTTCAATATGTGCCTTTAAGCTATTACCAGCTGTTGACTCACCATGCTTTCTGAAGATCACCAATAAACAAATTCTCCTGAAGTCCCCACCATAAAGCCATGATGTTTCAGGGTCACTCAGGACCCCTTCCTCAGGCAGGTACTGTTACCACTACTGCTTGAGAAAGAGGTCCTTTGCAGATCAGAAACCTTGTTCTTTGATAGATATGGATTCAACCCAAAAATACTGCTTGGCATTTCTACATATAGAATTTGATGGTGCCATCTATCGTTTCACTGTTTTACTCATATGTAGCTCATGGACTATAGCTGTAAGGCGTGTGTTGGTATACACAAGTATTCTTTAAAGTTGGATGACCTGTGACCCCCTGGCATCATGGACTTGACTTCTAAGAATATGTCATCCAGCCACCCAGAAATTCGGAAATTCTGAAGGTAACCACGCCACATAATTTCATGGAGCTCCTCTCAGCAGCATTCATGACCCACCCATTCCCGGAGGAAGAAGAGATGGAAGAGGACCCGTGGTGTCACATTATCAGACCAACGATCCCTATAAATTATGGGGAAAGACGTTTAAAGTGGCTCTAAAGGTTCAAGTTTTTTTTTAACCTTAATGCATTCTATGTATTAAGGTACAAAGCTTTCTCCATGTGCCCCCCCCCCCTAAATACCTGAGACCAATCTCCATCCAGCAATGTGTCTTTCTCACTCCTCATTGAAAAGAGAGGCAGCATTGGGAGCCATTGGCTCCTGCTGCTGTCAATGACAGCAAGTGAGAATAGAGTAGGGGGGCTTTCTCAATGGACACACAGAGCCAGCTCGGGAGTGAGCATGTGCAAGCTGCCTGCTCTGGGGCGGATTCCGCATAGGAGAGGAGCCAGGAGGTTGGGGACCCCAGAAGAAGAGGTTTTGGGCTGCTCTGTGCAAAACCATTGCACAGAGTAGGTAAGTGTAACATGTTTGTTATTTGAAAAAATATTGCCTTTCAAATCTCCTTAAAGTGGAGGGCCACCCTGAAAAAAAAAAAAAATATAAAAAATTACAAAAAAATCTAAAAAAAAAAATGAAAAAAAATTTTTTTTAAAACTTACCAGAAGTGCCTGTTGCTAGGCACATAATCCTAATCTTCCTCTTCCTCCTCCGCGGAGATCTTCTTTCTTCTCTCCTCCTTGCGGCGTCTTCTGGGTAATGGGTCGTGCTGTGTTCTGGGAACTGTGTGTTCCAGAACACAGCACGTCCCATTCACAAAGCGCTGCGTGACTCGCGCATGCGCAGTAGGAAACGGGCAGTGAAGCCGTAAGGAATGGGTCGGCCTCGGGCGGCCGACATAGCGGGCGCCCTGGACAGGTAAGTGGGCTGATTAAGTCAGCAGCTGCAGTGTTTGCAGCTGCTGACTTTTTTTTTTTTTTAAACGGCCCTCCGCTTTAAGGTAGAATTGGGCTTTAATTAACAGATTTTATCCTTTAAAATATAACTAGTGTAATTATCTGAATATGACTTGGTATCAGTGTCATGCAGTGACAAGTAAGCCCCTCCCTTATGTGTATGTAATCTGCATATTTAGCTGATTTCCTGGAGTCCAGCTTTAACCACTTAACAACCGCCCTATAGCCGAATGACGGCTACAGGGCGGTTTCTTAACTCTGGGAGGCCGTCATATGACGTCCTCCCAGAATTCCGCTCTCGCGCGCCCCCTGGCATAGCGGCCGTTTACCACGTGATCGCTCCATCAAATGACGGAGTGATCACTTGTAAACAAACCGGCGTCATGTTATGACGCCGGTTCCTCCCTCCCCCTCTCTGTACCGATCGGAACAGCAGAGGGGGAAGAGATCGGTGTCAGCAGCGATGTGGGCTGCATCTGCAGTGCCCACATCGCTGCTCACCGAAAATTAACCCCTCAATTCCCTGACAATACTCTGCAATACCCTGCCATTACTCTGCATTACTCTGCAATACCCTGCAACACTCTGCAATACCCTGCAACACTCTGCATTACTCTGCAATACTCTGCATTACTCTGCAATACTCTGCATTACCCTGCAATACTCTGCATTACCCTGCATTACTCTGCATTACCCTGCAACACTCTGCATTACTCTGCAACACTCTGCATTACTCTGCAATACTCTGCAATACTCTGCAATACTCTGCATTACTCTGCAATACTCTGCAATACCCTGCAATACTCTGCAATACGCTGCAATACCCTGCAATACCCTGCAACACTCTGCAACACTCTGCAATACCCTGCAACGCTCTGCAACACCGGCCAATACCCTGCAACACTCTGCAATGCTCTGCAACACCCACCAATACCCTGCAACACTCTGCAATGCTCTGCAACACCCGCCAATACCGTGCAACACTCTGCAATGCTCTGCAACACCCTCCAATATCCTGCAATGCTCTGCAACGCAATACTCTGCAACACCATACTCTGAGATACCCAGCCATACTCTGAGATACCCAGCCATAGTCGGTGATACCCTGCAATACCCAGCCATAGACACCCCCCCTCCCGCCGCCCTCCGATGCTTCTACCGACTCGCCAATACGATCAAATACAGAATCTTTTTTTTTTTTTTTCAGGCTTCCCAGCTTAGAGGTGAGATGCGGGTTCTTATTGACCCCATATCTCACTGTAAAGAGGACCTGTCATGCCATATTCCTATTACAAGGGATGTTTACATTCCTTGTAATAGGAATAAAAGTGATCAAAAAATTTATTTTTGGGGAAAAAAATGTCAAACTAAAATAAATAAAGTAAAATGAACAATAACATTTTTTTTTTTTTTTAAAGCGCCCCTGTCCCCATGTGCTCGCATGCAGAAGCGAACGCATACGTAAGTCCCGCCCACATATGAAAACGGTGTTCAAACCACACATGTGAGGTATCGCTGCGAACGTTAGAGCGAGAGCAATAATTCTAGCCATAGACCTCCTCTGTAACTCAAAACATATAACCAGTAAAAAAAATTAAATCGTCGCCTATGGGGATTTTTAAGTAGCGACGTTTGGCGCCATTCCACGAGCCTGTGCAATTTTGAAGAGTGACATGTTGGGTATCGATTTACTCGGTGTAACTTCATCTTTCACATTATGCAAAAATTGGGCTAACTTTCCTGTGATTTTTTTTTTTAAGCACAAAACTGTTTTTTTTCCCCAAAAAAGCATTCGAAAAATTGCTGCGCAAATACCGTGCGAGATAAAAAGTTGCAACGGCCACCATTGTATTCTCTAGGGTCTTTGCTAAAAAAAAAACATATATATAATGTTTTGGGGTTCGATGTAATTTTCTAGCAAATAAATGATGATTTTTACATGTAGGAGAGAAATGTCAGAATTGTCCTGGGTGCTCCAGAACGCCTGATGGCGCTCCATGCATGTTGGGCCTCTGTATGTGGCCACACTGTGTAAAAGTCTCACACATGTGGTATCGCCGTACACGGGAGTAATAGCAGAATGTGTTTTGGGGTGTAATTTGTGGTATGCATATGCTGTGTGAGAAATAAACTGATAATATGACAATTTTGTGAAAAAAAAAAAAAGTAAAAAAAATCTTGATTTTGCAAAGAATTGTGGGAAAAAATTACAACTTCAAAAAACTCATCATGTCTCTTACTAAATACCTTGGAATGTCTTCTTTCCAAAAAGGGGTCATTTGGGGGGTATTTGTACTTTTCTGGCATGTTAGGGTCTCAAGAATTCAAATAGGCCGACAGTACTTCAGGTGTGATCAATTTTCAGATATTGGCACCATAGCTTGTGGACTCTATAACTTTCACAAAGACCAAATAATATCCACCAATTTGTACTTATTTTTACCAAAGATATGTAGTAGTATACATTTTGGCAAAAATTTATGAAGAAAAAATTACTAATCTGCTAAATTTTATAACAGAAACAAAGAAAAATTCATTTTTTTACAGAATTTTCTGTATTTTTTCTTTTATAGCACAAAAAATAAAAAACCCAGCGGTGATTAAATACCACCAAAAGAAAGCTCCATTTGTGTGGAAAAAAAGGACAAAAATTTCATAAGGGTACAGTGTTGCATGACTGAGTAATTGTCATTCAAAATGTGAGAGCACCGAAAGCTGAAAATTGGTCTGGTTATTAAGGGTGTTTAAGTGCCCAGTGGTCAAGTGGTTAAAGAAGCATTTGAGTGGAGTGATCCATTAGATGAAAAAAGGGCAGGATACTGTTTTTATAAATTGCGGTCGTTATTCGCCAGCCGTGGTTGTATTATGAGGCACTGTGATGGATTTATTACGTGGTGCGCAGGTGCAGCCCTATAAAATATGTTTTTTTGGTCGCCTGCGTAGATTCCACTTCTCTTTATTTCTGAACATCCTCTCATACTGGCTCACGGTTTCCCAGGAATCAGGCAGAGGCACAAAATCGATATTTCAAAAGGACTAAAGGTGACATGCGAGAATGAATCATCGGAATAATCGCTCGGCTGTGAAGGACAAATGAGAAATTATTGCCGCTCTTGAGAATCTTGACTATGTGTGTGTAAAAATAATTGCTCCCTAGTTAAAAAGAACCACTTCAGGCGTAAATACGGAAGCTCCCATTGCTTGCCTCTGCTTCTGAAAATGCTATTTGCTTTGCTGTCATGTTGATCTAATGGCTTTACCTGGAGCAAGTATGCAGCCAGTGAAGTCTTGACGCACCTGATGTACATATACTCCACCAGTTCTGAGGTTTTCAGAGCTCTGCCATACAGTGCAGTCAGCTTGGAGACCTGAATTTTCTCTAAATAAGGATAGCGCCACCTCTGCAGGAGCCACTGGTTACTGGTTCCTCTTATTTCTGCCAGGCAATACATATTTCCAACTTCCACCCAGACACAAGAAATCAGCCCATGGGCTTGTTTTTGTTGTTTTATTGGGGATAGTGTATAGGAGTATATGGGATGTCCAACTTGACTTGAAGAACAACGGATAAGGGCAAACTTGTACAAAATGAAGATCCTGGACTGTACTCCCTCTAGACATGTGCGATTAGTTTCATACAAAACGAAAATTCGTATGAATCCGAAATACGAATTCTTATGCATATGAATTCCATACGAAATTTCGTTTACGAATTTCGGATCCAAATTCATAACGAAAATTCATAATTAAAGAAAAGTTAACAAACCTAAAAGTTAAAAACCCAGGAAGTCAGCACAGCACAGGGATGGTGGGATCCCCTCATAATGATAAATTCACCATAACGAAAATTCGTAATTGTTATGAAAAGTTAATGAATCTAAAAGTTAAAACCCAAGGAAGTCAGCACAGGGATGGTGGGAACTCTATGGGAATTTCTATGCTTACGAATTTCATTCGAAATACGAAATTTCATTAACGGATTTCGGAATTTCAGATCCAAATTAAGAGAAACGTGACTGGTGTTTTGTTCACTAATCAGAGGAAGTCAGCACAGCACAGGGATGGTGGGAACCCCTCATAATGGGTACAGTGGGTGTACACTCAGACCCGGGAACTCAGCACAGGGATGGTGGGAACCCCTCATAATGGACACACAGCAGGTGTACAGACCTGGGAACTCCGCACAGGGATGGTGGGAACCCCTCATAATGGACACACAGCAGGTGTACAGACCTGGGAACTCCGCACAGGGATGGTGGGAACCCCTCATAATGGACACACAGCAGGTGTACAGACCTGGGAACTCAGCACAGGGATGTTGGGAACCCTATGGGAATTTGTATGCTTACAAATTTCATACAAAATAAGAAATTTGTTAACGAATTTCGGATCCAAGTTAACAGAAACATGGCTGGTGTTTTGTTCGCCAATCAGAGGAAGTCAACACAGCACAGAGATGGTGGGAACCCCTCATAATGATAAATTCATCATAACGAACATTCATAATTGTTACGAAAAGTTAACAAACCTAAAAATTAAAGACCCAGGAAGACAGTACCGCACAGGGATGGTGGGAACCCCTCATAATGATAAATTCATCATAACAACTTTCGTTATTTTTACGAAAAGTTTGCGGATCTAACGAAATATGCAGTTCATTTTTGCGCACCAGTTCTCAAAAAGGATATCGGGGAACTGGAGAAAGTGCAGAGAAGGGCAACCAAACTGATAAGAGGCATGGAGGAGCTCAGCTATGAGGTAAGATTAGAGGAACTGAATTTATTCCCTCTTGATAAGAGGAGATTAAGGGGGGATATGATCAACATGTACAAATATATAAGGGGTCCATATAGTGAACTTGGTGTCGAGTTATTCACTTTACAGTCAACAAAGAGGACAAGGGGGCACTCTTTATGTCTAGAGGAAAAGAGATTTCATCTCCAAATAAGGAAAGGTTTCTTCACAGTAAGAGCTGTGAAAATGTGGAATAGAGTCCCTGCAGAGGTGGTTATGGCCAGCTCAGTGGATTGCTTTAAAGCGGGAGTCCGCCGTTTTTTTTTTTTAACCACTTGCTTACTGGGCACTTAAACCCCCCTCAGTCCCAGACCAATTTTCAGCTTTCAGCGCTGATGCACTTTGAATGACAATTGCGCGGCCATACAACACTGTACCCAAATGAAATTTTTATCATTTTTTTCCCACAAATAGAGCTTTCTTTTGGTGGTATTTAGTTACAGCTCGGAGTTTTATTTTTTGCTAAACAAACAAAAAAAGATGCAAAAAAAAAAAAATCATGTTTTAATAGTTTGTTATACAATTTTGCAAACGGGTCATTTTTCTCCTTCATTGAAGTGCGCTGATTAGGCGGCACTGATGGCTGCATTGGTGGGCACTGATGGGCTGCATTGGTGGGCACTGATAGGCTGCATTGGTGGGCACTGATAGGCTGCACTGGTGGGCACTGATAGGCATAGTTAAGGCGGCACTAATAGGCACAGATAAGGCAGCCCCGATCGGCACAGATAAGGCGGCACTGATGGGCAAAGATGGGCACAGATAAGATGGCATGGATGGGTGGCACGGATAAGTGGCACGGATGGGTGGCACGGATGGGCACTGATAGGTACCACTGATAGATGGGACTGATGGGCACTGATAGGTGGCACTGATAGGTGGCTCTGATAGGTGGCACTGCTGGGCACTGATGGGCGGCACTGCTGGGCACTGATGGGCGGCACTGCTGGGCACTGATGGGCGGCACTGGGGTGCAGCACCTTTAAGGAAGATTGTGGGCACTGTGGGTGGCATTGTGGGTGGCACTGTGGGTGGCACTGTGGGCACTATGGGCACTGCTGGGTGGCACTGATGGGGGGCACTTACTTTCATTCAGGATGGCACTGCGGTGGGCAGGTGGGCACTGGCAGGAGGCAGGTGGTCAGCTGTATTGCTGGCCCGTGATCGGCTTTTTTTTTCTCTCCTCGCGCTGTCAGCGCGAGGAGGAATAATAGCCGATTACCGGCTCCGTTCTGTCACATGATCAGCTGTCATTGGCTGACAGCTGATCACGTGATAAGGGGTCGGGATCGACCCCTTGCACGGATCGGTGATCAGGCGAGTCTCGTGGACTCGCCGATCACAGAGCGCGCCGCGCGCGCCCCTCAGGGGGCGCGCAGGCCGCTCGTAACCGGGACGACGTCAATAGACGTAGTCCCGGAAAAGTAGATCCGCGCTAATGCCGTCATTTGGCAATAGCGCGGATCTCAAGTGGTTAAAAGCCAGCAGCTACAAATACTGCAGCTGCTGACTTTTAAAATAATGACACTTACCCGCCCAGCGCGCCCGTGATGTCGGCACCCAAAACCGATCTCTCGATCGTCTCTCGGGTGCTGCCGCTGCCATCTTGGGTATGGGAATCAGGAAGTGGAGCCTTGCGGCTTCATTTCCCGGTTCCCTACTGCGCATGCGCGAGTCGCGCTGCGCAATAAGGATGGTCCCCGCTGTCTCTGGGATCTGTGTGTTTCCCAGCAGACAGCAGGGGACCTTCGGAAAGGGGCGTAGATTCTGCGGAAAAAGGGGCGTACCTTCTTCAGATATCTATGCCGGAAGTGGGTGCAGATACCTGTACTGTACAGGTACCTGCACCCCCCTCCCCCCTGAAAGGTGCCAATTGTGGCGCCGGAGGGGGGAGGGTTCCAATGAGCGGAAGCTCCACTTTAGGGTGGACCTCCGCTTTAAGAAAGGCCTGGATTATTTCCTAAGTGTACATAATATAACTGGGTACTAACATTTATAGGTAAAGTTGATCCAGGGAAAATCCGATTGCCTCTCGGGGGGATCAGGAAGGAATTTTTTCCCCTGCTTTAGCAAATTGGATCATGCTCTGCTGGGATTTTTTGCCTTCCTCTGAATCAACTGTGGGTATAGAATTGGGTATATGGGATTGTATGATATTATTATTACTATTTTTATTTATTTTTTTGTGGTTGAACTGGATGGACTTGTGTCTTTTTTAAACCTGACTAACTATGTAACTATGTAACTGTGAAAGTACAATTTTTTGTTTTTCGTACGGAACAAAGCGGAACGGAACGAAACAAATTTTTTGACGGCGCCCATGTCTAACTCCCTCAAGAAAAAAATGCAGTCTCCATAAATCAGTGGCAAGCAAAGTTCTTTACGAACCAGGAGCTCTCAGTCCTCTTTAGAGAAAAAGCACAAAGTAAGCAGGAGTATAGCGTCTTGTCAGTAGAACATCACACAGTCCTGACGCTTGTAGATTCTATCAGCCCTCCTGGCACTAGCCCACCTGTCTTCTTGTTAAGAATGCCCCAAGAGATTGGGATTTAGCACAACTCTGTCCCGGGAAAGTATGGTACGTCTGGCAGTCTCTCTCCTTGTATGCCCCTGGGTGTGCTGAGATACCCACACTGTGCTTTGTCCCTCCTCTTCTATTCTTCAGCTCTAGCCTGGAGACAGAGCCCCTAGACCTGAGGTTCCCTTCCCACATGACAGCAACCTTAGAACTCTGTCTTCCACCCTTGTGACCCCCATGCTGGCCAGGCTCCATCATATTTAAGGGCTGACCCAGCCACATTACCAGGCCCTTTGCCTGGGGATTGGCCAGATTCCCTCAAGTATTCATATCAAGACTTCCTGGCCACTAACTTCCAGAAGCTTCTCCAAGTTTCTAGATCCCAGGGGAAGTACCAGAGGTCCACCCTGTAGAGCCATCCAACCTGACCTGCCGTAACCTGACCTAATTAAAAACTCATACAAGTACTATAAGTCAACGAAATAAAATAAGCAATGCAGCTTGGTCAACTTCCCACCCTTAGAAACAGCAAATAAACAGATTCTGTGTTCCACACAACATGAATAACAAATAATGGCACTTTACCCCAACAACTATATCTACTGTAAATACTGTATGTCATACTATCCAAACAAGCAATTGTAAAACACAGGACAGAAATTATATGGAAACATTTTGTATTTTGTAGAAGTCTTATTAATATTTTTGCAGTGTTATGCCACGTACACACAACTGGAATTTCCAGCAGATTAGGTCCGACGGACTTTCCGAACGAACGAACTTGCGCACACATGACCGGACTTTCCGGCAGACTAGGTCCGACGGTCTTCCGATGGAGTTACAACGGACTTTCAAATGAATGGACACACTAGACAGGTTTTTAAAGTAGTATATTAGGCAGCTCCGGGGTTCTCTTCTGTCTTCGGGGGTCTCTTCCGACTCCTCCGCTCTCTCCAGCCTCTTCTCCCACTCTCCGGCCTTCTCTAGCACTCTCCGGCCTTCTCTCCTGGTCTCCGGTTCTTCTCCCACTCTCCGGCCTCTTCTCCCACTCTCTGATTCTTCTCCTGGGCTCCTCCGATATCTTCGGCTCTTTAGGCGCTCTTTTGCTAGCTTTGGCCCGGTGTTTACATCGTCTTCTTCCCTCCGGTCTTCCTCCGATGTTGACACAAAGCTCTCTCCCACTGCAATTCTGTGTGCGCTACAACTTATATAGGCATGGGGTGGGTCACCGGGTGATGTCACCCGGTGACCCCGCCCCTTATGACGTCACAGCCCCAGCATGCCCCGGGCGATTACATCATAAGGGGCGGGGTCACCAGGTGACATCACCCGGTGATCCCGCCCCATGCCTATATAAGCCGTAGCGCACAGTGCACACAGCATTGGAACGGGAGAGAGCGTTGTGTCAACGTCAGAAGAAGACGACGGAAAACACCGGGCCACCGCTAGCAAAAGAGTGGCAAAAAAGCAAAAGATAGCAGAGGAGCCAGGGAGAAGAATCGGAGAGCGGGAGAAGAGGCCAGAGAGCGGTAGAAGAGGCCGGAGAGTGGGAGAGAAGGCTGGAGATTGCAGGAGAAGAGGCCAGAGAGAGCAGAGGAGTCGGAAGAAACCCCCGAAGTCGGAAGAGAACCCCTGGAGCTGCCTAATAAACTACTTCAAAAACCTGTTTTTATTGACACTTTTTTCTCCCAGGTGAATGGGTAGGGGTACGATGTACCTCATACTTATTTACATAGGGTGGGGGGCCCCCTTATTAAAGGGGGCTCCCAGATTTCGATAAGCCCCCTGCCTGCAGATCCCGACAACCAACGGCCAGGGTTGTCAGGAAAAGGCCCTTGTCCTCATCAACATGGGGACAAGGTGCTTTGGGGTGGGGGGCGCAGGGCGCCCCCCTTCCCCAAAGCACCCACCCTCCATATTGAGGGCATGCAGACTGGTACAGTGGGGGTGGGTGCTTGCTCATCCCCACCCCCTTTTCAGACTGGCTGGGCTGCGTGCTCAGATAAGGGTCTGGTATGGACCTTGGGGGGACCCCCATGCAGTTTTTTCAGAGTAGGGGGTTCCCCTTAAAATCCATACCAGACCTAAGGGACATTGTCGCTTCTCTCTCGCGCTTGTTGCAATAGGAAAATGTGTTTTTCATATTGCAGCGAGTGCAAGATGTACAGTAGCCTGCAGCCGAGAACCAACGCGATAGGATGACGCTGGAAACATTCTCGCCGGCAGGTACAGTAGCTGCCTGTCGCATTTGGTCCGTCGGACCAGCATACAGACGAACGGGTTTCCCGCTAGTAACTGAGTCCGGCTGAGTTCCCGGCGGGAAGATTTAAAACATGTTCTACTTCTAAAGTCCGTCGGATTTTTGGACAGCAAAGGTCCGATGAAGCCCACACACGATCGAATTGTCCGATGGATTCGTTCCATCGGACCTTTGCTGTTAAAAAGTCTGGTCGTGTGTACGTGGCATTATTCATAATAAAAATAAGAGTAAAAAAATAATTATTGTAATTATTACATTTTATCATCACTGCTCATAGTTATTGTACACTAAATATGAAGTATTCTCATGTATGTTTCCTTCACTCGTGACTCATCTGTCTAGGAGAGGCAATGTGTAGGGACATCTTCAGGGGCGTTGGTAGAATTTTAAAATACTTAGGGCAACCTTTGACACTCCAAGGAGAGTATTAATGCAGTGCTCTAATGAAAAGGCTAAACTGTTGGAGGGGCACTCCCCAAAATCCCTCCCCTCAGCATGAATCCTCTCCTCCCCATCCCCCCTCCCAGCATAAATTACTCCGTGCCCCCAAATTTCCCACTGCCAGCACCAGTCCTATATCCCACCAACCCACTCTTCCAGCACAATTCAGCTTCCCCCCAAAATACCTCCTCCCAGAACAAACTCTCACCCCCCAAAAAAAACACTGGCTTCAGTACAAATCCCTCCCAACACAAATGTCCTTCTCTTCTGGAAATACCTCCCCCAGTCTTAATAATCACCCCCCCCCCCCATCCTCCTTCCAGCACAAACCCCATCTTTATTCCCTCTTCAAGCACAAATCCCCCCCCCCCCCGAACCCACTTTCTTAGCACAAACTATCTCACCTCTGAAATCTCCTCCTCCTAAAAACTCCTCTACCCAATCCCCCCTCCCAGCACAAATCCTCCCCCTGCCTCATCCTTACTCCCAGTACAAAACTTTCTACCCCCCCTCCCCAGGTCATTGTGTGCCCCTACTTCAATTCCTCCCTCCTTGAACTTACAGACCTCACATACAGCGTGGCATGAGAGATGTTCCTCCTTCCAGGCTCAGCCTCATGTTGTGTCATGTGACACTTCAGAGCTGAAGAGGAGCCTAGGGACGGATTACCTTGGCTCACAAATGTATAATCCTGACAGGCAGCCAGCGAGGAGGTATGTTGGCTGCTACAGTGCCTGGAAACTCAGCTTTGAGTACTGAGGGCACCCAGAAAGAGATGCGGGGCACATACCCTTTGTGCCCATCACTGCCAACATCACTGGACATCTGCCGTGAGATGAGATGTGTAGCTGGTCTCCAGATTGGCTAGTCATCTACATTCTGTGGTCAAAAGCCTTTGGACACCTGACCATCACACTTATATAAGTTTGTTGGGCAACTCTCCAAAACCATGGGTGGTAAAATAGAGATGCTTACCCCTTCTAACAGCCTCAACTCTGCTGGAAAGGTTTTCGACAAGTGTCTGTGGAAATTTATACCCACCCATTCAGTCAAAAGAATGCTTTTGAAGTCCAGGTACTGATGTTGGATAAAAAGACCTGGATCACAAATGAATTTCCAACTCATCCCAAAGGTATCCAGCAGGGTTAAGGGCAGGGCATTGTGTAGGCCGTTCAAATTTGTCCACATCAAACTCATTACATGCATCAATTATAGACCTGGCTTTGTACACCTTACCTCAATAATTTCAAGGGCTTTTCACATATTGCCCATTTAGTGTTGATATTGAACTAAACTGCTGGCCATATTGCCACCCTTGTGGCTCTAAGTCATTTTGGCACTCTTGTGGTTCTGGGCCATGTTGCCACCCTGGTGGCTCTAGGCCATGTTGCCACCCTGGCAATTCAAGGTCATGTTACCACCTTGGTAGCTCTAGGCCATTATGCCACCCTGGTGGCCATGTTGCCCCTCTTGTGACTGTAGACCATGTTGCCCCCCTGGTAGCTTTAGGCCATGTGTCCACCCTTGCAGCTCAAGGTCATGTTGCCACACTTGTGGCTCAAGGCCATGCTGCCACCCATGCAGCACTAAGCAAGGTTGCCACTCTTGCAGCTCTAGGCCATGTTGTCATTCTTGCCACCCTGGTAGCTCTAGGTCATTTTGCCACCCTGGTGGCTGTAGACCATGTTGCCCTCCCTGGTAGTTTTAGACCGTGTTTCCACCCTTGAAACCAGCGGCCAAATTGTCACTCTTGTGGCTCAAGGCTGTGCTGCCACCCTTGCAGTTTTAAGCCAAGTTGCCACCCTTGCAGCTCTAAGCCAAGTTGCCACTCTGGCAGCTCTAAGCCATGTTGCCACCCTTGTAGCTCTAAGCCAAGTTGCCACTCTAGCAGCTCTCGGCCATGTTGCCACCCTTGCGGCTGTAGGCCATTTTGTCACTCTTTCATCTTTAGGCCATGCTGCCATCCTTGTGATTCTAGGCTATGTTGCCATCCTGGTTGTTCTAAACCATGTTGCTACCCTTACAGCTCTAGGACATGTTGCCTAATATTTACTGGCCCCTTCCATTCCTTTGGTACCAATCGCTCACTGTGTTCATTTATAACTGAAGCATAGTAAACTGTACTTACCAAGCTTCAGTTTGTGAATAAACAGTGAGCTTCCGTACAGAGAGCTTCCTGTTCATTCATCTGCGCCAAAGCAGAGAAGGGACTGGCCTGGTAATAAGTGACAGGTGTCTGAGACCATAGGAGGTCATACCTGTTTACAGCTTCCCATTGAGGCTTACTACCAAAGCTTGGTTGACCTTTCTAGCAATAGAAGGTCCATATGATCCGGTAAGCGTCGATGTTTACTGAGGTGGTGGGTGTCACTTAAGGAGCTCCGATTTATGTTGGTGTCAGAACTTTAAAGATCATTATTGCTGATGAGGATCTTTTTCGCTATTTTTCTTCACGTGGACTTTCTACGGGTTATTTTTATCAAAATAATTACTTTAATTACGTCACCGTTGGACTAATGGTTATTGAATTGTTTATATCACATTTTCAACTAGCGTGGCTTTTTTGGACATAATGGAGTATTCAGACAGAAATGTCAACTAAATAAAAAAAAAAATGACTGAGGTACTGTGGAAAAAGTGGTAAAACATATACACTAAGTCACGACCCGCTCTCTCCATCACAAATTTTGTAACTATTTGATTATTCGCTGTATTCTCTCCCTTAGAAACAGTAAATAAACAGATCCTTTATTCCACGCAACATGAATAACAAATAATGCCACCTTAACCCAACAGCTATATGTACTGTAAATACTGTCATACTATTCAAACAAGCAATTGTGAATTACTGGACAGAAATTATATGGAAACATTTTGTATTTTGTAGAAGTTTTATTATTATATTTGCAGTATTATTCATAATAAAAACAAGAGTATAAATAAATAATTATTGTAATTACTACATTTTATCATCACTACTCATAGTTATTGTACTCTAAATATGAAGTATTCTCATGTATGTTTCCTTCACTCATGACTCATCTGTCCAGCAGAGGCAATGTGTAGGGACATCTTCAGGGGCATTGGTAGAATTTTAAAATACTTAGGGCAACCTTTGGCACTCCATGGAGAGTAATAATGCAGTGCTCTAATGAGTAAGGCTAAACTGTTGGAGAGGCACCCCCCAAAATCCCTCCCCTTGGCACAAATCTTCTCCTCTCCATCCTCCCTCCCAGCACAAATTACCCCGCGCCCCCAAAATTCCCACTCACAGCACCAGTCCTACCTGCCACCAACCCACTCTTCCAGCACAATTCAGCTTCCCCCAAAATACCTCTTTCCAGCACAAACTCTCATCCCCCCCCCCAAACACAAATTCCCTTTCCCACATTCCTCCTCCTCAGCACAAATCCTCTCCCAACACAACCCCCTCACCACCTGAAAGTCCCGCCCCCAGCACAAATCCCCCCCCCCCAACCCACATTCTTAGCACAAATTATCTCACCTCTAAAATCTCCTCCTCCTAAAATCTCCTCTACCCAATCCCCCTCCCAGCACAAATCCTCCCCCTGCCTCATCCCTACTCCCAGTACAAAACTTTGTACCCCCCCCCCCCACTTCCCCAGGTCATTGTGTGCCCCTACTTCACTTCCTCCCTCCTTGAACTTACAAACTTCACATACAGAGTGGCATGAGAGATGTTCCTCCTTCCAGGCTCCCCCTCATGTTGTGTCATGTAATACTTCATGGCTGAGGAGGAGCTTAGGGAAGGATTACATCAGCTCACAAATGTATAATCCTGATAGGCAGATAGCAAGAAGGTATGTTGGCTGCTACAGTGCCTGGAAACTCAGCTTTGAGTACGTGCCCATCACTACCAACGTCACTGGACATCTTCCGTGAGACCAGATGTGTAGCTGGTCCCCAGATTGGCTATTCATCTACATGCTGTGGTCAAAAGCCTTTGGATACCTGACCATCACACCTATATAAGTTTGTTGGACAGCTCTTTCCAAAACCATGGATGGTAAAATAGAGATGCTTACCCCTTCTAACAGCCTCAACTTGAATTTCCAACACATCCCTAAGGTATTTAGCAGGGTTGAGGTCAGGGCATTGTGTAGGCCATTCAAATTTGTCCACATCAAACTCATTGCATGCATCAATTATAGACCTGGTTTTGTACACCTTACCTCAATAATTTTGAGGGCTTTTCACATACTGGCCATTTAGTGTATTAAAGCGGAGGTTCACCCTAAAATGGACCTCCGCTCATCGGAATCCCCCCCCCCCTCCGGCGCCACAATCGGCACCTTTCAGGGGGGAGGGGGGTGCAGTTACCTGGATAATCCAGGTAACTGCACCCACTTCCAGGCTAGCTCTCTGCGGAAAGGGGCGTACGTTACGCCCCTTTCCGCAAGCGCCCGCCCCCTTCAGCAAGTGCCCCGCTGCCTGCTGGGAAAGACACAGCTCCCAGAGGCAGCGGGGACCGTCCGGATTGCGCCGCGCGGCTCGCGCATGTGCAGTAGGGAACCGGGAAATGAAGCCGAAAGGCTCCATTTCCTGATTCCCATACCCAAGATGGCGGCGGCAGGACCCGATAGACGAGCGAGCGATCGGCTTCGGGTGCCGACATCGCGGGCGCGCTGGACAGGTAAGTGTCACTATTTAAAAGTCAGCAGCTGCAGTATTTGTAGCTGCTGGCTTTTAAAAAAAAAAAAAAAAAAACGCGGAGTCCCGGTGGACTCCCGCTTTAATGGTGTTGCTATGGAACTAAACTGCTGGCCATATTGCCACTCTTGTGGTTCTGGGCCATGTTGCCATCCTGGTGGCTCTGGGCCATGTTGCCACCGTGGCAATTCAAGGTCATGTTACCACCTTGGTAGCTCTAGGCCATTATGCCACCCTGGTGGTTCTAGGCCATGTTGCCACTCTTGTGACTGTAGACCATGTTGCCCCTCTGGTAGCTTTAGGCCATGTGTCCACCCTTGAAGCTCAAGGTCATGTTGCCACACTTGTGGCTCAAGGCCATGCTGCCACCCTTGCAGCACTAAGCAAGGTCGCCACTCTTGCAGCTCTAGGCCATGTTGCCATTCTTGCCACCCTGGTAGCTCTAGGTCATTTTGCCACCCTGGTGGCTGTAGACCATATTGCCCCCCTGGTAGTTTTAGGCCATGTTTCCACTCTTGAATCCAGAGGCCAAATTGTCACTCTTGTGGCTCACAGCCATGCCGCCACCCTTGCACCTCTAAGCCAAGTTGCCACTGTTGCGGCTCTAGGCCATGTTGCCATCCTTGCAGCTCTAAGCCAAGTTGCCACTCTTACGACTCTCTGCCATCTTGCCACTCTTGTGGCTGTAGGTCATTTTGACACCCTTTCATCTTTAGGTCATGTTGCCACCCTTGTGGCTGTAGGCCATTTTGTCACCCTTTCATCTTTAGGCCATGTTGCCATCCTTGCGATTCTAGGCCATGTTTCCACCCTGGTTGCTCTAGACCATGTTTCTACCCTTACAGCTCTATGACATGTTGCCTAATATTTACTGGCCCTTTCCATTCCTTCGGGACCAATCACTCACTGTGTTCAATAATAACTGAAGCATAGTAAACTGTATTTACAAAGCTTCAAGCGGGACTGTACTGCGGAAAAAAATATTAAAAGCCAGCAGCTACAAATACTGCAGCTGCTGACTTTTAATAAATGGACACTCACCTGTCCCGGGGTCCAGCGATGCCGGCAGCCGAGGCCAATCGATCGCTCGGCTCTCGGCTGCTGCCGCCACCATTCTAGGTGAGGGAATCAGGAAGTGAAGCGAATCGGCTTCACTTCCCAGTTCCCTACTGCGCATGCGTGAGTCGCGCAGCGCAATAGGAATTGTCCACGCTGTCTCTGGGACCCGTGTGTGTCCCAGCAGACAGCGCGGCAGGACAGGAAATGGCGTAGTTTCCCACGGGAGTCTATGCCCGGAAGTGGGTGTAAATACCTGTCTTTGACAGGCATCTGCACCCCCCTCCCCCCTGAAAGGTGGCAATTGTGACACCGGGGGGGAGGGTTCCGATCAGCGGAAGTTCCAATTTAGGGTGGAACCCCGCTTTCAGTTTGTGAATAAACAGGGAGCTTCTGTACATTGAGCTTCCTGTTCATTCATCTGCAGCAAAGCTGATGCTGCAGAGAAAGGGATTGTGGAATCTGTGTCTTCAATTCCTTTGTGTGTCTTAAAAGTGAGATTTCAGGGGGCTTATAAGTCACCAAAAGTACCCAGTGGGACTGTTAAAAATGCAGGAAAAAAATTGTAAAAACAAATCGAAATCTAAGTTGAAACTTTTTTTTCTACCTAAATGAACTCCCTGTATTAAGGTAAAAAATGTTTTAGCACTTGCTGCGCCCCCCCCCCCCCCCCCCCCAAAAAAATGGATTGGGGGAATAATTTGTGCTGGAAGGGAGGGATTTGAAGTGGGGGAGAGGATTTGTGCTCGGAGGGGAAATGTGAAGGGTAAAGGATTTCTGCTAGGAGGGGTGATTTTTTGGGGGAAATTTGTTATGGGGAAACCCCCTCAAACTCTGAGGGGGGAGGTTGTGTTGGCGGGCAGGATTTCAGCAGGGGGGGCAGATTTACTGGGAGGAGTAGAAGCTTTTTGATTAATGTTCTCTTTTAACCGGTTCCCATCTGCTGCATGTAGATATATGTCGACAGAATGGCACGGCTGTGCAAATGGGCATACCTGTACGTCTCTTTGAATTTGCCGCCATGCCATCACGTGCGCGCCGCCGACAGCACCCGCGCATACCCGCTGCGAGATCCCTGAGCACCCGCGCATACCCGCGATCGTCTCATGAAGAGGAAGAACGGGGAAATGCTAATGTAAACAAGCATTTCCCTATTCTGCTTAGTGACATTGTCACTGATTATAGCTCCCTGATTATATCGGTGATCAGTGATGTGTCACGCGTAGCCACGCCCCCACACAGTTAGAATAACTCCCTAGGACACACTTAACCCCTACAGCACCACCTAGTGTTAACCCCCTCACTGGCAGTCACATTTACACAGTAATCAATGCATTTTTAATCGCACTGATAGCTGTATAAAATGTGAATGGCCCAAAAATGTGGCAAAATTGTCTGATGTGTCTACCATAATGTCGCAGCCACGATAAAAATCGCTGATCGCCACCATTACTAGTAAAAAAATAATAATAATAAAAATACCATAAAACTATCCCCTATTTTGTAGACTCTATAACTTTTGCGCAAACCAATCCATAAATGCTTATTGCAATATTTTTTTACCAAAAATATGTAGAAGAATACGTATCGGCCTAAACTGAGGAAAAAAAATGTTTTTTTATATATTTTTTGATGATAATTAATATAGCAAAACGTAAAAAAGAATGCGTTTTTTTTCAAAATTTACGCTTTTTTTGTTTATAAACAAAAAATAAAAAACGCAGAGGTGGTCAAATACCACTAAAAGAAAGCTCTATTTGTGGGAAAAAAAGGACGTCAGTTTTGTTTGGGAGCCATGCCGCATGACCGCGCAATTGTCATTTAAAAGTGCTCTGGTCTTTGCCAAGCCAAATGGTCCGGGGCTGAAGTGGCTAAAAAAAAATTTGGTGGGGGGGGGGTTTCCCTGTCAAATAATGCTCATGCATCTTGGGGGGGGTAGAGGGAGGCACAGTTTGGTATGTTTGACCTGGGCTCTGGGTGACTTTGTCCCAGCACTTGCATTGCAGCGCCATTCCGTTGAAGGAACCACGTTCAACAGGGGGTATAATTCCTGCTGCAGCCACAGCATGTGTAAACCAATAGTCACTGTCCCTGCAGCTAAAGGGGGTTGTGGTTGAGTGAGAAGCTCGACTATGGGGTTTTACCGCCCCACAATCCCATATGTGAACAAGTCCTAAGGGCTCATTCACATAGGAACTCTGGCCGTGTGAATGAACCCTTTGTTCATGTGGTTGGAGCCGTCTGTTACTCTATGGGGATGCAGCGGCTGTACGAACACAGTTGCTGGTGGGCTCCTCACCTACCACACTATTCCCAAAACAAATAGTGGGAAACCATATCAAAATTAGGAAAGATCAAAGGTATGATATTTCAAAACGGAACCTGCTGATCTATACCTCTTGCAATCCTCACATCTTTTGCAAATGATTGCGCTTTTTTATTCAAACCCTACAACTATTTATATCAATTACCGTGTCCTTGTGTTTTATATATATAAGGGGTCCTATTCCACAACAGATATTTGAGCTGCCTTCACACAGAGAAATATAGATAATTAGTAAGGTGTAATTAGAACTTCCGGCAATTCGAAGCTGTTATTCTTTCACGTAAAATGAATCTCATTGCCATTTACTTTCTCTCTCCCACAATGCCAGGATCAGAAACTCTCGCCTTCTGCAATTTAATTAACACTTCGTTATGACACAGCCTGTTTTTCTTTGGGAATTACTGAATAAAAGAGGTGATATTTGAACCGTAAAGCGTCATATGCCAGTACGCCGCATATATACCATCAAGGAGGTAATTATTTTTCTACTTACAGGTCTAATTAAACTAATGGATATCACTGCAGCTTAGCAAAACCAGGATGTGTAAACTGTAGGATTAATAAAGATATCTTACAAATTAGCCCATTAGGTGGTAGGAATAAAAGACACTCACTGATCAGAGCAGAGAACGTAGACTGGTGAAATGCAAAGTTTACATAAGAAGTTTTGAAAGTAGCACTTTGCCGTTACAGATACTTAATTTTCAATATATCCTTTCAGATTTCGATATTATTTTCAGATTCTCGTATTCTTTTACCTGTAGTTTTCTTTGAATCACTTATCCTGTTTATGTAAATGTCCCAATTGAACACCAGACATGAGCTAACTCACCAGTGGGTTCCAGAAGTCACCAATCAGCTGGTGCCATCCAAGCCTACTAGAAGTGACCAAAGAGATGGTGCCATCCATGTCTCCTAGAAGTCACCAACTAGATGGTGCCGTCCAAATCTCCTAGAAGTCACCACCCAGATGGTGTAATCTGAGACTCCAAGAAGTCTATATACAAGTGCCAGCTGAACACCAGATATGAGACATCTCACCAGTGAGTTCTAGAAGTCAGCAACCAGATGGTGTCATCAAAGTCTCCTGAAAGTCAACAATCAGATGGTGCATCCAAATCTCCTAGAAGTCCCCAACCAGATGGTGCTGTCCAAGTCTCTAATAAGTCCCCAACCAGATGGTACCATCCAAGTTGCCAAGAAGTCACCAAGCAGTGCCATCCAGGTGTCCTAGAAGTCACTAAGCAGATGGTGCCATCCAAGTCTGCTAAAAGTCACCAATCAGATGTTGCTATTCAGGTCTCCTAGAAGTCACCAACTAGATGGTGCCATCCAAGTCTCCTAGAAATCACCAGCACATCAACAAAATCGTCAATAAAAATAGCTCTCTATCAGGGAATGAGCAAAATTTCGTTTTTGTCTTTCCAACATTTCTGCAAATTTCTGTGATTTCAGGAAAACTTCTCAAATTAAATTAAATGCATTGGTATCAATGGGGAATGTAAAATGTAGGTTGTTTTTGGTGGTTCCAAACCCCTTTTCACGATGAAAGTAAAACAAATTCTAATGCCTGAACACATTTTTGCAACTTTGGCATGTGCTAATAAAACTGTATGTAGCACCCTCTACCTTAGGTTTTTGCTGTCAGTGCAGGTAAATTTAGGCAGGCCTAGCTGGGAGCTAGGCCTGGTTGTTTTTGATCTAGGGGGAGGGGAATGGTTTAGTGTAGCAGCAGGTGACTTACATGTGCATCAGCTTTTGGGCGCTTCCTCTGTTTCCAGTGAGAAGGTTCTGAAAGAGAGGCAGGGCCAAGTGCTGGAGTGACATGGGGTGTATTTGGGATCCCTGACCAATCCCCAACTTGGATTGGAAAGGGGGCAGGCCTCCTATATATACCAATGGTCAGCCTGTTGTCGGGTGGAAGAACTGAATGATGGAGTGTTAGGCTGTCATGGTCTGAGGGAACCCCCTTTCGGGGGAGGGGTTAACTTGGGCTTGGAGCTCGGGAGCTGGGAGGGAGCCTCTCTAGTTTACACGATCATTGAGAAGTGAGGAGCAGGAGGACAGCGGGGAGCACTGCCAGGAAAGTCATTCAGGAGGGATCCATGCCGGGTTGGTGAGTGAAAAGCACAGTGAGAAGCTCTGGAAGAGACATGTCAGGACTGGATGTGGAGCCAGAGGGAGAGACTGTGGTGTTGTTGAAGTTAAGTCGCTGCAGCCAGGAGGGTTGGCAGTATTTGCATTGGACGTACTGGGGGCAGTAGTCCACCAAAGATCAGTTAGCACAATTATCTTCTTAACTAGATGCTGACCGCCGGCCGTCAAATGACTGCCAGGCGGCGCACCTATTGTGGTGGGAGGCCGTCATATGACGGGCTCCCGTTTAAACAGGGAATGCGCGCGATCGGGCATGCGCATCCCTGTTTCTTCAGTGGCGGCGTGTCACGGAGACACCGCTCGCCACCGAAGGGGGTGAACAGCCATTGGTTATGGCTGTTTACCACGTGTTCGGCCGTGATGAAGTCACGGCCGACCACAGATGGTCACACCCTGGCTGTGCACAGCGCATGCGCGCGATCGCGAGCGCGCTGCGCGCGTGTTCCCCGGGAACACTGCTCGTCACCGACGCTGATAAACAGCCATTGGCCGGCTGTTTACCCACGTGATCGGCTGTGAAAGGATCACAGCCGATCACTAAAATGTAAACAAATCGCGGTAACGAGATGTTACCGGGTTGTTCTCCTCCTACCCGAGTACCTGTCACAGTCCATCAGAGTACCTGAGTACCTGTCACAGTCCATCAGAGTACCCGAGTACCTGTCACAGTTCATCAGGGTACCCGAGTACCTGTCACGGTTTAACGGTGTACCCGAGTACCTGTCACAGTCCATCAGAGTACCCGAGTACCTGTCACAGTCCATCAGGGTACCCGAGTACCTGTCACAGTCCATCAGGGTACCCGAGTACCTGTCACAGTCCATCAGGGTACCCGAGTACCTGTCACGGTTTAACAGTGTACCCGAGTACCTGTCACAGCCCATCAAAGTACCCGAGTACCTGTCACAGCCCATCAAAGTACCCGAGTACCTGTCCCAGTCCATCTGAGTACCCGAGTACCTGTCCCAGTCCATCTAAGTACCCGAGTACCTGTCCCAGTTCATCTGAGTACCCGAGTACCTGTCACAGTTTATCTGAGTACCCGAGTACCTGTCACAGTTCATCTGAGTACCCGAGTACCTGTCACAGTTCATCTGAGTACCCGTCACAGTTCATCTGAGTACCCGAGTACCTGTCACAGTCCATATGAGTACCTGTCACTGCCCTTCAGAGTACCCAAATACCAGTCACCAAGCCATCAGAGTACCTGTCACCAGGCCATCAGAGTACCCGAGTACCTATCTCCAGCCCATCAGAGTACCCCAGTACCTATTTGCAGCCCATGTCTCATAGAATATATGTTGGGATGTTTGCTTTCTAAAATGGGGTCATTTTGTGGGTAATTTCACTGTCCTGGTGCTCCAGGACCTTCAAAAGTGTGATGGGTAGGAATGAAATGAGATGTGTCATTTATGCTCCTAGAACGCCTGAACGTACTACTTCAATGTTCGGCCTCTCTATGTGGCCAGGCTGTGTAAAAGTCCTACACATATGGTATCGCCATACTCGGGAGGAGTAGCAGAATGTGTTTTGGGGTGTAATTTTTGCTATATACATGCTATGTGTTAGAAATATCTCATAAATTGACAATTTTGTGTAAAAAAAAAATGCGTTTTAATTTTTTTCCACATATTCCAAAAACTTCTGGAAAAAAATTAACCATTCAAAAGACTCATTATGCCTCACAGATTATACGTTGGGGAGTTTGCTTTCCAAAATGGGGTAATTTTATGGGCAATTCCATTGTCCTGGTACTCCAGGGCCTTCAAAAGTGTAATAGGTGGTTGAGAAATGAGATGCGTCATTTTTGCTTGTAGAACGTCTGAAGGTACTACATCAATGTTGGTGCTCTGTATGTGGCCAGGCTGTGTAAAAGTCTCACAAATGTGGTATCACCGTACTCGGGAAGAGTAGCAGAATGTATTTTGGGGTGTAATTTGTTGTATGCATATGTTGTGTGTGAAAAATAACCTGATAATATGACAATTTTGTAAAAAAAAAATAATAATAAAAAAAATCTTCATTTTGCAAAGAATTGTGGGAAAAAATGACAACTTAAAAAAACTCATCATGCTACTTACTTAATACCTTGGAATGTCTACTTTGTAAAAAGGGGTCATTTGGGGGGTATTTGTACTTTCCTGACTTGTTAGTGTCTCAAGAAATGAGATACACCTGATGTACTGAAAGCCTGATCAGATGTGATCAATTTTCATTGATTGGCACCATAGTTTGTAGACTCTATAACTTTCACAAAGACCAAATAATATATACTAATGTGGGTTATTTTGACCAAAGATATGTAGCAGTATAAATTTTGGCCAAAATGTATGAAGAAAAAATTGGTCTGGTCAGGAAGGGGGTGTAACTGTATTGAGGTGGTTAATCTAAAATGGTTACTAGGAAAATGTTAGGACTTATTGAGGCATATCCATGGTTACTAGGAAAATGTTAGGACTTATTGTGAGGCCTAGCCATGTGCTAACAGTGACAGAAATCTAGAGTGGGACATTGAGAGGAAAGCAGGTCATCTCAAGTAGTGTGCTAGAGGAGATGTAAAATAGCAGAGACTATCAGTTTAGATTCAATTTATTACCATTACTAAAGATTCATCATTGGGCATCCTATGTCTCTTTCCCCCATCCAAGTTTAATCTCCAAATCAAAACAACAATAACAAACAAGAGACTGTTCATTGCCTGCAGAAGTGTTCCTAAAATGGATGTCTGACCAACAGGTTGATGTGTGGATGTTGAAACACGCAGCAACCCCACAGGGGTACCACTACATGTACATATCATGGCAACTTCTTACTGTATCCAGGTGAATTATACCTTGTTTTTATACCTTGAATTATACCTATCACTGTGATAGCCAATCACAGGCTATCAAAGCAATCAGCTGCCTGGGAACCAGTGCTTCAGGTTCTTAATCGTTAGTACAAGGAGTTAGTTCCACTTTAAGGCCTCATGCACACTAGGGTGGCACAATGTTGTAGTGGGTAGCACTCTTGCCTAGCAGTAAAAACGGTCCCTTTGAATCCTAACCATGACACTACCTGCCTGGAGTTTTCATGTTCTCCCTGTGCCTGTGTGGGTTTCCTCTGGGTACTCTGGTTTCCTCCCACACCCCAAAGACATGCTGGTAGCTTAATTGGCTTCTGTCCAAAATTGGCCCTAGTTTATGAATGTGAGTTGGGGACCTTGGATTGTTGGTTTGTTGAGGGTAGGGACTGATGTGTGGGGCGCTGCATAAAATTGTTGACGCTATATGAGTACCTTAAATAAATAGTAATATAATAGATGATCAATCATCTTGATGAGACACAATGTACAGGGATAGGGACAATTGAAGACACTCACTCAGGTTGGACTGGTGTCTTTATTCAACCTTACTAGCTATGTAACCATGCATTAGAAATACAGCTTTTAAGGGTGTTTTTATTTGTTGTTGTTGTTTTTTTTTTCTGCCTCTAAGGCTCGGTTCACACAGTACGCGGCACGACTTGCAGCGCCGCGACCTGCCGCGACCTCAGCGGCGACTTGCAAAACGACTTCTGTATAGAAGTCAATGCAAGTCGCCCGAAGTCGCCGCAAAAGTAGTACAGGAACCTTTTTTCTAAGTCAGAGCGACTTGAGTCGCTCCTATTAGAACGGTTCCGTAGTACAGAACGGGGAGCGACTTGTCAGGCGGCGAAGTCGCCTGGACAAGTCGCCCCTGTGTGAACCGAGCCTTAGTGCCCTTCCGTGTTTGTATTTATATAGAGCGGGGTATTGAACTAAAACTCACAGAGATCCGATCAGTAAATCTTTCTTCCACCAGAGGTCTGAATTGCATGTTTGTCCAATGACTCAGGTCCTTCACATCACAGCCCCCCTCCTCTATATCAAGTTCTTACATCAGTATCCTCTGTAGTGTTCTGTACCCTCCTTGACACCTCCCTCCTACAGCCCTGTCCCCCACAGCAGTGTTCTCTGCCCCTCCATCACCTCCCTTCCTTTATCCCTCTCAAATCACCCCCCCCCCACAGCAGTGTCCTCTGCCCCTCTAACTTCACCTCCCTCCCACAGCAGTGTCCTTTGTCCCTCTCAAATTACCCCCTCTCTCCCCCACAGCAGTGTTCTCTGCACCTCTCACATCACCCCCCACATTAGTGTCCTCTGCCCCTTCATATCACTCCCCCTTTACATTACCCTCACAACAACACTGCCCCCCCCCTACAACCCCCCTTAGCTACAGTAAGGCTTTCTTCCCCTTTACATCACCCCCACCACAGTAGGGCTAACAGTCCCGACATTTGTGCTTTCTGCCCTTCTACATATCCTCCCCCCACACAGTAGAGATCTCTGTCCCTTTACTTCACCACCTCCCCCAGTAGTTCTTTCTGCCCCCTTCAATCCCCCCACACACAGGAGTGTGCCCTGCCCCTTTACATCACACCCCCCCCTTTCTGTCCTTTCTGCCCCCCTGGGTGCAGATGGGACAGTGATTTGGTCTAGATATGGACCGCGGTCCACCATTTAGTAGTGCCTGATATAGAGAATATACAGTTGCAAGAATAATTTTCCATAAAATGTCATAACTATTTGTGATGTCATCAGGCCGCTCCTGCTGATATCACGTTGATGAAATGCATTGGGTGGAGCTTTCTTACACCATCTATGTTACTACCGGTTGTACCTTTCCGGTCTGTGGAACACAGGAGCGCCTCGGAAATATTGTAAAATGCTGTCATAGGCATCTACTGTGAAAGTGTTACTACTAGATTTTATATTACTGCAAATAAATTATAAAACTCTATTTTAGTATCCCTTGGGTCTGTTCCATGTTAAATGGGTTGGTCTCTGGAAGGCTGCCATCTAGACATCTATAAAGAGTAAGAGAAGACCTGGAAGAGAGATCCCTGAGCACTTTTTTGACCCATTTAGGGGTCATGGATCAATGGTGAGTGCAGTGTTCATAAGGAGGAGAACAGGAACACATACACTGGAGTAGCTATTGCACCTTGATGTTAGCCATAAGTACTGAAACCCTTTTATTGGCACTTTATAAGCACTTTTAGTGGACTTTTTTATGTTGTATATAATTATATGAACTTTCGTTATGCACTTTATCTGAATTATGTGGCAAGAAGGACTCTTTGTAATTTCACAATATGTATTGCATGTGATAGTATTAGGAGGGGGTGCATTGTGGCACCAGGTTTTGTATATTTGTACATTAATGTTCATACTAGTACTAGATCAGTCTTGAAATATTTGCACATTGGTATTTATAGAGACAAAATGGAGGGAGGTGTATTATAGCGCCGCACCGATATATGAGTTTTCTATTAAACAGAATTATATCTTTTTAATATATTTGGGGTGGAGGCAGCTATTTATTAAAACTTACCATAGCGCAGGATTTATTTATTTTTATATTTTACAATGTGCTTAAAGCTGATAACACACAAACAAATCTAATCTCTTGTGTCTTTATTGAACACACCCATTAAACATTCACATTGCTGTGATCTGTTCTTGGAGGGAGGTTTGCTTCCCTTCACTGTCCTTAAAGCAAAATATATGCAGCTCGTGCCCAGTTCTTGGCCCCCCGGAGGCTAGGTATGGATCCCATTGAGGAGTTGTTAGTGCAAGAACAGTTGTCAAAGCCATTATCTACTCTCTACTTGGCTTTACTGAGTGTTGAATCTCCCGTAATGGATAAGCTTTGGAATCAGTGGAAAACTGACCTTCCAGACTTAGACTTTGCACACACAGTCGGACATTCAGATAACCAAATCCTTTGGATTTTGTCCAAAACTGGTGTTGCATAAACACGGTCGGACAAAGTTGTCGGAAAATCCGATCGTTCAGAACGTGATGACGTTATTTTGTTACGACGGGACTACGTTCAGGCTAGTAGCCAATAGCTTTGGTCTAGGAATTTGATCTGAGCATGCGTGGCACTTTGTCCGATCAGAATTCTCTACAAACGATCGGACAAAGTCCGATCGGATCATGTTGTCGGAAAATTTTACAACCCAGCTCTAAAACTTTGTCGGTCGGATATTCCGACGGAAACAGTCCGATGGAGCCCACACACGGTCGGATTATCCGACAACACGGTCCGATCTGACATTTTACGTCGGAATGTCCGACCGTGTGTACAAGGGCTTAGACAGGGAAGATTGGGAAGATTGTTTAGAAGATAGCACTAGATTGTTGATTTCATCAAATGAAAAGTTGATACAGGTTATATTTATGCACAGAGTCTACTATACCCCTCAGGGACTGCACAGAGTTTACCCTCAGAGATCACAAGACTGCCCTAGATGAGGAACGGTGTGGAAACATATATTCATATGTTCTGGAGCTGCCCGGGGGTTGTTGGGTACTGGGAGGAGGTAGTAGAGCTTTTCAACAGTCGCCTCCAGCTGACTCTCCCGATCTCTCCGGAATTGGCTCTGTTGGGAATCCGGGACGATGAACAGAGGTCCCTCTGTACTAAACTATTGATGGGTTGTTGTTTCCTTAATCTGTACTTTGCACCTGCCAAAATGTCCACTTGTACTATGTCCTTTAATTTAGCCCATACTTGTTCAATCTGTACCATGCCTTTTTCTATTTGTTCTGTTTCAGTAAAGGAAAAAAAAAAAACATTCACAGTGCTGGGGGGAAAAGTATGTTAACCCATAAACTAATTAATTCCATGACAGCTAACTGGAGTCCGTAGTTTGTACAACTGGAGTCTAATTCATGAAATGAGTTTGGAGGTGTGGTTTACAGCTCCTTTGTTTGATAAAAGAGACTCATACATTTTAAGATTGCTAGTTATAAGAAGCATCAGCTGATGTGAACCATGCCTCACAAAAAGGAGCTTTCTGAAGACATACAATCAAGAGTAGTTGGGTACAATATTTTTGTCTGAGGTTTCAAGGTTACATGTAAGCCAAATACAAAGAAGATAACAATGGAATTCTAAATAATATATTTTGTAATAATTACAATATATCATCATTGAAATTAGAGTATAAAAAAAGAAATGAGTGAAGAGGATGAATAATTTATAGTTTAAAAACGTTTGGCTTTTTACCTGCTTTGTAACATTACAGTTCAATGTTTAGTTTAGTTTTAGTTTTAGTTTTAGTTTAGTTTTTAGTTTAGTTCAATGTTTTTTTTTAAATCTGAATGATATACGATGGATCAGAACACAATAGTCTAAGTTGGTGAAGTAAAATTAGAAAAATATATACATAAAACTATTTTTCAGAAATAAAATAATGATAATTGGCATGTGTGTATGTATTCACCCCCTTTGCTATGAAGCCCATAAAAATCTCCAGGTGGAACCAATTACCTTCAGAAGTCACATAATTCATGAAATGATGTCCACCTGTGTGCAATCTAAGTGTCACATGATCTGTCATTACATATACACACCTTTTTGAAAGGCCCCAGAGGCTGCAACACCTAAGCAAGAGGCACCCAGGGGCAGACTGACAACTCATGGGGCCCCCAGGCAATAGGAGATTATGGGGCCCCCAGGCAATCAGAAATTATGGGGCCACACAGTGTACAATCATGCAGTATACACAGACATGTTTCTATTGGCTGAGAAGGTACTGTAGAGGTGGGGCAGCTATAATCTAAGGATTTTTAGACCAAAAGGATGTCGGTAAGAGACATTTCAGAGACAGATATTTAAAAAAACACAGATTCTTACATACTGTCCCTGGTTTTACTGAGGCTGGCAACCCTGATGGGGCCCCCTAGTGGCCTGGGGCACTCGGGCAGTGACCGAGTGGCCAAATGATCAGTCCGCCTCTGGAGGCAACACTAACCAAACACTGCCATGAAGACAGAGGAACTCTCCAAACAAGTAAGGGACAATGTTGTTGAGAAGAAAAACAGTTGATCTGCACAGGGCTGGAAAGGGATACAAAGCAATCTCAGAGTGTTTAGGTATCCAGCAGTCAACAGTTATGCTACGTACACACGACCAGACTTTTCGACGGGCTATGTCCGACGGTCTTCCCGACGGACTTTCGGCACAGTTCCGACGGACTTTCTGAATGAACAGACTTGGCCACACAAAAGCACACCAAAGACCAACGGATTAGAACGTGATGACGTACGACCGGACTAGAATAAGGAAGTTCATAGCCAGTAGCCAATAGCTGCCCTAGCGTCGGTTTTCGTCTGTCAGACTAGCATACAGACGAAGAGATTTTTCGAATGGCCTCGAGTCCATTGGAAAGATTTGAAACATGTTTTAAATCTAAAGTCCGTCAGATTTTTAGACAGCAAATGTCCAACGAAGCCTACACACGATCAAATTGTCCGGCGGATTCGTTCCGTCGGACCTAGTCCGTCGAAAAAAGTCTGGTCGTGTGTACATGGCATTAGACAATTTGTGTAAAAATGGAGACAGTTTAGTACTGTGGTTACTCCTCCTAGATGTGGGCACCATGCCAAGATCACTCCCAAGGAATAACGCAGAATCCTAAATAAGGTAAAGAAGAACCCATGAGTAATCACTGGAACTGGCAAACATCGCTGTTCCTGAGTTTATCATATGTAAGTCGTTAAACAGGCAGGGTATCAATGGCAGAACACCACAGAGGAAGCTACTACTCTGCAAAAGAAAACATTGCAGCTCACTTGAAGTTTGCCAAAGAGCACCTTGGCAAACCGCCACAGTACTGGGAAAATGTCTCGTGGACTGATGAAACAAAACTTGTTTGGGAAGAATGCTCAGCATTATGAATGGCACAAAAATGGCATAGCTTTTCAGCATAAAAAAAAAAATCATCCAAAATGTGAAGTATAGTGGAGGGAAAATCATGATTTGGGCTTGCTTCACTGCCTCAGGAGCTGGACCACTTGCTATCATCAAGGGGAAAATGAATTCCCGAGTTTGACAAAATATCCTACAGGATCATATCACAGTGGCTGTCCTCCAGCTGAAGCTCAGTAGAAGTTGGGTGATGCAGCAATGCAATGACCCTAAGCATTGAAGTAAATCCACCACAGACTGGTTTCAGAAAAAGAAAATGTGGCTTTTGGAGTGGCTCAGTCAGAGCCCAGACCTTAACCCCGTAGACATGCAGTGGAATGACCTCAAGAGAGCCATTCACACCAGACATCCTGCAAATGTTTCTGAGCTGAAGTCATTTTGTAAGGTGGTTAGAAATTTCTAATGGTTAGAAATTCCAAATGTTGTGCAGGTCTAATCCAGAGCTACCAAAAGTCTTTGCTGCCAAAGAAGGTTTGACCAGCACCTAACTCCAGGGGTTCACATACTTTTTCCTCCAGCACTGTGAATGTTCAATGAATGTGTAGTACCCTGATGTTTAGGCAGGGTTGCTCTTAAATTTATTTGCCAAGTGATAGCTGCCTTGGCCACTTGTCAGGAGGTCAATTGATTTCCCCCCCATTTCTGTAATTGCTCCACTTCTCTCTTCTGTCGTTAGATGGCCGGGTATCTGGTGAGTGGTGACATTAGATAAGACAAGGGCATTGTAAGGACAGATTAGGCATGAATGGGGTGTCTCAGCCAATGGGCAGAGAGTTTCTTGGGTCCCTTGGTCTGCTGGGAGAGCCTATATATTTGGGTGGAGTCAGGTGATCGGGGATCTATCTTTGTCACCTGGATGGCTGTCTGGGTCGACGTGTGCTGTATTGCCCAGGGCTGCTAGGCCAGAAACTTAAGGCCTATACCAGGAACATCTGGCTGAGGGTTTATCCAGAAGCAAGAAGCAGTATAGGGTTGGGACTGTGGGCTTGTAGTCCAACCAGAAGTAACGGTGCTGGAGAACCTGTCGTGGTCCGAGGTCGAGGAGGAAGCTGTTGCCACTAAGGAACCATCAACCTTGTTATCGGAGACCAAGTACCAGAGTAGGATTCTCACCAGCCAGGGATGGCGAAGAAGTGGGAAAACTTCAGCAAGCGCCAAGCCAGGGACCTAGCCAGTGGAGGTGATGCTTGGAGAGCATTATTGTGTGCCAAGCCAGGGACCAAGCAGGCCAGTGGGGTGATGCTTGAGGAGTATCTGTGAGTGCCAAGCTAGGGACCCAGCACAAACGTGGGGGTGACGCTTGAGGAAAATACTGAGTGAGAAGATTGGAAGAGCTCAGAGGATCCAATGGCAAGTGGATCAGGAAAACCAGCGAAAGACTGGGAGCTCAGTGGAGTAAAGTTCTACCGTAGGTGATTGTAGAAAAAGTGAAAGAGTTAGTTGCAACCTTTGTTAGAAACTGTTACAAGATCGTTGCCATAGGAGACAGCGTTCCTACTCATGCAGACGTGGTGTCTAGCTGGATACCTTTCCCTGCATGGCTGTCTGCCTATAGAAGTCTAGGAGTCTGCCAATTGACATTGCATCTACTGTACTTAACTTTGTCCTGGCCCCAACCCTCTCTCCCACAGTTCTGTTTAAGAGACAATAAATCTTTTTGCATTCAAGAAATGTCTGGCTCCCATTATTCCACCTTGCATTACACCTACCATGCCTTGTAACCAACTTTATATAGAAGATGTCAGCTGTCCCTCACTCTGGAGATCACCGGTAGGCCTAAAGAGGCCTGGGGCTTTGCTATAGGTGTATTCAATAAAGACAGGAAACATTAGAATTGTTTGCGTGTTATCAGCATAAGCACGCGTGTTTGTCCATTGTTGTGATTTAGGCCCCTTTCACACAACAATTTGGATCAGGTCCACCTGTCAGTTTTTCTGGTGGACCTGATTGGACAGTCCAATTATCCCTATGGACCAGCGGGGGTAAATGGACTTGTGTCCATTTACAGCAGCCTACCTTTGATCTGGTGTGCTAAAAACAAATGGAAAGAGATCTTCTCAATGTGGGTGTATCCCATCGGAGGTAGTTGGGTGTAATTGGACAGTGGAGTCCCATAGAGCAGAGCGGGCTCTGTCCATGTCCGCTCTGCATGACTGAGCAGACATGGACCTGTCATCTGCCCCATGTGAAAGGGGCCTTAGATGAGGACCAGATCACGTTTTTAAAACAAATTACTGCAGAAAGCCAGTTAATTACATCTATATATACATACACACCCTGTATATTTATTCATGCATTTTTTCCTCTCTTTTTACACTTTCTTTTCAGTGTAGATCAGATCCAGAGCCCCCGTGCAGCTGTTCAACAGCAGATCTCTTCTAATAGTGATGTACTCCTGGCTATATTCTACTGCTGCAGGGAAAGGCTGGACAGAGATTAACAACTCTGGCAGAGCACAGGAAGTGCATGACATCATTACAATTCCGATGTCAACAGCCAATGTCCCTGTACAATTTTAAACCGGCACCTGGGACTCAAGTGTTTAAGGCTAATTTCACACCGAGGCATTTTTCAGGCACTAAAGGGCTAAAAATAGCGCCTGTAAAGTGCCTGAAAAATGCCTCCCCTGCAGGTAATTGGACATACAATGGTTATAGGGGTCCAAGTCCTGCCCTGGGAGAAATGTATCAATAAAAAAGAAACTTGTGAAAAATGTAATTTTTAACCGCTTGCCGACCGCCTCACAATATACCGGATTTATCGGCGTATAACACGCACCCCAAGTTTAGGAGGGAATTTTAAGGAAAAAAACTTTTAGGAGGGAAGTTTAACCACCTCAGTACAGTGCAGTTACACCCCCTTCCTGACCAGACCAATTTTCAGCTTTCAGCACTCTCACACTTTGAATGACAATTACTCAGTCATCCAACACAGTATCCATATGAAACTTGCGTCCTTTTTTCTACACAAATAGAGCTTTCTTTTAGTGGTATTTAATCACTAGTGGGTTTTTTATTTTTTGTGCTATAAATAAAATAAAACGTACATTTTGTGAAAAAAATGCCTTTTTCTTCGTTTCTGTCATACATTTTTGCTAATTAGTAATTTTTCTTCATAAATTTTGGCCAAAATTTATACTGCTACATATCTTTGGTAAAAATAACCCACATTAGTATATATTATTTGGTCTTTGTGAAAGTTATAGAGTCTACAAACTATGGTGCCAATCACTGAAAATTCATCACTTCTGATCAGGCCTTCAGTACATCAGGTGTATCTCATTTCTTGAGACTCTAACTAGTCAGGAAAGTACAAATACCCCCCAAATGACCCCTTTTTACAAAGTAGACATCCCAAGGTATTAAGTAAGTAGCATGGTGAGTTTTTTTAAGTTGTCATTTTTTCCCACAATTCTTTGCAAAATGAAGATTTTTTATTTTTTTTTATTTTTTTTTACTAAATTGTCATATTATCAGGTTATTTCTCACACACAGCATATGTATACAACAAATTACCCCCCAAAATACATTCTGCTACTCTTCCCGAGTACGGCGATACCACATGTGTGAGACTTTTACACAGCCTGGCCACATCCAGAGCACCAACATCGATGTAGTACCTTCAGACGTTCTACGAGCAAAAATGACGCATCTCATTTCTCAACCACCTATTACACTTTTGAAGGCCCTGGAGTACCAGGACAATGGAATTTCCCATAAAATCACCCCATTTTGGAAAGCTAACACCCCAACGTATAATCTGTGAGGCATAATGAGTCTTTTGAATGGTTAATTTTTTTCCAGAAGTTTTTGGAATATGTGGAAAAAAATTAAAACGCATTTTTTTTTACACAAAATTGTCAATTTATAAGATATTTCTAACACATAGCATGTATATAGCAAAAATTACACCCCAAAATACATTCTGCTACTCTTCCCGAGTACGGCGATACCACGTGTGTGAGACTTTTACACAGCCTGGCCACATACAGAGCACTAACATTGATGTAGTACCTTCAGACGTTCTATGAGCAAAAATTACGCATCTCATTTCTCAACCACCTATTACACTTTTGAAGGCCCTGGAGTACCAGGACAATGGAATTTCCCATAAAATTACCCCATTTTGGAAAGCAAACACCCCAACGTATAATCTGTGAGGCATAATGAGTCTTTTGAACGGTTCATTTTTTTCCAGAAGTTTTTGGAATATGTGGAAAAAAATTAAAACGCATTTTTTTTTTACACAAAATTGTCAATTTATAAGATATTTCTAACACATAACATGTATATAGCAAAAATTACACCCCAAAATACATTCTGCTACTCCTCCCGAGTATGGCGATACCACATGTGTAGGACTTTTACACAGCCTGGCCACATAGATGGGCCAAACATTGAAGTAGTACGTTCAGGCGTTCTAGGAGCATAAATGACACATCTTATTTCATTCCTACCCATCACACTTTTGAAGGTCCTGGACCACCAGGACAGTGAAATTACCCACAAAATGACCCCATTTTGGAAAGTAAACACCCCAACGTATATTCTATGAGACATGGGCTGCAAATAGGTACTCGGGTACTCTGATGGGCTGGAGATAGGTACTCGGGTACTCAGGTGGACTGTGACAGGTACTCGGGTACTCAGATGGACTGGAACAGGTACTCGGGTACTCTGATTGCCTGGTGACAGGTACTCGGGTACTCTGATGGCCTGGTGACAGGTACTCGAGTACTCTGATGGCCTGGTGACAGGTACTCGGGTACTCTGATGGCCTGGTGACAGGTACTCGGGTACTCTGATGGCCTGGTGACAGGTACTCGGGTACTCTGATGGCCTGGTGACAGGTACTCGGGTACTCTGATGGCCTGGTGACAGGTACTCGGGTACTCTGATGGCCTGGTGACAAGTACTCAGGTACTCTGATGGTTTGGTGACTGGTATTTGGGTACTCTGAAGGGCGGTGACAGGTACTCAGATGAACTGTGACAGGTACTCGGGTACTCAGATGGGCTGTGACAGGTACTCGGTACTCTAATGGACTGTGACAGGTACTCGGTACTCTAATGGACTGTGACAGGTACTCGGTACTCTAATGGACTGTGACAGGTACTCGGTACTCTAATGGACTGTGACAGGTACTCGGGTACCCTGATGGGCCGTGACAGGTACTCGGGTATCCTGATGGGCCGTGACAGGTACTCGGGTACCCTGATGGGCCGTGACAGGTACTCGGGTACCCTGATGGGCCGTGACAGGTACTCGAGTACTCTGATGTGCCGTGACAGGTACTCGGATACTCTGATGTGCCGTGACAGGTACTCGGGTACTCTGATGTGCCGTGACAGGTACTCGGGTACTCAGATGAACTGTGACAGGTACTTGGGTACTCAGATGGGCTGGGACAGGTACTCGGGTACTCTGATGGGCTGGGACAGGTACTCGGGTACTCTGATGGGCTAAGACAGGTACTCGGGTACTCTGATGGGCTGGGACAGGTACTCGGGTACTCTGATGGGCTGGGACAGGTACTCAAATACTCTGATGGACTGTGACAGGTACTCTGATGGACTGTGATTGACAGGTACTATGAGGGGTGGTGACAGGTCCTCTTTATTGGGGGGGGGGCAATCAGTAAGTTTGGTGTACACTGTATGCGGTAACGAGATGTTACCGCAATCTCCTCCTCACACACGATCGGTGTGTGAGGAGGAGAACCCGGTAACATCCCGTTACCGCGGTTTGTTTACATTTTAGTGATCGGCTGTGAAAGGATCACAGCCGATCACGTGGGTAAACAGCCAGCCAATGGCTGTTTACCAGTGTCGGTGACGAGCAGTGTTCCCGGGGAACACGCCGCCACCGACGTGCACGCGCAGCGCGCTCGCGATCGCGCGCATGCGCCGTGCACGTAGGGGGTGTGACCATCTGTGATCGGCCGTGACTTCATCACGGCCGATCACGTGGTAAACAGCCATAACGAATGGCTGTTCACCCCCTTCGGTGGCGAGCGGTGTCTCCGTGACACGCCGCCACCGAAGAAACAGGGATGCGCGCGCACGATCGCGCGCATCCCTGTTTAAACGGGAGGCCGTCATATGACGGCCTCCCGCCACAATAGCTGCGCCGCCTGGCCGTCATTTGACGGCCGGCGGTCAGCAACTAGTTAAGGGAAAAAAAACTTATATTTAAATGCCCATCAATGCAGCCTTATCATTGTCCATCTGCAGCCTTGTCCACCATTGCAGCCTTGTCAGTGTCATATGCAGCCTTGTCATGCAGCCTTGTCCACCATTGCAGCCTTGTCAGTTTTATTTGCCTCTTTTTTTTTTTTAAATGCCGCTGCCAAGATACAGAGCTGGAAGTCCTGTGTATCTCGGCGGCGCGCGGTAGTTCTTGGTGGCCTCCGGCCGCCTTGGCTCTTCTCGGCAGCTTTCAGCAGCTTTCGGCCGTTCTCTGCAGCTTTCGGCCACCGAGAACGGCCAAAGGCGGCCGGAAGCCGCAGAGAATGGCCAAAGGCAGGCGAAAGCTGCCGAGAAGAGCCGGAGGCGGGCGAAAGCCGCCGAGAATGGCCGAAGGCGGCTAAAAGCCGCCCAGAGGCTCAGAACTGCGGGGGATCGGCATATACCACGCACCTGTGATTTTCCCCTGCTTTTAAGGGGAAAAAGGTGCGTGTTATACGCCGATAAATATGGTACGTTGACAGAAGGGCTCGTACAGGGAAACTAACGTACCTGTACGTGGCCCTTTAATAGGCGGCCAGTGGGCGCGAGCACCCGCCGCAAACTCCATGAGTCGGGTCGCAGGTCCCGCAGACTTGATCTCCGCGGGGATACCTGTGATCGCCTCACGGAGAGGAAGAACGGGGAGATGCTAATGTAAAAAAGCATCTACCTATTCTACCTAGTGACAGTGTCACTGATCTCTGCTCCCTTGTGATCGGGAGCAGAGATCAGTGACGTGTCACACGTAGCCACGCCCCCCACAGTTAGAAACACTCCCCAGGGCACACTTAACCCATACACTGCCCCCAAGTGGTTAACCCCTTCACTGCCAGTGCCATTTACCCAGGAATCAGTGCATTTGTATAGCACTGATTGCAATGACAATGGTTGCAAAAATGTGTCAAAAATGTCTGATGTGTCCACCATAAAGTCGCAGTCATGATAAAAATCGCTGATCATCGCCATTACTATTAAAAAATATATATATATATTAATAAAATGAATACAAATGCTAGAAAACGATCCCCTAGTTTTTAAACGCTATATCTTTTGCATAAACCAATCAATAAACGCTTATTGGGATTTTTTTTTGTACCAAAAATACGTAGCAGAATACATGTCGGCATAAACTGAGGAAAAAAAATTTTTTTAGATATGTTTGGGGGATATTTATTATAGCAAAATGTAAAAAATAATGCAATTTCTTTTCAAAATTGTCGCTCTTTTTTTGTTTGTAGCGCAAAAAATAAAAACCATATATGTGATCAAATACCACCAAAAGAAAGCTCTATTTGTGGGAAGAAAAGGACATACATTTTGTTTGGGAGCCACATGGCACGATTGTCAGTTAAAGCGACGCAGTGCCGAATCACAAAAAGTGCTTTGGTCAGGAAGGGGGTAAATTCTTTCGGGGCTGAAGTGGTTAAATGAGCAGTGATTTTTTTATTTTTAAAGTGAAAGCATAAAAATGAAAAATTCCTTCCAATATAGTGCCTGGGGGGTCCCCTTATGCTGCGTACACACGATCGGACAAACCGCCGGACTTCCGAACGAGCGGATCTGCCCACACACAACCGGACTTCTCCGGCGGACTTGGTCAGGCGGACAAACCGCCGGACTTTTGAAATGAACGGACTTGCCCACACACAGAGAAAGGTCAGTTCATTTTGAACGCGGCTCCAGGTAGACGGGACTAGTGAAGGAGGTCAATGTCGCTGCCTCCACCAGACCTCACTGGCCCCATAACCTAATATGGACTTAAAGGGGAAGCTCTACGCCAAAAAAACGGCGTGGGGGTCCCCCCCAAGTCCATATCAGACCCTTATCCGAGCACGTAGCCTGACCGGTCATGAAAGGGGGTGGGGTCGAGCGAGTGCCCCCCCTCTTGAGCCGTACCAGGCTGTGTGTCCTCAACATGGGGGGGTGCTTTGGGGAAGGGGGGCCCTGCGGCCCCCCACCCCAAAGCACCTTGTCCCCATGTTGATCAGGACAGGGGCCTCTTCCTGACAACCCGACGCTGTCTTCTGGCCTTCTGTTCTTCTCTTCTGGAGATGTTGCCTCATCGCTCTCTCCGGACACAATGGCAGGGACGTGGCGCACGGCGACTTATATAGGGACATCGCTGGATGATGTCCCCGCCCATAATGATGTCACAGTCCCAGCATCCTCTGGGACTGTGACATCATAATGGACGGGGACATCATCCGGTGATGTCCCTATATAAGTCGCCGCGCGCCACGTCCCCGTCATTGTGAGCAGAGACAGCGACGAGGCAACATCTGGAGAGAAGAACAGAAGACGGCGACAGCGGCGACAGAAGACCGGGCCACCGCTTGTAAAAGAGCTAGAAGAAGGACCCCCGAAGTCGGAAGAAGAGGGCGGCGGCGAAGAAGAAAGCCGGGCTCCTCCGCTGGTAAAAGAGCTAGCAGAAGATAGTGGAGGAGTCCGGCGAGAAGACCCCCCGAAGACGGACAGAAGACCCCCGGAGCTGTGCAATAAACAATTTTAACCCTTGTGTGTTGTGTTTTATTTTTACTTTTTGCACAGGTGAATGGGTAGGGGTACATTGTACCCCATACTCATTCACATAGGGTGGGGGGCTGGTATCCGGGGGCCCCCTTATTAAAGGGGCTCCCGGATTCCGATAAGCCCCCCGCACGCAGACCCCGAAACCAACGTCCAGGGTTGTCGGGAAGAGGCCCTTTTCCTCATCAACATGGGGACAAGGTGCTTCCCCAAGGCACCCCCCATGTTGAGGGCACGCGGCCTGGTACGGCTCAGGAGGGGGGGGGCGCTCGTCCCCACCCCCTTTCCTGGCCGGCCGGGTAGCTTGCTCAGATAAGGGTCTAATGTGGACCTAGGGGGGACCCCCACGCCGATTTTTCGACGTAGGGATTCCCCTTTAAGTCCATACCAGGTGACGGGTCCAGCGACGTCTCCTTCGCTGGCCCCAGGTACCTGGAGACGTGTTCAAAATGAGCAGACTTTCCTCCGGGTGTGTGGGCGAGTCCGTTCATTTCCAAAGTACGGCGGATAGTCCGGCGGACTTAGTACGCCGTATTAGTCCGCTGAAAAAGTGCCATGTGTGGGCAAGTAGCTCATTCGGAAAGTCCGGCGGGAAGTCCGCCAGACTAAGTTCGCCGGATAGTCGGCTACGTGTGTACGCGGCATAAGCGGCAGTGTGTTCATGTGGTGGAGGCTTTTCCTTTTTCACATATCAGTTCGTGTGGAAGTCACCTTAGAAGTAATCACGGATATATAAAGACTTTTTTCTGATATTTATAACTTATCATTCATTTGGACTGTTTATAAATATGTCACTTTATTTAATTTATGATACAATTCTTTTTTGGTACGGTTTGTATTGTTGCAGTATGAATTCATTATTAGTTGTAGCACTAATTCACAATTAATATTTTTGGATCAATTTTGGTAACACGTTTACCAGTGTTTGGGTATAATATTGTGTTATCACATTTTTCAGCGCAGCTCCTTTTTTCTGTATATTTATATTGGTGTAGTATAACATCTTGAGCAGCAGCTTTTTGTTCTTTGAGATAATGCAGTATATTTTTTTACACTGTTTTATATTGATCTTTGTCTTTGTGTGAGTGCAATATCTTAACCACTTCAATACCAGGCACTTAAACACCTTCCTGCCCAGACCAATTTTAAGCTTTCAGCGCTGTCGCACTTTGAATGACAATTGCGCGGTAATGCTATACTGCACCCAAATGAAATTTTTATCATTTTTTTTCCCACAAATAGAGCTTTCTTTTGGTGGTATTTGATCACCTCTGCGGTTTTTATTTTTTGCTAAACAAATAAAAAAATACCGAAAATTTTGAAAAAAAAAATGTTTTTTTTTGTTTCAGTTTCAAAACTTTGTAAATAAGTAAATTTTCTCCTTCACTGATGGGCGCTGATGGGGATACACTGATGGGCAATGATAAGGCGGCACTGATGGGCACCGATGAGGTGGCACCAATGAAGTGGCACTGATGAGGTGGCATTGATGGACACTGATATGTGGCACTGATAGGCGGCACTGATGGGCACTGATAGGTGGCACAAATTGGCACTGATAGCTGGCATGGATGGGCATGGATGGGCGGCATGGATGGGCGGCACAGGTGGGCATGGGTAGTCGGCACAGGTGGGCATGGGTAGGCGGCACAGGTGGGCATGGGTAGGTGGCACAGGTGGGCATGGATAGGCACTGATAGGTGGCATGGATGGGCACTGATAGACGGCACGGATGGGAACTGATAGGCGGCATTGTATTATAATATACTGTACTAATGGATGCCAATCAGTGCCAAACAATAATGCATGCCAATCAGTGATGCCCATTGTGGGCACTGATTGGCATCCATTATGGGCACTGATTGGCATCCATTGTGGCACTGACTGGAATCCCTGGTGGTCTAGAGTGGCATACCTTATCCTGGGCATCCCTGGTGGTCTGGTGGCGTCCCTGGTGGTCCAGTGTGGGCATCCTCGGGGGGGCTGTGCTGATAATCGATCAGCACAGGCCCCCCCTGACAGACGCGAGTGAGGGAAAGCCGATCACCGGCTCTTCCTATTTACACTGTGATCAGCCGTGATTGGACACGGCTGATCACGTGGTAAAGAGTCTCCGTCTGAGACTCTTTACCGAGATCGTAGTTGCAGGGTGTCAGGCTGACACCCCACAACAACAATCGCCGCGATGCGCGCCCCCGGGGGCGCGCAGCGGCTCATAATCCTGAGGACGTCATATGACGGCCGATCAGGATTATGAAACCACTTTGCCACCGTCAATTTGTAATAGGGCGGGCGGCAAGTGGTTAAGGGTCGGGTGTTTTTTGGGACAATAAAAGTTTTACAGTATGACACTATGTGGATTTCATTCTTCCTATATGCCTGAGTGATTAAGAGTATTGCCGGTGTGTCCAGTCTGGATGGTTCAGGATTAGGGATGAGCTCAGGTGTGTTCGCATGGAACATGTGCAGAGCCCGCCAGGAAGTGGGCACAGCGCTGCGCTATTTACAGGCAGTGAGACATTGCCCGATCTCTGCAGCCGCACATCGGGGCAATGTCTCACTGCCTGTAATTAGCGCACTTCCACTTCCTGGTGGGCTCTGCAGGTGTTCCATGCGAACACGCCTGAGCTCATCCTTATTCAGGATCAGGTTGTCATTCATCTGTCGAGTTGATTGTTACTGAATTACCATGCTGATGTCTTGTAGTTGCTGAGCTTAAATCTGGATTCATCCATTAAGGCAATGTTTTTTTTGGAGTTTGATGAGTGCAATTCCTATAGGGAGTGGATTCACATGGTGTGGTGACCGTGGAACATATCTTCAGTGATATGAATTGCTTTCTAATATGAGAAATTACCCAACACTAGGACTGTCACATTCCAACCGTGTGTGGGCTACATCGGATTGTTTCCGTCTGAATATCCGACTGACAAAGTTTTAGAGCTGGGCTATAAAATTTTCCGACAACATGATCAGATTGGACTTTGTCCGATCATGTGTAGAGAATTCTGATCGGACAAAGTGCCACGCATGCTCAGATCAAATTCCTAGACCAAAGCTATTGGCTACTAGCCTGAACATAGTCCCGTTGTAAGGAAATAACGTCATCAGGTTTACGAACGATCGGATTTTCCGACAACTTTGTCCAACCGTGTGTATGCAACACCAGTTTCAGACAAAATCCATCAGACAAAATCCGACGGATTTTGTTGTCGGAATGTCCGACCGTGTGTACAAGGGCTAAGGCGTTAAACTGGCAGTAACGCACACAGAACTATATGGTATTAAACTGGCAGTAACGCACACAGAACTATATGGTATTAAACTGGCAGTAACGCATGCAAAAACTATATAGCGTTATGGCGTTAAACTGGCAGTAATGCACACAGAAGTAAATGGCGTTAAACTGGCAGTAACGCACAAAACTATATGGCGTTAAACTGGCAGCAACGCACACAGAAGTAAATGGAGTTAAACTGGCAGTAACTCAACCGCCACTACACTGCCGCTATCTGAACTGCCCCTGCTCTAGCTATACACTAATGTAAAGATTACTGACAGGGTCTCACTACACTACAGTGAAACTATCAGAGCTGTACCTACTCAAGCTGCACACTATGCAAAGCTGAATGATGGTCCTCCTCACTACACTCACACTATCCCTAGACTGTCACTAAACTAATATTCTACACTGACAATTGAAGCAAAATACCACAGTATAGCACACTAACTAACTAATATTACTGAACAGAGCCCTGTTTTATCTCTCTCCATGCCGAAATCACACTGAAAATGTCTGGCATTGAAAGAAAACATTTATACTGTGGGGAATGAGCCATGATTGGATAAAGTCATGATGACCAATCATGACTTTGACAGTGCTCTGTGCTCTGATTGGCTGAAGCTTTCACTGCTTCGGCCAATTAGGGCTTGCAATGCACTGTTCAGCGCCGCAATGCATTGTGGTCAAATGACCCTTTTGTTCGGCTGTTCGACGAACGACCAAACAACGAAAGTTCGGCTCAAACTTATGCTCGGGCCGAACCATTCGCCTATACCTACTCTTTAGGAGGTGGGTGCCTGGGGGACCCTTGGAGTTGTCTTGTTTCGGATTCAAGTCCATGTCTCCCCAAAACACACAGACTCTGGGAACTGGAGGACCCAGATACATATTTGGGGTCTCTATGCCCAAACCAGCAATGACTACTTTAGACGGTGAGACTCAGAGTAGATGTTAATATGGTCAGCTCAAACCAACCTGATGCTGGGGGTCTCCTGATATAATCTGTTTAAGGTGTTATGTGTTAAGTGTCTTTATCCCATTGTGTGCCTCCTAGGCAGTGTTGGTCATCTTACTTTAAAAAAGTAATTAGTTAAGTTACAAATTACTTCTCCCTAAAAGTAATTGTGTTAGTAACTCAGTTACTACATTGGAAAAGTAATTAGTTACTCAGCAAAGTAACTGTGACTTTTATATAAAATATTCTAAGGGACGGGTCTAGTATTACTGTAAGCAAGGGGCGCGTTCCCCCCTCCATGTCTATTTCCCCTCTTTACCCCCCTGCACGTCTATTTCCCCTCTGCACGTCTGCCCCCCCCCCACACATATATCTGTTCCCCCTCTGTACCCCACTACATGTCTGTCATCCCCCCCATAAACATATATCTGTTTCCCCTCTGTACATCAGTCCCCCCCCAAACTCACAGATTGGATCATTCCTTGGATCAGAGTCACGGATCGGATAATTTTTCGGATCGGCAGATAATAATTGAATTTGCAAAAACCTGTGAAAATTCCACCACCATATAGTCCCCACTGTAATATCCACGTCATCTCCCCACTGTAATATCCACGTCATCTCCCCCACTGTAATACTGGCAGAGAATGGCTGGGTATTACCAAGTATGGCAGAGTATGGCTGGGTATTACCGAGTATGGCAGAGTATAGCAGAGTATGGCTGGGTATGGCAGAGTATTGGCTGGGTATGGCAAAGTATTGGCTGAGTATGGCAGAGTATTGGCTGAGTATGGCAGAGTATTGGTAGGGTATTTCAGAGTACTGTCAGGGTATTGCAGAGCATTTACAGGGTATTGGCAGGGTATTGGCAGGGTATTGCATGGTATTGCAGAGTATTGGCAGGGTATTGCAGAGTACTGCAGAGTATTGCAGAGTATTGGCAGGGAATTGCAGAGTATTGGCAGGGAAATGCAAAGTATTGGCAGGGTATTGCAGAGTATTGGCAGGGTATTGCAGGGTATTGTCAGGGTATTGCAGAGTAGTGCAGGGTATTGGCAGAGTATTGGCAAGGAATTGCAAAGTATTGGCAGGGAATTGCAGAGTATTGGCAGGGTATGGAGGGATGGCTATGACTGCAATTGTCACAGAGCAGTGCTGCGGACACTACAGATCCAGCCCACAGCGCTGCTGCCATCCGATCTCTCCCCTCCACTGTACAGATCTGTACACAGAGGGGAGAGAGGAACCGGCGTCATCATGACGCCGGTTTGTTTACAAGTGATCGCTCAGAAGCGGCGGCCATCTTGGTGCATCTGTTGGCCATTTACAATGTAATTGCTCCGTGACGGAGCAATTACATTGTAAACGGCCGACAGGTGCACCAAGATGGCTGCCGCTACAGATCTAGGCCGAAGCCGCCGCCTTTCCTAAGGCCGATGCCTCTGAGAGTTCCGGATCGCCGCGCATGACTATCCGTTGCACCCCTAGTGGTGGTAGATGTAATTGTGGTAACGCCGCCCAAGTAATGGGAACGGTGTTACCATGAGGGGAAGAGTAATCAGTGTTCGATTACTAGTTACCCTCTAAAGTAACGGCTTTAAGTAACAGCGTTTACTTTAACCCTGTTACTTACATCACTGCTTCTAGGTGTGCATTCTCATTGTTAATTGAGTCACCTATTGTTTCTGTCTGATCATCACTTGGAAATTAGATTAATATTGTGACTATTGTACCTTGTTAGCGAACTATTGTGGGCTGTTATGTGTTAATGTTGAATAGCTTACGGGTTAATTAGATCACTGTCACTGCTATTAGTTGCTAGATTTGTATTAGCATAATGTTTATGTTCATGTTGGCTGTTCTTTAGCTACTGTATGTTAATTATATTCCTGTAAACATACTACAATATATATAACCTTCTTGTGGTCCCTCCTGGAACATTTATTGTAGTGGCACAAAGTGAGAGTGAGGAGAGAGGAATTTGTTGGTAGATTTGGTCTTGTTCCTTTGCAAAGTGGATGTTTATTCTCTGCTTGGTGGTCACTTTGTTGGCCAAAAGTTTTGGCGAGTGCCAGTTGCGGCTGGTGCTCAATTTTCTTGGGGGGAGGGGGTGCAGTGCTGTGTGCCCAAAGCCCACTTTTTGAAGCCAATTAGAGCTTCAGGCTCTAATCGCATACTTAAAAAAAAGATTGGAATTCATGCATCCAGCAACCTGCATGTAGATTAGGTGACGGGCGCATGGATTAGGGGGGCGGCGCCATTGCGCCCTGCATGAGCGGCCACCATTGATGGGCGCATACATATTTTTTTACACATTTGGTGGAGCACAGTATACTGAAGATATTGTCACCATAATTTCTAAAGGAGCACAGTTTTTATATTTTCTTGTTTTAATTTAAGTAAGTAGGTGCACTAATGCCGCGTACACACGATCAAACAAGCGGGTGGAAAAGTCCGGCAAACTGAAGTCTGCCGGACAATCCCCCCGTGTGTAGCCTCCGGCATACTTTTTTGACCCGAAAGTACGGCGGACTTAGAAAGTAGTTTTGCAATCCAATCTTCCCGCCGGACTCGCATTTCAGCGGACAATCCGGCCGTGTGTGTGCCAGTCTGCCGTACTTTTGAAATGAGCGGACTTTTCCCACCAGGAGAAAAGTCCGCTCATTTCGAGCGGGTCTCCAGGTAGGCGGGGCCAGCGAAGGAGACGTCGCTAGCCCCGCCACCTGGTATGGACTTAAAGGGGTACCCCAACGCCGAAAAAAATCGGTGTGGGGGTCCCCCCAGGTCCACATCAGACCCTTGTCCGAGCACGCTACCCGGCCGGCCAGGAAAGGGGGGACGAGCGAGCGCCACCCCCTCCTAAGCCGTACCAGGCCGCGTGCCCTCACCATGGGGGGTGCCTTGGGTAAGGGGGGGCCGCGCGCCCCCCCCACCCCAAAGCACCTTGTCCCCATGTTGATGAGGACAAGGGCCTCTTCCCGACAACCCTGGCCATTGGTTGTCGGGGTCTGCGGGCGAGGGGCTTATCGGAATCTGGGAGCCCCCTTTAATAAGGGGGCCCCCGGATACCGCCCCCCCACCCTATGTGAATGAGTATGGGGTACAATGTACCCCTACCCATTCACCTGTGAAATAAAGTACAAAAAAAAACACAACACAGGGTAAAAATTGTTTATTGCACAGCTCCGGGGGTCTTCCTTCTTCGGGGGTCTTCTCGCCGGACTCCTCCGCTATCTTCTTGTAGCTCTTTTACTAGCGGAGGAGCCCGGCTTTCTTCCTCGCCGCCGGCCTCTTCTTCTGACTTCGGGGGTCTTGTCCCCCTCTTCGGTTCTTCTGCCGGGCCACCGCGCCTTCTTCTAGCTCTTTTACAGGCGGTGGCCCGGTCTTCTGTCGTCGCCGCCGACTTCTGTTCTCTTCTTCTAATTCTCCAGATGTTGCCTCGTCGAGTCCTCCGCTCACAACGACGGGGACCTGGCACGCGGCGACTTATATAGGGACATCCAGGATGATGTCCCCGCCCATTATGGTGTCACAGTCCCAGCATCCTCAGTGCTGCTTAAAGGGTGCCGCCTATCAGTGCTGCATATAAGTACCACCTTATCAGTGCCCATCAGTGCAGCCTCATCAGTGCCCTTCAGTGAAGGAGAAAACTTACTTAATTACAAAGTTTTGTAACAGAAACTTTTTTTTTATTATTTGTAGTGCAACAAATATAAACCACAGAGGTGATCAAATACCACCAAAAGAAAGCTCTGTTTGTGGGGGAAAAAAATTGAAACATTTTTGTTTGGGTACAGCGTCACATGACCGCGCAATTGTCATTCAAAATGTGAGAGCGCTGAAAGCTGCCAATTGGTCTGGGCAGGAAGGTGTATAAGTGCCCTGTATTGAAGTGGTTAAACATCTGTCATTCCCCTAGTGATACGGGTGGGTCTACATACCAGGGAAGTTGCATACATTTAAATGGTGGGAAGAATTCCCAAGGAAAGTTGTTATAAAGTGACCCCAGACAGTATGCTGTGTCAAAAAAAGTATCAACATCTCAATAAAAAGATTGAACAAGAAAAAAGTATCAACATTTTATTGGATTCAAAAATATCAAAATGTAACAACCCTGATATTGTGTGTGTTATATAAATTCTGTGAGTTTCCAGTAAGGTTCCAGTTTCAGAGCACCTAAGCTAGTGTTGTCTAGATTCCGCGGTGCAATATTCAGTTATAATACCTGGTTCCTGGGTCCAGACTGGAGGAAGCTATATCTTGACAAAACCACCCAAGCTGGGTGCTGGACGGTTCCGTCACAATGCAGTTTTTTAGTTTTGGGTGGAGTAGAGAAGGGTTAGATACTCTGTCAGGTTTGTACTGCTGTCTGTATTCCCTCTGGAGAGAGTCACCCTCTTTTTAAAAAAAAAAAACAATTGGGCCTTATTAACCACTTCCCTACCCACCCATAGACATGACATCCGCAAATGGGACCTCCCATCCTGGGTGGGCGTATATGACAAGCCTCGCCTTCACGGTGGTAGTGGAGGGGGGGCGCGTACCCCACCACGTCACAGAGGAGCCGATGCGCATGCCTGGCGGCCGCGATGAACGCTGGGCAGTCGTGATCGCTCGTTACAGAGCAGGGCCATGGATCTGAGTGTGTAAACACACAGCTCCACATCCTGTAAGGGGAGAGGAGACCGATCATGTGTTCTTTGTATATAGGGACATGGATCAGTCTCCTCTCCAAATCAGTCCCCTCCCCCACAGTTAGAATCACTCCCTAGGTAACACATTTAACCCCTTGATCGCCCCCTAGTGTTAACTCCTTCCCTGCCAGTGACATTTACACAGTGATCAGTTCAATTTTATAGCACCGATCGCTGTATAAATGTGAATGGTCCCAAAATAGCGTCAAATATGTCACGATAAAAGTCAAAGTCAAAAGTCACGATAAAAATCGCAGATCGCCGCCATTACTAGTAAAAAAAAAAATAATAGTCATGCCATAAAACTATCCCCTATTTTGTAGACGCTATAACTTTTGTGCAAACCAATCTATATACGCTTATTGCAATTTTTTTACCGCTATAACTTTTGCGCAAACCAATCTATATACGCTTATTGCAATTTTTTTACCAAAATTATGTAGAAGAATACATATCGGCCTAAACTGAGAAAAAAAATCTTTTTTTTTTTTTTTAAATGGAATATTTATTATAGCAAAAAGTAAAAAATATATATTTTTTTCAAACTTTTCACTCTTCTTTTGTTTATAGCGTAAAAAAATAAAAGCCGCAAAGCTGATCAAATACCACTAAAAGAAAGCTCTATTTGTGGGGGGGGGGGGGGATTATATGGGTACAGTGTTGCATGACCGTGCAATTGTCATTCAAAATGTTACAGCGCTGAAAACTGAAAATTGGCCTGAGCAGGAAGGAGGTGAAGATGCCCGGTATTGAAGTGGTTAAGAATACCAGTACTTTTAGTATAATTATGCTCTAATAAACACCGCCACAACGATCCCCCCCCCCCACACACACACACACACACACACACACACACACACACACACACACACACACACACACACACACAACCCTGTGCTATTGGGACACTCTCATATTTCAGGTATTGGGGTTGAATGGAGGAGCTGACTTTAAAGACGCACAGACCCCTGTCATATGTCCAGGGTATGACACAAAAATGATGAATTATGAATGCCATCATACAACTGACCACTAAATTGATCTAAACCCAATCACAAAAATGTCATATAAGTGTCAACATGTTATTTTAATTCCAGAAGCAGTTTTTTTGTGTGTGTGTGTTTTTTAACTCTTCTTCAGGTTTCATTAAAGCCAAACGCCAAGCAAACTGCTAAATACACTGAAAAAAGTTTTGTACTTCTGTCCATCTAGCCCTGATATATACAGTGTCTTTAATTGTTAATGGCACCCCTTTGTATCTTTAAATACCTGCATTTCTGGTGCTGCAGCAACATGCAATGTGGCACATTTTTGGAAAAGTGTCAAGGACTTCTTTTCCATATTTCTCGCACACACACTGGGCAGTCCATTCAAATAAATGGGATGCCCTACACGCAATGCGTGGAAAGGCGCCCACACTTGGTCGCACCTTCCCAAGTCTTTAGGGAATGTGTAAATGAATAGAGAAACACTCTCCAGAGACTGCAAAGAGTTAAAATGATTCTTACACATCTGTGTTTCGCTCACCGGCGACTATTTTTACACAGTTAGAGAACACTCAGCATCTGCCAGTCATATTCTGATGGCCTCATTGCAAGCAATGACATATTGTAGCACAATTGGAGATTGGGGATAAAGGAGGGGGGGAAATGAAACGAGACTTTGATGGTGACGGAATGAAATGAGTCACCATGAGGCCAGCAGCAAACTGTTCTAGAATCAGAACACATGCAGACTGCTTTTTGTGAGCTTAGCGTTCTTTTGGTCTTTTTTCTCTTACAAAACCTTCCTATAGCTGCGTAGGAAAACATTTTTTGACATTTGTTGTTCTACCACAACCTCCAGATAAAATCTGAAATTTTAACTGTGTATTCAGCCTGTGTGCAGCAAAGATGGCGTGATGCCAATGTTGCCAACCTACCAGATTGAAATTTACTGACACGACACCCGAACTTTACTGGCCACAGCCTCCAAATTTTTACTGTCATTTCCGACTGTCTAGAACGCGGTGACATACAACGCGTACGACGGGACTAGAAAAAGGAAGTTCAATAGCCAGTAGCCAATAGCTATGTTTTGTACTTGCTTCAGAGCACGCGTCGTTTTTGTTCCGTTGGAACAGCATACAGATGAGCGGTTATCCCCATATGAATTGATTCAGTCGGAAAGATTTAAAACATGTTCTATTTCTAGGTCCGTCAGAATTTTCAAAAACAAAAGTCAAACGAAGCCCACACATGATCGGAATATTCGATGAAATGATTCCGTCTGACTTTTTCTGCCGGAAAGTCCGACCGATGTTGCTAAATGTTGCACATTCATTAAATGCAATTGCTACACTTAGAGGCACCTCTCTTCTCTTTTATACTCAGTTGTGACATGACGCTACTTGTATATCAAGACATTACTTGTATATTACTGTAGTAATCAAGTAGTTCAGGGACATGACTCAGGAGGGCAAGAAATTAGAATGGGCAGATACACACACATGAAATTAACTCTCTTGTTGTTACACTGACAGCAGTGTGCAGCAGCACAGATGATGACGACACCTAACCGACTCATCCCCTCCTAAGTCACAGTGACAGTCTTTCTCCTCGTCTGGTGGTCTCTTCAGTCCAAACAGCAATGACAGTGCCACAACCGGCTTGCCTTGCTCTTGTCCCGCAGACCCAAACACAAGGCTTTGGCCTGCTCGGCTCCCTTGCACCATGGCATCACACGACATGCTCAGGCACCACCTCTGCCACACCCCCCTTGCGCTGGCGCCACCTGAACACACTGTAGCAGGCACTTGGATGGTCTCGTCCAGCTCCAGACCAGAACTGTGCATGCCAAGTTCTAAGCCAAGCATCACAGTCATAATTTTTACTGGCAACCTTTTCCTGTCACTGGCATAATGACGGTTGGCAACACTGAATGATGCTGGTGATCTGTGGTTCCCCTCCCTTTAATTTTAGGTGACCATTCCAAAATCCCCTGGCCATGTTGTATTCTGGGGCTTGGTCCAATGGCTGGTTCTGAGAACCAAGTAGAAGGGCCATAGTTATCCATCTGAGGAGGCTATAGTTTTCATATGCGCTCCTACATTGAGCGTCAAGGCCTAAGCATGCCGTGTGATGTCATGGTGCAAGGGAGCTAAGCAGGGCGGCCAGGCCTCATGTGTGAGTCTGTTGGAGTAGAAGCATGTACTCATTGCTTTAGGCCAAATGAGGAGGTTAGACTAATAAGTATCAGGAGTGTTAGTATTAACAGGGATGTTGAAGTCGCTAAGAATGATTGTGAGGATTTTAGAAGAGAGTAAGTAGGGTAGCCAGGCAGAGAAGTCATCAAGGAAAGTTGATACCGGCTAGTAGACCACATCAATTCTTAAAGAAATCGGAGAAAATAGACGTATACATTGAGCTTCAAATGATGAGGGGACAGAGAGGGAGGAGAGTGAAGAACCTGGAAGGTGCTCTGTGGGAATAGGATTCCCACTCCACCTCCCTTGTGTACCCTAGGTCTAGGGGAGTGAGTCCAAAGAAGGTCACCATTGGAGAGGGAAGCAGGAGAACCAGTGTCAGATTAATGAAGCAAGGTTTTGGTGACAGCAAGTAGATTAAAGGAGTTAGTGACAAAAAGGTCATGGACAGAGGAGAGTTTGTTGCAGACATTGTAGCGGGCATTACAGAGGGCACAGAAGAAGGAGAAGCTGGTTTTGGGAAGAAGAGGAAAGGAAACAAAATTGCTTGAATTGCGGCTGCTGTCAGAGGGTACTGGGTGATGTGTGCGTTGGGTATTGTTAGATGAAGTCCCAGGGTTTGGGGATATATCTTAAGAGGTTAGGAGAAGCAGAAGTGTGAGGAAGGTAATACGAGAGTGCAATTTATATCAGCCATTAACACAAACAGCCAGTTCAGCCATGTTACTTGAAGGACACCAAGGATGGTTATATGTAACTAGAGCAGGGTGGTTTTACAATTTTCACACCTCCTATCCTGTACTTGGACAATTACCATCTATACTTTCTGGGATATCTTCCTGACACTCATTAGAACTAAAGAGGAGTCTTGAAGAATGTATGAAACATGAAACGCTCAACATTACAGAACAAGTCCAGTTGAATGTGACTACTACCACTAACTATTGGACAATATTTGGACACCATCATACTTCATAGGCCCTCCCTGTACTCTCCTTCTGTAAATTGCCTAAAACAACCCTCTATATTTTCAATAAAAATACAACGTACACTCAAGTCAATTTTGGTGCACACAATAGCATTTCCAAAGGTCCTGTAAAATATAAAAGATGAGGTTGAATCAAGTAAATAGACACCAAATATGTCATGACGTGCTTCTGCAAAATGGACACAAACTACGATACCGAAATATTCCATAATTGACAGTTAAACCTTTAGAGCTCATCATTGGCCCCAGAGGTATTCTTCTTACTCCAGCACATGTAGCGATGCCCAATACGTGTTGTACAATCATCATTTACATACCCGTGTTCGCTATAAGCTTGCACTTGTGTGCACGTTGGGGTAGCGGGTTATTATTTTATAATTTTTATGTTTTTTTTATTTATTTTACTATATTTAATTTTTTTCCAAATATCTATTTTCAGCTAATAGGAGTGATTGGGCAGTTTCCATTTACATCCAGTTGTTGCATACAATTTGACTTATACCTGTAGGTACTTCTAGTCTGATTTCGTGAACTGTTGGAAGATAATATAAATACAGATTGCAGTCAGTTATGCTAACATTATTTTAGAATTAGTCTAATTACTTTTTTCTATGTATATGGTGTTATATAGTATTTTATGTGTTAATACCGTGCATGCTAAGTAATGCAACATTTCCGCTTCTGGGGATATGGTCTCTACACAGCCTAATATTCTGGGGGCTTTTCTGCAATTTTACCAGACACTGTATGCATCTCAGTTGTGTCCTGATTTTCAGCCAACCGAATTGGCGGTTTGGCTGGATTCCGCTGCATTGGCATGGTTAACAGATGAGAGGGAGAGGCTAGAATGCCCAATAACTTCGGAGGAGGTCCTCTCGTCATTGGTTCCTTTCTATTGAGGAATTTTATAAGACTTATGGAGAGCTTTTAGCCTCTGTACTGGCCTCACTTTACTCGGACTGTCTGAAGGAAGGAGTCTTACCTAAATCAATGAGCCATGCCCATATCGTTTTAATCCATAAACACCTAAAAGATCCATCTTCATGTGCTTCATATAGGCTCATTGACCTTTTGAATGTAGATTTTAAGAGTTTGACAAAGCTCATTTCTAGGCTATTACAACCACTGTTGTCTAATATTATTGACAGGGTTCATGTCTGGTAGGACTATAGATGTGAATTTGAGGAGATTATATACCAATATTCATGTCACACATCTTAATACAGGTTCTAGGGTTATTGCCTCCTTGGATCTAGAGAAGGCCTTTGACACTTTGGAGTGGCCCTTTTTTGTTGGAGGTACTCCGCAGAATGGGCTTTCCAATGGTGTTTATAAAATGGTTGCAGGTTTTGTATAGAAATCAAACAGCTGCAGAGAAGATGGGGGGAGGATTGTCAACGGCCTTCTCGTTGTTTAGCAGAACTCGGGAGGGCTGCCCTCTTTCTCCGTCCCTCTTTGCTATTGCTATGGAGCCTGTGGCAGAGGCTTTACGCACCTCCCCCAATATTAAGGGACTGCGGATTGGGTGGTTAGAGGAGAGGGTAGCCCTGTATACAGATGGCCTTTTACTATTTTTAAATGATGCTGAACCCTCTCTTCAAGGGGCTTTGAAGATATTGGACCCCTTTTCAATAGTCACTGGGCTGAAGGAAAATTGGAGTAAGGCCGCGTACACACGCGCGGACTGTTCGCCCAACTTTGTCCGTCCAACAGTTTCGGCAAACAGTCCGCTCAAACTTAGCATGGACGGACATGGCCACACACGACGGACGAACAGTTTGCTGAAACCGTGCGCGATGACGTTTCGGCACGCACGACGGATCGAAAATTTCGACGTCCAATACACTGCAATGCAACCTTCCGACGTGGAAATCCTTTCTGAGCATGCGCGAGACTTAGTTGGCCGAACAAGCCTACACACGAGCGAACAGTCCGCTGAAACCTTGTTTCAGCGGACAGTTTTTCGGAATTTCCGTAAGACCTTGTTCGTCCAACTGTCCGCTGAAACTGTCCGCTGAAGCCCCACACACGAGCGGACTGTCCGCCCAAACACTGTTCAGCGGACAAGGTTGGGCGAACAGTCCGCCCGTGTGTATGCGGCCTTAGTCTATGTTGTTTCCAATAGATATGGGGGCCCACAGTACGGCCTTGAAGGATACCCCATTGCAGTGGGTGGAGAATTTCGAATACTTAGGAATTGTAATTTCCCACCAAGCTTCAGAATTAATTTCCTTGAATTTGACTCCAATTTTGGGAGACATTGGGTCAAAATTGAAAGTATGGAAGTCTTTACCATTGTCTGTATTGGGACGTATTAATCTCTTTAAAATGAAAATTGTAACAAAATTCATGTACTAATTAAGAAATCTCCCCAGTGGTTCCCTATGTCCTTTTTTACAAAATTAAACCAACTTTTTTCATTGTTTCTATGGGGAACAAAGAACCCCGGGTATAAACGAACCACTCTGAGGCACCCTTGTGAACAGGGAGGTCTAGCTTTTTCTGGTCTATATAAATACTTTTTTGGCCACCCAGCTGGTTACGGCCACATGGTGGCTAAATCCTGATACATATAACTCCTCTACATGGCTGGAAGCGGCAGTAGTGGGCTCTATGGATAATTTTAAGGCTCTTCTATTCAGGGGTTGTAGGGCACCATATTGGTTGACTCCTTCAATGCTTACTACTATGAGTGCCTGGGAGGATGATCTTAAGCCCTTGTACACACGGTCGGAGAATCCGTCGGAATGTGTCCTATCGGACGTGTCGTCGGATAATCTGACTGTGTGTGGTATGCATCGGACTAATTCCGTCGGAATATCCAATTTTCCAACATGTTGGAAATATTTCCTGACCAACTGGGCCGGTCGGACATACTCCGATCATGTGTAGAGAATTTTGATCGGACCAAGTGCCACGCATGCTCAGATCAAATTCCTACATCAAAGCTATTGGCTACTAGCCTGAATGTAGTCCCATCGTAAAGAAATTACGTCATCACGTTCTGAAAGATCGGATTTTTCGCCAGCTTTGTCCGACCGTGTGTATGCAACAGTTTCGGACAAGATCCGACGGACAAAATCCGACGGGCAAAATCTGACGGATTTGGTTGTGGAAATCTCCGACCGTGTGTACAGGGGCTTAGATGTGAGCATTATCTTTTTCTCCAAATGCCGCTTTATGGCTTAATCCTACTCTTCCTCAATTTTTTAAAACATCAGAGCCTATTGCATGGACTAAATATAATATAAAAATACTCTCTCAGGTGATTACTGATCGGAAACTATCTACTTTCTCTACACTGACTTCAGCTTTTAATGTTCCAAATTCCCATCTATTTAGATATTTCAGCTTCCTCACACTTTTCATACACAATTTCCACAGGACAGTTTAATGATTTGACAATCTACTTTAGAACTAGCACTTAGGTCCGAGTGTTTGGATAGGCCTACTTCCAGATTGTATTCTCATTTTATAAATCGTGTATGATAATAATAATAATAATAATCTTATAATAATCTCTATCTTGCCATTAGAGGCTCTTATGCCGCGTACACACAATCGGAATTCCCGGCCAGAAAAAGACCTATGAGAGCTTTTCATCGGAAAATGCGACCGTGTGTATGCTCCATCGGAATTTAGCTTTCCGCCAGCCAAAAATTGATAGCATGTTCTCAATTTTCCCGATGGAAAAACTTTTTATCGGTAATTCCGATCGTGTGTATGCAATTCCGACAAGCCAAAAATCACGCATGCTCAGATTCAACTACGAGACAGAAGCTATTGGCTACTGGCTATTGAACTTCCTTTTTCTAGTCACGTTGTACGTGTTGTACGTCACCGCGTTATAAACGATCGGAATTTGATGTGACCGTGTGTAGGCAAGACAGCTTGAGCCGAATTCCGTCAGAATTCCATCGGGAAAACCATCAGAGCTTTTTCCAGACGAGAATTCCGATCGTGTGTATGCGGCATTAGAGCTAGGTGGGTGCGAGATGTACCAGATCTAGATATGGAAGATTGGAGGGGTGTGTGGGATTTTCCTCTGCGATCTTTGATATCTTTGAGAGAATGCAGGGGTCAGGAGTATGCAGGGTACAGAATGCAGGGGCAAGAGACTGCAGCATACAGAATGCAGAGGTCAGAAGTATGCAGAGTACAGAATGCGTGGGTCATGAGTATGCAGTGTACAGAATGCTGGGCTCAGGAGTATGTAACATACAGAAGAATGCAGGGGTCAGGAGAATGTGCGAGATGTACCAGATCTAGATATGGAAGATTGGAGGGGTGTGTGGGATTTTCCTCTGCGATCTTTGATATCTTTGCGAGAATGCAGGGGTCAGGAGTATGCAGGGTACAGAATGCAGGGGCAAGAGACTGCAGCATACAGAATGCAGGGGTCAGAAGCATGCAGAGTACAGAATGCGGGGGTCATGAGTATGCAGTGTACAGAATGCTGGGCTCAGGAGTATGTAACATACAGAAGAATGCAGGGGTCAGGAGAATGCAGCGTACAGAATGCAGGGGTCAGGAGTATGCCGCATACAGAATGCAGAGATTAGGAGTATGTAGGGTACAGAATGCAGGAGTCACATGCATGCAGCGTACGAAATGTAGATCTCAGGAGTATGCAACATACAGAATGCAGGGGTCAGGAGTATGCAATGTACAAAATGCAGGGGACAGGAGTAAGCAGTGTACAGGATGCAGGGATCAGTAGTATGCAACATACAGAAAGCAGGGCTCAGGAGTATGCAGTGTACAGAATGTAGGGGTCAGGAGTATGCAGCATACAGAATGCAGGGGGTCAGGAGAATGCAACATACAGAATGAAGGAGTCAGGAGTATGCAACATACAGAATGCAGGGCTCAGGAGTATGCAGCGTACAGAATGCAGGGGTCGGGAGTATGCAGCGTACAGAATGCAGGGGTCAGGAGTATGCAACATACAGGATGCAAGAGTCAGGAGTATGCAGCATACAGAATTCAGGGGTCAGGAGTATGCAGCGTATAGAATGCAGGGGTCAGTAGTATACACCGTATACAATGCAGGGGTCAGGAGTATGCAGCGTATAGAATGCAGAGGCCAGGAGTATGTAACATCCAGAATCCATAGTCAGGAGTATGTAATACACAGAATGCAGGGGTTAGATGTATGTAACGGAGTGCAGGGGTTAGGAGTATGTAACAAACAGAGTGCAGGGGTCAGCAGTGACTGTTGGGAGTCATTTAATTTTACTCCGCCTGCTCCCAGACTCTCCTACTGAACATATGGGGCCCAAAGAACTTTACTATAAATGCTAGGAGCCTCAGCCCATGGCAATACTTCGCCTGCACCCCATGGGGAAAAAAAATCCACTCTCAGCCCCTGGGTCCCCCTGCTGGACTAATAGAGTTTGGGCCTGGTACAGGAGGGCTGGCTCTACCCCCCCCCCCCCCCCCCCCATCAATGGCCCTGTTGTGGCATATCCAGAATTTATTCTTGCAGGCTTGTAAAGTTACTTAAAGGTCCAATGACAAAATCTGGGAGAGGCTTCACAGTAACAGAATGGATTTTACAGCTGCACACTGGGTATTATAAGTAACTGAAAAAATATGACAAATATCTCTATTGATTGGCGATTGGCACCCTATGCCAGCTGTGATATTGCTGGGATATAAATGCTGGGTTTGCAGTTCTTGTTTGTACATTGCACTTCCGTTATGCCTAAAATAAAAGGCTGCATTCGCCTTTGAAGGAAACAGATCTGGAAGTGGTTACCAAGGAAGCAGATCTCCGGCGTGTACTGTACTGTTTGTTACTCTGCGTCCACATAGATGCCAGTTGGCGTAATAATGACATCCTGAGCTATTTCTCCTCTCAGTCCGATCATCCTCCATAGAGGAATGCCATGTATTAACATATAACAGGCTTATGTTGCTTCAATATCCCATTACTGAAGATTATTTATTGCTTTTTTAATCTACAAACTAGGTCACTTATAATATACAGTATATCTGATAATATATACACTATATTACCAAAAGTATTGGGACGCCTGCCTTTACACACACATGAACTTTAATGGCATCCCAGTCTTAGTTCATAGGGTTCAATATTGAGTTGGCCCACCCTTTGTAGTTATAACAGCTTCAATTCTTCTGGGAAGGCTGTCCACAAGGTTTAAAAGTATTAAAGTCCTTCGCGCTACTGGGAATAAACCAGATAGGTCAATATATACATCTAAAAATAAGTAATGTGATCACAAGTGCTGCAAAATCTAACAGTGTTCACAATGACACCAGAAAAAGTGAAAAAAAATATATATAAGGTGATTTCACGCAAATGAGAGATAAATCACTAAAAGAAAGCAGTGAAAACAAAAAAATATATATATTGGAAAGTAATAGATGGCTAATGTGCAAAAAATAATATGATGGTCCTCTGTGACATGTATATGTGGATGATCAAAATTGACTAAAGTGTCTCTGTGCGTTCTGTGCAAACAAATGTCCAAAAGGATAATTCTAGTAGAAAAAGCCCCAATAAATAAATAAATAAATAAATAAATAAATAAATACCAAAAAATTCAAAAACTAATGTGGGCCAGATTAGTACATCCTACAGATAAATGTACCAAAGTAAATAATAATAATAGCAAAGTAAATAATAAATTAATAAATAGCAATGATAACTGAGATGACAGTAAATTATGTTAATAAATAACTTAATGGAGTAATGAAATAAGTTGATGGTAAAGTTCATAAAATGTTCCTTAAGGGGTTCAAATGAGGAATCTTCCTGGATAACGGTCTCACTGGACTCTCACCTTAATAATCTGTAATGACTCACATAAACCATCAATCTAGCAGATACTTCCGTCAGGGTACTGTGAAGTAGGCGTATAACGCAGATCAGGTTACTAAGTATTGCTCCTCTCTCTGTTCCTCCGCAAGAATATCCTGAATCGCTCTGGTATGAGCCAGGGAAGGAAAAGAGAAAAGAAGCCTCCACTAGTGTAGTAAGTTTCAAACAGGTGCTGAATGTTTATTAAGTAGCTAAAAGTGGTCTCTTCCATTTTATCAATTTAAAAGCAGGCAAAGATAAAAACAGGTAAAGGATGGCATTCTCAGCGCCCTCTCACTTGCCTTCCTGATGCACGTCTGTCTCAGCCAATCCCTACGCGTTACGGCAAATTACATGCCTTCATCTGGGGGTGAAGACAATAGAAGACAATAATAATAATGCATTAGCAAGAAGTATACTAGTCAAAGGTATATATACATTAGACCAGGGGTGCCCAACCAGTTGCCCGGGGGCCACATATGGCCCGCGGAGCCCTCTGATATGGCCCGCGACCTCATGTTCTGGGATGGCGGGTTGGCAAGCCAAGATCGCGGGTTACCAACCCGCCATCCCAGAGCATCAGTGTTTTGAATGAAGCTGGCAGTAGAGGAAGCAAGTGGCTGCAGAACAGAGCCACATAAGCTGATGCTTTCTGTATAGTGCCGGCTCCTGTGTCACAGGTGGAGTGATGAGTGATGGAGTGACCAAATGCATCAGCCTGGGACAGCAACAGCCAGCAATACCTGAATGAAAGGCCATTAAAGGTAATTTTATTACTAAAATCAGTGTATTTATGGGTATATCTGTCTGCAGTGGTTACTGGGCTACTTTTTAAACTGATCCACAGGTGCAGCACAGTGCACCTGCGGATGACCTGCACAGAGCCATAGACTTCTATTATTACCTGCAGGTTTGGTGCGCTTTCAGAAAGTGCACCATACATGTAGGATGTAATAGGATTCTATGGCAAAGTGCAGCTAACCCACAGGAAAGCCACAGTGGCACTATGCTGCACCCGCGGTGCTGATAAACCAAAGCAAATCAATGTGAAAACTGCCTTAGGCCCCTTTCACATGATCGGTCCGACCCAGTCGGACCCTCCATTCATCTCTATGGAGTGGCAGATGTAAATGAACTTTCATTTTCTTCATTTACACCCACCTACCTCCAATCCGATCCCCTATAAAAAAAAAGAAGGGGATCAGTCAGTCTGATCTGATCGAAGGGCCCATAGAGTAGAGCGGACTGTATCTATTCTGCATATGTGGAGTGGACACGGACCTGTCAAACGCCCGCTCTGCTCATTGTGGCCCACGACCGGTTACCATGTCGCTTAAAGTGGAAGTAAACCCATGGATTTAAACAGTTAAAAAAAAAAAGGCATGCCGGAAATGCTAACTGCACATTGGCTATGCTCTCAGCCAAACTATCAAACCATCCAATCGCTGGTGTCATAACGAATCACATGTGCAGCACCATAGCAGTTGAAGATTAAACAGAGGCAAAGATGGCAGCTACCTTGGCTGAAAACGATAGTGGAGTTTACTTCCACTTTAAGTGGCCTTCTCTCTTCAAAAGGTTGGGCACCCCTGCATTAGACAATGTTAGCAGCAAAGAAGTTAAATACAACTATTGGCATGCATTTTAGCTACCCTAGATGCGTTAATGGGCTAGCGAGAGTACATGCAACAAAATGATGGCTGACATGTTTCACTCAGTCTAGTCCTTTCTCAGATCATACGCCGCACACTGCATCAAATTAGTCTGCATGGCTATTGTCCCAGTAGGAAGCCTCTTCTAACTATGATGTACAAGAAAGCCCACAAACAGTTTGCTAAAGACAAGCAGACTAAGGACATGGATTACTGGAACCATGTCCTGTGGTCTGATGAGACCAAGATAAACTTATTTGGTTCAGATGGTGTTCAGCATGTGTGGCGGCAACCAGGTGAGGAGTACAAAGACAAGTGTGTGTTGCCTACAGTCAAGCATGGTGGTGGGAGCGTCATGGTCTGGGGCTGCAAGAGTGCTGCCAGTACTGGGGAGCTACAGTTCATTGAGGAAACCATGAATGTCCACATGTACTGTGATATACTGAAGCAGAGCATGATCCCCTCCCTTTGGAGACTGGGCCATAGGGCAGTATTCCAACATAATGACCCTAAACATACCTCCAAGATGACCACTGCCTTGCTAAAGAAGCTGAGGGTAAAGGTGATGGACTGGCCAAGCATGTCTCCAGACCTAAACTCTATTGAGCACCTGTGGGGCGTCCTCAAAATGGAAGGTGGAGGAGCGCAAGGTCTCTAACATCCACCAGCTCCGTGATGTCATAATGGAGGAGTGGAAGAGGACTCCAGTGGCAACCTGTGAAGCTCTGGTGAACTTTATACCCAAGAGGTTTAAGGCAGTGCTGGAAAATAATGGTGGCCACACAAAATATTGACACTTGTAGTCCTTTCTCAGGGACTTAATGTCATTTGGAGAATCGAAAAATATTCTACAATATAAGAAATATTGGTACAGTTTAATAAGTAACATATTATACCAAAAATCTTTTCTCATAATTTTACTAGCAATAAACTGCATGCTTGCACATATATACTGGTGTAATAACACTAGAAATTGCACTTACATGGGAGAGCTGTTTGCTGATTAAAACCAGTGAAAGATGGATGTTGGCTGAGTACTCCAGGACCAGAGGGTAAAGTCAAGGGAGGGGTCTGGAGGTGTACGGTCAGAGATCGGACCACAAGTGGCAACAACCTTGCAGGGGAGTAGGCATATGTAAAACCACTACAAGAACTCTGCTGACTGGAGTGTGACACTCCTACCAAAGAAAGCCAGCCATGAGATGATGCAGTATAAAGTTGATGGTAAAAATAGCCAGTTGTAATGAAGGCCTCTTGAGCCCCCATAGGGAAAGAGAGCCTTAACTGATGGGGTCATGGCCAGGTGTCGGTGTACTGTCGAATACTGTCTTCCGTCGGATAGTGTCCGACTGTCCACCCTGTACTGCGCTTGTGAGAGAGTGAAAAGGCAGCACAACCTGGTGGTCAGCAAACAGAATGCACTCATCGTGCCACAACAGACGTTGCGTTCTTAAACATCAAGACAGATCTGTACAAAAAAAGATAACAATAAAGATTCTATTAACAGGAGAAACATATTACAGCAGATAACATCAACACATATGCATATGTAGATATTAAGGCAATATTTCAAATTACTCAGATGGGATATGTACCTCTAATGCCACGTACACACGACCGGATTTTTCGATGGACTAGGGCCGACGGTCTTCCAGACAGACTTTCAGGGGAGGTCCGATGGACTTTCTGAACGAACGGACTTGGCCACACAGGACCAGACTAAGTCTGTTCGAAAGTCCATTCGTTTTGAACGTGATGATGTAAACGCAACTAAACAAGGAAGTTCAATAGCCAGTAGCCAATAGCTGCCCTTGCGTCGTATTTGGTCCTTTGGAATAGCATACAGACGAACAGTTTTCCCGATTTTTAGTCCGTCGGATAGATTTGAAACATGTTTTATTTCTAGGTCCGTTGGACTTTTGGGGAAAAAAAAGTCCGCTGGAGCCCACGCATGATCGAATTGTCTGACGGATTCCGGTCCGCCGGACCAAGTCTGCTGGAAAGTCCGATTGTGTGTACGCAGCATTAGTTGTATAGCCCCATAGGTGGATGGTTTCCCAAATTGGGAAATAACACTCCATCTAGAGATCTAATTCGCACACCCCCATTTGAAACACCTCGAGATATGGTTTAAGTTAAATGCCTCATTGAGGCCAGGAGGTGTAGTAGAGTTGAGGTGGAAAATCCACCTCAGTACACTCTGTAAAAGTAGTTTATTTGAGTCACCACCTCTCGGGTTGGTGGATATTTGATCTAGTGTGAGAAAACGCACTTTAGGAGTGTGGTCAGTGTGGACCATGTGACTATAGCCGCGTACACATGTAGCCGTCTGTTCGACGTACTTAGTCTAGCGGACTTCCCGCCAGACTGTCTGTCGGACTTTCCGAACGGGCTACTTGCCCACACACGGCACTTTTTCAGCGGACTAATACGGTTATTAGTACTATCCGCCCTACTTTTGAAATGAACGGACTCGTCCACGCACAGGACGTTTCGAGCGCGTCTCCAGGTAGGTGGAGCCCGCGAAGAATACGTCGCTGGCCCCGCCGCCTGGTATGGACTTAAAGGGGAACCCCAACGCCGAAAAAAATCGGCGTGGGGGTCCCCCCAAAGTCCACAACAGACCCTTGTGCGAGCACGCTACCCGGCCGGCCAGGAAAGGAGGGGCGAGCCCCCCCCCTCCTGAGCCGTACCAGGCCGCGTGCCCTCAACATGGGGGGTGCCTTGGGGAAGGGGGGGCCGCGCGGCCCCCCACCCCAAAGCACCTTGTCCCCATGTTGATGAGGACAAGGGCCTCTTCCCGACAACCCTGGCCATTGGTTGTCGGGGTCTGCGGGCGGGGGGCTTATCGGAATCCGGGAGCCCCCTTTAATAAGGGTGCCCCCGGATACCGACCCCCCACCCTATGTGAATGAGTATGGGGTACAATGTACCCCTACCCATTCACCTGTAAAATAAAGTACAAAAAAACACAACACACAAGATAAAATAATTTATTGCACAGCTCTGGGGGTCTTCAGGGGTCTTCTCGCCGGACTCCTCCGCTATCTTCTTGTAGCTCTTTTACTAGCGGAGGAGCCCGGCTTTCTTCCTCACCGCCGCGGCCTCTTCTTCCGACTTCGGGGGTCTTGTCCCCCTCTTCGGTTCTTCTGCCGGGCCACCGCGCCTTCTTATAGCTCTTTTACAGGCGGTGGCCCGGTCTTCTGTCGCTCGCTTGCCCCCCCTTTCCTGGCCGGCCGGGTAGCGTGCTCGGACAAGGGTCTGTTGTGGACTTTGGGGGGACCCCCATGCCGATTTTTTTCGGCGTTGGGGTTCCCCTTTAAGTCCATACCACGCGGCGGGGCCAGCGACGTATCCTTCGCGGGCCCCGCCTACCTGGAGACCCACTCAAAATGAGCAGACTTTCCTCCGGGCGGGAAAAGTCTGTTAATTTCAAAAGTACGGCGGACTGGCATACACACGGTCCGATTGTCCGCCGAAATGCGAGTCCACCGGGAAGATTGAAGTGTAAAACTACATTCTAAGTCCGCCGTACTTTCGGGTCAAAAAAGTATGCCGGAGGCTACACACGGGGGGATTGTCCGGCGGACTTGAGTTTGCCGGAATTTTCCACCCGCTTGTTTGATCGTGTGTACACGGCATATGTCTCCCAAGGGGTAATGCAGGGTCTTTTTTATTCATACTAGCAATGTGTCTATAGATTCTTTGCCAAAATGCAAGCTTAGATTTACCAAAATAGTAACAATTGCATTCACACTGCAGTAGGTAGACAACCTCTGCAGTGCGACAGTTCACAAAATGTTTCAGACTAAACCCTTCTCCATTTGGCAGATCTATACTCTTCCTAGTGTCCATATATTGGCAATAATTACCATTGCCTCATTTAAACGCTCCAGTTGGTTTAACTTGCTTTTTATGGATTCCATATTCACTATGGGCAAGTTTATCATGTAGAGAAGGGGCTCTACAGAACGTGATTGATGGTTGGACAGAAACAAAAGGTGCTAATGTAGTATCCATACTAAGCAAGTGCCAATATTTGTGTAAAATATGTTTGATTTGTTTATTCTGTTGACAGAATTTGCTATGGGTTCCTTATCCGTTTTTTTTTAGAAAGAAGCCTTTTTGTATGCCTTTTTGAGTATGCCATTGGAATAACTTCTGGCACGTAGTCTAGTCTTCAGAGTATGGGCCTCCTCCTCAAACAGGGCATCACAAGAACAATTACGTCTAGCCCTGATATACTGTCCGAAGGGTATGGATGCCAACAGATGTTCAGGGTGGAAGCTAGAGCCTCTAGAATGGTATTCCCTGCTGTGAGCTTTCTATAATCCAGATGTTTAATTATTGTCAAGTCCAAAAATATAATTTTTGACACATTATGAGTCATAGCGAACTTGAGATTAAATGTGTTACTCAAATTGGTATATTCCAGAAATTCAGAAAGTAGTGTGGCGGAGCCATCCCATAGCATAATAATGTCGTCGATGTAGTGATGCCAGGCCATGGCATGTCTGGTATACCTACATGCCACATCATCGGAGAACATAAGTCTCTCCCATTCACCCATGTACAGATTGGCATATGCCGGAGGACAACATGTGTGCCCATGTCAACAACCAGTACCTGGAGGTAGCGGGATCCATCAAAGGAATAGTTGTGTTTCAGCAATGGAGTCTTGCGTGGTGAGCATAAATATAGGCCATGGCGGTTGAGTGCATTACTTATTGTTTTCTGTGAAACAACTGTGCCTGCTAATTTCAGGTCTTTCTGAAACTCTCCACAGGTGGTCATTGACTGTTGGATAACTCTTCTGATAATTCTTTTCACTCCTCTGTGAGGGGCACCTGATCGTGGCTGGATTATGGTGAAATGATGTTCTTTCCACTTCCGAATTATGGCCTCAACAGTGCTCACTGGAACATTTCTGAACTGATTTGTTTTAGTTTCTTTATATGTATGGATTGCATGGGTTGTTACCCGACATATGGTGAACATTTCATGTCAATAGCACCTTTAAAAATATATTTATCCAGAAAAACGGTGACATGTTCAAAACTTATTTTGCCCTCTGTGTATATATATATATATATATATATATATATATATATATAGTGACTGCTTAGCATAATTTCCATTTGGTCTGAAACAAAAAGGAATAAAAAAGCAGATATAAAAACACAAACAAATGCAGATATATTTTCATGAATAAATATTTAAATTTATTTTTTAGGTGTAAGCAGTGTAAGTATCTGAACCTGACCTGGTATCAGCCTCTTGTACAGCCTCTTGTAGTCTTTGTACAGTAGAGCTGGAGTGGGAAAGGTGAAAGCAGCCCAAGAAGCCAATCAGGTCATGTGCTGACAAGAAGCATGCTGATAGGAGGAGAGATCAGAGTGACAGAGAGATGAGCTCATTACTATGCTGCTTCTCCCTCCACTGTTCAATCACAGGCTGGGGGTGGATCCAGGATGACCTGGTTCAGAGGAAGTGGGTTGAAAGATGCTGGCCATCAAACTATCAATCTAACAGCAGAAAAAAAAAGTACTGTGGGGGAAATTTCTATACTGAAGGTAAATATTTCACCAAAACCTGTTTTCATTTTTTTTTTTATCTTTAATGAACTGCTCATTTTTATCATTTTATATTTGGCTGGAGTTCTGCTTTAACTACCAAAAGAGCTACACTATATTTAATCTTTTATCCAATGTCTAAATGATCGTATTAGTTATTTTTGAGAGTCGGTATAAAGGAAATGTAGAGGCAAGTATTGGTTTCAGCCAATCAATACTTACACATTCATTTTTTATGGTTCATGTTTCTGGGAGGAGTGTTAAAGGTGTTTCATTTGCCCACCTACCTTTTGCTAAATTACGTTCCTTTCTGATCCCAAAAGATGGGGTGGCATGACTATAGCTGGCCATCCACCAGTAGAACTTTGCTTGAAAATTTATTTTACAGAACATTTCATTTTCTAATACTTAAAGGGGTCAAATCGACCACTGTTTTCATAAATAGTGATTACAAAAATCAAAGGAGCAGAATGTTACATTTTTCTCTGATTTGTAGCAGTGTTTGTGTTTTTCATTTGTCAAATTCCATTGATTCTGAAACTGAATGCTAAAAAGCAAACAAGCTGTATGTTAAAAAGTTGCTGTTACAAATGTTATTTGGAAAATTAATTAAGATTTGGTTAATAAAAAGGTTGCTATGGCCATTTAAACTCCAAACTCATGTGTGGTCTTATCATTGGTGGGGTAAGGGAAAGTGGTTGGGGTAATGTATGGTTAAAAATGGTGAATGGGACAAGTTGGTGATATCTTAACTACACTGGTCAAGTCTCTGATGGCATTATTGAATGTACATGTGAGATTTTTTTTTATGAATGTTCAAACAAAACTCTACTAGTGACAATGGCCAGGTTTATGGGTGTTTCTATGATGAGGCAAGATTATGCCAAGGTGGTGGTGTCCTCTAAGAGTAGCAGTAGAGACCCCTTCTTGACCCCAGACTCTTCAGCTGACTCTAACTAGACAGTCTGGTCCAAAAAGGTAGGGCCACTGTCATTGCATGATGCAAATACTATACTGGTATAGAACATGGCCTTCCATGAGTTATGCAATTGACGGTGCTATGTTTTTCTCTGCTTCAGTAGTGTTACCTCCCTGGAAGCCTGTGTAAATTCTATAGGCTATTTCCAAACACAGTGCAGAGGCAGCCAGGCACACAACAAACAGTCGATTTACTCTGGCCCATTGAACAGTCTAGGACAGTGATGGCGAACCTTGGCACCCCAGATGTTTTGGAACTACATTTCCCATGATGCTCTTGCACTCTGCAGTGTAGTGGAGCATCATGGGAAATGTAGTTCCAAAACATCTGGGGTGCCAAGGTTCGCCATCACTGGTCTAGGGGATCTCTTTTTGAAATGTATTTGCTTGTAGAACCAGTAACATTAGGGAGATTGAGGGCGATGTGGGATACTCCAAAAAGGGAGCTATTGCTAGCAGAGAACAGTTCCCAATCAGAAACAGTAGCACATTTGGGCTAGTTTAGCAATGTCAGGCTAACTTTCGCTCTCATTGGAAAGTGGATGCTATTACTTACCTGGGAATATGCCTGTGGACTTTTCTGGACTGTACATTAGCAACTTACTGTTGGAAATGCATGACATCCACTACAGGTGGAATAACCTTTTCTTGGTTCGGGCATGCGTCTATTCTAAAGATGATAGTAAAGGGTGGTCTTGGCTTGAAACATTTGGTTTTGGGGCTTGACTTGAAACTTGTGTAGCTGGCTTGTAGGAGCTGCTGGTTTGATTGGGCTTACCGTTATCTTCTTCTCCTCGATTTGTGTCTAGGGGTTTCCCGTGGTAGATACCCAGTAACTCTAGAGACTGACGACAGATCCGCATGAAGGGATTTTTATTGCAAAAACTTAGACAACAAACAGGCTCTTTAAAATAGGATCAGAGGGTTAGGAAGGAAGTTTAGGTACTCTTAGCCCCTGTACACACGGTCGGAGATTTCGACAACCAAATCCGTCGGATTTTGTCCGTCGGATCTTGTCCCAAACTGTTGCATACACACGGTCGGACAAAGTTGTCGAAAAATCCGATCATTCAGAACGTGATGACGTAATTTCGTTATGATGGGACTACGTTCAGGCTAGTAGCCAATAGCTTTGATGTAGGAATTTGATCTGAGCATGCGTGGCACTTTGTCCGATCAAAATTCTCTACACATGATCGGAGTATGTCCGATCGAACCAGTTGGTCGGAAATTATTTCCAACAAGTTGGAAAATTGGGTCAGACGGATATTCCAATGGAATCAGTCCAATGCATACCACACACAGTCGGATTATCCGACAACACGGTCCGATAGGACACATTCCGACGGATTCTCCGACCGTGTGTACAAGGCTTTAGTGTCAAAGTCAATAATGAAGGACTTGCTTACTTTGACTAGATCCAGAGAATAGCCATTCACAACTGGATGTTCACTCAAGTTGCATAGTCCCTCTCTCACAAGGTCTAGCAGCCAACAAGGTGCTTTACATAGGAACGAGTCTCTGTCCCAGATGTTGTTGTAGAACTTACAGGAATTCGTCTCTGCCACAGACGGTGTTGTAGAACTTCAGGAAACTAAAACTTGTGGAACACTCGTGTGATACCTGGATCTTTCGGCCAGCTTGGCGATACCCATGAGACAGGATTCACTTAGGTATTTCAGCCTCTCCAGGCTCAGAAGCCAACCCATACGTGACCTTGTTCTGAAGAGTCCTCCCCTGGATAGCTACGAAGTTACCGGGCCTCTCCAACTACCGGAGATAGCACTGGACCACCTTGGAATCCTTCTTTAGTTTCCTTGCCTCGGGCTAGCCAGCCCCGAGACAACAAGTCAGGTGGATCCGCAAACCAGGCCATAGCCTTCCTGGGGGTTGGTCAGGAGGACCAGGACCATGGTGTCAGAACGTACTTCTGGACCGGAACCCCGAACCACGTGACATCCGCACCTTAAGTAACCTCTCCCAGAAAGCACAGCAAGAGTGACACTCCCACTGGGCGGGCTCTGAACTTAAACTTAAAGCACCCAACTAGACTGTGGTTCCATGCCTGCCAGAAGAGACAGTGCCCCTTGTGGCCAGGCTGAACATCCTGTAGGCCAGTCAGACTGATGCTGAGGTCCAAATTTAGAACAATTGTACCTAAACCAAACTACAGTTCAGGTGTAACATTATCTTTGAAAAAAACATGGCGCATGTTCTTCAGGAGCCGGCGCTACACTTACCCTGGTTCCCTATAAAACATGTTCTGATGTAACGGAAACCTGCGTTACTTCAGAGGAGGGCGGGGTCACCCGTACATCACTGGGGAAGCACGGCTTTCCCCTTGCATCAGAGGGGGGCGGGGTCAGGTGACGGGTGGTCCCGTCCTCCTCAGCTAAGATGTGTCAGGCTGCCGGGATTCCCGCAGTGTCTCCGGTGGAGACAGGATGGATGTGCTGTGCTGTACCATCGGGAGAGATCACCCATTGCTGGAGCAGATCACCCATCGATAGACCCCGGAGAGATGATCATCCATCGCTGGATAGCAAGAGTGGATTACCACCGCTGGAATCTTTTTTTTATTTTTAATAAAGGACTTTTCCCAATGGTGTGTGTGTGTTTTTTAACAATTTTTTACACTTTCTTTGTGAAATGGTGGGGGTCCCCTTGTTAAAGGGGGCTTCCAGATTCTGATAAGCCCCCGCCCGCAGATCCCCACAACCACCGGCCAAGGTTGTGGGGATGAGGCCTTTGTCCCCATCAACATGGGGACATGGTGCTTTGAGGGGTCACAGACCCCCAAAGCATCCTCACAATGTTGAGGGCATGTGGCCTGGTACGGTTCAGGAGGGGGGGCACTCTCTCATCCCCCCTCATTTCCTGCAGCCTGCCAGGTTGCGTGCTTGGATAAAGGGTCTGGTATGGATTTTTGGGGGGAACTCCACGCCATTTTTTTTTTAATTGACGCGGGGTTCCCCTTAATATCCATACCAGACCTAAAGGTCCTGGTAATTGAATTTGGGGGAACCCCATGCTTTTTTTTATTTTTTATCAATGACTTTCAATGATTATTCTCTGTATTACAATGAGCCGACAATTCATTATAGCCGTGAGTGCTTTTACAGTGCCTTGCGAAAGTATTCGCCCCCCTTGAACTTTTCAACCTTTTGCCACATTTCAGGCTTCAAACATAAAGATATAAAATTTGTATTTTTTGTGAAGAATCACCAAGTGGGACACAATTGTGAAGTGGAATGAACTCTATTGGATTTTTGAAACTTTTTTAACTAATAAAAAAATGAAAAGTGGGGCGTGCAAAATTATTCGGCCCCCTTGCGTTAATACTTTGTAGAGCCACCTTTTGCTGCGATTACAGCTGCAAGTCGCTTGGGGTATGTCTCTATCAGTTTTGCACATCGAGAGACTGAAATTCTTGCCCATTCTTCCTTGCAAAACAGCTCGAGCTCAGTGAGGTTGGATGGAGAGCGTTTGTGAACAGCAGTTTTCAGCTCTTTCCACAGATTCTCGATTGGATTCAAGTCTGGACTTTGACTTGGCCATTCTAACACCTGGATACGTTTATTTGTGAACCATTCCTTTGTAGATTTTGCTGTATGTTTGGGATCATTGTCTTGTTGGAAGATACAGTGCCTTGCGAAAGTATGCGGCCACCTTGAACTTTTCAACCTTTTGCCACATTTCAGGCTTCAAACATAAAGATATAAAATTTCAATTTTTTGTGAAGAATCACCAACAAGTGGGACGCAATTGTGAAGTGGAACGAAATCTATTGGATATTTTAAACTTTTTTAGCAAATAAAAAGCTGAAAAGTGGTGCGTGCAAAATTATTCGGCCCCTTTACTTTCAGTGCAGCAAACTCACTCCAGAAGTTCAGCGAGGATCTCTGAATGATCCAATGTTGTCCTAAATGACTGATGGTGATAAATAGAATCCACCTGTGTGTAATCAAGTCTCTGTATAAATGCACCTGCTCTGTGGTAGTCTCAGGGTTCTGTTGAAAGCGCAGAGAGCATCATGAAGACCAAGGAACACACCAGGCAGGTCCGTAATACTGTTGTGGAGAAGTTTAAAGCCGGATTTGGATACAAAAAGATTTCCCAAGCTTTAAACATCCCAAGTAGCACTGTGCAAGCGATCATTTTGAAATGGAAGGAGTATCAGACCACTGCAAATCTACCAAGACCTGGCCGTCCCTCTAAACTTTCAGCTCAGACAAGGAGAAGACTGATCAGAGATGCAGCCAAGAGGCCCGCGATCACTCTTGATGAACTGCAGAGAACTACAGCTGAGGTGGGAGAGTCTGTCCATAGGACAACAATCAGTCGTACACTGCACAAATCTGGCCTTTATGGAAGAGTGGCAAGAAGAAAGCCATTTCTCAAAGATATCCATAAAAAGTCTCGTCTAAAGTTTGCCAGAAGCCACCTGGGAGACACACCAAACATGTGGAAGAAGGTGCTCTGGTCAGATGAAACCAAAATCGAACTTTTTGCCCACAATGCAAAACGATATGTTTGGCGTAAAAGCAACACAGCTCATGACCCTCAACACACCATCCCCACTGTCAAACATGGTGGTGGCAGCATCATGGTTTGGGCCTGCTTTTCTTCAGCAGGGACAGGGAAGATGGTTAAAATTGAGGGGAAGATGGATGCAGCCAAATACAGGACCATTCTGGATGAAAACCTGTTGGAGTCTGCAAAAGACCTGAAACTGGGACGGAGATTTATCTTCCAACAAGACAATGATCCCAAACATACAGCAAAATCTACAAAGGAATGGTTCACAAATAAACGTATCCAGGTGTTAGAATGGCCAAGTCAAAGTCCAGACCTGAATCCAATCGAGAATCTGTGGAAAGAGCTGAAAACTGCTGTTCACAAACGCTCTCCATCCAACCTCACTGAGCTCGAGCTGTTTTGCAAGGAAGAATGGGCAAGAATTTCAGTCTCTCGATGTGCAAAACTGATAGAGACATAGCCCAAGCGACTTGCAGCTGTAATCGCGGCAAAAGGTGGCTCTACAAAGTATTAACGCAAGGGGGCCGAATAATTTTGCACGCCCACTTTTCATTTTTTTATTAGTTAAAAAAGTTTCAAAAATCCAATAGATTTCGTTCCACTTCACAATTGTGTCCCACTTGTTGGTGATTCTTCACAAAAAATAAAAATGTTATATCTTTATGTTTGAAGCCTGAAATGTGGCAAAAGGTTGAAAAGTTCAAGGGGGCCGAATACTTTCGCAAGGCACTGTATATGGGTGTGTAGGAGGGGGGGATTGGTCTTCCTACCATGGGTCTTAGGGGACTTTGATACTACTATGTTTGTTTCTCTGTGTAGTGTTCACTTTGACCCCTGACTAGTGTAGTCTGAATGTTCCCCTTCTATTATCCCTTACCAATACCTTCCCCTATTAGAAACGAGACCACACCATAGGTTGGAGTAAACTGGCCACAACAGCCTTTATTAAACATAACTCAAAAATTCACTCCAATAACTTGTAAATATGAAAATATATAAATATATAAATCTACATAAATATATAAATATAAATAACTTTATTAACATTAAACAACATTAAATAACATTAAATGCCCATTCTGGTGATCTCTGACGGTGACCCCACTTAAGCCAATACCAACTCACTGCGGTACACCTGACCAACTTCCCAAAGGCCTCCACCTGTGACCGGTCGGAGACAACTTCCGCCAGTGAACATAACCATATTCTATCCAACGTTCAGGAATACCCAGAGGGGCTGATCGTTTGATGAGCCCCCCACACCCTAAGATCCCTTCTGAGTAACTGTCTACCGTCAGAAACCACCAGAAACACACCGCCCACCAGGAAAAACCTTCAGCTGTCGTGACAACCGCGAAACCTGCAAAAGAAGAAAAGACCAGCAACAAAACGGCACACCAAAATCAACACATAACATTAGGGCGGGAAAAACTGCCTCCTCTGTGTCAAGCTGGGATCCGAATGATCCCTTAGGCTCCACCCCTCCCTTTTATATGGCTCCTCCCCTTCGCTAAGCCTGCTTCCTGCCAACCTTTCCTGGGCTCCACCCCTCCAACTTAACCCCGTGAGTCCCTCATACACACTGTCATGCCCAGCACTCCTTATGTCATTACATACCTTAATCCGTGCTTCTCTTGACTAGTGTAGTCTGAATGTTCCCCTTCTATTATCCCTTACCAATACCTTCCCCTATTAGAAACGAGACCACACCATAGGTTGGAGTAAACTGGCCACAACAGCCTTTATTAAACATAACTCAAAAATTCACTCCAATAACTTGTAAATATGAAAATATATAAATATATAAATCTATATAAATATAAATAACTTTATTAACATTAAATAACATTAACTGCCCATTCTGGTGATCTCTGACGGTGACCCCACTTAAGCCAATACCAACTCACTGCGGTACACCTGACCAACTTCCCAAAGGCCTCCACCTGTGACCGGTCGGAGACAACTTCCGCCAGTGAACATAACCGTATTCCATCCAACGTTTAGGAATACCCAGAGGGGCCGATCGTTTGATGAGCCCTCCACACCCTCAGATCCCTTCTGAGTAACTGTCTACCGTCAGAAACCACCAGAAACACACCGCCACAGCCCAAAAGGGTGACCACCTCAACCTTGAGGGCCACCCCACACCCGAAGAGCCTTCTGTATGCCCTCCTGCAAACCCAACGACCAAAGGTTGATACCCAGGTCCGAGAGGTGAACGCCATCCTTCCTAACATAAAGACCAACGTTCACCTCCAACTCCCGATGCCTCACCACAATGCCACCGTTCTGCACAACAAACCTCCCAACCACTTTATTCACCCTGATCCTGTTTTTTTTCAATGCTCACCAAGGACCTAGCCCACCGCCACACCGTTCTGGCCACAATGTCCGACCATACCAAAATGGTACCCGGGAAAAGGACTCGCAAGCGCAAAACATCCGCCTTAATATCCGCTAATATGTCCTTCACCTTCCGTAAGCCCAGGTCATTGCCCCCGGCGTGAATAACCAACACATCCGGGGGCCTGTCCCTCAACGCAAAGCGCTCAACCTCCCTCATAACACGCTCCCACCGCATGCCCGGGAATCCCAACCACATCAACCTAGCCTCCCGCCTGGGAATTCCCAATTGCCTGCCTGCCGGCCGAGAATCACCTCTCCTGGCCCCCCAGCACACGTACGAATGCCCCAGGATCCAAATGAGGCGTGAGGAACCTCCATCTGGAATGAAAAAACAGAACAAATAACACAACAAACCAACGTAATATACCACAATTCCTGTAATTCCCCAACCCCCACCGCAAACACTCCCAGCCGCACCCCTATTCACCCCAGGATCAACTGCGGCCGGACATATGAATGGAACCTCCTAGACTCCCATCGTCCGATCTGGCGAACAACCGCCTCATCCAGCCCACATCGGGCAGCCTCCGTGGCCGCCCCAATTCGGAAAGAGTGCGATGCGTATTCCCGGTCATCCAAACCAACCGCCCGCAGGCACCGCCGAAAAACCGACACAAATTGAAACCTAGAGAGAAAAGAGCCCTCCGCATGCAACAAAAGGGGGGCCGACCCCGCCGGCCGCACCGCCCGAAAAGCCCTTACCGCCTCCACCGGGCACACAGCCGAGCCCGGCAAGGCGAGCAGTGTAACCACCACACCCCTGCCCCGTTGGTCAGTCTTGGACCTCCGCAACCGTATACTCACCCGATCAGCAGCCACCTGTACATCTTGATCCAACAACCCCCCCAGCAACCCATTTCGATCGACACACCAACTCCGCAATACTAAACGCCCCATAGAACGCCAAAGAAAAAGCCGCCGTGAACAGAATGGCCTCGTAAGTGGACGAACAAATGTACACCAGTCGAGAACAAATCGCCACCAAATTATCAAACGATACCGGCCTGCGCACATCCCGTCCTTTCCGATCCTTCCTATACCCCTTCAAAGTATGCCGCACCCAAAAATCCTTGGTCCCGTCCGGCTCCCCCCACATCTTAAACAAAAAAGCCAACCCCGCCAACTTCCGCTCAATCGACGCAGGCGCCAGTCCCATTTCGATGTTCCGAGCCACCCAATACAAAACCAACCAGCGCTGGTCGGAGCCCCGACCAACCACGCCAACCTCCCGCAGTAACGCCAACCATTCCGCCCACACCCTGGAATAGGCCGCCCACGTGGACTCACTCAGTGACCTTTTAAACCAACCTGCGGCGACTCCAAGGGCAGCTCCCACATCCACCCGGGGCAAGGCGCCCCCGACTCCTCCGCTCCCGGCGCCAGCTGCTGGAACATTGAGCAGCAAGCACCGAAACACCAGCTGCCGCAGCAGCCGGATGACCGGGGGCGAGGAAGCAGTCATCCGATTGATGACCTGAACCACCCCCATGTTGTCGCAATTGATGCCCAACTTCAAATTACGAAAATCCTCCCCCCACAGTTCCAAAGCCAACACCACCAGGAATAATTCGAGCAGAACCAAATTGCCCAACAACCCCGCAACCTCCCACGAGCACGGCCAAGGTTCAGCACTCCACCGTCCCGGAAAATAAGCCCCATAACCCGCAGACCCAGACACGTCAGTGACCAACTCCACATCGAAAATTGCTCACTGGCCCCAACATCCACATGGCCCGCCCGTTATACGAGGCCAGAAATTCATGCCACGCCCGCAAGTCTTCCCTGTGTTCCTTCCGTAAACGCACAAAATGGTTAGGCCCAGTCACCCCGGTCGTGGCCGCCGACAGCCGCTGACAGAAAACCCGTCCCATAGGGATGATCCGGCAAGCGAAATTCAGCTTGCCCAACATCCCCGCCAATTCTTTCTGCAAATCCAGTAATTTATTCTCCGGCAATCGACACTCCATTGCCTTCGAATCAATTACTATCCCCAAAAAACTCAATTCTGTAACTGGGCCCTCCGTCTTGTCCCCCGCCAACGGCACCCCGAACCTGCCCGCAATGTGCTGCAACGTGGACAGAAGAATTGCACACACACTGGAGGCAGGTGGGCCCACGCACAGAAAGTCGTCCAAATAGTGGATGACCGACTCCAGGCCCGAAACGTCTCTCACCACCCATTCCAAAAACGAGCTAAACGCCTCAAAATAGGCGCAGGAAATGGAACAACCCATGGGCAGGCACAAATCCACATAGAACTTGCCCCGCCAATGGCACCCCAACAGCCGGAAGCTGTCCGGGTGGACCGATAGCAATCGAAACGCCGATTCCACATCCGCCTTGGCCATAAGAGCCCCGCGTCCATACCGCCTGACCCACCAAACCGCCGCATCAAAAGACGTGTAGGAGACCGTACACGCATCAGGGTCAATGAAGTCGTTGACCGACCCCCCTTTAGGAAAAGACAAATGATGAATCAAGCGAAACTTCCCCGGCTCCTTCTTAGGAACTACACCCAGCGGGGAAACCACCAGGTCTCCCCACGGTTGCATTTCGAAAGGCCCGCCCATCCGGCCCAACGCCACCTCCTTGCCCAATTTTTCGTCGACCACCCCCGGGTGATCCAAAGCCGATCGCAAGTTCCGAGCCACCGGCGGCACCCCCGCCAATGAGCAAAGAATCCTGAAACCGTCCCGAAAACCCGAAATCAACCCCCGCGCCGCCTCGCCATCCGGATACCTACTTAGGAAAGGAAGCATCCTTCCCAGGTTCACCGGCGTCATCCCTTTTGTGAGCAGCATCGCCGGCACGCTTACCCTTTTTGAAACAGCGGGACAGGGCGTGGTTGCCGCCGCAGCCGCAGCACTCGTGCTTGAATCGGCACGCGCCCCCGAATTTACAAGCCCCCTCATTAAAGGGCCAGCACACCCCCCACTTTTTCCCGGCTGGCAGCCCTGAGGACGACACACTCCCAGCCCCCCCCCTGAAGAAACGGAGTAGGCGTCTGCGCCGCAGACATAAGCCTCATCCAGAGGCTTATGTCCTTGTGGTCCCAGCGAAATTCCGGCCGCACCGCCTTTCGCTGCCTAAACTGTTCGTCATAGCGCAGCCACGCCACCGCGTCCATATAACAGAACAACGCCGAGCAGTGCTCGGGGTTCTTCTCCCCTATCACGCTAGCCAAGATAGCGAACGCCTGAAGCCAATTCGCAAAAGTGCGCGGGATCAGCCGATACCTACGCTTCTCCTCGTCGTCCTTCTTGGAACTGTCCGGCTTGACCCTATCCAAGTTGAACTTCTCAAGGGGGAGCAAAGAGAAAATCTCCACATACTCACCCTTGCCAATCTTATCCCGCACCTCCTGCTTCAGGTGCGCCCCCAACGGGCCCTCGAAGCAAACATAGACTTCGCACCGGGCAGCATCTGCGATCCTAACCACATCGGCCCGCGCCCCAGGTTCCGCGACCACCGGGGAAACCCCCGAGCCCCCACGGCCACTCCCCCCGACGCCACAGTGGTCGGGGCGTCCACCACCGGCGCGGCCCCCGGACCCCCCGGCCCCCACCCCCGGAGCCATCCAGGGACCCACTTGCGGCGCCCCCGAACCCCCCGCAAACCTACCCACCAGGGCCTGCAGCCCCTCCAAAAGCTCCTGCAGCTGTCCCGAGGGCCCCCCCGAGGCAACATGCCTCGCCCCCGCTGGCGGACCTACGGGAACCCCCCCTTTGCCGTCCCGTGATACCGGGGCCCCCGAACCCCCTTGCTCCACCCCCAGCAAACCCCGCAAGGCTTCCGTCAGCAACGTAGAATCGGGCGACTTACCTGGCCCCACCGGGGCCCCGCCGACCTGCACCGGTCCAGGAGCTGCGGTGGACAATTCCTCTTCCTGGGACATCTCGCTCTCGGACCCGTCCTCCCCAGCGCGCACCGGGGACGCCGCCACCCCCCTGTGCGCATAGCGATCCTCCTGGTCCGCGCGATCCGGAGCAGCCTGCAAAGTCCGCGGCCCCCCACCGCCCCCGGCATGCCGGCGTCCGAGACCAGCCCTGCCAGGCACCTTGGCGGCCCCCTTTAACCCGCCCACCCCAGCCTCGGAGTCGTGACCCCCCGTGCCACACCTTGTCCCCCCACCGCACGGGTCCCCACACCGGAGACCCCAGGCCGCGGTGCCCTCCCCGTGTGCTCCCCCCCAAGGTGGCAGGACCCAGAGCCCCCCGCACGCTCCCCCCCTTATCCGGGTCCCGGTCTGGCCCGGAGCCAGCGCCATGCGGCCGCGAAGCCCCGCCCCCTCCGGTCGGCGGCGTAACGACCGCCCGGACCAGGGAGAGCCAGGCACCTTCCGTTTTGCCGGGGGGACCGAGCGGTCCTCCCCCGGGCTCCGAGAGTCACGAGGTGGCCGAGGTGTAGACCCTGGAGAAAAACGCGCCGGAGGCCGAGACCTCCGCGCGCGCAGCGGCACCTCACCTGTCCCGCCGACATCCTCAGCGCCGTCCGCCAGGTCCCCGACTCGGTCCCGCAGCCAGTCCGCACCGTGCACCTCCGCCGCCCGTCGCAGCCGCGCGAAGATCCCGTCCAGGTCGGCCATGACAGAGGGGCAGCGAAAAAACTGCCTCCTCTGTGTCACGCTGGGATCCGAATGATCCATTAGGCTCCACCCCTCCCTTTTATATGGCTCCTCCCCTTCGCTAAGCCTGCTTCCTGCCAACCTTTCCTGGGCTCCACCCCTCCAACTTAACCCCGTGAGTCCCTCATACACACTGTCATGCCCAGCACTCATTATGTCATTACATTCCTTAATCCGTGCTTCTCTTTTATTCAAAAGTTTGTTTTATTATATATTGTCCAGGTACTCGCTTCCAGGTTTAGACCCCACTTCATGATGTAGCTCACGCATTTCTGTTTTGTGTATTCTTCCCTGCTTTCTTTCAGTAAGTGATGATGCAACATCTTGTACTTACCTTACAAAGTATGTGCTGTACTTGGAACTTGTTCATTGTAATATCTCATTTATGCAATAAAATGTTTATGAAACAAAAAAAAAAGGCTAAGTCCACCTATAAAAAAATAAATAATAAAAACATGTTCAAAAGTGACAGTGGTTGCAGGGGAGAAGAACCCCCGCACGGTTTCACAGGAGGAAGGGGAGCAGTTTGGGAGTGATGGGGGGGGGGGGGGGCAATTGCATTATGGTACATGCTACACCCAACATACAGATCTAACCTATAACATGGTAACAAAAGATGTAGTTAGCCTTTAAAGTTTAAGTTCGCCTTTTTCACTAAAAAATGAAAAGGTAAACAGGCTGCCACGTGTCTGAACTTTTTTCTGCAGTTCGTTGCCATGGCTCCAACAAGGCCATCTTGGCCCCTGCTAGCTCCATTAGTAGACCATTGTGTAATATTCACAAAAAAGGACAATATCCCATCATGCCGTAAATCCAGCACTGACTAATAAATCTGTTTATTGCTTAGAGAAAGCTTCAGATGACATAAGCGTCAGCCATCTCTAGGAATAAAGCGTCTTCTTAGCACCAAATGGCGCACAGGAGGTGGCTCCGTACCTTGTATGTTATCTCAGGCCAAGCTGCAAAGCTATGGTGGGAAGATCAGTCAAGAAATAGCTTGGTTACCATGGAGACCGCAGAGAAGGCAAGGGAGCCAGAAGGTACAGAGGTGGAATGCATCGGGCTCAATATGGTACTGATAAACATTCATGTGACAGACATTATATTTACTTATTGGTACAAAATATTCCAGTATGACACAAGAATGGGCCCCACCGCAGAACAGCCAGTGCAGACATTACCCCGAAGCTCTGTAGTGCCCCTTAAAGAAGCATTCTGCTACCCCTCTCTTTGCATGAGCATGACTGTTTGCAGAGGGCAAAGTGTGAGCAAATAAAGAGCTAAAATAAATATCTAAAGCTTAAATGTTTTTTCTTAGATTTGATTGAATACAGTAGAGAAGTGACCTCTGTCCAGCCTCTGTTAGCTGTGCATTCTGAGCAGTGGCGTAGCGTGGGTTGTCAGCACCCTGAGCAAGGCAAGTGATCCCCCCATCCCTCCACTCTGATCACACCACCAGATCCCCCCCTTCCCTCCACTCTGATCACACCACCAGATCCCCCCCTTCCCTCCACTCTGATCACACCACCAGATCCCCTCCCCCATCCCTCCACACTGATCACACCCCCAGATCCCCCCCATCCCTCCACGCTGATCACACCCCCACATCCCCCCCACCCACCACTCTGATCACACCACCAGATCCCCTCCCCCATCCCTCCACACTGATCACACCCCCAGACCCCCCCATCCCTCCACTCTGATCACACCCCCACATCCCCCCCCCACCCCTCCACTCTGATCACACCGCCAGATCCCCCCATCCTTCCACTTTTGATCACACCACCAGGTTCCCCCATCCCTCCACTCTGATCACACCCCCAGATTCCCCCCATCCCTCCACTCTGATCACACCCCCAGATTCCCCCCATCCCTCCACTCTGATCACACCCCCAGATTCCCCCCATCCCTCCACTCTGATCACACCACCAGATCCCCCCCATCCCTTCACTCTGATTACACCACTAGATCCCCCCATCCCTCCACTCTGATCACACCACCAGATCCCCCCATCCCTTCACTCTGATTACACCACCTGATCCCCCCATCCCTCCACTCTGATCATACCACCAGATCCCCTCTCCCATCCCTCCACATTGATCACACCCCCAGATCCCCCCCATCCCTCCACTCTGATCACACCACCAGATCCCCCCCATCCCTTCACTCTGATTACACCACCAGATCCCCCCATCCCTCCACTCTGATCACACCACCAGATCCCCTCCCCCATCCCTCCACATTGATCACACCCCCAGATTCCCCCCCCCCCATCCCTCCACTCTGATCACACCACCAGATCCCCCCCATCTCTTCACTCTGATTACACCCCCAGATCCCCCCCATCCCTCCACTCTGATCACACCACCAGATCCCCCCCATCCCTTCACTCTGATTACACCACCAAATCCCCCCATCCCTCCACTCTGATCACACCACCAGATCCCCTCCCCCATCCCTCCACATTGATCACACCCCCAGATCCCCCCCCCATCCCTCCACTCTGATCACACCACCAGATCCCCTCCCCCATCCCTTCACATTGATCACACCCCCAGATCCCCCCCCCAATCCCTCCACTCTGATCACACCCCCACATCCCCCCCACCCCGCCACTCTGATCACACCACCAGATCCCCCCCCCCCCCATCCCTCCACTCTAATCACACCGCCAGATCCCCCCATCCTTCCACTCTGATCACACCACCAGATTCCCCCCATCCCTCCACTCTGATCACACCCTCAGATTCCCCCATCCCTTCACTCTGATTACACCCCCAGATCCCCCCATCCCTTCACTCTGAACAGACCCCCAGATTCCCCCCATCCCTCCACTCTGATCACACCCCCAGATCCCCCCATCCCTCCACTCTGATCACACCCCCAGATCCCCCCATCCCTCCACTCTGATTACACCCCCAGATCCACCCCATCCCTCAACTCTGATCACATTGCCAAATCCCCCCGCATCCCTCCACTCTGATTACACCCCCAGATTCCCCCATCCCTCCACTCTGATCACGCCCCCAGATCCCCCCCACCCCTCCACTCTGATCACACCCCCAGATCTCCCCCACCCCTCCACTCTGATCACACCGCCAGGTCCCCACCCATCCCTCCACTCTGATTACACCCCGAGATCCCCCCCATCCCTCCACTCTGATCACATCCCCAGATCCCCCCCATCCCTCCACTCTGATCACACCCCCAGATCCCCCCCATCCCTCCACTCTGATCACACCCCCAGATCCACCCATCCCTCCACTCTGATCACACCCCCAGATCCCCCCCCCCATCCCTCCACTCTGATCACACCCCCAGATCCACCCATCCCTCCACTCTGATCACACAGCCAAATCCCCCACATCCCTCCACTCTGAGTACACCCCCCATCCCTCCACTCTAATCACACCGCCAGATCCTCCCCCATCCCTCCACTCTGATCACACTCCCAGATCCCCCACATCCCTCCACTCTGATCACACCCCCAGATCTCCCCCACCCCTCCACTCTGATCACACCCCCAGATCCCCCCCACCCCTCCACTCTGATCACACCGCCAGGTCCCCACCCATCCCTCCACTCTGATTACACCCCCAGATCCCCCCACCCCTCCACTCTGATTACACCCCCAGATCTCCCCCACCTCTCCACTGTGATTACACCCCCAGATGCCCCTCCCCCATCCCTCCACACTGATCACACCCCAAGATTCCATCCATCTCTCCATTCTGATCACACCCCCAGATCCCCCCACATCCCTCCACTCTGAGCACACCCCCGAATCCCTCTGCACCTCTCCAGTCTGATCACACCCCCAGATCCCCCAACTCTCCACTCTGATCACATAGAAAGCATTTGAAAGGCGTTGAGCAAGTGCTGTATCCGCCTCATCATCTGCTCTAATCCATGACTGCTGCACCAGCTGAGGCAGGAGCCTCTTTTTCTTCTGTATCACCCAGCCATGTTATGCACTGAACAGGACCGAGATATCAAACTGTCAACCTATTCCTGCAGGTAAAGGTGGGGGAACACAGCTCACCCCATATAATCACCAGAGTACTGGCTGTTAGTGTAACAGCCTGCTAGTCTGTGATGTCCTATGCTTAGTCTATGAAATGCTAACCAAGCACAAGTGGAGCATGGTTATTTATGTCGTCACTATATTTTGTGTAGGTTATGCTAGGTGTTATTTCTGCATAGTCTCCATGGTTTAATATGCTTAGTAGATAGAGTAGATTCCAGATGGAATGACAGTGCCTGTTGAGAGGGGACCGAATGTGGCCTGGCCGTCTGGTCCCTATTGGGAGTTGGTACAGAAGTGATAAGGCCTGACTACTTACCCTGCTCCTCAGGAAACTTTCCCTAGTGCTGTTATGGTTGCTCACAGATGGGGTACCTGTCCCTACCCTGTCCACTTAACAAAGCATGCCAAAACCCAGAAGCCAAATAAATAGGCTCTGCCTGACCCAAGATGGCTGCTTAAGTTACATTGGATAGCAGCATCCAATAAGCTTCCCCAGTGACCCAGGAAATCATAGAGGAACATTTTTTCTCCTGACTTACTCTCCAGCAATAGTACCACTATGTGCTGCCTGCTGTGGAGAAAATTGACTGCACCTGCCTACACGCTGAGTCTATGGCAGGGATATGCAATTAGTGGACCTCCAGCTGTTGCAGAACTACAAGTCCCATGAGGCATAGCAAGACTCTGACAGCCATAAGCATGACACCCAGGGGCAGTACATGATGGGACTTGTAGTTTTGCAACAGCTGGAGGTCCGCTAATTGCATATCCCTGGTCTATGGTATGCTAACCAAGCACAAGCGGGCATTATGTTATGGATCTCTGGGAGCCACTCTCAGGTGGGCAGTGTATTACATAGTTACATAGTTAGTCAGGTTGAAAAAAGACACAAGTCCATCCGGTTCAACCTTAATTATTATTGTATTGTTATGCTGTTGGCTTTCTCAGAGTGACGTTGTATAGTGAAGAACATCCAGCCTAGAGTCCTGGGAACAGGAAGGAGTGCTGAGCTCCAAGAAGGATTAGCAGGCACATGGAGGAGTAACATGTGCCCTGCAGGCTAACATTTCTCTATGGGTCTGCAGCAATTTATTGTTTCTGATTTATTCATTTTCTTTAAAGTTTCTGTATAGCCTAGACTATTTTTTAAAGGGTTAAAACCCTGTTTTTTTTTGGCAATTTGCATCCCATGGGGGAGATTTCCCTTCGCTTCCTGTACCTAAATTCCTCTTCTAGACAGCTGTCACTGAAACTGGTGACCCCATCAAAAGATTTTCCCTCTGCTACTGCAGTGATCTCCCCCAGCTTGCAGGACCCGCGCCAAGCAGCTGCCCAGCTGCACAATTACATTTTGGAATAAGTCACAATTTTCACCTTGTCCAAAAAGTGATTTCCAGCTTCCATGGGGATCTCGCAGGTATGTTGCATACAGTACAGTACTTAAAGTGGTTGTAAACCCTTACAAACCACTTTGACCTACAGGTAAGCCTAAATTAAGGCTTACCTGTAGGTCCAAGAAATATCTCCTAAACCTACACGGTTTAGGAGATATTTGCCGAAAGACAGGCACCGCTGTCTACGGCGCATGCGCCGTAGACAGCGACGCGCAGGCGCACTGATATGGTGAAATAGAGAAGGAGACGGCGCCCTCTAAGTGCAGCAATAAAGTTGCTCAATTTTATTAAAAATGGTTAAAAAACACTCACATTAAATTAGTGGTGTACAGGCACATCAGGGATGTAATGTTTCATCCGTATGTCCATGGGGGCGACTCGCAGGGCTGTAAGGCAAGGTTTCAGGCATCTGACTTTTTGACCGATGGTTGGTGTTTTGGTCTATTCCATGTATTTCCTCGGAATGGTCAGAGCAGTCGGGGTAGTGCTGGTAGCTGTGGTGCCTTTGGTCCGATGTTCAAGGAGTCGGTGTCCTCAGGAGACGGGCTGGGCAAAGCGGCGCTTCGGAGCATGCATGCTCCTTCATCAGGCTTAGCACTGATATGGTGATATGCCGGTGATATGTCGCGAGTGGTGGCTCCTGTGCGCATGCGCGGGAGTGACAGCGCCGGAGCAGCAAGACCCACCGAGAAGATTGATGCTCCGGACTACAGGGGACAGCGGTGACTTCGCCGGCTCCTGTGTCAGGTAAGTGACACATAATGGACTACTATGCGATGCATAGTAGTCCATTATGCTTTACCTTTGCAGGGAATCAAAGAGGAAGTAAACCCATCAGGGTTTACTTCCTCTTTAAAGTACAGTGGTCAAAGCTGGACCAATATAATAAATTGCCATACCTATACTTCAGCTTTAAGGGTACCAGCTCCAACCATTCACATTTCTAAGTATCACGATTTAATTGACTGAAGGTATCCCTTGGATTTAATTGACTGAAGGTATCCCTTGGATTTAATTGACTGAAGGTATCCCTTGGATTTAATTGACTGAAGGTATCCCTTGGATTTAATTGACTGAAGGTATCCCTTGGATTTAATTGACTGAAGGTATGCCTTGGCCAGTATCTCAGTCCATGAAAAAGACGATGACCTTGGATGATTCTCAAATAAAGATGATGTGCTGCCACCCTTCTAAAAGAGAAAGAAAGTGGAAGGCATTGTCAGGAGGAGTATAGCTATTTCTGAGAGGTAGTGAACAGCTGTTACACATAAACATTTCTTAGCAGTCATGCATTTAACGAGAAAATTATTTAATCCTAAGACCACTTTAAACTGTCTCCTTTTGTTGCAGACACTTAGGGAAATGGTGGGGTTTTTATATATTTATAGCAGCCCTGAACTGAGATTGCCTTCTAAGGAAGCATAGTGGTGAAACAGAGTGTCGGAACTAATCAGGAATTTTATGCCATTCTATGTTTAGTACTATATATGATAAATAACCATGTTAGTACATATTTCCATCAAAATAGGTAAACAGATATGAATAGTTCAAATACTGGAAAGTCTACAGGTCACCCAAGTTAAGTAACACATTTCATATGATGCGTGCACCCAGGACCACAGGTGTCCACTTTTCCCCCAGTTATAAACACGGACGATAAGGAGTCTGGAAATTTCTGGACCTTTCATTTAACAGATAGGAAAACCGCAAGATCAATACTATAAATACTCATATTGGATACGTGACAAGGAGCAAGCCTGAGCCTGGAGTAAACTCCTTAAGCAAACATGTGGCTCTAATGATTAAGAATGTGGAACCTTCCCAACACACGGCACTCAGAGACACATCCACTCAGCTGATCGGTACACAATAACACAACACATTAGACCTCTATCTGGAGAATTGCTATGTTCATATCAGTAAACGGCTATTATTTGGGGCAGGGCAATTCAGTGTGAATAATCTTACTACATCAGCACCAGCTCCACGCACTGGAGGATTATTAGAAAGACTACAGAGCGAGCAGCTGTGATAGCTCAGCAGTTGTATCCCTTTGCAGAATAATCATGTACATGGAACACAATGGACAATGGTTTAGGGATCCCTCATATTGGTGATCTGTGGAGAAGTACCCCCTTACATTGGTGGTCATTGATGAAAAGACACCCAGAAGCTTCAAGTAAAAATTGCATCAAAATAATTCAAAATTTCAAGGGGGATGTCTGATTGTGCTCCAAAACTTTTTTGCAAAATGTGATATAGCAACGAGAATGGTGCCACCCCAATCATTATAAAATTATCTTTTTTATTGAGACCAATAACATAACTTTCCATTCATTTATTGTTTTTTCATGTAACATTTTCATTCTTCCTCCACCATTGGGAATGTAAAAGGCATGGACTTTTTATTCTTGTTTAGCCAGTGACACAGATAAGTTTCACATGTAATGCAACAATAATGAGGGCCCAACTCCTCTATTTTGCATCTAAAATATAGGTGGTATACCTTTTTTTAGCACTGCCGTCATGCTGCACTTTTGAAATGTAACCTTAACACAAACGTAGCAGAAGTTATCTGGGTTGTTCACACAGTTTCGAGGCATCTTGACTTTTGAGGTAAAATCTATATCATGCAACTGTTCCTTGGAAATGTTAGGCGATGACACTTTCACAAGCCACCAGAAGTAAATGTATAAAGCATAAGTCTGACCAAGACAAATGTACCTTGCAATAAAAGAACAATATATTACAGTTAGGTAATAGGGATGAGCTTTATGTTCAGGTTGAACAGGTACAGGTTCGTCCGTTCGTTGAAAACAAAACATTATGAGGCGTTCATGCCAAATTTGAGCGCCGCGTAACGCCCCATAATGCACTGCAGGAGCGTTTGGCCAATCATGGCTCTGGGGGACTAAGTCCACGCCCCACACTATATAAGGCGGCCTGCACTGCGGCCCCTTGTAGTGTGTAGGGATGAGCTCGGTGTTCGGGTCGAACGCATGTTCGACTCGAACACCGGCGGTTTGCCTGTTCGGCGAATTCATAACTTTGTGGACCGTTCGCACCATATTCGTGTGGCACGAACGGCCCACAATGCATTACACCATCGCAGTGCATTGCTGGCTCATGATTGGCCAAGCATGCACTGTGACCCCGTATGCTTGGCCAATCACAGCGCCGGCAGCGAGAAGAGCCATAATTATAGCTCAGGGGGGTTAAGTACACGCCCCACACTATATAAGGCCACCATCGCGGCGGCCTTGTGTAGTGTGTTGCGGCGGTTAGGGAAAGAGCAGGATAGGCACGGACAGTGTCTTTGTGGCTTGAAAACCTAGCGCTGTTGCAGTGGGTGTTGTGTGCCTCCAGCACAGTATATACCTGAAGATACCCTTTATTGCTGGTGTTCTGTAATACAGGCATCTGCAGCAGTTAAAGTGGGTGTTGTGTGCCTCCAGCACACTATACACCTGAAGCTACCCTTTATAACTAGTGTTCTGTAATACAGGCATCTGCAGCAGTTAAAGTGGGTGTTGTTTGCCTCCAGCACAGTGTGCACCATAAGCTACCCCTTATTGCTGGTGTTCTGTAATACAGGCATCTGCAGCAGTTAAAGTGGGTGTTGTGTGCCTCCAGCACAGTATGCACCATAAGCTACCCTTTATTACTGGTGTTCTGTAATACAGGGATCTGCAGCAGTTAAAGTCGGTGTTGTGTGCCTACAGCACAGTATACACCTGAAGCTACCCTTTATTGCTGGTGTTCTGTAATACAGGCATCTGCAGCAGTTAAAGTGGGTGTTGTGTGCCTCCAGCACAGTATACACCTGAAGCTACCCCTTATTGCTGGTGTTCTGTAATACAGGCATCTGCAGCAGTTAAAGTGGGTGTTGTGTGCCTCCAGCACACGATACACCTGAAGCTACCCTTTATTAATGGTGTTCTGTAGTACAGGCATCTACAGCAGTTAAAGTGGGTGTTGTGTGCCTCCAGCACAATATACAGCTGAAGCTACCCTTTATTACTGGTGTTTTGTAATACAGGCATCTGCAGCATTTACAGTGGGTGTTGTGTGCCTCCTGCACAGTATACACCTGAAGCTACCCCTTATTGCTGGTGTTGTTCTGTTTCAGTAACACAGGCAGGCAGCTGCAGTAATTACAGTCGGTGTACTGTGTCATCTGCTCAGTGTGCACCTAAAGCTACCCAATTGCCGGTTTTCCCATCTCCCTGCAGGCCATTACTATGTCTGGAAGGCTAACAAGGAGAGGCAGACAGTCACGAGCCAATAAAAGAGGGAAAGCAGGCTCTGTGTCTAGAGACAACAATGCTGGTCATGGACGCAGTGCATCGTCATCAGCATGTGGCCATGGGACACGCTTGTCTTTATTTTCGGCAGCTGGACATGTTGAGCCGCATCATGCCAAAGACTTGGTAGAGTGGATGACCAAGCCCTCCTCATCCTCCTCATCCTCTCTCACCCAGGCTCAGGGTACTAGCAAAGCAGCTGCCAATGCACCCTCTTCCCTCGTCTCAATGTCATCAGTCACTCCTTCCCTAGACCCACCATGTCCTCCTGAGGAGTCCCCCGAACTGTTTGACTACAGTGTTGGGTACATGCTCCAGGAAGATACCCAGCGTTTTGAAGGCTCTGATGATATCCAGCTAGAGGAAGGCAGTAGTGTGAGTGCAGAGAGAGGGGATGCTTAAGAAGGACAGCAATCTGGGAGTCATGTTCCATCAGCTGCAGCATACTGCCAGGTTGGCTCCAGTGATGAAGAGGGAGGGGATGATGAAGTCACTTACTCCACGTGGGTGCCTGATAGGAGAGAGGAGGAGGAGGGGGAGGCAAATCTCCAACGAGGCAGGATGCCCTCCGGGGGCCAGCTTAGGGTAAGGTGGCCAGATTTTTTAAATGAAATCCGGGGACATATTCTTTTTTTTTTACTAGTAATGGCAGCAATCAGTGACTCATAGCGGGACTGCGATATTGCGGTGGACAAATCGGATACTAATGCCACGTACACACAACCGGTTTTCCAGTCAGAATAAACTCCAAAGGTTCTTCCGATGGAAAATTGTGTGTCTTGCATACACACGATCACACCAAAGTCCGACGGTCTAGAACGCGGTGACGTACAACACGTACGACGGGACTAGAAAAAGGAAGTTCAATAGCTGTCCTCTTGTACTTGCTTCAGAGCATGAGTCATTTTTGGTCCGTCAGAACAGCATACAGACGAGCGGTTTTCCCGATAGGAATTGGTTCCGTCGGAAATATTTAAAACATGTTCTATTTCTAGGTCCGTCAGAATTTTCGAAAAAAAGAAAAGTCAGATGAGGCACACACACGATCGGAATATCTGATGAAAAGATTCCATCTGACTTTTTCTGTCGGACATTCCACTTGTGTGTATGTGGCATTAGTGACACTTTTGACACTTTGTGGGAACCAGTGACACTAATACAGTGATCAGTGCTAAAAATATGTGCTGTCACTGTACTAAGGACACTGGCTGGGAAGGGGATAACATCTAGCGCAATCAATGGGTTAAATGTGTGCCTAACAAGTGTTTTCTCACTGTGGGGGAGGTGATTTTACTAAGGGAAGACATAGATCCCTGTACTTGCTTTGCAGGAACACAGGATCAATGTCTTCCACACTGACAGAATGGTGAACTGCCTTATTTACATAGGCAGACCACTAGGCGAGTCCGCCGGATCCGCTGATTGGCTCTAATATCCAGAAATGCAGGATCACGTATATAAGTGATCCTGCGCAGGGCGACCGCTCTGTAGCAGTAAATTGGCTATCAGGCGATCGGAAACTGGTTAAGATTATCAGCATTATGATAACTCACAGGCAGCGGGCACTCTATCATGGCTCTGGCTGGCTCTATCACAGTGTGTCACATAACATGACTGCTGGGTGCTGATTTTGTTAACTTATGACCAATAAGTGCCCCCCCTCCCCCCCGACTATGAGTTCTGATACCATCCATTATGCCAGAGAGACAGACATAGTGCAATGTAGTCTATTCACAGACACCCCCAAAGCACACCTGTGTTGAAGCCTTGAAGGCACTGGCAGCCCTACGATTGGATCTGCTTCCCCTCTATTCCTGCTGCTGGACATCATCAGCTGAGCTCAGCTGCCTCTCACTGCTTGTCGCCACCGCTGCCACCTGCCTCACAGCCTTTCAGGTCTCACTCTCCTGGCCCCCGGCTACTACTGGGTGGGGAGCAGTGTTGGTCATCTTACTTTAAAAAAGTAATTAGTTAAGTTGCAAATTACTTCTCCCAAAAAGTAATTGCGTTAGTAACTCGGTTACTACATTGGAAAAGTAATTAGTTACTTAGCAAAGTAACTGTGACAGGGGTGGCAGCGGTGGTACTAGAGGGGGTGGCAGCGGTGGTACTTGATGGGTAGCAGCGGTGGTACTTGGGGGGTGGTGTACTTGGGGGGGTGGCAGTGGTGGTGGTGTACAGTACTTGGGGGGTGGCAGCGGTGGTACTTGGGGGGGTGACAGCGGTGGTGTTCTGGGGGGGTGGCAGGCAGCGGTGGTACTTGGGGGGGGTGTCAGCGGTGGTGGTGCCATCCTCTCCCACCACCACCTCTGCCTCTTACTGATCCCATCCCCCACCACCACTGATCTCATCCCTACCGTATACCCCCCCATCACCACTTAATTTTTCAGTTTCTGCCCCGCTTCCCTACATTCTCTCTCTCTGGATAGGCGGGGCGGGGTGGGGTGGTCCAGATAGTCTCAGCCTCTTCTCAGCTCAGCGGGTGAAAGCCCCCCTCATCGCGGCTGAACGGACGGCCAGGCAGCACGGCCACGGCGGGCCTCCCGGACGGTAGATGTAATTGTGGTAACGCCGCCCAAATAATGGGAACTGAGTTACCATGAGGGGAAGAGTAATCAGTTAGATTACTCGTTACCCTCTAAAGTAACTGCGTTAAGTAACTCCGTTTATTTTAACTAAGTTACTTACATCACTGGTGGGGAGCGGAGGAAAATGACTATACCGGGGAAGGCAAGGAGATAAGCAGGCAGGCGGCTGGCCGGGATTTGAGCCAAGGCAGAAGAACATGTGAGCGGAGCTGAATGGGCATGTGCCGGAAACTGAAGAAATAGTCCATTCGCTCTGACCAGCACATCATCATCAGAAAGGGACACAGATAATGGAAAAAATACACCCGCCTAAGCTAGTAGGAGTGGGGGTCTGTAATTCAGAATTATTATTTTTTTATTCTGCACTGTCTTTGAAAGTTGCCCCAGCTCCTGTTGAAGTCAAATCCGGGGACAAAACCGGGGACAGACTTGGTCCGGGGACAGTGTACTCAATCCGGGGACTGTCCGCTGAAACCGGGGACATCTGTTCACCTTGGCTTAGGGGCAGCACACCGACTGAATCACACCACAGAGCTCCGCCTGTGCAGGGCACTGCCTCTGCGTGTTATTCTAAAAGTTCTTTGGTGTGGGCCTTTTTGAGACGAGTGCATCAGATCGCACCGATGCTATCTGCAACATATGTCTCAAGCGTATCTCACGTGGCCAAAACATCAGCCGCTTGGGCACCACATGCTTGACCAGACATATGTTGACCTGCCATGCAGCTCTTTGACGTACCTTAAAGACCCACACCAAAGAACAAAGCGGACCTCTCCTTGCTCCTCATCAGCTGGGATCTCCAACCCCACTAGACCTTCAGTCCTCTCTGAAACCTGCACTGAGAGGAATGAAGGTGTAGAATTAGGTGTGTCACAGCCAAGTACTTGCGGGCACTCTGCTAGCAGTACACTGACGTCCGATTGTACCAGGCAAATTTCCCTGCCCCAGCTGCTAGACTGTCAAAAGAAGTTCACTCCCAGCCATCCACATGCCCAGAGGTTGAGTGCTAGCTTGGCTAAATTGCTAGCACTTCAGCTGCTGCCTTTTCAGTTGGTAGATTCGGCCCCCTTCCGTGAGTTTGTGCAATGTGCGGTTCCTCAGTGGCAGGTCCTCAAACCTCACTTTTTCTCACGGAAGGCGATTCCGGCTCTCTACCTGGAAGGCAATGTCCATTCCTCGCTGGACAGGGTGGTCAGCGATAAGGTGCATATTACCGCTGACTCATGGTCCAGCAGGCATGGACAGGGATGTTATCTATCTTTCACGGCTCATTGGGGGACTCTTCTGGCAGCTAGAAAGGATGCAGGACAAGGTGCAGTAATGTTGGAGTTTGTTCCGCCACCACGCCTCCAAAATGCTACTACTGGTTGTGACACACCTCTCTCCTCCACCCCCTCCTCTTCTTCTTCCTCCATGGCCTCTTCCAGTGCTTTGTCCTCGGAACCAGCAGTGCTCCGTAGGCGTTCAAGGGGCTACGCAAGTACGCAGGCAAAAAGATGCCATGGCGTGCTTGCGCTGGTTTGTTTGGGGGACAGGAGCCCCACTTGTGCAGATATTTTGTCAGCTCTGCAGGGGCAGGCCGAGAGGTGGTTGACACCATGCCAGCTTAAGCCAGGAATGGTGGTTTGTGACAATGGCACCAACTTTCTCTCCGCCCTCCGACAGGGACAACTGGCCCATGTGCCCTTTGCGGCTCACGTCCTTAACCTGGTGGTGCAGCAGTTCTTGGGCAGGTACCCAGGCTTACAGGATGACCTGAGGCAGGCCAGGAAAGTCTGTGTCCATTTAATGCCAGTGCTCGGCTGGCTGAGCTCCAAAAGGAGTTGAACCTGCCCAAGGACCGCCTTATATGTGACATGGCCACTAGGTGGAACTCAACACTGGCCATGCTGCAGCGGCTGCACACGCAGCAGAGGGCCATCAATGAGTACCTGTGCGACTACGGCACCAGGACAGGGTCAGGGGAGCTTGTTTTTTTTTCACCACGCCAGTGGGGCATGATCAGGGATGCATGCACTGTCCTGTCACCATTTGAGGAGGCCACAAGGATGGTGAGCAGTGACAGTGCATGCATCAGTGACACTGTACCTCTTGTCCACTTCTTGGAGCATACGCTGCGTGGAATAATGGACAGGACACTGGAGGCAGAACAGAGGCAGGAAGAGGAGGACTTCCTTGCCTCTCAAGGCCCCCTTTACCCAGACAGTGTTCCTGCTGTCCCACCCATCACACAGGAAGAGGACATGAAGGAGGAGGAGGAGGAGGCTTGTGTCAGGATGGAGGTGGAGCCTGGCACTCAGCATCAGCAGCAGCCTTTTAGGGATGATTTACAGTCCCAAGAAACCCGTGGACTTGTACGTGGCTGGGAGGAGGTGGCTGCGGATCATGTTGTCCTTAGTGACCCAGAGGACTCTGGACCGAATGCCTCAGCTGCTGCATGGCCTCCTTGATCCTGCAAAGCCTGCGGAAGGATCCTCGTATTCTTCGGTTCATGGAGAGGCACCATTACTGGCTGGCCATGCTCCTTGATCCACAGGGCTCATTCCTGCACTCCAACTGTTTAACAGGGGCATGTAATTACAGTTTTTGATGCAATGCTTTGCAGCAGGGCTCATTCCTGCACTCCAACTAGAGTATCTGAGAGAGGTTGCAGTGTCGTGGCACGAGCACCAGTGCCTAAGGCCCAATTTTTCAGCCCTTGTTTAACAGGGGCATGTAATTACAATTCTTGATATAATATTTCACAGCAGTGCCCGTTGCTGCGCCCACCGAGAGTAACTGTGAGGACTTAGTGTTGTGGCACCAGCACCACCACCAAAGGCCCAATTTTTCTACCACTGTTCAACAATGGCATGTAATTACAATTCTTGATATAATCGTTCACAGCAGGGCGCTCCAGCGCCTACCAAGAGTGACTTTGAGGGCTTACAGTTTTGTGGCAACACCAACACCTTAAGCCCACATTTCTTCAGAACTTATAGGGCAGGCCCCTACTTTCAAACATCCAACTTACAAATGTCTCCTCCTTGCAAACAGAAGGAGACAACAGGAAGTGAGATGAGAAAAGACGGACGGCCCAAAAAATTATACAGGGGTGATAACCCTTCCCTATGTTTTCCAAAAAGCTTAGAAATAGATTTTTTGACTGGAGCTACACTTTAAAAATGTACCAGTTCAAAATTACAAACAGATTATACTTAATACAACAAACCTACACAGTCTCTGTCTTGTTTGCACCGCCTGTATACTGCTGTTCTGAGTATATAGGGCCTAGGGGCCCCACACCTTTCCTTTTTTTTATTTGGGTACGGGGTTCCCCTTAATATCCGTACAAGACCCAAAGGGGCTGGTAATGGGCAGACATCACATTAAAACCGCAAGCAGTTTTAAATGACAATTTTTTCCGTTAAATGTAATTTTGTGCAGGGACTGTTCTAAACACGGGAAACACGTGTCACTTCACAGGCATACTATAAACACCCCCCAGGCACGATATTTAAAGGAATATTTCACTTTTTTCCCACTTTAATCGTCATTAAAATCAGTGCTCCCGAAAAAACTGCCATTTTGAAAAAACATTTTTGCCATTGATCCATGTCCCCTGGGGCAAGAGCCGGGTAACCAAACCCTTTTTAGGACAATATCTTGCTTATTAGCCATTATAATTAGCACTTTTTATTTTGAACTTTCGAGTCCCATAGACTTCAATGGGGTTCTTAATTTCATACGAATTTTCGGTCATCCCTAGTAGTGTGTTGTTGGCGTGGACGGAGAGAGAGTGTCATTTAGATTGAGCAGGCAGGCAGGTTATTCAGTTAGCTGCAGTGTATTTTATATATATATATATATCTCGTATATATATCCACTGCATCCAGTTTAGCTATATCTGACTGCCGGCCATTCCTGGTGTACTTTTTCTAATATTCTTCAGGCAGGCAGGTTATTCAGTTAGCTGCAGTATATATATATATATATATATATATATATATATATATATATATAGTGACATTGGGGTGTTTAGCTCAAGTGGTTAGTTGCATTTTTAGTCCACATCAGACAGGCATTTCTAGTTAAGGGCCTGGTAGCCCACGTTTATTAAAAGAAAAACAAAGCAATAGTCCATCCAGGAATCCCACGCAGGGGTCCAAGCTTAAATTAAATACACAAAATCCAAATGAAAATGCTAGCCCACCTGGCTACTCTTCAGCAGTAGTGCTGCTATAGGTACTTGCCCCTCAAACGAGCTGCTTGGATGCACACAGTCTTAGGCTCCTTGGACACACACAGCTTCAAGCCTTCAACACACACAGCTTTGGGCTCCTTGGACATGCACAGCTTCAAGCAGAAGCAGCAGCAGAAAGCTGCTCACACTCCACCATCCTCCACCCTCTATTCCCAACAGCCCTTTGTTATATGGCCTGTGTGCAGCTGGGCACACACCCTGCTCGCTATCCTCAAGACCTGGACACAGGGTTGGAGATCCCGTCCCACCCATTACTCTCAGGGATCTCCAAACGACAGAATCCCATCCAAAACTAGCAAAACCTGGAGAAAACTGACAGAGCAGCTTTCTCCATTTAAACGCTACACTCTGTAGTCTTGCAGTCCACAGATATGCAAACTCTGTGTCTCTTTTTCTTCCGATTTCATAGGGACAGAGCCTCGCTCTGTCACAATATATATATATATATATATATATATATATATATATATATATATATATATATATATATATATATATATAGCCAGTCTCGTATGTATGTATGTATGTATATATATATATATATATATATATATATATGCTTGAGCACAGCAGGTAGGTAGTGATCTGTGCGGATCCAGGAACAACAGTAGTAAGTCCGTTAGGCAAAAGCAAAGTCCAAAAGGCAAGCCGGGGGTCAAACACAGTTCAGATCAGGAATCAAACAGGGGCCAGGAACGCTGAGGCAAAAGGGTTATCCAAGAGTAAGCCAGAGGTCGATCGCAGGAGACATGAGACAAGTCCAGGTACAGGCCGCGGGTCAAACATGTTCAGAGAGCAGGAGTCCAAGAGCAAAGCCAGATGTCGGGTCCAGGAGAAGCAAGGTCAAAAGGCAATCCGGGTCACAACAGGTAAGACAAGTCACAGGAACAAACGTAGGGATCACAGGAAGCTGAAGACGAACCAGCAGTTTGTTTGAATGCCAATGCTTCCTTTTATAGGTCAGCGGAGGGGTACACGCCATGCATTTCTGGATTGTCGTCCATCACAGTCCATCACATTGCTGGATTTTCGTCAGCCTTCCTGTGTTCCAGAGCTTCTGTGCATATGCAACTTGGGTTTCTTGTTGTGACCCGACTTGTTGCTGACCTGTCTGATCTGCTCTCCTGGTTTGACCCCCTGGCTTGCTTTACCGACTCGTTGCTCTCTCCAGTGTCTGATCCTGGCTTGCATCACGGACTTTGCTACAGTTATCTGTTCCTGCCTGCCTTCCTGTACCAGACCTTTGGCCTGTCTCCCTTCCTGCAACCTACTTCTTCCTCCTGCCGGATCTACTGTGTTTGACCCCTAGCTACCGTCCCTCACACAAACCTTGCCAAGTATTACTGAGGATTCCTAGAGACTTTGGCCCAGCTGTTTTTCCTGCATTACCCGGTATTCTTCATGTGACCACCGGCTCTTCTCTCCTAAATCCATCTGACAACCTGTGTTTCTCTGGGCACTACACCCTCTGTACCCAACTTCAGGGGTGTACTGCACTCAGCCGCAAGGGGAGCCCTTGTTACCGGCCTCAAAATGTGAATTAAGAGAGCCGATGATTGTAGACGCGATGAGATAAGGTGATCAGCTTGGCGTGGACTGCAAAGAATCACACAAACAGCATGAGATATGACCACTGACTTTATGGCTGGAAGTAGTTTTATTTTTACATAACAATACATCTTTTACATTTTTATAGTCACATGTTTATAACCATTAACAACATATAATACCGATTTTAACTAAAGTATTTTAAAACGTAGTTACAACAATGAACATTACTATATTTTAATAACATATATATCCCTGTTATTCAGTGTTATAGATAATTATCTTTATCTCTCTGGTACACTTTAAGTGTGCAATAATCATACTGGCAATGCATTGCTTTAATACAAATATTATCATGGTAGTACTCTTTTTTAACCACTAGATGGTGCACATTGCATGTCTGTATGATGCAACGCATAAGCTTTACATACAATAGTTTTTTTCTATATTAATAACAGAAACCATGTGCGTTATAAATCTATGCCATTTTCAATAAATCAGGTTTAAATATACCTATTTAGAACGGTTTAGTGCTTATAATAGACATTTGTTCTGACTAATGCAGTATTTTCATGTTCTTATGCACTTTTCACTTGTTTCTCACACATGCTGTTCTAAACTTCTAATTACAGCAACACTATAGCATAAAATCTGCTGAGACTCTTTCTACATCTGCTCAAGATGTTTAGGAATCTTTCTATCACAGGTTAATACAGATTAGGAATTATTTAGAGTACATACCTGCAAAGAATCACACAAACAGCATGAGATATGACCACTGACTTTATGGCTGGAAGTAGTTTAATTTCCAATCACATGGTGTGTGGCCTTATATAGACTCTGTCTGTGTACCTTCTCTGCCATCTACTGGTTATTAATAGAATAGAAGGGACATATTTAGAAAAAAAAAATGAATATGTACTTTGCTTTGGGGTGTCTGTTTTGTTACCATATAAACCCCAGTCCGTCACACCCTCTCGGCATTTCGGCCTCCAACCAAGTATGTGACCGTTCCCCCTTACATTTTAGGTCAGTAGAGAAGAGCCTCCTTAAATTGATGGTCATTTTAATGTCCTCCATTGTTAAGTAATCTTGAGTCCATCTACATTTGTGGCTAAAAGGAACCAAGCTAAACAGATCATGACTACTTACCTGAGAAAGGATAGGTTTCACTTCTCTAGTGTCCCCTCTTGTCCTGTAAGTTATGTTGGCTGAAAGAAAATTGGGTGCTGCTAACACGGGGCACCCAGCAGGAGATACCAGGCATGTGGCTCCAATACAAGGGTCTAGTGGTGTCTATGGAACTGATGTCAACAGAGTCCTCATTCAGATGAAACCTTCTCACCGGCATGAAGTGGGTCATAAAAGGTATAAAATATCCCAGCTATCAAGCAGTCAAATGGAATTCAGACAAGTGCATCATTGGAGGAGACAATTCCAAGTTTCCTCCAATCTCATAAATCTCAGTTACAAACAGCTTTAAATCTTTTTGCAGTTTGCGCCTAAACACATTAGCCAAATATTGACATTCCAGCTAAACGGTGACGAATGCGTCAGAAGTGCTGGATAAACATAAATGCCTGATTCCCACAGAAGACTGCACTGATGAGGCGAGCAAAAAAAAATAAAAAATCGGAAGAAGTGAAAGCCAAAATGATGTCAGATACATTACTTCACCGCTATAATAGAAAGTTATTGGAGTATGAGTCCAAACACCAAACTGAGCTTTGTCTGACAACTTTGGAATAGAACATTTCATTTATTTAATTTGTATTTCTATTGTGCTTTTCTCCCATCTTAGGCACACTCAAATGAGCCAATTAACCTACCTGTATGTTTTTGAAGTGTGGGAGGAGACCCTTGCAAGCATAGAGAGAATATACAGATAGAGTCCTGTTTGGCATTTGAACCAAGGACCCCAATGAAGCAAGGCAGAAGTGCTATGCACTGTATATATTACAAAAAATCGCAGGCTGAAAAATTCCCTATTAGGGTCCCCCTTACATCTGGGTCATTATCACAGTCCCCCCCCCTTATATCAGGGTCCCCATTAATGTCCCCCCTTACATTTTGCAGTTCCCCTTTACATCAGGGTCTCCATCAGAGTTCTCCCTCAAATCAGAGGCTAAGCCGATAGGCAGCCTCTGCTAACTCAATTATCATTCAGTGCATATGCCACTGAGGATATACCACTGTAGGCCCTGATCTACAAAAATTAAACTTCATCTACTAGAGGACAGGACTACATCCAGGCGCTTTGCAGCAGCCAATAAGATGCTTAGATTTTCTAAACGCCCTAGAAATGTGGCAGCTGGATTTCTAACTGGCCCATGGGCAAACTCAGATTGAAATCTTGCTGGCTGCTGAAGATGAACAAACCTGTTCCTACTCCCAAATCTCACCCACTCTCACAATGAAGGTGTACAATTTGTATATAATGTAAAGGGAATGCACTGTATAGTGATTTGGCATACAATATATATCCTTTATTTAATTATTATGATCAAGACTAAAAAATATTGTCAGCAAGCAAGGACTTCCAGTTTGTCCTTGGCTCCTATTTATAAATAAAAGAAAAACAGTTTTTTACAGATCTCAAAAGCTCAAGCTGAAATCTGAACCAAAAAAAGAAGAGCCACCACTATTCCCCACTAGTATGAACAGGCAGTGACATACAAATTCTCAATCAGAAAGAGGGAGTCTGAAGGCAAACAGCTTCTACTGTACTATCTTTCGGATAATAGACAGTCATCTGGAAGTTCTGTATTATGGATGCACCTTGCATCAAATGCTCTTCTGCAAAACAAAGGATTTTACACACATTTTAAAAAAAGTTATCAAAAACTGTAAAATATAACAATGTATGAAGAAAAGAATTAATAGTTATCTCCCCTTTGCTAGCAATTTTTGTTCTCCCAAGTGTGTCAGATATCTAGCCCCTGCTGTGCATAGTGGTTCCATCCACCAGCCTATATGTCATCACTGTGTCCTGTAGTGATATAGGGGCTAGTGGATTAAACTGCGGCATGCAGAGCAGTGTTTCCCTACAATGTGTGCATCCATAGAATTGTAGCACCCTCAGTGTGTGCTAGAATTAGTGTAGGTTGTGTTAGAGTAGGTAAATTCTAGGTTAGCTCAGGGCTAAGCCTGAGCTGTGAATCTGGGTCAGGGTTCAGTGAAGTTCAGGGCTGGATGACTCTGCTGACAGCTCTTCTGGTGCCTTCCCCTGTTTCTGGGACATTGGAGAATGTTCTAGAGCTAGTGGGTGGAGGTTAGGAGGAGCTGCCTGGAATATTTATGAGGAGGCAACCAATAGTAGTGGGCTGGCAGGTGGCAGAGCTTACCCCATAAATAGACATAAGTCACGTAGAATTCACAAGTGTACAGACTGCAGAGTTCAGGGGTACGCTGTGCACAAAGTACAGGGTTGAGGAGTGTGTGACATAGAGAGTGCAGGGTTTATGGGTGCACTAAGTACAGGGTGCAGAGTTCAGAAGTATGTGGCATGCAGAGTTCAGAAGTATGTGGCATACAAAGTTCAGAAGTATGTGGCATGCAGAGTTCAGGAGTGTGCAGTGTACAGAGTGCCCACCACCTAAAAAGTTTCCTCACATCTCATCTGCCCGGGTCTAGAACCTCCTGGCAGTGTAGGTGGCTCTGCATCCCTCTCACTTGCAGGGAGATCATTGGCCATGAGTATGTGCAAGGTAGGCAGGGATCTGAAAGAGCCAGAGGTGGCGGAATGGAGTTCCACCATGTTCGAATTGAAGAAAAACACTGGGTGCTAGGGCCACGTGAAATAGCCTGGTGGGATGGATTTGGCCCGCAGGCCTTGTGTTTGACACCTGTGATCTACAATGATTAAGCTGTTGCAAACAAGTGTGCGGTAGGAGACTGTATATAGCTGTATATAGCTTTGCTGAAGTCAAGTGGGCATCCCATAACCTCCCATCCCTATCCAAGTTATCAACCCTCTAATAAAAACACAAAACAAAAGTCACAGACTGTATTCTGCCTCTAAGTGCTAGTGAAGATTCGGTGTGCCTGGCTGTGAAGGAGTGGGGGAATCCAAGTTCATCAGCAGTCCCTACGGAGGTGTGATAAAGAAACATGCACCCCATAGACTAGGATGACAAGGCACTCCCCTGCTCCTCCCTCCTCCTAGCTAACAGAGTGACTGGAGACTGCACTGTCCACTGTTAACTCTTTCCTGTGAAGACCAGAAGTTCAGGGAAGCAGCATTGAGAGAGCAGAAGCAAGCAGCATTGGAAATTATAAACTGCAAGTGCTGGGGTAAGAATTAGAGATAGTTTACTGGGGAGTGTTTATTTTAATGTGTCTGATATTTTCTGCTAAAAATAAGTTGAACCTTTAAAGCGGAAGTAAACCCTGATGTGTTTACTTCCTCTTTGATTCCCTGCAAAGGTTAAGCATAATGGACTACTATGCATCGCATAGTAGCCCATTATGTGTCACTTACATGACACAGGAGCCAGCGAAGTCACCGCTGTCCCCTGTAGTTCCGAGCGTCCATCTTCTTGGTGGGTCTCCGTGGGTCTCGTTGCTCCGGTGCTGTGATTCACCAGAGCAGCGATGACGTCACTCCCGTGCATGCGCACGGGAGCTGACACTCGTGGTGTATTGCCGTGATCTGCGGCTTACCCAGTGCGCCTGCGTGCCGCTGTCTTCAGGTAAATATCTCCTAAACTGTATAGGTTTAGGAGATATTTCTTGGACTTACAGGTAAGCCTTAATCTAGGCTTACCTGTAGGTCAAAGTGGTTTGTAAGGGTTTACAACCACTTTAAAACTGCTTTAAAATCTCTGTCCTTTCTGGTGGTATCCAGGTCTGTATGTATGTAGTTTGCTCTGCTTCTGTCTCCACGTCTTCTTTAATCAGTGTTATCGCTGTCTCACTCTCTTCTCCCAGCCCTTCCATTATATAACATTACATCCTGCATTCCAGAGAAAATTCACCAGTAACTGTTTCTAAGTACCATCTGTACACAGATGACACTCCGTTGTATATATCTGTATCCTTTCTGATAAATAACACTACACACTGTCTTCTCTCTCTCTCTTTTGAACTCCAGGCTAATACAAAAGACACAAGTCTATACAGCCCTGTAATCAGTAATACATCATTACATTTATTTTTTTACATGCAAGCAGGGTTAAATACCTGTCTATGCCCTGGTATCAGCCTCTTGCAGTCCTCGTACAGCAGGGTTGGTGTGTGAGATGAAGAAGCAGCATGAACCAAACAGCTGGAAAAATGCATGCTGATAGGAAGAGAGAGCTGAGTGACAGAGAGATGAGCTAATTACTGTTATGCTTCTCGGTTCACTGTCCAATCACAGTCTGGGGCTGGTCAAGGATGGTCTGGGATTAGTGGGTTCAGCTGTGCTGGCCATCATACTGTGGACATCTAGTGGCAGAAAACATAAATCTCAGGCTTGAAGGTGAATATTGCAGCAAAAGCATATTTGGTTAGGAAGTGACTAGGGATGAACCGAACACCCCCCGGTTCGGTTCGCACCAGAACTTTCGAACGGACCCCACGTTCGTTACGAACGTTAGAACCTCATTGAAGTCTATGGGACTCGAACGTTCCAAATGGAAAGTGCTAATTTTAATGGCTAATATGCAAGATACTGTCCTAAAAAGGGTTTGGAGACCTGGCTCCTGCCCCAGGGGACATGGGTCAATGCAAAAAAAAAGTTTTAAAAACGGCCGTTTTGGCGGGAGCACTGATTTTAATGACGATTAAAGTGAAAAAAAAAAAGTTAAATATTCCTTTAAATATGGTGCCTGGGGGGTGTCTGTAGTATGCCTGTGAAGTGCCACGTGTTTCCCGTGTTTAGAACAGTCCCTGCACAAAATGACATTTAACGGAAATAACACCATTTAAAACTGCTTGCGGTTTTAATGTTATATCTGGTTCCTGCAATATGGTTGAAAATCATTCAGAAAAATGGCATGGGTAGCCCTCCCTGCCCATTACCAGCCTATTTGGGTCTTGTACGCATATTAAGGGGAACCCTGTACCCATATTAAAAAAAGGAAATGCGTGTGGCGCCCAGGCCCTATATACTCAGAACAGCAGTATACAGGCGGTGCAAACAAGACAGGGACTGTGTAGGTTTGTTGTGTTAAGTTGAATCTGTTTGTAATTTTCAACTGGTACATTTTTACAGTGTAGCGCCAGTCAAAAAAACTATTTTTAAGCTTTTTGGAAAACATAGGGAAGGGTTATCACCCCTGTATAATTTGTTTTGTCGTCCATCTTTTTTCATCTCACTTGCTGCTGTCTCCTTGCGTTTGCAAGTAGGAGATGTTTGTAAGTTGGATGTTTGAAAGTAGGGGCCTGCCCTATATGCTCTGCAGAAATGGCGGAACAAGGTGTTGGTTTTGCCACAACATTGTAAGCCCTCAAAGTGACTCTTGGTGGGCGCTGGAGCGCCCTGCTGTGAACGATTATATCAAGAATTGTAATTACATGCCATTGTTGAACAGTGGTAGAAAAATTGACCTTTGGTGGTTGTGGTGCTGGTGCCACAACACTATAAGTCCTCACCGTTACTCTGGGTGGGCACAGGAAGGGGCCCTCCTGTGAAATATTATATCAAGAATTGTAATTACATGTCCCTGTTAAACAGGGGCAGAAAAATTTGGCCTTAGGCACTGCTGCTGGTGCCACCACACTGCAACCTCTTCCATATACTCTAGTCTTTGTGCTGGAATTAGCCCTGCTGCAAAGCATTGCATCAAAAATTGTACTTAAACACCTCTGTTAAACAGGGGCAGAAAAATTGGGCCTTAGGCACTGGTGCTGGTGCCACCACACTGCAACCTCTGCCATATACTCTAGTTTTATTGCAGGAATTAGCCCTGCTGCAAAGCATTGCATCAAAAATTGTACTTAAACGCCCCTGTTAAACAGGGGCAGAAAAATTGGGCCTTAGGCACTGGTGCTGGTGCCACCACACTGCAACCTCTGCCATATACTCTAGTATTATTGCAGGAATTAGCCCTGCTGCAAAGCATTGCATCAAAAATTGTACTTAAACGCCCCTGTTAAACAGGGGCAGAAAAATTGGGCCTTAGGCACTGGTGCTGGTGCCACCACACTGCAACCTCTGCCATATACTCTAGTTTTATTGCAGGAATTAGCCCTGCTGCAAAGCATTGCATCAAAAATTGTATTTAAACGCCCCTGTTAAACAGGGGCAGAAAAATTGGGCCTTAGGCACTGGTGCTGGTGCCACCACACTGCAACCTCTGCCATATACTCTAGTTTTATTGCAGGAATTAGCCCTGCTGCAAAGCATTGCATCAAAAATTGTACTTAAACGCCCCTGTTAAACAGGGGCAGAAAAATTGGGCCTTAGGCACTGGTGCTGGTGCCACCACACTGCAACCTCTGCCATATACTCTAGTTTTATTGCAGGAATTAGCCCTGCTGCAAAGCATTGCATCAAAAATTGTAATAAAACGCCCCTGTTAAACAGGGGCAGAAAAATTGGGCCTTAGGCACTGGTGCTGGTGCCACCACACTGCAACCTCTGCCATATACTCTAGTTTTATTGCAGGAATTAGCCCTGCTGCAAAGCATTGCATCAAAAATTGTAATTAAACGCCCCTGTTAAACAGGGGCAGAAAAATTGGGCTGCTGGCATCACCCAGAACCAAAAATGTTCTTCCAACATATCAGCGGAGGAGGAAGAGGATAGACAATCAACATAACAGGACAGTCACTCAGCATCAGCATAGGCAGTCTTGAAGGGATGTGGTATTTCAAAAAAAATTATTCGGTTACATCAGCTTCAGGTGCTTGGTAGCTGTGGGTGATCCAAGACTGATTCATCTTGATGAAGGTCAGTCGATCAACTGATTCGGTGGACAGGCGCACCCTGTGATTGGTAACAAAGCCACCAGCAGCACTGAAGGTGCGTTCCGAAAGAACGCTGGATGCAGCACAGGCCAGTAGCTCAATTGCATACTGTGCAAGCTCTGGCCAGTGATCCATCATCAAGACCCAGTAGGCCAGAGGATTTTCGGTGGGAAAGGTGTCCAAGTCTGACCTTGCCCCTAGGTATTCCTGCACCATGTAAATCAGACGCTGGTGATGGGTGCTGGAACCAATCATACCTTGGGGCTGCGGACTAAAAAATTGTCTGAAAGCATCAGTCAGACGGCCACCTTCTCCACCGCTCCTTCTGACCAATGCCTCAGCAACACGTTGTCCAGGACCAGGAGTTTGTAACCTCCCAGTCTCTGGGAACGCGTTGCACAGACCTTTCTGCAAGGACTCCCGGAGATGTCTCATCCTCTGCTCCCTCTGCGATGGCAAGATAAGGTCGGCAACCTTACCCTTGTACCGTGGATCAAGGAGAGTGGCCAGCCAGTAATGGTCCCTCTCCTTGATCCGAAGAATACGAGGATCCTTCCGCAGGCTTTGCAGGATCACGGAGGCCATGCAGCGTAGGTTAGCTGAGGCATTCGGTCCGGAGTCCTCTGGGTCACTAAGGACAACATGATCCGCAGCTACCTCCTCCCAGCCACGTACAAGTCCACGTGTTTCTTGGGACTGTAAATCATCCCTATAAGACTGCTGCTGCTGATGCTGATGCTGATGCTGAGTGCCAGCCTCCACCTCCATGCTGACACAATCATCCTCCTCCTCCTCTTCCTCCTCCTCATCCTCTTCCTGTGTGATGGGTGGCACAGCAGGAACACTGTCTGGATAAAGGGGGCCTTGAGAGGCAAGGAAGTCCTCCTCTTCCTGCCTCTGTTCTGCCTCAAGTGCCCTGTCCATTATTCCACGCAGCGTATGCTCCAAGAGGTGGACAAGAGGTACAGTGTCACTGATGCATGCACTGTCACTGCTCACCATCCTTGTGGCCTCCTCAAACGGTGACAGGACAGTGCATGCATCCCTGATCATGCCCCACTGGCGTGGTGAGAAAAAACCAAGCTCCCCTGACCCTGTCCTGGTGCCGTAGTCGCACAGGTACTCATTGATGGCCCTCTGCTGCGTGTGCAGCCGCTGCAGCATGGCCAATGTTGAGTTCCATCTGGTGGGCATGTCACATATAAGGCGGTTATTGGGCAGGTTCAACTCCTTTTGGAGCTTAGCCAGCCGAGCACAGGCATTAAATGATCGGCGGAAATGCACACAGACTTTCCTGGCCTGCTTCAGGACATCCTGTAAGCCGGGGTACCTGCCCAAGAACCGCTGCACCACCAGGTTAAGGACGTGAGCTACACAGGGCACATGGGTCAGTTGTCCCTGTCGGAGGGCGGAGAGGAGGTTGGTGCCATTGTCGCAAACCACCATTCCTGGCTTAAGCTGGCGTGGCGTCAACCACCTCTCGGCCTGCCCCTGCAGAGCTGACAAAACATCCGCCCCAGTGTGGCTCCTGTCCCCCAAACAAACCAGCGCAAGCACGGCATGGCATCGTTTTGCCTGCGTACTTGCGTAGCCCCTGGAACGCCTACGGAGCACCGCTGGTTCTGAGGACAGAGCACTGGAAGAGGCCATGGAGGAAGAAGAAGAGGAGGGGGTGGAGGAGAGAGGTGTGTCACAACCAATAGTAGCATTTTGGAGGCGTGGTGGCGGAACAACCTCCAACACTACTGCACCTTGTCCTGCATCCTTCCCAGCAGCCAGAAGAGTGACCCAATGGGCCGTGAAAGACAGGTAACGTCCCTGTCCATGCCTGCTGGACCATGAGTCAGCGGTAATATGCACCTTACCGATGACCGCCCTGTCCAGCGAGGCAAGGACATTGCCTTCCACGTGCCGGTAGAGAGCCGGAATCGCCTTCCGTGAGAAAAAGTGGCGTTTGGGGACCTGCCACTGAGGAACCGCACATTGTACAAACTCACGGAAGGGGGCAGAGTCTACCAACTGAAAAGGCAGCAGTTGAAGTGTTAGCAATTTAGCCAAGGTAGCATTCAACCGCTGGGCATGTGGATGGCTGGGAGTAAACTTCTTCCGCCGGTCCAGCAGCTGGGGCAGGGACATTTGCCTGCTATAATCGGACGTGGGTGTACCACTAGCAGAGTTCCCGGAAGCACTTGGCTGTGACACACCTAATTCTACACCTTCATTCCTCTCAGAGCAGGTTTCAGAGAGGACTGAAGGTCTAGTGGGGTTGGAGATGCCAGCTGATGAGGAGCAAGGAGAGGTCCGCTTTGTTCTTTGGTGTGGGTCTTTGAGGTACGCTTGCCAACGAGCTGCATGGCAGGTCAACATATATCTGGTCAAGCATGTGGTGCCCAAGCGGCTGATGTTTTGGCCACGTGAGATACGCTTGAGACATATGTTGCAAATAGCAGCGGTGCGATCTGATGCACTCGTCTCAAAAAAGGCCCACACCAAAGAACTTTTAGAATAACGCGCAGAGGCAGCGCCCTGCACAGGCGGAGCTCTGTGGTGTGATTCAGTCGGTGTGCTGCCCCTAAGCTGGCCCCCGGAGGGCATCCTGCCTCGTTGGACATGTGCCTCCTCCTCCTCCTCCTCCTCCTCCCTCCTTCCAGGCACCCACGTGGAGTCAGTGCCCTCATCATCCCCTCCCTCTTCATCGCTGTAGCAAACCTGGCAGTATGCTGCAGCTTGTGGAACATGACTGCCAGATTGCTGTCCTTCTTGAGCATCCCCTCTCTCTGCGCTCACGCTACTGCCTTCCTCTAGCTGAGTGTCATCATCAGAGCCCACCAAACACTGGGCATCCTCCTGGAGCATGTACCCAACACTGTGCTCAAAGAGTTCAGGAGACTCGTCACGAGGACGTGGTGGGTCTAGGGAAGGAGTCACTGATGATGACATTGAGAGGAGGGAAGACGATGCGTTGGCAGCTGCTTTGCTACTACCCTGAGACTGGGTGAGAGAGGATGAGGAGAATGAAGAGGGCTTGGTCATCCACTCTACCAAGTCGTTGGCATGTTGCGGTTCAACATGTCCAGCTGCCGAAAAGAAGGACAAGCATGTCCCATGGCCACGTGCTGATGACAATGCACCGCGTCCACGACCAGCACTGTTGTCTCTAGACACAGAGCCTGCTTGCCCTCTTTTATCGGCTCGTGCCTGTCTGCCTCTCCTTGCTGGCCTTCCAGACATGGTAATGGCCTGAAGGGAGTTGGGTAAAACAGCAGTTGGGTAGTTTATATTGTGCTGGAGGCACACAACACCCACTAACTCCTGCAGATGCCTTTTTTATAGAACACCAGAGATAAATGGGGTATATACAGATGTATACTGTGCTGTGCTGGAGGCACACACAACTTCCAATAACTCCTGCAGATGGCAATTGGGCTTAAATAGAGAACAGCTATGTAGGTGGATATAGCGGTATGTACTGGGTACAGAGCACGCAGACAGCACGCACTATCTCCTAACACTACTGACTGCAAGCTCTATTATTAAAGATAGATCACTAGCTATATAGGTGAGGTGAATATAGTGGTGTATACTGCGGTCAGGGCACAGACAATAACCAGAAAACAGCAGAGATAAAGGGGTATATACATATGTATACTGTGCTGTGCTGGAGGCACACACAACTTCCAATAACTCCTGCAGATGGCAATTGGGCTCAAATAGAGAACAGCTATGTAGGTGGATTATAGCGGTATGTACTGGGTACAGAGCACGCAGACAGCACGCACTATCTCCTAACACTACTGACTGCAAGCTCTATTATTAAAGATAGATCACTAGCTATATAGGTGAGGTGAATATAGTGGTGTATACTGCGGTCAGGGCACAGACAATAACCACTACACAACAGCAAGATAGGAAATCAGCCAAAAACGATCGGTGTGTACTGTGTTGAAGGTACACAGAACACCCACTGCTTCAGATGCCAACATACTACACGAGGCCGCCTCAATGGCGGCCTTATATAGTGTGGGGCGTGCACTACACAGCCTGAGCTATGATTGGCCACAGGCATCCTGCCTGTGGCCAATCATGGCTCTCCTCGCTGCTGGCGCTGCGATTGGCCAAGCATGCAGGGTCACAGTGCATGCTTGGCCAATCATGAGCCAGCAATGCACTGCGCCATCGCAGTGCATTGTGGGCCGTGAGCGCCACACGAATTTTGACGCGAACGGACCAAGTGTTCGGATTTCGCCGAACGGACGAACAGCCAATGTTCAAGTCGAACGTACGTTCGACTCGAACACGAAGCTCATCCCTAGAAGTGACCTAGATTTGCAACCATTTCCTGCCTAGCCAGCCTAGGGTACTTTCACGGTTCAGTTCATTACAGGACTTGAACATGGTGCGCACATGCCTGTCATTCTGCCATTTTTGGGCACTCCACATACGTGAGGATCAGTTGAAATAAAGGATTGTCCACCAATATTTTTGGGGGGCCGCAAACAAACCTGTTCCCCTGCAGGAGATGGACGGGAAGGCGGCGATCAGTCCGGCATTACCTTAGGAGGTTGCTCCTTGCTCCAGGCTCCTGGCCGAACAGGCCTTGCTTCGCCTCCTGGGCGAACAGGGATTGGGTTTTGGGACCCGATTGGCTGGAAGTGCTGAGACTGCCTGGCCAATTGGGTCTCTGGACTCGTTTTCTGATTGGGCGGGAAGAGAAGTAGGAAGACATTAGCGAATATTAACTCGCTAATGTCACACAACTGGGTGGGCTCAGGGCGCAGTGCTCTGAGAGCTAAAAAAGTGAGAGCTAATAAAAAGTTTTTATTATTATTATTATTGTTATATATTGTTATTTTACAAGGTTGGTCTTTATTGAGAAAACATGGTATTGCACATTACACATGGCAAAATCATCAATAAATATTCACACATCAATGGCAAAGAGTATAAAGCATACACATTACAGGTGCATATTTATGTGGCCGAAAACTATGACTATGACTAATGAAAGGTGTCTACGTTTCTCTAGGGCATAGGGAACAGGGAGGTGGCCTACTTCCATCATATCATACCATACTAAACCAGGAGAGACAAAAACTAACTACAACTCATTCTAAAGGCCCGTACACACGGTCTGACTTTTTGACAACAAACATGCAAATTAGCTGTTTTGGAGCAACATCCGACCGTGTGTACGCTCCATCGGACAAACTTTTTCTGTTTTCATCGGACTTTTGTTGGCTGTGCGAACGGACAAACTTTTTGACAACATAAGTCCGATGGAGCAAAGTCCGATCGTGTGTACGCAAAAGCATCAGACTTTTGTACAAGGTACAAACACGCATGCTCAGAACCAATGCAAAAGATCAGACTACAATACAGAAGTTGACCAAAGGTGGTGCTGGAGTCATTGAACGTCCTCTTTTGAAGTGTCGTCAGTATGTTGTGACGTCAATACGTTCGTGTTTGTTGTCAAAAAGTCTGATCGTGTGTATGCAATACAAACTTGTGGACTACGCCCTTTGTACAAAAGTCCACGGGAAAGTTTGTACAAAGTCCGATCGTGTGTATGAGGCTTAAAGCCTCATACACACAATAGGACTTTGTACAAACTTTCCCTTGGATTTTTGTACAAAGGGCGTCGGCCCTGAACTTGTATTGCATACACACAGCAGGACTTTTTCAGCCAACTTTCACCAAATCATGTGGTTTTTCTGCTCTTTACCTTTGGTCAACTTCTGTATTGTTGTCTGATCTTTTGCATAGGTTCTGAGCATGCCTGTTTGTACTTTGTACAAAAGTCCTATGGTTTTCTGTACACACGATCAGATTTTTTGACAACAAACATGCAAATTAGCTGTTTTGGAGCAACATCCGACTGTGTGTACGCTCCATCGGACAAACTTTTTTGTTTTTCATCGGACTTTTGTTGGCTGTGCGAACGGACAAACTTTCTGGCAACAAAAGTCCGATGGAGCAAAGTCTGATCGTGTGTACAGAAAACCATAGGACTTTTGTACAAAGTACAAACAGGCATGCTCAGAACCAATGCAAAAAGATCCGACAACAATACAGAAGTTGACCAAAGGTGGCGGTAAAGAGCAGAAAAACCACATGATTTGGTGAAAGTTGGCTGAAAAAGTCCTGCTGTGTGTATGCAATACAAGTTCAGGGCCAACGCCTTTTGTACAAAAATCCAAGGGAAAGTTTGTACAAAGTCCTATCGTGTGTAAAGGCCCGTACACACGATCAGACTTTTTGACAACAAACATGCAAATTAGCTGTTTTGGAGCAACATCCGACCGTGTGTATGCTCCATCGGACAAACTTTTTTGGTTTTCATCTGACTTTTGTTGGCTGTGCAAATGGACAAACTTTCTGGCAACAAAAGTCCGATGGAGCAAAGTCTGTTTGTGTGTACAGAAAACCATAGGACTTTTGTACAAAGTACAAACAGGCATGCTCCGAACCAATGCAAAAGATCAGACAACAATACAGAAGTTGACCAAAGGTGGCGGTAAAGAGCAGAAAAACCGCGTGATTTGGTGAAAGTTGGCTGAATAAGTCCTGCTGTGTGTATGCAATACAAGTTCAGGGCCGACGCCCTTTGTACAAAAATCCAAGGGAAAGTTTGTACAAAGTCCTATCGTGTGTATGAGGCTTATGAAGCTTTAGTGTATGTTAGCTTATACATAGGTAACACAGCATTTATGGATGATTCCTAGGACTCTATCACAGGGAGGGGGGGGGGGGGGGGAGGAAGAGGCCCATTTAACCAATATTTCCTTTTTTGCATAGAACAACAGGAAAGAGACCAATAACTTGGTGTATCGAGGTCTCTGATTGTCATCCTGAATGCCTAATAAGGCCAGTTCAGCCGACATCAGACTTGACAACTGTAAGGGGATATTAATACACTCCATAATTGCAGTCCAGTAATGCACCAGTTGGGGGCAAGTCCAGAACATGTGAATATATGTGTGCTATCAGGGGATTAAAGTGGTTGTAAACCCTTACAAACCACTTTGACCTACAGGTAAGCCTAGATGAAGGCTTACCTGTAGGTCCAAGAAATATCTCCTAAACCTACACGGTTTAGGCTACGTTTAGGAATAGTCAATGGATATTGACATCAGTGCCCTTCCCCGGCATGAACCCTGTCTGGTCAACATGAACTAGGTCCTCTATCATCTTAGCGAGACAGGGTGCCATTATCTTGGCCAACAGTTTGGCATCAGCATTAATTAAAGAGATTGGCCTATAGGAGGAACATTCTTCGGTGCCCTTACCCAGTTTGGGCACCAACACCACTCTCACCTCAGACATTGAGTCCCGGAAGGGAGTCCAGGGAGGAAAACTGGGCTAGAGGGGGGGTAAGCCTGGGAGCCAATCAACTCCTGGTAAACAGAGTAGAACTCAATTGGAATTCCATCTGGGCCAGGAGCCTTCCTGGACTGCATATGACTTATTGCCTCCTGCATTTCCTCAAGGAAGATATCTCTCCAAGTCAAGTGTGGGAAAGGTAATCTGATCTAGGTAGTGATTTATTAATGCATGTATGATCTCATATCTATCCCCCCCCGGTCAGACTTCACCGCCATGAGCTGAAAGAGCAGGAATCTGTGCACCAGTATGCTAACACCCCTAGCATAATTAGAATAGGATGCATGATAATGTGCACAGACCCAGGCCTTCTTTAAGCTCAGGATTCGGGACCCCATGAGGTGAGTTTCCTGCAGAATGCACAAATGGGGGTTGTGTTTCCGTAAATAGTTAAATACCAGTGAAATACTAAGTCCGCCAGATAGTCTGATCGTGTGTACGCGGCATTAGTGTCAGCCACAATGTCGCAGTCCCGTTAAAAATTGCTGATCGCTGTCATTACTAGTAAAAAATAAAAAAATTAATTCCATAAATATACTACATAGTTTGTAGACGTTATAACTTTTGCGCAAACCAATCATTATACGCTTATTGGGATTTTTTTTTTACCAAAAACATGTCACAGATTACATATTGACCTAAAGTAATGAAGAAATTAAATTTTTTACATTTTTTTATTGGATGTGTTTTAGAGCAGATGTGTTTTTAAAATTGTCAATCTTTTTTGTTAATAGCGCAAAAACTAACAAAAACTAACAACCTGCAAATACCACCAAAAGAAAGCTCTTTGTTTGGGGGGAGGGGTCTTGCCTAGGGTGCAAAATACTCATATAGCATTGGCCCTGACTGGAGGGAACCTACTGGGCTTGATAGGTGCGTAATAGTAAAATTAGCCACATGAACGACCTTGTCTGCTGCCTTTGCACGTTAAGGGGGAGCAATTGGAGGGTGGTAAAAATGCCTGGTTCAGCCCCACCCCCCCCCCCCCCCCCCCACACACACACACACTCACGTAAACCTAACCTATAAAGCAGATGTTACAAGTAGAGCTGCATCAATACTGATACCGGTATCCAGGAGCGTTGCTAGGTCTACAAAAGATCTGGGACTAGAGCCAATAGCTGCGTAGTAAATAAAGTCATATACTTGGGTGGGCATACACATGTATATACAGTAATATATGTGTGTTTGTATATATCCCCAGAGAGGCCCCCGCTTACATCAGGGTCCCCAGAGAGCTTCCTCCTTACATCAGAGTCCCCAGAGAGCTCCCCTTACATTAGGGTACCCAGAGAGCCTCCCCCTTAAAATCAGGGTCCCCAGAGAGCCTCCCCCTTAAAATCAGGGTCCCCAGAACCCCCCCCCACATATATCAGGGTCCCTAGAGAGTCTCCCCTCCCCTTGGGGACCCCTGCAGAGACTCAGGGCTATGGGCTCCAGATTTGGGGCTATAGCCCCAAAAGCCACCCCCTAGAGACGCCACTGCCGGTACCGATATTGAGTATTTTCTCGAGCGCTCATACTTGTAAAAATGCTCTGATACCGCAAACCGATCATTTGCAGTGCGGTTTAAGCCCATGTAAAATATCTGAATTAAATTTGCTTTCCCACACTACTCCTACAGGAACCCAGGCTGAAATCACTATGATAAGCCTGGGTTCACACAGGCACCATGGAGGAAACCGCATGCAATTCAGACAGGAAACGCATTACATTCCTGTTCAAATCACATGCAATTCTTTGCAGTGTGATTTGAACCCATTCATTTTGTATGGACTCAAATCGCACTGCAGAGTATCGGTACCTGTTATCAGCGAGTACTTTACCCAAAGTATCGGTATTCGTACTCGCTGATAAAAAAAGGGTATCCCTACTTACAAGGTGTCCAGAATCAATGTATCAAGACAATAGAGTGATTCGGGCCTTGGCATCTTGTAATCCTACACTTCTATACCATATGCTCATCTTATAATAAACCAAACTGTAATTACTGAAGACTAATAGCACAACATCAACATCTATTAGTGATGGGATGCCGGCACGGAAAGCCCTCATTTCGTCCCACAAAATGGAACACCATTCTATAATAAGGTGGCCAGATTTTCAAAATGAAACCTGGAGACACCCTACTGACTAGACCAGTGTAGGTGAACCTTGGCACCCCGGATGTTTTAGAACTACATTTCCCATGATGCTCATGCACTCTGCAGTGTAGTAGAGCATCATGGAAAATGTAGTACCAGAACAACTGGAGTGCCAAGGTTTGCCATCACTGGACTAGACCAACATTTAATGGGTGGAACAAAGGTGGGGTTAATAGCCAAATGGTAAATACAGCCAGATTGTGCTAACAGCAAGAGGGGCTTAAAGGGATCCTACTTTCTCTGGGTTAATATTTCATAATGCACAGTGAAGGGGTCAGGATTGGGTAGCACAGAGTTCAGGAGTCAAGAGTAAATAATTCAGAAAGTGCAGAGGTCAGGAGTAAGCAATACACAGAATAAAGAGGTCAAAAGTAAGTAAAGCACCTCCCAAGCAAAATGTCGCCAGGCAGATTTTACCACAGGCCATGAGCCAGGGATTCCATTGGAGAACTAGTAGTGAATCCAGGGACAGCCACCCGAAATCAAGGACAGCCCCCAAAAACCGGGGACTTCTGGTCATTCTATTCTATATAGGCAGCATGGCTGTCCAGAGGGATCAGAAAATCCTTCTTTGTCCTACTCTGGGATTCTGGGAAAAGCTCCAGATGGAAGAGTCTGCAGATCCAGAACAATAGAGCGTTCATCTTCCTAATCCTCACATCTCCACATCACTGCCAACACTTCATAAAAGGTAAACACCACTTACAGGCCATTTGTGAAAGCAAATAGGGGGAAAAATGCTGGAGCACAAATATTGCTGCAAAATGTCAAAATATTAATGTTTTCTCCAGACGCAGCATAGTTCTCCGCTGACATCTTCCTACGCTCTGCAGATAAATCACAATGCGAGCTAAGCACGTGAATCTCACAGGTTGAGCACTAAGACAATATGGTGACATTTCCTTCTCAGCCCATCTGCCTACATTAAGTCCATGAATTATTCAGGGATTTCTGCTTTGCTTTGGTGGACGTGAATTTGGAATGTTGCCTCTCGGATGGAGATAACCCGCAAAGCGTTCCTGTTCTCTGAAACTCAAGCCTAGATTACGGCAAACTCTTGATGAAACTCTTGTGCATCTTAAATGGCATTTAGCTTGGTATCATAATCACTCAAGCTATAGAGAGTTTTTTTTGTCTCCAATTAGAACATCTCCCCCGTGAGGGAATTTATGTAGCCAGTCATCCAAAAAAATATGATATACGTATACTACATTAGATATTGTTTCTGTGACTGGCTACATACACTCACCAGCCACTTTGTTAGGTACAACTTGCTAGTACTGCATTTGACCCCCTTTTGCCTTCAGAACTGCCTTCATTCTTCCTGGCATAGATTCAACAAGGTGTTGGAAGCATTTCTCAGAGATTTTGACCCATAGTGACACAATTTTATTGCGCAGTTGCTGCAGATTTGTCGGCTGCACATCCATGATGTGAAGCTCCAGTTCTACCACATCCCAAAAGTGCTCTATTGGATTGAGATCTGGTGAGTGCGGTGGCCATTGGAGTACAGTGACCTCATTGTCATGTTCAAGAAACCAGTGGTGAGTAGTGACGGACGAACTTACGTCGGGACGTTTCGCGAACGTGGACCGCGAACGCAGCCAATAGTTCGCGAACCGGAACGTTCACGGCGGGCCCCATTGACTTCAATGGGAGGCGAACTTCGCAAACCTACAGGTCAAATTTGCAGCCACAAAATAATTAATAGCTGTGCAAACATAGTCCCACCACATGGCCAATGACATAACACATGTATGAGGTGAATCTGGGATCGACAACTAGAAGCATTCTTTTTTTATATGGGAAATTGTTCTGACAATTCAGGACTGTGGAGCGCATGAAGGCAATGGAGGAGAGGGAAGGTCAGGGTAGGCAAAGAAGAGGGTGCAGGAGATGATCACCAGCAGCGTGACATACAGCAATGACACCTGCACCGTGATAGAGTCATCTGACAACAGCACCGTGATAGAGAGCACTGACATCAGCAGCGTGACATAAAGCACTAACACCAGCACCGTGATATACAGCACTGACAGCAGCACCGTGATAGAGAGCACTGACATCAGCAGCGTGACATAAAGCACTAACACCAGCACCATGAAATACAGCACTGACAGCAGCACCATGATAGAGAGCACTGACATCAGCAGCGTGACATAAAGCACTAACACCAGCACCGTGATATACAGCACTGACAGCAGCACCGTGATAGAGAGCACTGACATCAGCAGCGTGACATAAAGCACTAACACCAGCACCGTGATATACAGCACTGACAGCAGCACCGTGATAGAGAGTACTGACATCAGCACCATGATATACAGCACTGACACCTGCTCCGTAAGCAGCCCCAGGAGGAAGTCAGCATAGCACATGGATAGTGGGAGCCCCTCATAATGAGCATAGCACAGGGATGGTGGGAGCCCCTCATAATGAGCATAGCACAGGGATGGTGGAAGCCCCTCATAATGAGCATAGCACAGGGATGGTGGGAGCCCCTCATAATAAGCAGCCCCAGGAGGATGTCAGCATAGCACAGGGATGGTGGGAGCCCCTCATAATAAGCAGCCCCAGGAGGAAGTCAGCACAGCACAGGGATGGTGGGAGCCCCTCATAATGAGCATAGCACAGGGATGGTGGGAGCACCTCAAAATATGCACAGCAGAGGTACAGCCCCAGGAGGAAGTCAGCACAGCACAGGGATGGTGGGAGCCCCTCATAATATGCACAGCAGAGGTACAGCCCCAGGAGGATGTCAGCACAGAACAGGGATGGTGGGAGCCCCTCATAATAAACAGCCCCAGTAGAAATATGACACCGCTCAACCTCTTCAAAGAGGAGGGTACGGGCATATAGTACGGTGTGCTTTTTTTGGACAAGGAAGTGAGCCAAATGAAGAAAGAAGGTCTGTGTGCTCGATTTAAAAAATTGTTTATAGACATAAACATGGTCTACTGGTCACATGTGTTGAATTCCTCCGAGATCCATGCCTCATTCATTTTTAGAAATGTGAGGTAGTTAACACTGTCGTGAGCTAGGCGAGTACGTTTATCGGTCACGATCCCCCCTGCTGCACTGAACGTCCTTTCGGACAGGACACTGGACGAGGGGCAAGCCAACAGTTCGATTGCAAATTGGGCAAGCTCTGGCCAGAGGTCAAGCCTGCCCACCCAGTAGTCCAGGGGTTCATCACTCCTCAGAGCGTCCATTAACCCGATGTAGTCGGACACCTGACGGTCTAGGCGTTCCCTGATGCTGGATCCGGATGACACCTGTCGATGGGTCAGCTGAAAGAATGACCTCATATCCGAAGTCACCAACACATCTTCAAACCGGCCTCTTCTTGCAGGCGCTGTTGGATTGGTACCCGCAACTCCTTCTCTGGGAGTGGGAATTGCTCCTCTGCCAGTGCACGCAAAGGCAGAATGCAGCATTTCTCGAAGCAAGGCCTGGAAGTGCTCCATTCTGCCAGCCCTCTGTGACGGCGGTAACATTTCCGCCATTTTGTGTTTGTACCGGGGGTCTAAGTACGTTGCCACCCAGTACTGGTCCTTGACCCTTATGCTTTTTATACGGGGGCCCCTATTAAAACACTGGAGCATGAAGGCCCCCATTTGCACTAAAGTGGAAGCGGTGTGGTGGCCTGGCTCCCGCTCATCATCCAGGATAATGTTGTCCTCTTCATTCTCCTCTCCCCATCCACGCACAACAGGAATCCCAGAAAGGTTTAAAGCATGCTCTTCTTGCTCCTCCTCATCCGCCCCGGCACCATCCTCCTCTGACTCCTCTTCAGACTCCTGTTGTTGACTTGTCTCAGATAGAGTAGCCCCCCCTGGGAATTCATCCAGCATTGCGACTTCCTCATCTTCCCGCTCCTGCTCCTCCACAGCTTGATCAATGACACGATGCAATGCACGCTCCATAAAGAAGGCATAAGGTACCATGTCACTGATGGCGCCATGGCTGCGACTGACCAGTTTGGTGATCTCCTCAAATGGGCGCAGAAGTCTGCATGCATCGCGCATGAGCAGCCACTGGAGCGGTGAAAAAAACCCCAGCTCCCCAGAACCTGTTCTGCCGTAGAGTTCATACAGGTAGACGTTAACTGCACGTTTCTGCTGGAGCAGCCTATCAAGCATATAGAAGGTTGAGTTCCATGGCGTCGGCCAATCGCAAATAAGACGTCTGACCGGCAGATTGTGTCGCCGCTGAATGTCAGCAAGGCAAGCCATGGCCGTGTAAGATCTTCTGAAATGGGCCGAGATTTTCCTTACCTGCCGCAAGATGTCCTGGACCCCAGGGTATTTGACAAGGAATCGCTGCACGACCAAGTTTAAGACGTGTGCAATGCATGGCACGTGCGTGATTTTGCCCTGTTTCAATGCGCTAAGCAGATTGGCACGGTTGTCACACACCACTTTACCAACTGTCAAATTGAGCGGTGTTAGCCACTGATCTGCCTTTGAACGCAAAGCTGAAAGGAGTGCCGGGCCAGTGTGGCTCTTGGCTTCCAGGCACAACAGACGCAGCACGGCATGGCAACGTCTCACCTGGCATGTCGAATAGGTTCTGGGGAGCTTGGATGGCGCAGCGGAAGAGACACTAGCAGCGGAAAAGGAGGAGTCAGCCGAGGAGGAGAGGGAGGAGGATGGAGTAGGAGGAGGAGAAGAAGAGTCAGGCCTGTTATGCAATCCGTGGCGGTAAAACCAAATCTACACGGGTGCCACGGGTTACATGTTTGACGGCCGTCAGAAGGTTCACCCAGTGGGCAGTAAAAGTGATATACCTTCCCTACCCGTGTTTGCTAGACCACGTGTCTGTGGTCAGATGTATCTTGGCACCGACACTGTGTGCCAGAGATACATTCACTTGCCGCTGAACATGGCCATATAGCTCTGGGATGCCCTTCTCTGAGAAATACTTCCTTCTTGGGACCTTCCATTTTGGTGTTCCAATGGCCACAAATTTTCGAAAGGCCTCCGAGTCCACCAGTTTATATGGCAGTAGTTGGCGGGCTATGAGTTCTCACAAGCCAGTCGTCAACCGTTGGGCAAGGGGGTTATCCGGCGTCATCATTTTTTTACGCTCGAACATTAGGCCCACGGAAGCCTGCCTTTTTGCAGAAAAACGTGAGCTTGGCGTGATGGAAGGTGGAGTGGAGGACAATTGTGAGGAGAGAGGAGAAGGTGAAGTAGAAGACGAGGCTGGACAGTGAGAGCCTGGAGTGTGGCTTTGTGTGTTTCGTTGCTCCCACTGGGCTTGGTGATGGCTGCTCATGTGCCTTCTTAAGGCGTTCGTCCCCAGGTGAGTGTTGGGCTTACCGCGACTAATGCGTTGACTGCAAAGATTGCAGATGGCAACGCTATTGTCAGCAGCGGACACGTTAAAAAAAGCCCACACTGCGGAGCCATGTGCCGGTGTCCTGGGAGCGCCAGATGTGACTGTACATGGTCGATGACTCGCTCCTGAAACATTTGCAGTCTGCTTTGTCCCTCCTGTGCAATGTAAGTTATTCCTGCTTCTCCTCCCTATCTGCTGGTCCATATCTCCCTCTGAACTCCCTTCCTCTTCCTCTCTTGTGGGCACCCACGTGACATCACTAGACACGTCATCATCAACGTCACCTTCCCCACTGCTATAAGTAGAGATCTCGGAGTAGGCAGCAACCTCCTCCTTGGGCTGATCTGGGTACTGTCGTCAGACTGCTGAGTAGCGGTTGTTGCTACCTCCTCTTCCTGATCCAATACCAAGAGTGGCTGCACATCAGAAATGTCTTCTTGATATGGATCGGAAAATAATTCCTGTGACTCAAGCGGAAGGTATGTGGTGGTGGTGGTGGTGGTGTTGTTGGTGGTAGTGTCTTTGGGGGTGCACATAGCAGAGAGTGAAGAAGAGGGTGCAGATCGAGAGGATGAGGAGGGTGCAGAAGAGTAAGGCTGAGCGAGCCACTCAACCAAGTCTGGTGCGTCCTTTAAAGTAATTGAACGCACCTTCTGCAACTTCCCACTTTGGCTCAAGCCTGTTGCTCCTGCCCTACCCCTACCAGCCCTGTGGAAGGGCCTGCCTCTTCCTCTGCCTGTCATTTTTTAAATGACCCTGTGACAAAACTCTCAGTCCCTATACCGATGAAGGACTGCTGCAGTATAGGGCAGCGGTCAGCAGTAGTGCACCTCAACCCTATGTATTGTGGACCTATACCAGTCCTTACAGAATAGCAGACTGTACCTCACTCAACCCTATGTACTATAGCACCCTACACCAGGTTATTACCAGTCCTTATAAGGACCTTTGTGGAACAAGTAGGTTGTGTGTGAGTGATTAGCAGACTGTACGTCAGTCCCTATACCGATGAAGGACTGCTGCAGTATAGGGCAGCGGTCAGCAGTAGTGCACCTCAACCCTATGTATTGTGGACCTATACCAGTCCTTATAGAATAGCAGACTGTACCTCACTCAACCCTATGTACTATAGCACCCTACACCAGGTTATTACCAGTCCTTATAAGGACCTTTGTGGAACAATTAGGTTGTGTGTGAGTGATTAGCAGACTGCAGCAGAAGGGCAGCAGTCAAGTATAATATTCTTTCTATATTTGGAAGAAAGAATATTATACGTGTACAAGCCTATTACCATACCAGTCCTGAAAATAACCTTTGTGGAACTAATAGTAACAGCTACTGATTAAACTGACCCTCACTGCCTCACACACTGCTTCCTGCATTTCCCTATATAAACTGACAAAACAGAGTCTACTGGAACAATAACTGGAATAGCACGTTTGTGGACCTGATAGTAACAGCTAATGACTAAACTGGCTGTCCCTGCAGCACACACCGTCCTGTCCCTTTCTCTAAACTGACGAAAGACACTCAGGCTGCTGCAACAATCACTAGCACAGCACTGCCTATCCTGAACTACACCTAACACCTATACCAGTCCTGAAAAGAACTTTTGTGTACCAAATAGCTAGCGATTTGGGTCACTGCAATCTCTCCCTGCTCCACACAGCAACCTCTCCCTATAGTGACGAAGAAAGAATGTAAAATGGCCGCCGGATTGGGTCTATTTATAAGTTAGGGGGAATGTCCAAGTGTCCATGTGCTGTAATGTCTCAATTGGCTGTCCTGTACCCCATGATGGATGTGTCATCATAGGTCAAAGTTCTTTTACACAGTAAACACGGAAGTCCGCCGGGCGAACGGCGGCAATAGTCCACCGAACGGGCGGACCGCGAACAGCCGAAATTCGCCGCGAAACGACCACCGGGCGAACCGTTCGGCCATCACTAGTGGTGAGATGATTGGAGCTTTGTGACATGGTGCATTATCCTGCTGGAAGGAGCCATCAGAAGATGGTTACACTGTAGTCATAAAGGGATGGACATGGTCAGCAACACTACTCAGGTAGGCTGTGGGAATTTAATCGATGCTCAATTGGTACTAAGGGGCCCAAAGTGTGCCAAGAAAATATCCCCCACACCATTACACCACCACCAGCCTGAGTCATTCATACAAGGCAGGATGGATTCATGCTTTCATGTTGCTTATGACAAATTCTGATCCTACCATCTGAGTGTCGCAGCTGAAATCGAGACTCATCAAACCAGGCAACGTTTTTCCAATCTTCTATTGTACAATTTTGGTGAGTATGGCTTTGATTTTTTTTATGCGTTCAGAGATGGTATTCTGCACACCTTGGTTGTAACGAGTTGTTATTTGAGTTACTGTCGCCTTTCTATCATCTGGATCTCGTCTCCCCAGACTCCTCTGACCTCTGACATCAACAAGGCATTTTTCACCACACAACTGCTGGTCACTGGATATTTTCCCTTTTTTGGACCATTCTCTGTAAACCAGAGAGATGGTTGCATGTGAAAATCCCAGCAGTTTAGCAGTTTTGAAATATTCAGACCAGTCCGTCTGTCACCAACAAGCTTGTAATTTAAACCCCCTTTCTTCCCCATTCTGATGCTCAGTTTGAACTTCAGCAAGTCATCTTCACCACATCTAGATGTCTAAATGCATTGAGTTGATGTCACATGATTGGTTGATTAGCAATTTGTGTTACCAAGCAATTGAACTGGTGTACCTAATAAAGTGACCAGTGAGTGTATGTAGATTGTCATCGAAAAAAATATGATATACAATATCTCACAAAAGTGAGTACACCCCTCACATTTTTCTAAATATTTCATTATATCTTTTCATGTGACAACACTGAAGAAATGACACTTTGCTACAATGTAAAGTAGTGAGTGTACAGCTTGTATAACAGTGTAAATTTGCTGTCCCCTCAAAATAACTCAACACACAGCCATTAATGTCTAAACTGCTGGCAACAAAAGTGAGTACACCCCTAAGTGAAAATGTCCAAATTGGGCCCAATTAGCCATTTTCCCTCCCCAGTGTCATGTGACTCGTTAGTGTTACAAGGTCTCAGGTGTGAATGGGAGCAGTTAAATTTGGTGTCATCGCTCTCACTCTCTCATACTAGTCACTGGAAGTTCAACATGGCACATCATGGCAAAGAACTCTCTGAGGATCGGAAAAGAAAAATTGTTGCTCTACAAAAAGGTGGCCTAGGCTATAAGAAGATTGCCAAGACCCTGAAACTGAGCTGCAGCATGGTGGCCAAGACCATACAGCGGTTTAAAAGGACATGTTCCACTCAGTACAGGCCTCGCCATGGTGGAGCAAAGAAGTTGATTGGACATGCTCAGCGTCATATCCAGAGGTTGTCTTTGGGAAATAGACGTCTGAGTGCTGCCAGCATTGCTGCAGAGGTTGCAGGGGTGGGGGTCAGCCTGTCAGTGCTCAGACCATGCGTCGCACACTGCATCAAATTGGTCTGCATGGCTGTTGTCCCAGAAGGAAGCCTCTTCTAAAGATGATGCACAAGAAAGCCGGCAAACAGTTTGCTGAAGATAAGCAGACTAAGGATATGGATTACTGGAACCATGTCCTGTGGTCTGATGAGAGCAAGATAAACTTATTTGGTTCCGATGTGTCAAGGGTGTGTGTTGGCAACCAGGTGAGGAGTACGAAGACAAGTGTGTCTTGCCTACAGTCAAGCATGGTGGTGGGAGTATCATGGTCTGGGGCTGCATGAGTGCTGCCAGCACTGGAGAGCTACAGTTCATTGAGGGAACCATGAATGCCAACATGTACTGTGACATACTAAAGCAGAGCTTGATTCCCCCCCCCCCCTTCAGAGACTGGACCACAGGGCAGTATTCCAACGTGATAACGACCCCAAACACATCTCCAAGACATCCACTGCCTTGCTAAAGAAACCGAGGGTTGCTCCTTTCTAACGGAGCCAAGCATGTCTTCAGACATAAACCCCATTGAGCATCTGTGGGGGCACCCTGAAACGGAAGGTGGAGGAGCACAAGGTGATGTCGTCATGGAGGAGGGGAAGAGGACTCCAGCGGCAACCTGTGAAGCTCTGGTGAACTCCATGCCCAAGAGGGTTAAGGCAGTGCTGGAAAATAATGGTGGTCACACAAAATATTGACACTTTGGACCCAATTTGGACATATGGAGCACCTCATGGTGACCAATAGCATCCAAGAGTTTCTAAAAAGAATAACTTCTAGAAGTTATTAATTAAAAAAAAGGGTTTCTTGTATAAAGGCTACATGAGTCCTGAGGTACCAGAGCTCCCAAAGGACTGTGGTCCGCTTCTCAGGGATATTGAGCCCACTGACGTTCAAGGATGTGAATCTGCAGATAGGTATGGTGATTAGGCATTAAGTTGAATACTGGCCAAAAGTTACCCAAAAGAGACTGGGGGAGCACAGTACTCCTTAGAGTAGGGGTAGGCAACCCCTGGCACACAAAGCCTCTTTTGCCGGCACTCGACTCACTCCTCATTAGGGATGAGCTTCGTGTTCGAGTCGAATGTACGTTCGACTCGAACATTGGCTGTTCGGCCGTTCGGCGAATTCCGAACGTTTGGGCCGTTCGCGTCAAAATTCGAGTGGCGCGCGCGGACCACAATGCACTGCGGTGGCGCAGTGCATTGCTGGCTCATGATTGGCCAAGCATGCACTGTGACCCCGCATGCTTGGCCAATCGTAGCGCCAGCAGCGAGGAGAGCCATGATTGGCCACAGGCATCCTGCCTGTGGCCAATCATAGCTCGGGCTGTGTAGTGCACGCCCCACACTATATAAGGCCGCCTTTGAGGCGGCCTCGTGTAGTGTGTTAGCATCTGAAGCAGTGGGTGTTCTGTGTACCTTCAACACAGTACACACCGATCGTTTTTGGCTGATTTCCTATCTTGCTGCTGTGTAGTGGTTGTTGTCTGTGCCCTGACTGCAGTATACACCACTATATTCACCTCACCTATATAGCTAGTGATTTAGCTTTAACCACTTAACAACTGCCCATTGCCGATTAACGGCTTCAGGGCGGTTGTTTAACTCTGAGAGGCCGTTAATTAACGGCCTCCCAGAATTCTGCTCTTGCGCGCCCCCTGGGGCGCGCACTCGAGAGCATCCGTGACCGCCGGGTCCACAGGACCCGGCGCATCACGGATCACGGTAAACGGCCGCTCGTCGCGGCCGTTTACCACGTGATCGCTCCGTCAAATGACGGAGTGATCACTTGTAAACAAACCGGTTCCTCCCTCCCCTCTCTGTACCGATCGGTACAGCGGAGGGGAAAGAGATCGGTGTCAGCAGCGATGTGGGCTGCATCTGCAGTGCCCACATCGCTGCTCACCGAATTTAACCCCTCAATTCCCTGCCAATACTCTGCAATACCAGTGCATACTCTGCAGTACCCTGCCATTACTCTGCAGTACCCCCCATTACTCTGCAGTACCCCGCCATTACTCTGCAGTACCCCGCCATTACTCTGCAGTGCAGTACCCTGCCATTACTCTGCAGTACCCCCCATTACTCTGCAGTACCCTGCCATTACTCTGCAGTACCCCCCATTACTCTGCAGTACCCCCCAATACTCTGCAGTACCCCCCAATACTCTGCAGTACCCCGCCATTACTCTGCAGTGCAGTACCCTGCCATTACTCTGCAGTACCCCCCATTACTCTGCAGTAACCCCCATTACTCTGCAGTACCCTGCCATTACTCTGGAGTACCCCCCAATACTCTGCAGTACCCTGCTATTACTCTGTAGTACCCCGCCAATACCCCGCCAATACTCTGCAATACCCTGCCATAAATTGCCATACCCAGCCATACTCGGAGATACCCAGCCATACTCGGTGATACCCTGAAATACCCAGCCATAGACGCCCCCCACCCCTCACCGCCCTCCGGTGCTTCTACCAACTCGCCAGTACGATCAAAGCCAGAATCTTTTTTTTATTTTTTATTTCAGGCTTCCCAGCCTAGAGGTGAGATGCGGGGTCATATTGACCCCCAGATTTCACTGTAAAGAGGACCTGTCACCCCATATTCCTATTACAAGGGATGTTTACATTCCTTGTAATAGGAATAAAAGTGATAAAAAATATATTTTTGGGGAAAAAAATGTCAAACTAAAATAAATAAAGTAAAATGAACAATAAAAATTTTTTTTTTTTTAAAGCGCCCATGTCCCCATGTGCTCGCATGCAGAAGCGAACGCATGCATAAGCCCCGCCCACATATGAAAAGGGTGTTCAAACCACACATGTGAGGTATCGCCGAGAACGTTAGAGCGAGAGCAATAATTCTAGTCCTAGACCTCCTCTGCAACTCAAAACATGTAACCAGTAAAAAAAAATTTAAAGTGTCACCTATGGGGATTTTTTAAGTAGCGACGTTTGGCGCCATTCCACGGGCATGTGCAATTTTTAAGAGTGACATGTTATATATATATTTACTCAGCATAACTTCATCTAACTTTACTGTTTTTTTTGTTTGTTTTTTAAGCACAAAACTGTTTTTTCCCCAAAAAAACGCGTTTGAAAAATTGCTGTGCAAATACCGTGTGAGATAAAAATTTGCAATGACCACCATTGTATTCTCCAGGGTCTTTGCTAAAAAAATATATATATATATAATGTTTTGGGGTTCTCTGTAATTTTCTAGCAAATAAATGATGATTTTTACATGTAGGAGAGAAATGTCAGAATTGGCCTGGGTGCTCCAGAACGCCTGATGGCGCTCCCTGCATGTTGGGCCTCTGTATGTGGCCACGCTGTGTAAAAGTCTCACACATGTGGTATCGCCGTACTCGGGAGTAATAGCAGAATGTGTTTTGGGGTGTAATTTGTGGTATGCATATGCTGTGTGTGTGAAATAACCTGATAATATGACAATTTTGTGGAAAAAAAAAAAAAAAAGGAAATAGGCCGTCAGTACTTCAGGTGTGATCAATTTTCAGATATTGGCACCATAGCTTGTGGACTCTATAACTTTCACAAAGACCAAATAATATCCACCAATTTGTACTTATTTTTACCAAAGATATGTAGTAGTATGAATTTTGGCCAAAATTTATGAAGAAAAAATTACTAATCTGCTAAATTTTATAACAGAAACGAAGAAAAATTCATTTTTTCGCAGAATTTTCGGTCTTTTTTCTTTTATAGCACAAAAAATAAAAAACTGAGAGGTGATTAAATACCACCAAAAGAAAGCTCTATTTGTGTGAAAAAAAGGACAAACATTTCCTATAGGTCCAGTGTTGCATGACTGAGTAATTGTCATTCAAAATGTGAGGGCACCGAAAGCTGAAAATTGGTCTGGTTATTAAGGGTGTTTAAGTGCCCAGTGGTCAAGTGGTTAATAATAGAGCTTGCAGTCAGTAGTGTTAGGAGATAGTGCGTGCTGTCTGCGTGCTCTGTACCCAGTACATACCGCTATAATATAGGGCAGGCCCCTACTTTCAAACATCCAACTTACAAACATCTCCTACTTGCAAACGCAAGGAGACAGCAGCAAGTGAGATGAAAAAAGATGGACGACAAAACAAATTATACAGGGGTGATAACCCTTCCCTATGTTTTCCAAAAAGCTTAAAAATAGTTTTTTTGACTGGAGCTACACTTTAAAAATGTACCGGTTGAAAATTACAAACAGATTCAACTTAACACAACAAACCTACACAGTCCCTGTCTTGTTTGCACCGCCTGTATACTGCTGTTCTGAGTATATAGGGCCTGGGGGCCACACACATTTCCTTTTTTTAATATGGGTACGGGGTTCCCCTTAATATGCGTACAAGACCCAAATAGGCTGGTAATGGGCAGGGAGGGCTACCCATGCCATTTTTCTCAATGATTTTCAACCATATTGCAGGAACCAGATATAACATTAAAACCGCAAGCAGTTTTAAATGGTGTTATTTCCGTTTAATGTCATTTTGTGCAGGGACTGTTCTAAACACGGGAAACACGTGGCACTTCACAGGCATACTACAGACACCCCCCAGGCACCATATTTAAAGGAATATTTCACCTTTTTTTTCACTTTAATCGTCATTAAAATCAGTGCTCCCGCCAAAACTGCAGTTTTTAAAACTTTTTTTTGCAGTGACCCATGTCCCCTGAGGCAGGAGGCAGGTCCCAAAAACCTTTTTAGGACACTATCTTGCATATTAGCCGTTAAAATTAGCACTTTCCATTTCGAACGTTCGAGTCCCATAGACTTCAATGGGGTTCGAACGTTCGTAACGAATGCGGGGGTCGGTCGCAAGTTCTGGTGCGAACCGAACCGGGGGGTGTTCGGCTCATCCCTACTCCTCATCATCAGAGCAGCACAGGGAAGTGTTAGTGAGATGCATTCCAATTTCAGAATTCCCCACGCCACACCTGCACTGAGGGGGAGGGGGGCACTGTGCCCCCACACATTGTAAAAGATAGGAAACATTGTTTGGTTCTCTAACTTTGCTTTGCTGTAGCTGCGATTTTTGTGATGGGGAAGAGATTGGGTGCAGTTTTGAAGGGGGGCCGGTCCCTGCTTCCAGGAGGAGGACTGTCATTGGCCACTGCTAAAGCCAATCACAGTCCTGCTAGCCCCATCCACCATCTGTAGGAAGATGACTCGATTGGTTGCCACTACCAAACTCAGAAAGAAGGGATTTCACTGTGATTGATAAAACCACAATCAGGTGACAGTTTGTGGAATTACTGTTGAGCTTCTGGGAACTTTGTTGAAATTATTCCTGAACCTTTGTGTCACTTACTACTGAATCCCTCTGTACTCTGTGTCCCTTTAAGCCACAGCCTGTATTCAGTGCAATTAAAATCACACCCAACTTTTCCTATGGCGCAGAGCGTCGCACTTTTTCTCAGCTGCGGGGGCCCAACATATGATCCTGCACACAGTCCCACTGCTTTCGGAAAATGCCCCTGACCTGAGCTTATCATTACGTATCCTTTCCAGATGCTTTTATGTGACATCCCATACATCACATACATCCCATACAAGCACATGGGTTGGATGCGAGAGGTGGATCAGCAGGATGAGTGTGCCAGGACAGGTAGATGTGTCTCATCTCTGCTTCCTTTCACCACTCTGCATATCACACATATCATAGATGAGAAGAGGGTACAGCAGTGGAGCAGATGAGCAGGAGGGTACACAGGTGGGGAAAATCAGCAGGAGGGGTTCAGAGATGGAACAGAAGAGCAGAATGGTACAGCGGTAGGGCAGATGTGCAGAGAGGTACAGTGGTGGAAGAGATGAGAATGGGGTTCAGCAGTGGGACAGAAGAGCGGGGGGTACAGTGTTGGGGCAGATGAGCAGGGGGGTTCAGTGTTGGGCCAGATGAGCAGGGGGGTTCAGTGTTGGGCCAGGTGAGCAGGGGGTTCAATATTGGGCCAGATGAGCAGGGGGGATTGAGTATTGGGCCAGATGAGCAGGGGGGTTCAGTGTTGGGCCAGATGAGCAGGGGGGGTTTAGTATTGAGACAGAAAAGCAGGGGGGTAGAGCAGTAGGGCAGATGTTAAAGGGGGTATATTGGTGGGACAGATGAGCAGGGGGTTACAGTGGTGGGGCAGAAGAGCAGGCGGGTACAGAGATGAGACAGATGTGCAGGAGGTACATTGGTGGGGCAGATGAGAAAGTGGATTACAGTGGTGGGGCAGATGAGCAGATGGGTTCAGTGTTAGGACCGATGAGAAGGAGATTCAGTAGTAAGACAGGAGAGCATGGGGATAAGGTGGTGGAGCAGATGTGCAGGGAGGTACAGTGGTGGGGCAGATGAAAAAAGGAGGTACATTGATGGGGCAAATAATCAGGGGGTACAGTGATGGGACAGAAGAGCAAGGGGGTTCAGTATTGGGGCAGAGGAGAAAGGAGGTACATTGGTGGGACAGGGGAGCAGGAGGTTACAGTGGTGGGGCAAAGGAGCAGGGGGTACAGAGGTGGGGCAGATGTGCAGAGAAGAAAGGTGGTGCATTGGTGGAACACATGAGCAGGGGGTTACAGTGGTGGGGCAGAAGTGCAGGGGATTGCAGTGGTGGGGCAAATGAGAAGGGTAGTATAGTGGTGGAGCAGATGTGCATGGTAGTACAGTGGTGGGGCAGATGTGCAGGGTGTTACAGTGGTGGGGCAGATGTGCAGGGTGTTACAGTGGCGGGGTAGATGTGCATGGTGTTACAGTGGTGGGGCAGATGTGCAGGGTGTTACAGTGGTGGGGCAGATGTGCAGGGTGTTACAGTGATGGGGCAGATGTGCAGGGTGTTACAGTGTTGGGGCAGATGTGCAGGGTGTTACAGTGGTGGGGCAGATGTGCAGGGTGTTACAGTGGTGGGGTAGATGTGCAGGGTGTTACAGTGGTGGGGCAGATGAGCAGGGTGTTACAGTGGTGGGGCAGATGTGCAGGGTGTTACAGTGGTGGGGTAGATATGCAGGGTGTTACAGTGGTGGGGCAGATGAGCAGGATGTTACAGTGGTGGGGCAGATGTGCAGGGTGTTACAGTGGTGGGGCAGATGAGCAGGGTGTTACAGTGGTGGGGCAGATGAGCAGGGTAGTACAGTGGTGGGGCAGATGAGCAGGGTGTTACAGTGGTGGGGCAGATGTGCAGGGTGTTACAGTGATGGGGCAGATGAGCAGGGTGTTACAGTGGTGGGGCAGATGTGCAGGGTGTTACAGTGGTGGGGCAGATGAGCAGGGTGTTACAGTGGTGGGGCAGATGAGCAGGGTAGTACAGTGGTGGGGCAGATGAGCAGGGTGTTACAGTGGTGGGGCAGATGAGCAGGGTGTTACAGTGGTGGGGCAGATGTGCAGGGTGTTACAGTGGTGGGGCAGATGAGCAGGGTGTTACAGTGGTGGGGCAGATGTGCAGGGTGTTACAGTGGTGGGGCAGATGAGCAGGGTGTTACAGTGGTGGGGCAGATGTGCAGGGTGTTACAGTGGTGGGGCAGATGTGCAGGGTGTTACAGTGGTGGGGCAGATGAGCAGGGTGTTACAGTGATGGGGCAGATGAGCAGGGTGTTACAGTGGTGGGGCAGATGTGCAGGGTGTTACAGTGGTGGGGCAGAATTGCAAGGGTGGACAGTGATCTGAGGTGGGATGCAGGATGTTCATTTCACACTACTAAAGTAGTTTACAGGATTTACTTTATAAAAAATCCTTTTCGCGATTGAGAGTGTGACATTTTTAGTTATAAAATCAACATGCTCAGTTTCTTTGAAAACATTTTTTGGCACTCTGTGCTGAAAGAGAAAAGAAAAAAAAAGGGGGGGAGGGTAGCAGTAAGAAGAAGAGTAAAGCAGCCAATAAGTGATTCCCACCTTCATACAGTCGAGGTGGATTATGAAATCCTCTCGCTGAGCCAGGGCTGGACTGGGACAAAAATGTGGCCCTGGACTTCATCCAGACCGGCCCACTCTAATTTTACAAACATGCACAAAAACAGTATGCTGTGCACTTGCATGAGAGTGACGTCATCATGGCCCAGCTATCCACACAGCAAGAGCACGCAAAGTGACAGCATGCTGCTGGAGGGCTTTGCTTCAAAGGTAAGTTTGTCATGTGACCATAATCAATGGGAAACGCCGGCAAAGTGCCACTGCAGCGCCACTTTGCGGGCGGTTGTAACCCTTTTTTGGTCGCTAGCGGGGGTTAAAAAGCGCCCGAATAGCGACGGCCCACCACCCCAGTGTGAAAGTAGCCTAAGAGTAAAGTGTCCCAGTGCAAGAAAACACAGTGTGAGCCCACTTGCTTCCACCTTGCACAAGTGTTATCACACTACCTAGAGTTTTTTATTGCACTGGGACACACTCAGTTTTTTTTTTTTTTTGCTCTACATATTCGAAGAGACCAATTTGCACATTCTTTTGCACTTTCATACCATGGACATAGTTTGGATAATTATAAGCATGCTGAAAATATTTTCATGCACTTATTTTTGGCACATTTCAATATTTTTTGACATTTTTACCTGGACAGGTTCCTGCAGCACCGTTATCCTTCCGGCCTCCCTCGTCCACCTCTCTGCCTGTTTGCTGCTCTCCGGACATCGCACGGGTGGCCCTGGCTCATTTCAATTCACAGCGACTGTTACCGCGGGGGCCGCCGGAGATAGCCGAGTTTTGCTGGACGAAGCCGAAGAGCTGTCAGAGGGGGGGGGGGGATCCGGAAAGAGCCGAATGGGGCGTAAAAGGACGAGCGTGGACCGAAGGTGGCCGAGCGGGGGTGGAAAAGGACGAGCATGGGCCGGAGGTGGCCGAAGATGTGTGCCATGTCCGGAAAGAGCCGAACGGGGGCGGAAAGAGCCGAAGTGCGCCGCGCTACATTCGTAAGCTCGATACCTAGCCGTGGGCAATACAGCGGTGCTCAAATTAATAGCTGCACGATTCGAGCAGCCATTAATTTGGCAGGCTGACACTGAAACCGGCCCACTGAGCCATCGGCCCACCGGGAAACTCCCGGTAGTCCCGATGGCCAGTACATGCCTGCGCTGAGCTGTTGTGTTTTGACAGCGGAAAGACTTCTGCCATGAGAATACACTGATCAGCGATGCCAGCTATAGCACGCGGCGATTATCTGACAGGCTGATTGTACACAAGTTGGAAGGGGTCCCTGGAAGGAGAGTCCATAGAGAAGTGTTCTCGAGTATCAGCTCCGACTATAGCAGGTGCCATGTTAGAGTCCTGCATCTCATGAGAGCCAGGAGTGGTGGTAACAAAGAAGTCAGCTACCAGGGAGCTGCGGGTGGTGGGTCCCAATCCGGGTGGTGGGTCCCAGTCCGGGTGTATTCTTTTATAGAGGTGTTAGATTTGTGCATTTACATGTCGTAAATATCCCTACTCTCTTTCCATATATGAGGTTCTTAAAATATTTAAAAGAGGACATTCAATAGGTAAATTATATTTTCTGACTTCCCAATATATACAGTGCCTTGCAAAAGTATTCACCCCCTTGGCATTTTTCATTTTTTTGTTGCCTCACAACCTGGAATTAACATGGATTGTTTGAGGATTTGTATCATTTAATTTACAGAACATGCCCACAACTTTGAAGATTTTTTTTTATTATTATTGTGAAGCAAACAACAAATAGGACAGAAAAAAATAAAATAACAGAAAAAGTAAATGTGCACAACTTTTCACCCCCCTAAAGTCAATACTTTGTAGAGCCACCTTTTGCGGCTATCACAGCTCCAAGTCACTTTGGATAAGTCTCTATGAGTTTGCCGCATCTTACCACTGGGATTTTTGCCCATTCCTCCTTGCAAAACTGCTCCAGCTCCTTCAAGTTGGATGGTTTGCGCTTGTGAACAGCAATCTTTAAGTCTGACCACAGATTTTCTATTGGATTGAGGTCTGGGCTTTGACTAGGCCATTCCAACACATTTACATGTTTCCCCTTAAACCACTCAAGTGTTGCTTTAGCAGTGTGTTTGGGGTCATCGTCCTGCTGGAAGGTGAACCTCCATCCTAGCCTCAAATCACACACAGAGCAGTGCAGGTTTTGCTCAAGAATATCCCTGTATTTAGCACCATCCATCTTTCCCTCAACTCAGTTTCTCAGTCCCGACTGCTGAAAAACATCCCCACAGGATGATGCTGCCACCACCATGTTTCACGGTGGGGATGGTGTTGGAGTTGATGGAGTGATGTGATGAGTTGGGTTTGTGCCAGACATAGCGTTTTCTTTGGCCCAAAAATTCAATTTTAGTCTCATCAGACCAGAGCACCTTCCTCCATACATTTTGGGAGTCTCCCACATGCCTTTTCGCAAACTCAAAATGTGCCATTTTGATTTTTGCTGAAAGTAATGGCTTTCTTCTGACCACTCTGCCATAAAACCCAACTCTATGGAGCGTACGGCTTATTGTCGTCCTATGTACAGATACTCCAGTCTCTGCTGTGGAACTCTGCAGTTCCTCCAGGGTTACATTAGGTCTCTGTGCTGCCTCTCTGATGCCCAGTCCGTGAGTTTTGGTGTGCGGCCGTCTCTTGGCAGGTTTGATGTTGTGCCATGTTCTTTCCATTTGGTTATAATAGATTTGATGGTGCTCCTAGGGATCATCAAAGATTTGGATATTTTTTTATAACCCAACCCTGACTTGTACTTCTCAACAACATTGTCCCTTACTTGTTTGGAGAGTTCCTTGGTCTTCATGGCAGTGTTTGGTTAGTGGTGCCCCTTGTTTAGGTGTTGCAGCCTCTGGGGCTTTTCAAAAAAAGGTGTGTATATGTAATGACAGATCATGTGACACTTAGATTGCACACAGGTGGACATCATTTCACTAATTATGTGACTTCTGAAGGTAATTGGTTACACCAGAGCTTTTTATGGGCTTTATAACAAAGGGGGTGAATACATACGCACATGCCAATTATCATTTTTTTATTTCTGAAATATAGTTTTATGTATATATTTTTCTAATTTTACTTCTCCAACTTAGACTATTGTGTTCTGATCCATCACATATAATTCAGATTAAAAAAAACATTGAACTAAAGGCTGTAATATAACAAAATAGGTAAAAAGCCAAGGGGGTGAATACATTTGCAAGGCACTGTATTTGTATCTAACTTCTAATTAAAATATCACGTTAAGTAACTATGGATATCTCCATTAATGTGCACATGTCTACAATGTTACCTTCAAAAAGTAATGAAGTTATCCACGGTAATACAGTGTTTATAATCGGACACTATTTGATGTCACCTCCACCCATGATTTCCCCAGTGCTGCCATCTTTTTTCTTTTTAATGAATTGCGGCGCGTGTTCTGCTTATTATCCACAATCATAACATTATCCACAGAGTGCCATTAACATTTCCAGACCCACATACCATGGCCATGACTTCCTCGCTATCCGCACTTTGATCTCCAACAGCAATAAAGACAAGAGAAGTTATTCTTAGCACCTCTGTTGATAGATTTCTATATTCTACTACACAGTAGCTGTGAAATCACAATTAGAAGGTAATGTATGTTTACATCAATCCTGCCAAAATAAAATGAGTGGCTTTGCCTCTAGTGTAAATGGTTTGCAGGGGATAAGCACAAAATCTGTAACAGCAGAGTGTTGTTTGTGTGTGTGTGTGTATATATATATATATATATATATATACCGTGTTTCTTCGAAAGTAAGACATCCTCCGAAAGTAAGACCTCCCACCAGGTTTCCATATCGCAGAAATATAAAGCATCCCCACGATAATAAGGCCCCCCCGATAATAAGTCCTCCACCGAACATAAGGCCTCCCCGATAATAAAGCCACCTGAAGCTACTGTACCGTAAGGAGTCTGACTCCTCTGGACCATAGCGGTGGCGAGTGACGTCACCGTCATCAGAGAGCCCACGCCGCGGCCATGACATGCTGATGCCTTCTGCCACCTGACGGAGTCTGCTTCACAAGACAGTGAGTCGTGCGGGGCAGGAGTCGGGCACATTGAAGGACAGAAGGAAAATAATCCACACAGGGGTGGGGGGCTCACAGTGGATTTGAGGGGGGTCAAATGGCACAGGTGGGTTAGAAGGGGGGGATCAAAATGGCACAGGTGGATTAGAAGTGGGGGATCAAGATGGCACAGGTGGATTAGATGGGGGGATCAAGATGGCACAGGTGGATTAGACATCCCCTGAAAATAAGACCTAGCACATCTTTGGGAGCAAAAATTAATATAAGACACTGTCTTATTTTCGGGGAAACAGGCTGTGTGTATATATGTATATATATATATATATATATATATATATATATCTCTATCACCCTGGTGTTTAGGGCTGCTCCTAAATTTACCTGGCAGGTATAGTTACCCTCGCTAATTGTTGAGGATCAATTGATTTCACTCTAAGTCTGTAATTTCTGCATTCTGTTTTGCCACTAGATGGTCGGGTGCCTGGTGGCATTAGATATGAGAAGGGCAATGCAAAGTGAGGTTATGGGTATATGGGGTATCTTAGCCAATGGGCAGGGGTTTTCTTGAATCCCTTGGCCTGCTGGGGGAACCTATATATTCAGGTGGAGTTATGCCGCGTACACACGACCAGACTTTTCAACGGACTAGGTCCGACGGTCTTTCCAACGGACTTTCGGCGGAGTTCCAACGGACTTGGCCACACACAATCACACCAAAGTCCGACGGATTCGAACGTGATGATGTACGACCGGACTAGAATAAGGAAGTTCATAGCCAGTAGCCAATAGCTGCCCTAGCGTCGGTTTTTGTCTGTCGGGCTAGCATACACACGAGTGAATTTCTCAATAGGAACTGGGTCCGGCGGAGTTCCGGCGAAAAAATTTGAAACATGTTCTATTTTTAAAGTCCGGCAGATTTTTGTACAGCAAAGATCCGATGGAGCCCACACACAATCAAATTTTCCGCCGGATCTTTGCTGTCAAAAAGTCTGGTCGTGTGTACGCGGCATTAGGTGATCGGTGTTCTGTGACACCTGGACGGCTGTCTGGGTGGACGTGTGTTATATTGCCCGGTCTGCTAGGCCGGAGTTTGGGCCTATCCTGGGCACATCTGGCTGCTAGGCTGTCCGAGGGCCTATCCAGAGGCAAGTGAACAGTGCAGGGTTGGGACTGCAGCTTGCAGTCCAACCAAAAGTGACAGTTCTGCAGGGCCAGAGAACCTGCCGTGGTCGAAGGTAGAGGGGAAGCTGTTGCCCCTAAGAGACCAACCACCTTATTACCGGGGACCACTGTGAGTAGCTTAAGCAAGTACCGGAGCAGAATTCTCACCAACCGGGATGGTGAAGAATCGGGAAAGATCAGTGGGTATCGAGCCAGGTACCCAGCCAGCAGAGGTGACGCTTGCAGAGCAGCCTTGTGTGTCAAGCCAGGGACCGAGCAGGCCAGTGGGGTGAAGCTTGAGAGGTATCTTGAGTGCCAAGCTAGGGACCCAGCAGAGAAGGCTTGAGGAAGACACTACCGTGAAGACTGGAGGAGCTCAAGGGATTCAGTGTCAGTAAATCATCTAGTCTAGTGAGAGACTGGGAGCTCAGTGAGCTGAAGAACTACAAGACGCGATTGTAGTGGAAGCAAAAGGACTGTTACGCTTTGTGTTAGGACTGTTGCCATAGGAGACAGCATTCCGGCACATGCAGATGTGGTGTCTTGCTAGATACCTTTCCCTGCATGGCTGTCCTCCTATTAAAGTATCAGAGTCTGCCAATTAATCTTGCAACTACATAAGGGTGTCCTGGCCCTAACCCTCTCTCCCCTCAAACAGTTTGGTTAAGAGAAATAAACTCTATTTTGCATTCAAGAAGTGTCTGGCACCCAATGACTCTAACCACTTTGCACCCACCATGCCTCACAACACACCATATAGAGAAGGATGTCAGCTATCTCTGGCCCTGGAGGTTCTCATTAGACCAAAGGAGGCCTGGGACCTTGCATCATATATACATACACATACTATATTACCAAAAGTATTGGGACACCGACCTTTACTCGCACATGAACTTTAATGGCACCCCAGTCTTAGTCCGTAGGGTTCAGTATTGAGATGGCCTATCCTTTGCTGCTATAACAGCTTCAACTCTTCTGGGAAGGTTGTCCACAAGGTTTAGGAGTGTGTCTATGGGAATGTTTGACTATTCTTCCAGAAGTGCATTTGGCAGGCACTGATGTTGGACGAGAAGGCCTTTCTGACATTTCTGTCTTTGCAGATGACACTAAGCTATGCAGTGGAATATGTCCTTACAGGAGGTCTCCAATTTACAAGCTGACCTCAATGCTCTGTCTAATTGGGCGACTATGTGGCAGATGATGTTTAATGTTGATAAATGTAAAGTTATGCACTTGGGGGCTAGGATTATGCATGCCTCATACATACTAAGGGGAGTACAACTGGGGGAATCAATGGCAGAGAAGGATCTGGCGGCTTTGGTAGATCATAAGCTCAATAACAACATGCAATGCCAAGCTGCAGTTTCCAAAGCGAGCAAAGTCCTTTCTTGTATTAAGAGAGGTATGGACTCCAGAGAGAGAGATATCATTTTGCCCCTGTACATGTCATTAGTAAGACCTCATCTGCAGTTCAGTTTTGGGCACCAGTTCTCAAAAAGGATATCGGGGAACTGGAGAAAGTCCAGAGAAGGGCAACCAAACTAATAAGAGGCATGGAGGAGCTCAGCTATGGGGAAAGATTAGAGGAACTGAATTTATTCACTCTTGAGAAGATGAGATTAATGCCGTTTACAAACGATCAGAGTTTTCGTGGGAAAAATCTTGGATGATTTTTCCGACTGAATTCCGCTCCAGCTTGGCTTGCATACACACGGTCACACAAAAGTTCTCTGATCTTTTGACCGTCAAGAATGCGGTGACGTACAACACTACGACGAGCTGCGAAAATTAAGTTCAATGCTTCCGAGCATGCGTCGAATTGTTTCCGAGCCTGCGTAGGAATTTTGCACATCGGAATTGCTGCAGACGAACGGAATTTTAGATTGGAACTTTTCTTTTTCTTTTCTTCGTAAAAATAGAAAACCTGCTCTCAATATTTTGCTGGTAGAAATTCCACCAGCAAAAGTCTGATGGAGCATACACACGGTCGGAATTTCCGACCAAAAGCTCTCATCAGACTTTTGCTGGCGGGATTTCCGATCGCGTATACGGGCTTAAGGGGGGATATGATCACCATGCATAAATATATAAGGGGTCCATATAGTGAACTTGGTGTTGAGTTATCCACTTTACAGTCAACACAGAGGACAAGGGGGCACTCTTTACGTCTAGAGGAAAAGAGATTTCATCTCCAAATACGGAAAAGTTTCTTCACAGTAAGAGCTGTGAAAATGTGGAATAGACTCCCTGCAGAGGTGGTTCTGGCCAGCTCAGTGGATTGCTTTAAGAAAGGCCTGGATTATTTCCTAAGTGTGCAGAATATAACTGGGTACTAACATTTATAGGTAAAGTTGATCCGGGGAAAATCCGATAGCCTCTCTGGGATCAGGAAGGAATTGTTTCCCCTGCTGTAGCAAATTGGATCATGCTTTTCTGGGGGGTTTTTCGCCTTCCTCTGGATTAACTGTGGGTATAGGATTGGGTATAAGGGATTGTATGATATATATATTTTTTTGTATGGTTGAACTAGATGGACTTGTTTTTTTTGTCAACCTGACTAACTATGTAACTATGGCCTGGCTCACAGTCTTGGCATTAATTCATCCCAAAGGTATTCTATCGGGTTGAGGTCAGGACTTTGTGCAGGCCAGCCAAGTTCCTCCACCCCAAACTCGCTCATCCATGTCTTTATGGACCTTGCTTTGTGCACTGGTCCAAATCATTTGGTGGAGGGGGATTATGGTGTGGGGGTTGTTTTTCAGGGGTTGGGCTTGGCCCCTTAGTTCCAGTGAAGGGAACTCTTAAGGCATCAGCATACCAAGAAATTTTTGGACAATTTCATTCTCCCAACTCTGTGGGAACAGTTTGGGGATTGCCCCAGTGAACAAAGCAAGGTCCACACAAGGCGCAAGATTCTCTGAAAAGGGACTTTAAGATAGGCCGGCCTGCTCTGTCTCTGGCTCCATAGAGCAACATTGGGCACTGACAAAAGGGTTGTAACCATTATTAACTAGAAAAAACTCTTTTGCAGCAACTTTATGTGAGGATAACTCTAAAGCCCCATACACACTATTCGATTTTCTGCTGATTTTTGTCTTCAGATTTGCCAAAACCATGTAGTGCAAAGGCTTGCCTGATTGCATATGCATTGAAACTCCTAAGGTTTGACCTCATATTATATGGCTTTGGTAAATCTGAAGGAAAAAAATCAGCAGAAAATCTGATAGTGTGTATGGGGCTTAAAGGATTAAAACACATCTCCGTGGCCATCATCCAACAGATCCAATCATTGGTCCATTGAACCCCAGCTTCATTATAACAACGTAACAGTGAGTACTTACTCTAGCAATTGTCCATTCATACTGTTTAAAATAACGTAAATTGCTGAGATTTGATTGGAAAAACAATGATATATTACTCTAGCCCAGTGATGGCGAATCTTGGCACCCCAGATGTTTTGGAACTACATTTCCCATGATGCTCAACCACACTGCAGTGTATATAAGCATCATGGTAAATGTAGTTCCAAAACATCTGGGGTGCCAAGGTTCACCATCCCTGCTCTAGCCACTTTGAAATTGATATATCTACAGATACTGTGACTTGTATCTATTAAAACAAAATCTGCTGTCTTGGAAATTAAATCAAGATTTCACATCCGCTGTTCTTTCAATTTCAATTTCAATTAAGGATCCACAATTCACTGCCACCTTCACTGTGAAATCTATAATGAATGGTTTGTACTACATAACTGCAACATTCCTTGATTATCATTTACTGCCGTTTGTCACAACCATTCCCTATCCATATAGAGGAAATACTTGCTGCTCTAAATCAATGCCCAATTACAATACACATGATTATAAGGAGATATTACTCTGCTATACACGGAAAGTTACCTCCATCAAGATTGATAATCAGTGTCTAGTTTGGAGTCCAATTTTTGGTAATTTATGAGCTTGATCTTGGCGATTTAAAGATATCCTTTTGTCTTCAATAAAAATTTGGTAATTGCTACCTTTGCACAGTGTGCACTTTTATTATTATTATTATTCAGGATTTATATAGCGCCAACAATTTATGCAGCTCTTTACAACATAAAAGGAGACAATACAGTTACAATACAATAAAATACAAGAGGATTAAGAGGGCCCTCAGAAGAGCTTACAATCTAATAGGGTGGGGCAGGTGGTACAAAAGGTTGTAACTGTGGGGAATGATCTGATGGAAGTGGTAGGAGAATAGTTGGAGACAAGATAGGCTTCCCTGAAGAGATGAGTTTTCAGGGATCGTCTGAAGGTAGTAAGAGTAGGGGATAGCCGGACCAGTGGAGGTAGCGAGTTCCAGAGGATGGGAGAGGCTCTGGAGAAATCCTGGAGATGAGCATGGGAGGAGGAGACAAGAGAGCTTGAGAGTAGGAGGTCTTGAGAAGACCGGAGGGGACGACTTGGGTGATATTTGGAGACAAGGTTGGTGATGCAGCTCGGGGCAGAGTTGTGAATGGCTTTGTATGTTGTGGTTAGTATTTTGAATTTAATTCGCTGGGTGATTGGGAGCCAGTGTAGGGATTGGAGGAGAGGGTTGGCAGACGCTGAGCGGTTGGTAAGGTGGATAAGTCTGGCAGTAGCATTCATGATAGACTGAAGAGGGGATAGACAGGTCAATGAAAAGGGAGTTGCAATAGTGAAGACGAGAGATAATAAGGGAGTGAATGAGGAGCTTGGTGGTGCACTTTATTAGTAACGGGAATTCCCATTGTTTTTTGATATCTGAGATATCAAATTATCTTTGATATCAGAGTAATCGATCTGCAAGATCCAGTCTGCCGATTTTGGTGTTGACATCCACAAGCTAAAGGCCGTTGGCTGGGCTATAGCCATCTGTCCTTTGTGCTTGCCATCTGGTAAGCAGGTCTGTATTATGGTGGTGGGCACTCTCCTGTCTGTTTTTTTATTCTATGGTGACATCAACAAGCTGAAGTGATAAATATGGACTTTCTGCATATTCATATGGTTTGATTTATTCAATTGATTGATTTTTTTAGAGCAGCTTCTCTGTTCCCAATGTTTTGTACATGTTATATGTTTTATGTTTTCTAGCATAAAGTTGTCTTATTTAGGAAGTCTGTCATTCATACAGATTTCAACTAATAAATTATTCGAATCAAACTGCTTGGTCTATGGTTCTTTTCTTTTTTGATAGTGCAGTTTCACAATCTCAATTTAACCACTTCCCGACCAGCGCACGACGATGTACGTCGACAGAATGGCACGGGCAGGCATATTGGCGTACAGGTACGTCCAATATTCAGTGCCGCCCTGCCATCGGGAGCGCGCCGCCGGCGGCGCGCTCCCGCGCTGGTCGGGACCCCCGTGAGTCCGGTTGCGGGACCCGCGGACTCAATCGCCGCGGGCATCCCCACGATCGTCTCACGGAGCGGCCGAATGGAGGAAATGCCGAGTAAACAGCATTTCTCCATTCTGCCTAGCAACTAGTGACGCTGATCTCTGCTCCATGTGATTGGAGCAGAGATCAGTGTTCACTAAATGAAAGCCCAACCCCCCCACAGTTAGTAACACACCCCTAGGAACACTTAACCCCTACACTGCCACCCACTGGTTAACCCCTTCACTGCCAGTGTCATTTACACAGGAATCACTGCATTTATATAGCAGTGATTACTGTATAAATGACAATGGTCCCAAAAATGTGTCAAAAATGTCCGATGGGTCCCCCACAATGTCGCAGTCACAATAAAAATCGCTGATCGCCGCCATTACTAGTAAAAAAAAAAATAATAAAAAATTATTAATAAAAATGCTATAAAACTATCCCTATTTTGTAAACGCTATAACTTTTGCGCAATCCAATCAATAATCGCTTATTGCGATTTTTTTTACCAAAAATATGTAGAAGAATACGTATTGGCCTAAACTGAGGGAAAAAAATTTTATTTTATATATTTTTGGGGGATATTTATTATAACAAAAAGTAAAAAATAATGCGTTTTTTTCAAAATTGTCGCTCTATTTTTGTTTATAGCGCAAAAAATAAAAACCGCAGGGGTGATCAAATCCCACCAAAAGAAAGCTCTATTTGTGGGAAAAAAAGGACGTCAATTTTGTTTGGGAGCCACGTCGCACGACCGCGCAATTGTCAGTTAAAGCGACGCAGTGCCGAATCGCAAAAAGGGGTCTGGTCTTTGACCAGCAAATTGGTCCGGTCTGAAAGTGGTTAACCACTTCCCACCCGGCCAATGCATATATACGGCCGGGTGGGAGCCGTCTACTCCTGATAGGACGTTCAGGAACGTCATTCAGGAGTAGCGGGATCGCGCGCGCGCGCCCGCGCAGCGGCGCGATCCCGATGTGCTCGTGTCACCCGGACACGACACATCTCAGATCGGCAGGAGGGCTCTGTGATTGGCCCTCCTGATCACATGACGGCCGTGTCCAATCACGGCCGTCATGTGATGTAAACAAACAGCCGGTTGCTAGGCAATCGGCTCTCCTCTCCTCACACGGAAGTCACCGCTGAGGAGAGGAGAGCAGAACGCTGCAGCCGGCTGATGATCAGTGAGTATGGGCTGCTTTTTACAGCTTTTTACTCACTGATCATCAGTGTAGTGTAAACACACAACACACCACACAGTACAAACACAGTCCCCACATATGTCCCCAAAACACACATGTCCCCAAAACATACATGTCCCCAAATAATAAAAACACATGTCCCTAATAATAAAAACATGTCCCCCACATATGTCCCACTAAAATCACATGTCCCAATGATTATCTGCACACATATGTACGTGATCACCTGCACACATATGTACATGATCATTTGCGTACATATGTCCGTGATCACACAAACCAATTATTATACACTTAACGGAATTTTTTTTACCAAAAACATGTAGCAGAATACATTTTGGCTTAAATTTATGACAAAATTTGATTTTATTGGATTTCTTTTCAAATAGAAAAAAGAAAATATTGTTTTTTTTCCAAATTTCCGCTATTTTTGCGCTTATATCGCAAAAAAAAAAAAACGGAGTTGTGAATAAATAACACCAAAATAAAGCTCTATTTGTGCGAACAAAATGATAACAATTTCATTTGGGTACAGTGTAGCATGACCGCGCAATTGTCACTGAAAGCGCGAGAGCGCTGAAAGCTGAAAATTGGGCTGGGAAGGAAGGGGGTGAAAGTGCCCTGTATTGTAGTGGTTAACCACTTGCCGACCAGCCGCTGCAGTTGTACTGCGGCAGAATGGCACGGCTGGGCAAAACGACGTTATGTAATGTTGCTTCGCCCTGTGATCACCCCTGGCTCGCCCACGGAGCTGATGCGAGTGCACAGCGGTCGCGATCACCGCCGGGCTCCCGCGATCGCTTGTGGCACACCGAGAACCGGGATCTGTATGTGTAAACACACCGTTTCCAGTTCTCTGAGGGCAGAAGAGACTGATCGTCTGTTCATACAAAGTATGTTCCACAGTGCCTGGAAATACAACCAGAGCAGAAGCTTTACGTTTTTATTATGAGGTCATGAAAGATATCCATGTGTTACATTAAGAAGTCATCAAGGATATTCATTTGTTTACATTTAGAGGATCTTCATGAGTTAACATTAGGAAGTCGATAAAGGGGTTGTAAACCTTATTTTTTTTATAGTCTTTTAAATAAAAAAAATATCATACTTACCTCCACTGTTCAGTTCGTTTTGCACAGAGTGGCCCCGATCCTTGACTTCTGGGGTCCCCCTAGCAGCGCTGGTAGCTCCTCCCCACATCGAGTGTCCACATTGTAGAAGGCTCTCCTAACATGGACATCCGTGCGGGCGCGCTCCCGAGTCCTGCACATTCTGTGTACATTCACACAGAATGCAGAACTCGGCCCCACCCCGATTTGATTGACAGCAGTGGGAGCCAATGGCTGCTATCAATCTATCCAATCAAGAGCCATGACAACGGGCAGGAAGGAAGATCTCGTCTCTGCAGGGGAACGAGCAGGCTCAGGTGAGTAAAACGGGGGGCTGGGGGGGGCCGGTCAGGGTCAGAAGTTTTTTCACCTTAATGCATAGGATGCATTAAGGTAAAAAAAACACGAGGGTTCACAACCCCTTTAAGGATATTCATTTGTTCACAGTACAAGGTCATCAAGGATTTTCACGTCAAGAATCTTCATGAGTTCACATTATGAGGTCATCAAGGATTTTCGTGTGTTCACATTATGAGGTCATCAAGCATCTTCATGTGTTCACATTAACATGTCATCAAGGATAATAATTTGTTCACAATATGAGGTCATCAAGGATTTTTAAGGTTATTAAAGTGGTTGTTAAGCCACTCTAACCTGTATACACCATCAGCACGGCCTCCTATTGTAGTATCCCCCTCTGTGCGTGATTTATAAAAATAAATGCTGCAAATACCTAATTTCACTGCTGAGATTGCGATCACATGACTGGCTAGCTTTCTCCTTTCCTCCTCTGAGAGATACAGTGGGGGTTGAGATTTCTCTGCTGATGTCAGTCTGGAGGGGAGGAGGAGAGAGCTGGCTGGTCATGTGATCGCAATCTCGGCTCTTTAATTAGGTATTTACAGAATGTATATTTCTAAATCATTCACAGAGGGGGACACTGCAATAGGAGGCAGTGCTGATGGTGTATACAGGTTAGTGTTATGAGAGCAGGAGGGGGGAGGGGCAGCTCACACACAGACAGAGAGGTGAGGGGGAGGAGGACACAGGAACAGAGAGGAGAGCAGATTGCAGGCTGCTGATGACAGAGGCATGTAAACTGACCACAGTGTCTGGTCTCAGCAGCTATGATACACTGTGGTCAGTGTATAGGGGGGTGGGGAGAAACTGGCAGGATCAGCCAGGTTTCTTTTAGGTGTTACAGAGGGCCAAATGACACAGGACAAGCACTGTGTTATATAACATGCTTTAAAGGAGCAGGGTCCCTTTTTTGGGGGGTTAACAAACACTTTAAGGATTTTCATGTGGTCACAGTATGAGGTCATCAAGGATCTTCAAATGTTCACATTATGAGGTCATCCAGGATCTCCATGTGTTCACATTAGGAGTTCATCGTGGATCTCCATGTCTTCACATTAGGAGTTCATCGAGGATCTCCATTAGGGTTGCCACCTGTCCGGTTTTGACCCGGACAGTCTGGGTTTTGAAACATGTGCTCGGGTTTCAACCCGCCTGAAACCCGGACACATATAGCAACAGTTCGACTGTCCTGTGGTGGCCCCGGCCACAACATCTAGAGCGGCACATCGATTCTGGAGAATCAGATACTGCTTGTGCTTGAAAGCTGGGCAGCGGGCTCCCTGTGACTGGCCGAATGTGTTATGTGCGTGCGTCGCTCGGGTCTGCGATTGGCCTGGTGGAGCTGGTAAGTGGTCACATGTGGACTGGGCTGGACTGGGGGTGATCGCGGCCGCCCGTAGTCCCGCCTCCCTGCCTGGTGTGCTGTGTTTCTCTTGACTGAGGTGAGGTCTCTCTGCCATCCGCTCTTCCACCCGCCGTCTGTTAGCCCGCCCCTCTCTGTAAGCCACCCCCCTCTGTCAGCAACCTCCTCTGTCAGCAGCACTCCCTGTAAGCCACCCCCCTCTGTCAGCAACCCCCCCTGTCGCCCCCCCCCCCCCCCCTCTGTCAGCAACCCTCTCTGTCAGCCCCTCTCTGTCAGCAGCACTCCCTGTAAGCCACCCCCCTCTGTCAGCAAACTCCCCTGTCAGCCCCCCTCTGTCAGCAGCACTCCCTGTAAGCCACCCCCCTCTGTCAGCAAACTCCCCTGTCAGTCCCCCTCTGTCAGCAGCACTCCCTGTAAGCCACCCACCTCTGTCAGCAACCCCCACTGTCGGCCCCCCCTCTGTCAGCAACCCTCTCTGTCAGTCAGCCCCCCTCTGTCAGCAGCACTCTCTGTAAGCCACCCCCCTCTGTCAGCAACCCCCCTGTCAGCCCCCCAGTCTGTCAGCAACCCCCCCTGTCAGCCCCTTCTGTCAGCCCGCCCTTCTCTGTAAGCCACCCTCTGTCAGCAACCCCCCGTCAGCCCGCCCCTCTCTGCAAGCCACCCCACCTGTCAGCAACCCCCCCCCTATCGGTCCCCCTCTCTCTCAGCCCCCCTCTCTTTCAACAACCCACCTGTCGGCCCCCCTCTCTGTCAGCAACCCCCCTGTCAGCCCCCTTCTGTCAGCCCGCCCCTCTCTATAACCCACCCCTTTCTCTCACAGCCCGCCCTTCTCTGTAATCCACCTCCCTCTGTCAGCAACCCCCCCTCTATCAGCCCCCCTCTCTGTCAGCAACCCCCCTGTCAGCCCCCTCTCTTTCAGCAACCCCCTTGTCAGCCCCCCTCTCTGTCAGCAACTCCCCTCCTCTGTCAGGCCCCTCCTCTGTCAGCAACCCCCCCTTTCAGCCCCCCACTCTGTCAGCCCCCCTCCCCTTCTGTCAGCCCCTCTCTCTGTCAGCAACCTCCCCTTCTCTTTAAGCCACCCTCTCCTCTGTCAGCTACAACCAGACAGCATTCAAACCCCCCCTTTCTTCCCCCACTCTAGTGGGGCTAATGTCCTGCAGCTGGGTCACAATGCACTCTCTCTCTCCCACCCAGCCGCCAGCACCAATTGTAGCAGTTATGCTCTACTGACACCATCCTCTGCCCTACTGACACCGTCCTCTGCCCTACTGACACCGTCCTCTGCCCTACTGACACCGTCCACTGCCCTACTGACACCGTCCTCTGCCCTACTGACACCGTCCTCTGCCCTACTGACACCGTCCTCTGCCCTACTGACACCGTCCACTGCCCTACTGACACCGTCCTCTGCCCTACTGACACCGTCCTCTGCCCTACTGACACCGTCCTCTGCCCTACTGACACCGTCCACTGCCCTACTGACACCGTCCTCTGCCCTACTGACACCGTCCTCTGCCCTACTGGCACCGTCCACTGCCCTACTGACACCGTCCTCTGCCCTACTGACACCGTCCACTGCCCTACTGACACCGTCCACTGCCCTACTGACACCGTCCACTGCCCTACTGACACCGTCCTCTGCCCTACTGACACCGTCCACTGCCCTACTGACACCGTCCTCTGCCCTACTGACACCGTCCTCTGCCCTACTGACACCGTCCTCTGCCTACTGACACCGTCCACTGCTCTACTGACACGTCCACTGCCCTACTGACACCGTCCACTGCCCTACTGACACCGTCCTCTGCCCTACTGACACCGTCCACTGCCCTACTGACACCGTCCACTGCCCTACTGACACCGTCCTCTGCCCTACTGACACCGTCCTCTGCCCTACTGACACCGTCCACTGCCCTACTGACACCGTCCTCTGCCCTACTGAAACCGTCCACTGCCCTACTGACACCGTCCTATGCCCTACTGACACCGTCCACTGCCCTACTGACACCGTCCACTGCCCTACTGACACCGTCCTCTGCCCTACTGACACCGTCCTCTGCCCCACTGACACCGTCCTCTGCCCCACTGACACCGTCCTCTGCCCCACTGACACCGTCCTCTGCCCTACTGACACCGTCCTCTGCCCTACTGACACCATCCACTGCTCTACTGACCCCAATCTCTGCCCTACTCACACTGTCCACTGCTCTACTGACACCGTCCACTGCTCTACTGACACCGTCCACTGCTCTACTGACACCGTCCACTGCTCTGCTGACACCGTCCACTGCTCTACTGACACCGTCCACTGCTCTACTGACACCGTCCTCTGCCCTACTGACACCGTCCTCTGCCCTACTGACACCGTCCTCTGCCCTACTGACACCGTCTTCTGCCCCACTGACACCGTCCTCTGCCCTACTGACACCGTCCTCTGCCCTACTGACACCGTCCTCTGCCCTACTGACACCATCCACTGCTCTACTGACCCCAATCTCTGCCCTACTCACACTGTCCACTGCTCTACTGACACCGTCCACTGCTCTACTGACACCGTCCACTGCTCTACTGACACCGTCCACTGCTCTACTGACACCGTCCACTGCCCTACTGACACCGTCCACTGCCCTACTGACACCGTCCACTGCCCTACTGACACCGTCCACTGCTCTACTGACACCGTCCTCTGCTCTACTGACACCGTCCTCTGCCCTACTGACACCATCCACTGTTCTACTGACCCCAATCTCTGCCCTACTCACACTGTCCTCTGCCCTACTGACACCGTCCACTGCTCTACTGACACCGTCCACTGCTCTACTGACACCGTCCACTGCTCTACTGACACTGTCCTCTGCTCTACTGACACCGTCCTCTGCCCTACTGACACCATCCACTGTTCTACTGACCCCAATCTCTGCCCTACTCACACTGTCCTCTGCCCTACTGACACCGTCCACTGCTCTACTGACACCGTCCACTGCTCTACTGACACCGTCCACTGCTCTACTGACACCGTCCACTGCCCTACTGACACCGTCCACTGCCCTACTGACACCGTCCACTGCCCTACTGACACTGTCCACTGCCCTACTGACACCGTCCACTGCTCTACTGACACCGTCCTCTGCTCTACTGACACCGTCCTCTGCCCTACTGGCACCATCCACTGTTCTACTGACCCCAATCTCTGCCCTACTCACACTGTCCTCTGCCATACTGACACCGTCCACTGCTCTACTGACACCGTCCACTGCTCTACTGACACCGTCCACTGCTCTACTGACACCGTCCTCTGCTCTACTGACACCGTCCTCTGCCCTACTGACACCATCCACTGTTCTACTGACCCCAATCTCTGCCCTACTGACACCGTCCACTGCTCTACTGACACCATCCACTGCTCTACTGACACCGTCCACTGCTCTACTGACACCGTCCACTGCCCTACTGACACCGTCCACTGCCCTACTGACACCGTCCACTGCCCTACTGACACCGTCCACTGCTCTACTGACACCGTCCTCTGCTCTACTGACACCGTCCTCTGCTCTACTGACACCGTCCTCTGCCCTACTTACACCATCCACTGTTCTACTGACCCCAATCTCTGCCCTACTCACACCGTCCTCTGCCCTACTGACACCATCCACTGTTCTACTGACCCCAATCTCTGCCCTACTCACACTGTCCTCTGCCCTACTGACACCGTCCACTGCTCTACTGACACCGTTCACTGCTCTACTGACACTGTCCACTGCCCTACTGACACCGTCCACTGCCCTACTGACACCGTCCACTGCTCTACTGACAACGTCCTCTGCTCTACTGACACCGTCCTCTGCTCTACTGACACCGTCCTCTGCTCTACTGACACCGTCCTCTGCTCTACTGACACCGTCCTCTGCCCTACTGACACCATCCACTGTTCTACTGACCCCAATCTCTGCCCTACTCACACTGTCCTCTGCCCTACTGACACAGTCCACTGCTCTACTCACACCAATCTCTGCCCTACTGACACCGTCCACTGCTCTACTGACACCGTCCACTATTCATATTTTAACTGACATTTCTTTTATTAATCAAATCATATTTTATGGGTACACGAATGCTTTTGTTTTATTTAACCATGACCCTTTAAGTCCCCCACCACTGTTAATGCAATTTGGCCACAACCACTGTTCACTGTAGCACACCTCATTACTACTCTCTTTGGGTAACCCAAAAGGGGTCCCAGGTATTTTACAATCCTATAGTGTGTACTACAAAAAAATTGCAGTGCGCCGTGAAAGTGTTCGGGTTTGGCTTGAAGAAAAGGTGGCAACCCTAATCTCCATGTCTTCACATTAGGAGTTCATCGAGGATCTCCATGTGTTCAAACCATGAGATAATCAATGATCGCTGTGTGTTCACATTATGAGGTCAGCATGGAATATCAAGTGTTCACATTATGAGGTCATTAAGGATCTTCATGCATTCACATTATGATGTTATCAATATTCTTTGAGTTTTCACAATATGAAGTCATCAAGGAACTTCAAATGTTTACATTAGGAGAACATCAAGGATCTTCATGTGTTCACATTTTAAGCTCATCAAGGTTCTTCCAGTGGTCATATTAGGAGGTCATTAGGAACGTCATGTGTTCACAATATGAGGTCACCAATGATATTCATGTGTTAACAAGAGATCAGTAACAGTCCTCAGTCTCTTCAGACAGATGAGTTCAGTGGATGGAGTTTTTGTTTTAATTTGCCTGTGTGGTTAATATTCTTTGTTCGTGTGATGAATGCGCAGCCACAGGCAAGCCTATCCACTCACATCTCCGTCTCATACACATTCACATTAATAACTTTATAATGAAGATGTTTTTCCCAGGATCTCTGCAGTGTATTTATGTGCTCAGACTGTTTATCTAATTATGGAAGAATACCATGCTGAATAACAATGTCGGGTATATAAACAATACCTAATGGGTAAAATATTAAAATGCCTTGGTTAACCACAGCTTGCCTGTAATGTAGAACTTATAATAAGCTCCACTCAGTAACTAGCGTGCCATTTTCAGATGAAGTCTTACTTAGGTCTCCAGCTCGAATTGATATTTTAGCTGTGAGAGGGCACCAGAAGTGAGAAGCACTCATCAACTTCTCTAAGACTCCAGCGACGAGATGTCCAAATAGTCTTTTTTTTTTTTTTTTTCATTCGTCACACAAGGTCTTTAACCACTTGCTTACTGGGCACTTAACCACTTAACAACCGCCCTATAGCCAAATGACGGCTACAGGGCGGTTTCTTATCTCTGGGAGGCCGTCATATGACGTCCTCCCAGAATTCCGCTCTCGCGCGCCCCCCTGGGGCGCGCACTCGAGAGCATCCGTGACCGCCGGGTCCACAGGACCCGGCGCATCACGGATCATGGCAAACGGCCGCTCATAGCGGCCGTTTACCACGTGATCGCTCCGTCAAATGACGGGGGGATCACTTGTAAACAAACCGGCGTCATGTTATGACGTCGGTTCCTCCCTCCCCCTCTATGTACCGATCGGAACAGCGGAGGGGGAAGAGATCGGTGTCAGCAGCGGTGTGGGCTGCATCTGCAGTGCCCACATCACTGCTCACCGAAAATTAACCCCTCAATTCCCTGCAAATACTCTGCAATACCCTGCCATTACTCTGCATTACTCTGCAATACCATGCAACACTCTGCAATACTCTGCATTACTCTGCATTACTCTGCAATACCCTGCAATACCCTGCAATACTCTGCAATACCCTGCAATACTCTGCAATACCCTGCAACACTCTGCAACACTCTGCATTACTCTGCATTACTCTGCAATACTCTGCATTACTCTGCAATACCCTGCAATACTCTGCAATACTCTGCAATACCCTGCATTACTCTGCAACACTCTGCAATACCCTGCAACACTCTGCAATACCCTGCAACACTCTGCAATACCCTGCAACACTCTGCAACACCCGCCAACACTCTGCAATGCTCTGCAACACCCGCCAATACCCTGCAACACTCTGCAATGCTCTGCAACACTCTGCAATGCTCTGCAACACCCACCAATACCCTGCAACACTCTGCAATGCTCTGCAACACCCGCCAATACCCTGCAACACTCTGCAATGCTCTGCAACACCCACCAATACCCTGCAACACTCTGCAATGCTCTGCAACACCCGCCAATACCGTGCAACACTGCAATGCTCTGCAACACCCTCCAATATCCTGCAATGCTCTGCAACGCAATACTCTGCAACGCCATACTCTGAGATACCCAGCCATACCCAGCCATAGTCGGTGATACCCTACAATACCCAGCCATAGTACCCCCCCCTCCCGCTGCCCTCCGGTGCTTCTACCGACTCGCCAATACGATCAAGTCCAGAATCTTTTTTTATTTTTTTTTATTTTTTCCAGGCTTCCCAGCTTAGAGGTGAGATGCAGGGTCTTATTGACCCCATATCTCACTGTAAAGAGGACCTGTCATGCCATATTCCTATTACAAGGGATGTTTACATTCCTTGTAATAGGAATAAAAGTGATCAAAAAATTTATTTTTGGGGAACAAAATGTCAAACTAAAATAAATAAAGTAAAATGAACAACAAATTTTTTTTTTTTTTTAAAGCGCCCCTGTTCCCATGTGCTCGCATGCAGAAGCGAACGCATACGTAAGTCCCGCCCACATATGAAAACGGTGCTCAAACCACACATGTGAGGTATCGCTGCGAACGTTAGAGCGAGAGCAATAATTCTAGCCCTAGACCTCCTCTGTAACTCAAAACATATAACCAGTAAAAAAAAATTAAATTGTCGCCTATGGGGATTTTTTAATAGCGACGTTTGGCGCCATTCTACGAGCCTGTGCAATTTTGAAGAGTGAAATGTTAGGTATCGATTTACTCGGTGTAACTTCATCTTTCACATTATGCAAAAATTGGGCTAACTTTACTGTGTTTTTTTTTTTTTTTTTTAAGCACAAAACTGTTTTTTTTCCAAAAAAAAGCATTCGAAAAATTGCTGTGCAAATACCGTGCGAGATAAAAAGTTGCAACGACCACCATTGTATTCTCCAGGGTGTTTGCTAAAAAAACATATATAATGTTTTGGGATTCTATGTAATTTTCTAGCAAATAAATGATGATTTTTACATGTAGGAGAGAAATGTCAGAATTGTCCTGGGTGCTCCAGAACGTCTGATGGTGCTCCATGCATGTTGGGCCTCTGTATGTGGCCACGCTGTGTAAAAGTCTCACACATGTGGTATCGCCATACTCGGGAGTAATAGCAGAATGTGTTTGGGGGTGTAATTTGTGGTATGCATATGCTGTGTGAGAAATAAACTGATAATATGACAATTTTGTGAAAAAAAAAAAAAAAAGTTAAGAAAATCTTGATTTTGCAAAGAATTGTGGGAAAAAATTACAACTTCAAAAAACTCATCATGCCTCTTACTAAATACCTTGGAATGTCTTCTTTCCAAAAAGGGGTTATTTGGGGGGTATTTGTACTTTTCTGGCATGTTAGGGTCTCAAGAATTGAAATAGGCTGTCAATACTTCAGGTGTGATCAATTTTCAGATATTGGCGCCATAGCTTGTGGACTCTATAACTTTCACAAAGACCAAATAATATCCACCAATTTGTACTTATTTTTACCAAAGATATGTAGTAGTATAAATTTTGACCAAAATGTATGAAGAAAAAATTACTAATCTGCTAAATTTTATAACAGAAACAAAGAAAAATTCATTTTTTTACAGAATTTTCTGTATTTTTTCTTTTATAGCACAAAAAATAAAAAACCCAGCGGTGATTAAATACCACCAAAAGAAAGCTCCATTTGTGTGAAAAAAAGGACAAAAATTTCATATAGGTCCAGTGTTGCATGACTGAGTAATTGTCATTCAGAATGTGAGAGCACCGAAAGCTGAAAATTGGTCTGGTTATTAAGGGTGTTTAAGTGCCCAGTGGTCAAGTGGTTAAACACCCTTCCTGACCAGACCAATTTTCAGCTTTTGGTGCTCTCACACTTTGAATGACAATTACTCAGTCATGCAACACTGTACCCAAATGAATTTTGTGTTCTTTTTTTCCCACAAATAGAGCTTTCTTTTGGTGGTATTTGATCACCTCTGGGGTTTTTATTTTTTGCGCTATAAATGAAAAAAGACCGAAAATTTTGAAAAAAACGCATATTTCTTTGTTTCTGTGATAAAATTTTGCAAATTATAATTTTTTTTCATAAATTTTGGCCACAATTTATACTGCTACATATCTTTGGTAAAAATAACCCAAATTAGTGGATATTATTTGGTCTTTGTGAAAGTTAGAGAGTCTACAAGCTGTGGTGCGAATCGCACAAAATTGATCACACCTGATGTACTGGTGGCCTATCTCATTTCTTGCGACCCGAACAAGTCAGGAAAGTACAAATACCCCCCAAATGACCCCTTTTTTGAAAGTAGACATTCCAAGGTATTTACTAAGATGCATGGTGAGGTTTTTGATGTTGTCATCTTTTTCCCACAATTCTTTGCAAAATGAAGATTTTTTATTTTTATTTTCTCACAAAATTTTCAATGTAATAGGTTATTTCTCTCACATGGCATGTGTATACCACAAATGACACCCCAAAATACGTTCTGCTACTCCTTCTGAGTATTACGATACCAAATGTGTGAGACTTTTAGTGATGGACGAACTTCCGACGGGACGTTTCGCGAAAGCGAAATGCGAACGGACCCAAACGTTCGCGAAACCGAACGTTCGCCGCGGGCCCCATTGACTTCAATGGGAGGCGAACTTTGCAAACCTTCATGTCGAATTTGCGGCCACGTGGTAATTATTAGGGGGTAAAACGTAGTCCCACCATCTGGACAATGACATAATACATGTATGAGGTGAATTTGGGATCGATAACTACAAGCATTTTTATTTTATTTGGGAAATTGTTCTAACAATTCAGGACTATGGAGCTAATGAAGGCAATGGAGGAGAGGGAAGGTCAGGGACCAGGGTAGGCAAAGAAGAGGGTGCAGGAGATGATCACCAGCAGCGTGACATACCGGAATGACACATGCACCGTGATAGAGGCATCTGACAGCAGCACCGTAATACAGAGCACTGACAGCAGCACCGTGACATACAGCGCTGACAGCAGCACCGTGACATACAGCGCTGACAGCAGCACCGTGACATACAGCGCTGACAGCAGCACCGTGACATACAGCGCTGACAGCAGCACCGTGACATACAGCGCTGACAGCAGCACCGTGACATACAGCGCTGACAGCAGCACCGTGACATACAGCGCTGACAGCAGCACCGTGACATACAGCACTGACAGCAGCACCGTAAGCAGCCCCAGGAGGAAGTCAGCACAGCACAGGGATGGTGTGATCCCCTCATAATAAGAACCCCCAGGAGGAAGTCAGCACAGCACAGGGATAGTGTGATCCCTTCATAATAAGAACCCCCAGGAGGAAGTCAGCACAGCACAGGGATATCATAAGCAGCCCCAGTAGAAATATGACACCGCTCAACCTCTTCAAAGAGGAGGGTAGGGGCATATAGTACGGTGTGCTTTTTTGGGTCAAGGAAGTGAGCAGACTGTACGTCAGTCCCTATACCGCTGAAGGACTGCTGCAGTATAGGGCAGCGGTCAGCAGTGGTGCACGTCAACCCTATCTATTGTGGACCTATAGCGGTCCTTACAGAACAGCAGACTGTACCGCACTCAAGCCTATGTACCGTAGCACCCTATACCAAGTTACCAGTCCTTATAAGAACTTTTGTGGAACAAGCAGGTTGTGTGTTAGTGATTAGCAGACTGTACGTCAGTCCCTATACCGCTGAAGGACTGCTGCAGTATAGGGCAGCGGTCAGCAGTGGTGCACGTCAACCCTATCTATTGTGGACCGATAGCGGTCCTTACAGAACAGCAGACTGTACCGCACTCAAGCCTATGTACCGTAGCACCCTATACCAAGTTACCAGTCCTTATAAGAACTTTTGTGGAACAAGCAGGTTGTGTGTTAGTGATTAGCAGACTGTACGTCAGTCCCTATACCGCTGAAGGACTGCTGCAGTATAGGGCAGCGGTCAGCAGTGGTGCACGTCAACCCTATCTATTGTGGACCGATAGCGGTCCTTACAGAACAGCAGACTGTACCGCACTCAAGCCTATGTACCGTAGCACCCTATACCAAGTTACCAGTCCTTATAAGAACTTTTGTGGAACAAGTGAGTTGTGAATGTTTAGCAGACTGCAGCAGAAGGGCAGCAGTCAAGTATAATATCCTTTCTATATTTGGAAGAAAGAATATTATACATGTACAAGCCTATTACTGTACCACTGATACCAGTCCTGAAAAGAACCTTTGTGGAACTAATAATAACAGCAAGTCTTTAAAATTACCCTCACTGCCTGACAACACTGCTTCCTTCCTGTCCCTATACAAATTGGCAAAAAAAGAGAACGATTAGTGGTTACTGGAACAGCTCTTTTGTGGACCTTGATAGTAACAGCTAATGATGATGATGATGATGATGATGATGAAAGACTAATCTGGCTGTCCCTGTAGCATACACCGTCCTTTCCCTTTCTCTAAACTAACAAAAGACACTCAGGCTGCTGCAAGAATCAGCAGCACAGCAAACCTATCAACACCTAACACCTATACCAGTCCTGAAAAGAACTTTTGTGTACCAAATAGCTAGTGGTTTATCTCTCCCTACTCCACACAGGAACCTGTCCCTATCGTAACAGAAGAAAGAATGTAAAATGGCCACCGGATCGGGTGTATTTATAGGTTAGGGGGAATGTCCAAGTGTCCATGTGCTGTCATGTCTCAATTGGCTGTCTGACTCCTGTATCACATGATAAACGTGTCACCAAAGGTTAAAGTTCTTGTATACATTAAACACGTAAGTCCGCCGCGGCGAACGACGGAAAAAGGCGTTCGAACGTGCGGACCGCGAATGTCGGAAATTCGCCGCGAAACGACCGCCGGGCGAAACGTTCGTCCATCACTAGAGACTTTTACACAGCCTGGCCACATACAGAGGCCCAATATTGAAATAGCACCATCAGGCATTCTAGGAGCATAAATTACACATTTCATTTGTCAACCACCTATTACATTTTTGAAGGCCCTGGAGCACCAGAACAATGGAAATGCCCACAAAGTGACCCCATTTTGGAAAGCTAACACCCCAACGTATAATCTATGAGGCATAATGAGTCGTTTGAATGGTTCATTTTTTTTTCAGAAGTTTTGGGAAAATGTGGAAAAAAAATGAAAACGCATTTTTTTTACGCAAAGTTGTCCATTTATAAGATATTTCCAACACATAGCATGTACATAGCAAAAATGACACCCCAAAATACGTTCTACTACTCCTCCTGAGTATAACGATACCAAATGTGTGAGACTTTTACACAGCCTGGCCACATACAGAGGCCCAATATTGAAATAGCACCATCAGGCGTTCTAGGAGCATAAATTACACATCTTATTTCTCAACCACCTATTACAGTTTTGAAGGCCCTGGAGCACCAGGACAATGGAAATGCCCACAAAGTGACCCCACGTGGCACTGACAACACGTGGCACTGACGACAGATGGCACTGAAGGCAGATGGCACTGGAGGCAGATGGCACTGGAGGCAGATGGCACTGGAGGCAGATGGGGCTGACAGATGGGGCTGACAGATGGGGCTGGCAGATGGGGCTGGCAGATGGGGCTGGCAGATGTCGCTGACAGATGGCACTGGGGCTGGCACTGGGGCTGGCACTGGCAGATGGCACTGGCAGATGGTGCTGGCAGATGGTGCTGGCTATTTGCTCTGGCTAATTGCTCTGGCAAATGGGGCTGGCAGGTGGCACTGCGGCTGGCAGATGGCACTGGCGCTGGCAGGTGGCGCTGGCAGGTGGCACTGGCGCTGGCAGGTGGCACTGGCAGGTGGCACTGGCACTGGCGGCACTGGGGCTGACGGCACTGGGGCTGACGGCACTGGGGCTGACGGATGGCACTGGTGCTGGCAGGTGGCACTGGCGCTGGCAGGTGGCACTGGCAGGTGGCACTGGCACTGGCAGGTGGCACTGGCACGTGGCACTGGGGCTGGTGGCACTGGGGCTGGCGGCACTGGGGCTGACGACACTGGGGCTGACGGATGGCACTGGCGCTGGCAGGTGGCACTGGTGCTGGCAGGTGGCACTGGCAGGTGGCACTGGCGGCACTGGCACTGGTGGTGGCAGGTGGCACTGGCAGGTGGCACTGGCGGCACTGGCACTGGTGGCACTGGGGCTGATGGATGGCACTGGCGCTGGCAGGTGGCACTGGCGCTGGCAGGTGGCACTGGCACTGGCGGCACTGACGGCACTGGGGCTGACGGCACTGGGGCTGACGGCACTGGGGCTGATGGATGGCACTGGCGCTGGCAGGTGGCACTGGTGCTGGCAGGTGGCACTGGCACTGGGGCTGACGGCACTGGCGGCACTGGGGCTGACGGCACTGGCGGCACTGGGGCTGACGGCACTGGGGCTGACGGATGGCACTGGGGCTGACAGATGGCACTGGCACTGGGGCTGACAGATGGCACTGGGGCTGACAGATGGCACTGGGGCTGACAGATGGCACTGGGGCTGACTTACAGATCGCTCTCCCTCCTCACACGCTGTCTCTGTGTGAGGAGGGAGAGACACGGCAATGGGAGATGATCTCATATGTTTACATATGAGATCATCTCCCATTGGCAGCTGCGATCGCGCTGTGAACGGCCGCTTTGATTGGCCGTTCATGGCGATCTGTATTTGCCTGTCTCCGGGAGACACGGCGAATACAAAACTTCTGCGATGCGCGCCCCCGGCGGCGCGCATTGCGGAAGTAAACACAAGGCCGTCCAGGGACGGCCAGGCGAAGGAACCCGCCTGCTCTAAGGCCGTCATTCGGCTATAGGGCGGGCGGGAGGTGGTTAACTAATGGTAAATTTGCTATTATCTCAAGGTTTGTGTACGCATATGTTCAGTGTTGAGTTGCAGGGTGGGCAGAAGAGTCTGCTGCCTCGGATGCTTTAGCAGTAAGGGGGGGGGGGGGTTAAAATGGCAGTACCTGCAACGTATGTAACCAAAGTAGTTCACAGCTAATTGGGGGTAGGGTAGCACTTTGGCCTTTTCACCCTGGGCGCTAAAGAACCTTGTCTTGACACTGCATATATTGACACATATACACAACTAAGTGTATATTTATAACATATTCACAAAGCTATTCAACCTGTGAAACAGCATGTACTGTACATTTGTTCTGTGCAAATGGAGGGAAAAACAAATGTTATTGGGCTATTTTCACCCCAGTTGGAAAGTGAATCAGAAAAATACTGCATAATGACCACTAGATGGAGCTGACGTTAATAGTAAATATATATTTCCCAGGATCAAAAGGTCCACCTAGTGGGCATAATGTATTATTTTCCTGATTTACTCTAGTCTGTGTAAAAGAAAAACATTCAACCTGGAGAGAAAATAGCATAATTAGTTTTTGTCCCTCATCAGAGTGCACTGCAAAAAGGGCACCACAAAACAATAGCAGTTAGGTTGGAAGCTTACCTGAGTTGATGGATGTAACTCATCACACATGCACACATCAAGGAAACGTTTGCCACATACCTTAAAAAACCTCAACGCATGTTGGAGTGCATACCCACTCATTCTCCAGGAGGCTCCCTAGAAGGTAGTGGATCCCCACTTCAAACTCAGTCAACGTTTTTTTAGAACATTTGAGGTTTTTACTTTGGATATTGATTTCTAGTGCTTATGAGCAACCAATCATGTGGGCTTTAAAAACCCAGTACATGCATATTATTTGACATCTGGAACAGGGGAGCTCCACATAGGAGGGCAAGTTAAACAGGTCAAGCCTCAACTGTCCTACACCTTAAGTGAAGGGGATGTCAGCATTGGTCAACATTGAGCTGGCCAACTTCAACAGAAAGGACACCTGGATTGCAAGTGTTGTGAAAAAGGGCACCTACATCAAACTGGAACTGCCATTATTGAACAAGGGTGGGGGCCTTCAACACCATTTGTCTTCCACATCTAGGCGGGTGCCTACTTTAATGTGTCCTGTTGTTAAACATATGCTTGTGTGTTCTGTATCTTGAATTGCTGACTGACACTGTAAGGGGTAAAGGTTTTTATAAGCTTGGTCACTCCTTTCCCTTGTGTCTATGTGATTTCCCTTTGGAGGGCATAAATATAAAGGAACAATGGCCTCATGGTCACTGTCCCTGCATGGGAATGGAAGTTAGAGGTCCTATCATAATGATGTTAACTAATCTATCAGCGTCACACCCTTCAGAGGTAACAATCTCGGGTTCCAGGTAGATGGACTGATGTTCGGGAAGGACTTTACATTAACATGGTAACAAGTAATGGCGGCCCGTTCATTAGGGGCACAGGGGAACCGCACCCCTAATCCATGCACTCAGTCCCTAATCTACTTGCAGGGTTATTTCAATGGGGTTATTTTTTTATTTTTAAGCACATGAATAGAGCCCAAGTTGTGTGACATTAGCAAATTAATATTCTAATCTAATGTCTTCCTGTTTCTCCTCCCAGCCAATCAGGAAGCGGGTCCTGAGACCTGATTGGCTGGAGTCTGAAAACCTGATTGGCCTGGGAGGAGAAGCAGCGGGACACGGAGGAAATGGAGGGGGAAGCTGCATTCCCGACCTGGATGGGGTAAGTGCCAATCGATCAGTAAACTGGCCACCGGGGGGTTGGTGTGGAGTGGCGTGCTGGAGTGACCGGGGGCTCTAAGGTTTGTTTGCCTCCTCCCAACCAATGGAGCACCAGCTGTCACTGGTAATAAGGTATGAGGAACACCATGAGAGGGGGCAGAGATCAGATATGTAGACGTAACAGCACAGCCAATTGTTTCATATAGCTGAGAAGGAGCTATGTTATCTAATATTACCTAAAAGGAAACCAAGTGTATTTCTAAAGTGGTGCATTCATGGTGTATTCCGAAGAGAGGTGCAAGCCATGTTTAACCCTCCAGGTTAAGAAGAAGAGTATTCATGCAGTGACAACTTTTACAGTTGGGGAGCAAAAGGTATATCAGAAGGAGTAGTGGCCAGCTGGCCTGCCTAGAGATCAAGCATGGGGTCATGGAATGCAAGGCCTTGCAGCGTGAAGTACAGTGGTTTCCCTGTGTGCCCAAGGGTGTAAAATGTACAAAATAAGTGTAATGTGAAGATGTGAGATAGATTGGTGGAGTTAAGGACATACTAAGTATTACATTTTCAAATCAATGCTCATGAGTCCATGATCGGGGCAAGTAGATACAGACCTAGACGCTGACTGAAGGGAAGGGATGTGGTCCTTTGTAAATGTGTGTGTGGGGCTACAGAGGAGAAATGGCTTTGGGCCTGTAAATTGTTAATACCCACATGAAGTAATTGACTTTAATGACTAAAGTATACTATTTTATGGCTTGCAATTGTTGCACACCCTTGTAGGGACTGCAAATGGACTGGATGCCCCACTCCTGTACAGCCAGGCACACGTAATTTTCACAGGCACTCCACAGTCAGGGAACCTAATTGGCTTCAAAAAAGGGTAGGCTGTGGGCTTTGGTACTATAGACACACAATGAGGTACTCTTACCAACAATGGTGGACGCACATACCATATGGCAGTGAGTCAAATACGCTTATGGTTCTCCGGTCCGATGTAGCAACGAAGTCCTGGTCCAAAGGGCACACCGTGAAGATGTAGACACACGGCCAAGGATTATCTTCAGCTCTTCTGGGGTCTCCATCTCCAACTCGTCAACGATCACAGATGATGGAATATAAGTTAAAAAATAGCCGAAAAAAGCTCCATATGGTGCAGGTCAACCAATAATGCTGGACTGTTTTCCTTTTTGGAGACAGAGGCAATTCCCATTCCCAATTGGCTAAAAGCAATTCCGGGGCAAATACGGCGAAGGCCTACTGAACTAAGCCCTTCCTAAATCTCCTCCTGGCCAATCTGAAAGCAGGTCCTGAGTCCCATCACCCGATTGGCCGAGAGGAGAAGCAATCCTATTGGCCGCCAAGGAGAAGGAGGGAGTAGACACAGGGGTAGCCGTCAAAACCGAGGAGGCGAGAAGACGCAGGGAGAAGCCGCCGCCCAGAAGATGTGCTGCCCATGACTGACCGACCAGGGGGGTTGGTGGTTTGCCGCCCCCTAAAAAAAAATATACCACCAGCTGCCACTGCAGGGAACAGCCCGTGACTTTGTTTTTTATTACAAAAAACTACGTTTTTTGTTACAAAGTATATGGAAAAGCAAAATTGGGGGACTTTAAAGGTGCCAGACACAAACAATCTACTACATCATGGTTTAAAATTCATATTATATTTTATTTAGAACATTTTGTAAAATACTTAGTAAAAAAACTCACATGTGATCCGGGTATATGGTACAGCGATTATTGCTCAACATGTTTCACCAGAAGATGGCTTCTTCTGGAGACTTTTTAAATGACTGTACAAGATATTTACTGTAAACCGAAAGAATACATTTAGAATCAAAATAATATAGGGCCATACTGTCCTGTTATTTGTACATAGTTAATTTTATATACATCAAAATTACAATGGATCGCCATGAGAGGCAAGCTCTTACCCCAGAGATGTCACCATATATGTATATGTCAGCGCCAGAGCCACTGAATTACCGTCATAGTGATATTAGTGTATCATATGAGGACCATATCCCCATATTGGACGTCTACAAAAAATATATATAAAATATATATATAATATAATATATTAAATAAACCCATAGGGGATCCAAATCCATAAATATAATATATCCCGAAATAAGGATATAAAAGGAGCAAATGTTTACTTGTCATGTCACAGTGGAGAGCTTGAAAGACAGTGTCCTCTAAGGTACAGATTATATACCCTGATTAAAACTGAATTGCTTTGTCCCACGAGGGGAAATCCAAGACGTCCTATAAGTACAAAACCTCCTTCACTGTGATGAACTACCAAACAAAAGAAAAAGGAACAAAATTTTATATTGCATAATACTGGTACGAGAAGAGAGAAGATAGGGTGTAGCAGAAAGAGTGAGAGCCCAGAAGCAAGCAAGGAAGCGTGTTTGGCAGACGAACCCTGGTGGAGGACATTTGAATTGCGGTATATAAAAACGGGATTATTCCCTTAAAGGCGCTTATTATTCTTATATCTGGTGAGTTTAACCCCCTGAGGGGATACGAACTTCACGCGGTGAAATATTGGTGCAATCCTGGTGGATGGAGTAGTTACAGCACTTTTTGATGAACATTATTATCACCTCACAGCGTTGATTATACCATCATTGTCACCCTTTCTGCACAATCTCCTTTTGGATTTTTATGCTGTTATTTAGGACTTTAATTTGTTTATTGTTTAGCGCTGTGTTAGTACTGATATTTTCAGGACATGAACTAATTTTTATCCATGTACTATTTGCTTTATGACTTTTTCTACTTTAACGGCTGCTGCCCTATAGACCCTCGAGACTAATTCGATAGGTCATTATTATATCTGTTTACTATTTTTCTGAATGTTTGGTCTGCTGAAATAGGCGCTGAGTGGGGTACTGTGGGCCTATCTTATACCCTTTTTGTTCTATAAATAAATAAATATATTAAAGAAACTAAAATCGTATACTACATATTGGAACTATGTACAATTGGTATAATGATAACCAAGGAAATAAAAGTTCTGCTACCAGAACTATATATAGAGTCAATTGAAAGAGGAGAGAGAGAATAGGGGGAAAAAGAAGAAAAGAGAAAGAAGATAAAAGAAAAAGTAATCTTAGGTAGGAGAAAAAATAGATAGGGAAGAAAGAAATGAGAGGTAGTAGGGGTTCCCAGGGTAGTACATGGTAATAAACACATACCATGAATGCAGAGAATGGAAGTATTAAATCGAGATTACCAAAGTTTTTGGTAGGGAAGCATCAAAATTGGAAGGCAAAAAGTGAGTCACCCAGGGATTCCATATATTCTCAAAGTTGGATATTTTATCTTGCGTTATAGCCTCTGTTTTGGCATGGGTCATTGCTTGATTGACTCTATTTTTAGTCTCAGCAATTATTAAGGACGAGGACTTCTAAGCTTTGGCAAATGTTTGTTTCATGGCTCTAGTGATCTGTAATAGGAGTTTGAATTGGCGGTAGGAGAGTGTGGCCGGTTTTAAGTTTAAAAGTTCTATTGTAGGATCAGGATTGATAGGGATTTCAAACAGTGTTGAAATCATAAGAAATACGTATTTCCAGAGATTTTTAGCTACTGGGCAATCCCACCAAGTATGAAGATGTGATCCAAGATCACTACAGCCACGAAAACAAGATGGGGAATAATTTGGGGCATATTTCGCAATTCTGACAGGGACCAAATACCACTGTGTGAGTACTTTGTAATTTGTCTCTAAGGCAGCTATGTTTTATGAGGATGACTTAGCTGTGATCCAAATCTTATCCCAATAGGCTGCTTCCAACCAAAACCCAAGATCCATCTCCGACTTAGCCACATACGATGGTGGGTCTGAGTTGGGTTTAGTAATAAGATGAGTATAAAGAGTTGAAAAAAGTCCCTAAGGGTCCTTTCACACGGGGCGGATCAGTGCTGATCCGCCCCGTGGATGTCCGCTTGCTCAGCGGGGATCGCCGTAGCGATCTCCACTGAGCAGGAAGATGACAGGTCTGTCTCTGCACACTGCGCAGGGACAGACCTGTCACAGCGCCACTCTCCCCTATGGGAGATCGGATGACAATGGACCACAGTGTCCGTCATCACCCGATCTGATGACGGATGGAAAAATAGCTTTTTCCTCTGTCACACTTTTTCGGATCGGAGCGGCTCGGATGTCAGCGCACGTGTCACCGCTGACATCCGACGCTCCATAGAGCTCTATGGAGCATCGGTTCAGGTCCGCCTGAAAAACTGACAGGTGGACCTGAACGGATCGTCCATGTGAAAGGGGCCTTATGCTGTGTACACACAACCGTTTTTTCCATCAGAATAAACTCTGTCAGTTTTTCCGACGGTTTTTCCGACTGAGTTCTGCTGAAGCTGTCTTTCCTACACACGGTCACACCAAAGTCCGACCATCTAGAATGCGGTGACGTACAACTCGTACGACGGGACTAGAAAAAGGAAGTTCAATAGCCAGTAGCCAATAGCTGCCCATGCATCGTTTTTTGGTCCGTCAGAACAGCATACAGACGAACGGTTTTCCCAATAGGAATTGATTCCGTCAGCAAAGATTTAAAACATGTTCTATTTCTAGGTCTGTCAGAATTTTTGAAAAAAAAAAGTCCAGTGAAGCCCACACACGATCGGAATATCCGATGAAATTATTCCGACTTTTTCTGCCGGAAAGTCCGACCGTGTGTACACGGCATTAGTGTGTGGATCACGTTTACATATATTTTCAAAGCACGTTAAATCTAAATGAATACTTCCTTGTATATAGTGCATTAAAAAAAATTAATCTGAAGATATCGAAAGAGCTCTGAATTAGGAAGTTTGTGACTTTCACATAAGCCAGGGAAAGTTTTGAATGAAGTAGAAGATGCTAATTTACAGAGTTGGGTTAAATTAGTGGAGATCCATGCTTTAAAAGATTTAAGGGAAGACCAAGCAGGATAGAAAAGTGGATTTTTAAGAAATGATAAAAGATGTATATGGGGAAATGTAGTCCATTTACTAATTTAAATTTATTCCAAATGGCTAGTTTATGATTAGTTATAAGATTATTGAGTTTTTTTACAGTCGGAGGAATTAGACCATACGAGGTTGGTTATTGAAAGTGGTTCACAATCTGTTGATTCCAGTGCAACCCAAAGCGGAATTTCACGTTTTGCATGATATTTAGGGATATGGACTAATTAATAGTGATGGCCGAACGGTTCGCCCGGCGGTCGTTTCGCGGCGAATTTCCGACATTCGCGGTCCGCACGTTCGAACGCCTTTTTCCGTCGTTCGCCGCGGCGGACTTACGTGTTTAATGTATACAAGAACTTTAACCTTTGGTGACACGTTTATCATGTGATACAGGACAGCCAATTGAGACATGACAGCACATGGACACTTGTACATTCCCCCTAACCTATAAATACACCCGATCCGGTGGCCATTTTACATTCTTTCTTCTGTTACGATAGGGACAGGTTCCTGTGTGGAGTAGGGAGAGATAAACCACTAGCTATTTGGTACACAAAAGTTCTTTTCAGGACTGGTATAGGTGTTAGGTGTTGATAGGTTTGCTGTGCTGCTGATTCTTGCAGCAGCCTGAGTGTCTTTTGTTAGTTTAGAGAAAGGGAAAGGACGGTGTATGCTACAGGGACAGCCAGATTAGTCTTTCATCATCATCATCATCATCATCATCATTAGCTGTTACTATCAAGGTCCACAAAAGAGCTGTTCCAGTAACCACTAATCGTTCTCTTTTTTTGCCAATTTGTATAGGGACAGGAAGGAAGCAGTGTTGTCAGGCAGTGAGGGTAATTTTAAAGACTTGCTGTTATTATTAGTTCCACAAAGGTTCTTTTCAGGACTGGTATCAGTGGTACAGTAATAGGCTTGTACATGTATAATATTCTTTCTTCCAAATATAGAAAGGATATTATACTTGACTGCTGCCCTTCTGCTGCAGTCTGCTAAACATTCACAACTCACTTGTTCCACAAAAGTTCTTATAAGGACTGGTAACTTGGTATAGGGTGCTACGGTACATAGGCTTGAGTGCGGTACAGTCTGCTGTTCTGTAAGGACCGCTATCGGTCCACAATAGATAGGGTTGACGTGCACCACTGCTGACCGCTGCCCTATACTGCAGCAGTCCTTCAGCGGTATAGGGACTGACGTACAGTCTGCTAATCACTAACACACAACCTGCTTGTTCCACAAAAGTTCTTATAAGGACTGGTAACTTGGTATAGGGTGCTACGGTACATAGGCTTGAGTGCGGTACAGTCTGCTGTTCTGTAAGGACCGCTATCGGTCCACAATAGATAGGGTTGACGTGCACCACTGCTGACCGCTGCCCTATACTGCAGCAGTCCTTCAGCGGTATAGGGACTGACGTACAGTCTGCTAAACACTAATACACAACCTGCTTGGTCCACAAAAGTTCTTATAAGGACTGGTAACTTGGTATAGGGTGCTACGGTACATAGGCTTGAGTGCGGTACAGTCTGCTGTTCTGTAAGGACCGCTATCGGTCCACAATAGATAGGGTTGACGTGCACCACTGCTGACCGCTCACCTATACTGCAGCAGTCCTTCAGCGGTATAGGGACTGACGTACAGTCTGCTAATCACTAACACACAACCTGCTTGTTCCACAAAAGTTCTTATAAGGACTGGTAACTTGGTATAGGGTGCTACGGTACATAGGCTTGAGTGCGGTACAGTCTGCTGTTCTGTAAGGACCGCTATCGGTCCACAATAGATAGGGTTGACGTGCACCACTGCTGACCGCTGCCCTATACTGCAGCAGTCCTTCAGCGGTATAGGGACTGACGTACAGTCTGCTAAACACTAATACACAACCTGCTTGGTCCACAAAAGTTCTTATAAGGACTGGTAACTTGGTATAGGGTGCTACGGTACATAGGCTTGAGTGCGGTACAGTCTGCTGTTCTGTAAGGACCGCTATCGGTCCACAATAGATAGGGTTGACGTGCACCACTGCTGACCGCTCACCTATACTGCAGCAGTCCTTCAGCGGTATAGGGACTGACGTACAGTCTGCTAATCACTAACACACAACCTGCTTGTTCCACAAAAGTTCTTATAAGGACTGGTAACTTGGTATAGGGTGCTACGGTACATAGGCTTGAGTGCGGTACAGTCTGCTGTTCTGTAAGGACCGCTATCGGTCCACAATAGATAGGGTTGACGTGCACCACTGCTGACCGCTGCCCTATACTGCAGCAGTCCTTCAGCGGTATAGGGACTGACGTACAGTCTGCTAAACACTAATACACAACCTGCTTGGTCCACAAAAGTTCTTATAAGGACTGGTAACTTGGTATAGGGTGCTACGGTACATAGGCTTGAGTGCGGTACAGTCTGCTGTTCTGTAAGGACCGCTATCGGTCCACAATAGATAGGGTTGACGTGCACCACTGCTGACCGCTCACCTATACTGCAGCAGTCCTTCAGCGGTATAGGGACTGACGTACAGTCTGCTAATCACTAACACACAACCTGCTTGTTCCACAAAAGTTCTTATAAGGACTGGTAACTTGGTATAGGGTGCTACGGTACATAGGCTTGAGTGCGGTACAGTCTGCTGTTCTGTAAGGACCGCTATCGGTCCACAATAGATAGGGTTGACGTGCACCACTGCTGACCGCTGCCCTATACTGCAGCAGTCCTTCAGCGGTATAGGGACTGACGTACAGTCTGCTAAACACTAATACACAACCTGCTTGGTCCACAAAAGTTCTTATAAGGACTGGTAACTTGGTATAGGGTGCTACGGTACATAGGCTTGAGTGCGGTACAGTCTGCTGTTCTGTAAGGACCGCTATCGGTCCACAATAGATAGGGTTGACGTGCACCACTGCTGACCGCTGCCCTATACTGCAGCAGTCCTTCATCGGTATAGGGACTAAGAGTTTTGTCACAGGGTCATTTAAAAAATGACAGGCAGAGGAAGAGGCAGGCCCTTCCGCAGGGGTGGTAGGGGTAGGGCAGGAGCAACAGGCTTGAGCCAAAGTGGGAAGTTGCAGAAGGTGCGTTCAATTACTTTAAAGGATGCACCAGACTTGGTTGAGTGGCTCGCTCAGCCTTACTCTTCTGCACCCTCCTCATCCTCTCGATCTGCACCCTCTTCTTCACTCTCTGCTATGTGCACCCCCAAAGACACTACCACCAACAACACGACCACCACCACCACCACCACATACCTTCCGCTTGAGTCACTGGAATTATTTTCCGATCCATATCAAGAGGACATTTCTGATGCGCAGCCACTCTTGGTATTGGATCAGGAAGAGGAGGTAGCAACAAGCGCTACTCAGCAGTCTGACGCCAGTACCCAGATCAGCCCAAGGAGGAGGTTGGTCCCCGGTGTTGCTGCCTACTCCGAGATCTCTACTTATAGCGGTGGGGAAGGTGACGTTGATGATGACGTGTCTAGTGATGTCACGTGGGTGCCCACAAGAGAGGAAGAGGAGGGGAGTTCAGAGGGAGATATGGACCAGCAGATAGGGAGGAGAAGCAGCAATGACTTACATTGCACAGCAGGGACAAAGCAGACTGCAAATGTATCAGGAGCGAGTCATCGACCATGTACGGTCACATCTGGCGCTCCCAGGACACCGGCACATGGCTCCGCAGTGTGGGCTTTTTTTAACGTGTCCGCTGCTGACAATAGCGTTGCCATCTGCAATCTTTGCAGTCAACGCGTTAGTCGCGGTAAGCCCAATACTCACCTAGGGACGACCGCCTTAAGAAGGCACATGAGCAGCCATCACCGAGCCCAGTGGGAGCAACGGAACACACAAAGCCACACTGCAGGCTCTCACCGTCCAGCCTCGTCTTCTACTTCTCCTTCTCCTCTCTCCTCACAATTGTCCTCCACTCCACCTTCCATCACGCCAAGCTCACATTTTTCTGCAAAAAGGCAGGCTTCCGTGGGCCTAATGTTTGAGCGTAAAAAAATGATGACGCCGGATAACCCTCTTGCCCAACGGTTGGCGGCTGGCTTGTCAGAACTCATAGCCCGCCAACTACTGCCATATAAACTGGTGGACTCGGAGGCCTTTCGCAAATTTGTGGCCATTGGAACACCACAATGGAAGGTCCCAGGAAGGAAGTATTTCTCAGAGAAGGGCATCCCAGAGCTATATGGCCATGTTCAGCGGCAAGTGAATGTATCTCTGGCACACAGTGTCGGTGCCAAGATACATCTGACCACAGACACGTGGTCTAGCAAACACGGGCAGGGAAGGTATATCAGTTTTACTGCCCACTGGGTGAACCTTCTGACGGCCGTCAAGCATGTAACCCGTGGCACCCGTGTAGATTTGGTTTTACCGCCACGGATTGCATGCAGGCCTGACTCTTCTTCTCCTCCTCCTACTCCATCCTCCTCCCTCTCCTCCTCAGCTGCCTCCTCCTTTTCCGCTGCTAGCGTCTCTTCCACTGCACCGCCCAAGCTCCCCAGAACCTATTCCACATGCCAGGTGAGACGTTGCCATGCCGTGCTGCGTCTGTTGTGCCTGGAAGCAAAGAGCCACACTGGCCCGGCACTCCTTTCAGCTTTGCGTTCACAGGCAGATGAGTGGCTAACACCGCTCAATTTGACAGTTGGTAAAGTGGTGTGTGACAACGGTGCCAATCTGCTTAGCGCATTGAAACAGGGCAAAATCACGCACGTGCCGTGCATGGCACACGTCTTAAACTTGGTCGTGCAGCGATTCCTTGTCAAATACCCTGGGGTCCAGGACATCTTGCGGCAGGCAAGGAAAATCTCGGCCCATTTCAGAAGATCTTACACGGCCATGGCTCGCCTTGCTGACATTCAGCGGCGACACCATCTGCCGGTCAGACGTCTTATTTGCGATTGCCCGACGCGATGGAACTCAACCTTCTATATGCTTGATAGGCTGCTCCAGCAGAAACGTGCAGTTAACGTCTACCTGTATGAACTCTGCGAAAGAAACGGTTCTGGGGAGCTGGGTTTTTTTTCACCGCGCCAGTGGCTGCTCATGCGCGACACATGCAGACTTCTGCGGCCATTTGAGGAGATCACCAAACTGGTCAGTCGCAGCCATGGCGCCATCAGTGACATGGTACCTTATGCCTTCTTTCTGGAGCGTGCATTGCGTCGTGTCATTGATCAGGCTGTGGAGGAGCAGGAGCGGGAAGATGAGGAAGTCGCAATGCTGGATGAATTCCCAGGGGGGGCTACTCTATCTGAGACAAGTCAACAACAGGAGTCTGATGAGGAGTCAGAGGAGGATGGTGCCGGGGCGGATGAGCAGGAGCAAGAAGAGCATGCTTTAAACCTTTCTGGGATCCCTGTTGTGCGAGGATGGGGAGAGGAGAATGAAGAGGACGACATTATCCTGGATGATGAGCAGGAGCCAGGCCACCACACCGCTTCCACTTTAGTGCAAATGGGGGCCTTCATGCTCCAGTGTTTTAATAGGGACCCCCGTATAAAAAGCATGAGGGTCAAGGACCAGTACTGGGTGGCAACGTACTTAGACCCCCCGGTACAAACACAAAATGGCGGAAATGTTACCGCCGTCGCAGAGGGCTGTCAGAATGCAGCACTTCCAGGCCTTGCTTCGAGAAATGCTGCATTCTGCTTTTGCGTGCGCTGGCAGAGGAGCAATTCCCACTCCCAGAGAAGGATTTGCGGGTACCAATCCAACAGCGCCTGCAAGAAGAGGCCGGTTTGAAGATGTGTTGGTGACTTCGGATATGAGGTCATTCTTTCAGCCGACCCATCGACAGGTGTCATCCGGATCCAGCATCAGGGAACGCCTAGACCGTCAGGTGTCCGACTACATTGGGTTAACGGCCGATGTGGACGCTCTGAGGAGTGATGAACCCCTAGACTACTGGGTGGGCAGGCTTGACCTCTGGCCAGAGCTTGCCCAATTTGCAATCGAACTGTTGGCTTGCCCCTCATCCAGTGTCCTGTCCGAAAGGACGTTCAGCGCAGCAGGGGGGATTGTGACCGATAAGCGTACTCGCCTAGCTCACCACAGTGTTAACTACCTCACATTTCTAAAAATGAATGAGGCATGGATCTCGGAGGAATTCAACACATGTGACCAGTAGACCATGTATATGTCTATAAACTATTTTTTTAATCAAGCACACAGACCTTCTTAATTCATTTGGCTCACTTCCTTGACCCAAAAAAGCACACCGTACTATATGCCCCTACCCTCCTCTTTGAAGAGGTTGAGCGGTGTCATATTTCTACTGGGGCTGCTTATGATATCCCTGTGCTGTGCTGACTTCCTCCTGGGGGTTCTTATTATGAAGGGATCACACTATCCCTGTGCTGTGCTGACTTCCTCCTGGGGGTTCTTATTATGAGGGGATCACACCATCCCTGTGCTGTGCTGACTTCCTCCTGGGGCTGCTTACGGTGCTGCTGTCAGTGCTGTATGTCACGGTGCTGCTGTCAGTGCTGTATGTCACGGTGCTGCTGTCAGCGCTGTATGTCACGGTGCTGCTGTCAGCGCTGTATGTCACGGTGCTGCTGTCAGCGCTGTATGTCACGGTGCTGCTGTCAGCGCTGTATGTCACGGTGCTGCTGTCAGCGCTGTATGTCACGGTGCTGCTGTCAGCGCTGTATGTCACGGTGCTGCTGTCAGTGCTCTGTATTACGGTGCTGCTGTCAGATGCCTCTATCACGGTGCATGTGTCATTCCGGTATGTCACGCTGCTGGTGATCATCTCCTGCACCCTCTTCTTTGCCTACCCTGGTCCCTGACCTTCCCTCTCCTCCATTGCCTTCATTAGCTCCATAGTCCTGAATTGTTAGAACAATTTCCCAAATAAAATAAAAATGCTTGTAGTTATCGATCCCAAATTCACCTCATACATGTATTATGTCATTGTCCAGATGGTGGGACTACGTTTTACCCCCTAATAATTACCACGTGGCCGCAAATTCGACATGAAGGTTTGCAAAGTTCGCCTCCCATTGAAGTCAATGGGGCCCGCGGCGAACGTTCGGTTTCGCGAACGTTTGGGTCCGTTCGCATTTCGCGTTCGCGAAACGTCCCGTCGGAAGTTCGTCCATCACTACTAATTAAGCTGAATGGTAGCGCCAATAGTGCTAATTAAATGATAAGAAAATAAATGACATAAATAACTATTAAAAAATAGTAATAAATGACCATACATATAGTGTTCACAGAGAAAGTGTCACCAATCTCTGAAAAAATGGGGACCTTATATCCAATAAAGTGAACATAACTGAAAATTAATATAAATAAAAGTCCATTAAGATGATCCGAAAATCCAGGCGTTCAACATATCACCACCGTGATCACACACAATTCTTGGAAAATCTTGTGCCCGTCACCAGATAAGTGATGCGCTTACCAGATAAATGGATAATTAAAGCCTTGGGGATATTTAAATCGAAGTAGAGAGACTAGAGCTCCAATCAAGCCTCCTGTATCCAGATATCCTCAATATGGAAAAATAGCCAAATCCCAATCAATTTATTTAAAATAAAAGAATCACACTTACAAATAGCAGCTTTCTATCAGGCGTTGAGACAGAGCAAAAGCACGCCGGCCGGCATACAAACAAACAAGCGTCCCGTCCTCCCCTCGTAGAGCGTGGAGGCATTTCTTTCTCTCTAAAAACAGTGTTGCTGATGATTTACCCATTGGAGCTCCAGAGATTGGGATTTGGCTATTTTTCCATATTGAGGATATCTGGATACAGGAGGCTTGATTGGAGCTCTAGTCTCTCTACTTCGATTTAAATATCCCCAAGGCTTTAATTATCCATTTATCTGGTAAGCGCATCACTTATCTGGTGACGGGCACAAGATTTTCCAAGAATTGTGTGTGATCACGGTGGTGATATGTTGAACGCCTGGATTTTCGGATCATCTTAATGGACTTTTATTTATATTAATTTTCAGTTATGTTCACTTTATTGGATATAAGGTCCCCATTTTTTCAGAGATTGGTGACACTTTCTCTGTGAACACTATATGTATGGTCATTTATTACTATTTTTTAATAGTTATTTATGTAATTTATTTTCTTATCATTTAATTAGCACTATTGGCGCTGCTCTTTTTTATTTTTTATATTTGCATTTGAGTATTTGTATCTCACTTTGAGCTGCTGCCTATTATTTATTTATTTTTAGTTTATTTTAATCATCTTGCATCCAAGCGCAGTTTACACAGTTTTTCCAAGCTGAATGGTAATAGGTGGTAAAATTAGGAAACCCTAGTCCCTCTTTGAGCTTTGGAAGGTAAAGAGTGTGTTTGGCCAGACGGGGTTTCAAGGAGCACCAAACAGAAAGTTAATGCCTTTTTTTTTGTAGTATTCTGAGAAAGTATTCTGGAACAGGGATAGGTAAAACTGGAAAAAGATAAAGAATTTTGGGCAGTATAGCCATTTTTATTACATTCATTTTACCTAGCCAAGATAATGGTAGAGAGGATGATTGTGTCAGAAGATTAGATATTGAACGCAAAATTGGAGGATAATTGATGTCCCTAGGTAAAGAAGGCTTGAAGTGGACCAAGAGAAAGGGAGGGATGTTTGCGCTTGTTGTAAAATATGAGAAGGTAAAGATATATTTAAGGCTATAGATTTTTTGGGAGTTAGTAACTAGACCAGATACTTGGGCAAAGTGATCAAGTTTACTTATAAGATTAGGAGCAGAAATATGAGGGGATGACATAGATTAAGATATCATCAGCAAATAGGCAAAGTTTATGTTGGTGACCAGCTAAATCTAGACCTTTAATAGAGTGGTCAGTATGGATTGATTGAGCAAGGGGTTCAATAAGTAGAACACATGAAAGTGGACATCCCTGACGTGTACCCCTACAAATGTCAAATAGGTTTGATTGATATCCAGCATATTTAACATAAGCTTGAGGACTCAGCTAAGAAAATGAGGACCAAATCCCCAATGCTGCAGGACAAAATGTTGGTAATGCCACAAAACTGTATCAAATGCTTTTTTTGATATCTAAAGATAAGAGACAGATGGGTATTTGTCATGATTTAGCTGCTTGAATTAGTAAAGTAGTCCTGCATACATTATCTGCCACTTGGCGCTGTGGGATAAAGCCGACCTGGTCTTTATTTATTAGAGAGCCTATTTCACTATTTAAGCGGGTCACTAAGACTTTCGCTAGTAACTTAATGCTTCGAGGCGAAAGGATTGATCGTAAAGGACAGAATTAAATGTGTCTGTTAACATTGGAGCAAAGATATGAGAGGATTTCTTATAGTATAAGGCAGAGAAGCCATCTGGACCTGGACGTTTATTTGGTTTAAGAGAGTTCATTGCTAATTTAATTTCGATAGCTGTAATGGGGCTTTCAAGACAACCCCGTTCATCTAAAGAAATAGTAGGAAGTTTTATTTGTGAAAAAAATTATTCTGCTAAAGTTTGATCAAAAGATCCTTCCTTTTTATATAAGGAGGTAAGATGCTTTTGAAAGGTGTGAATGATCTTCACTGGATTACTAGTAAATGTATCATGAGATAATTTCAGTCGAATTGGTTTAAAGGCGATTTTGTTTTTTAAGTGTTTGGGCTAAAAGAGCGTCTGGTTTATTCACTTTAAGATAAAATTATGTTTAGACTTACAGAACATTTTATCTACAGATTCTGATAAAAAAAAGTCAAGGTTTAAATGTGCTTTATCAAGCTGTAATTTAGTCACAGGGGTAGGATTGGATTGAAAGATTGTGTGGCATGTATTCAATTCTGCTTCTAATTTTTGTTTTAGTTGTCGTTTTTCTCTTTTAAGAAAAGAGGCTTGGCGTATACAAAGAGAAAGAAGGAGAATACTCCGTTTAAAGAGTACCGAGTAAGAGGTTACTTTTAGCAACAAAACATTTTTTTGATCAAGACTGAGATGTATCAAAAATATTAATTTAATGATTGATTGAATATATGTTGTATCAAAAGGTATCAAACTACATTGATACAATTTCATAAAAAACAGATTAAACCCAATTTGGAAATAAAAGAGTTATCATATACTTTTCAACAGACAAGACAACACACACAACAATACAATACAATACTGAACACAGTCCGGACGCATTGGGTTAATCAGCGGCCAGGCATTGACTTCTCATTACCTATATTTTCCATGTGAGGTCACTGAGGATCCCTTATCCACAAATCTCCAATGACTGGGCGCTGGTCAACCCAATTATGGGGTGGGGGTAGAGTATGAGGGGGAGCAGATAGGATAGACCTTTTAGATTAAATTCACTGAACCAACATGTTGGAGTTTATAGTTCATGAAGCCATTATGCTGTATTGCTGATTTTTTTTTTAAATTGAGGAACTGCAGTGTCCTCCTCAATTATAGCCTCCTAAAGCCAGGCAGTCCATAAAGTACACGTAAGATGAGTCCAACAAAATCCTGTAGTTGAAGGCATCTCCCCATTCTTCCTCACTGTGAATCGATCGCGGGTATCCCCATGGACATCGAGTCCGCTGGAGCCGCGATCACGGTCACGGAGCTCCCGGCAGGTGCACACCCGCAAGCTGCATCTTAAAGGGCAACATACAGGTACGTTAATCTGCCTGTACCTGCCCTTCTGCCACAGTATATTCGCGTGTGGCGGTCGTGAAGCCATTAAATGAGAGTACTGTAAAAATGTCACTGCCATTGAAGGGGTTAACCACTAGGGGGAGTGTTTCTAACTGTGGGGGGCTTGGCTACAAATGACACTTCACTGATCATAGCTCCCAATCACAATCATCTCCCCGTTCTTCAGCTCCGTGAGATGATCGCGGGTATCCCCGCAGCGATCGAGTCCACGTTACCTACGATCCTACTCACGGAGCTCCCGGCAGGGTCGCACATGTGCCCCCGGCAGCATGCACGTGACCACACAGCGGCAAATTCAAAGGGACGTACCTATATGCCCATTTGCCCAGCCGTGCCATTCTGCCGACGTATATATACATGCGGAGGTTGGCAAGTGGTTAACACATGACTATTCAGACATGCACATATTACTAGGCACATAAAAGCAGTCTCTCAGAGGACCCTTATAATACGCTGGTATATTTAAATGTATAATGCAAGCACATTGTATACCCCAAATATTGCCATGGGGATTAGAACTAACTACTGATTGCCTCACAGATGGCATGTGCGCCATTAGCACACCATAGACATGTGCGGTTTGTTTCGTTGCATATTAAAATTTGGAGGAATTTAAATTTTTGGGAAATTCAGATGTATCCGAATTTCCTAATTAGAATAGTACTGAATTTAAATGAATCAGAAATAACAAAAAAAAGATTCAGATAAAATTGGAATTTGAATCATTTTTCTAATACTTTTCAAATTCGAATACTTTCCCAATTTCAAAAGAGAATAAAATAGAAAATAAAGGAATAGAATAGAAAAAAATATTTTATCTATTATATTCCTTTATGTTCTAATCTATTTTATTCTCTTTGGAAACTTGAAAACTATTCAAAATTGATTTGAATCAATCCAAATTTGAAAAATTTGAATCGATTTGAAAACGAATAAAGGAAACAAATTCTGAAAACTAATGAAACTAATTCACGTAATAACGAATCAAAACAAAACTAATTTTTTTCGTTCTGCACATGTCTAGCACGCCATCACTACCAAATATATTTCTAATGGTCAAAAATTGAAGAACAGTGTTTACAAGAATGGTTTAAAGCTAGGAGCCTCATTCAGTCCAGGATATTTAGTTGCTGACAGGTTGAAGATCCATTTCATTTTGCGTTGTAATAATAGTTTATTCACATCACTCCTCCCCCTCTCCTGTCTGGGGATATATTCCAAAGTGTAAAATTTCATTTTGGATGCATTTCAATTATAATACAAGCCCATATGGCAACCGATGGGGCTTTGAATCTTTTTTTTTTTGGAAACTAACGAGACTTGATCACGAATGCAGTGAAAAAAATTCCACAATCGAATTTCATATAATAGACAACCCTCACAGATTGGCAATTGACAAAGAATCCCGGCCTATACCCCTGACCATTTGGTAGAGTTACTTGCTGTTCATCCAAAATGTACTGTCAGAAATTATTATTATTCATTGGTGACCCCGCCCCTTATGACATCACAGTCCCAGCATTCCCCAGGACTGTGACATCATAAGGGGCGGGTCACCATGTCACATCACCCGGCGATCCCGCCCCTTATGCCTATATAAGTCGCCGCACACCGTGTACCCGGCATTACAGCGGGAGAGAGTGTCGTGTCAACATCGGAAGAAGAGAAGAAGGAAGAAGAAGAAGAAGACTGTGACGGCGATGACAATGACGAACGAGAAGACCAGGCCAACGCTAGTAAAAGAGCTGTAAGAAGATAGCGGAGGAGCCCTGCAGAAGAACCGGAGAGTGGGAGAAGAGGGTGGAAAGTGTGAAGAAGTCGGAAGAAGACCCCTGGGCGACGACGACGAAGGAGAAAGCCGGGCTCCTCCACTAGCAAAAGAGTGGTAAAAGAGCAGAAGATAGCAGAGGAGCCCGGCGAGAAGACCCGGGAAGTGCAAAGACCCCCGGAGCTGTCTAATAAACTACTATAAAAACCTGGATTCCCGGATTCCGATAAGCCCCCCACCCACAGACCCCGACAACCAATGGCCAGGGTTGTCGGGAAGAAGCCCTTGTCCTCATCAACATGGGGACAAGGTGCTTTGGGATGGGGGGCCCGCAGGGTGCCCCCCATCCCCAAAGCACCCACCCCCCATGTTGAGGGCATGCGGCCTGGTACAGTTCAGGAGGGGGCATTCGCTCATCCCCACCCCCTTTCCTGACCGGCTGGGCTGTGTGCTCGGATAAGGGTCTGGTATGGACTTTGGGGGGACCCCCACACCGTTTTTTCAGCGTAGGGGTTGCCCTTAAAACCCATACCAGGTGACAGGGCTCGCAAGGTTTCAATCTCGCCTATGAAAGCGGCGAGATTGACTTCCTTCTCTAGTCCCATCGTACCTGAAGTCACGTTCAAAATGAACGGACTTTAGTCCGTGTGTGGGCAAGTCCATTCTTTTGGAAAGTCCAGCGGACTAGCACACAGACGGGCGGATTGTCCGCTAGGAAGCCGAGTCCAGCGGACAATTTTGAGTCAAGTCTTCTTTCAAAGTCTGTCGGACTTTTGGGAAGAAAAAGTCCGCTGGAGCCCACACACGGTCCAATTGTCCGGCGGACTCTGGTCTGCCGGACTAAGTCCGCCGGATAGTCTGATCGTGTGTACATAATACAGTGATCAGTGCTAAAAATATTTACTGTCAATTTACTAATGACAATGGATGGGAAGGGGTTAAACATCTAGGTCAATCAAAAGGTTAAATGTGTGCCTAGCCAGTGTTTTTTGTACTGTGTGATTTGTTTTTACTAAGGAGGGATGTGATGGATTTTCTTTCCCTGCTTTCCGCAGATCCTATGACAATTCTTTTGCTTTCCCCGTGACTCAGAATCCAGAAATATCAATGCAGCACTGGATGAAAGATGCAAGGGTCTGTCAGGAGTCCAGAAACTCATTGACCTTTTATATACACACACACACTAGTTACAAGCAAACAGATCACAGGTGAGGGTGGTTACCTTTAATAGCCATTCAAACCCCTTTGTGTCAACTTGTGTGCATGTTATCAGGCCAAAATCACCAGGGTGTGTAAACCTCTGAACAGGGTCATTTGGGTATTTTATGTTGTCATTATGATTTAAAAAAAAGGAAACACAGTTGATTGATAATAAATGGCTTCCGCCAAACAATAACCATGAGTGAAAGAAAAGTTTGTGTTATCATTCATATTCTCTGAAAAATGGCCAAGAAAACATAAATTCTGCCAGGGTATGTAAACTTATGAGCACAACTGTATATACATTGGATATAAAAAGTCTACACACCCCTGTTAAAATGTCAGGTTTCTGTGATGTAAAAAAAAATTAGACCAAAATAAATAATAATTTCAGAACATTTTTCACCTTTAATTTGACTTATAAATTGTACAACTCAGTGGAAAAACAAACTGAACTCTTTTAGGGAGGGTAAGTAAAAATAAAAAATAAAAAATAATGTGGTAGCATAAGTATGCACACCCTCTTATAACTGGGTATGTTTAGAATTAAGCAATCACATTCAAACTCATGTTAAATAGCAGTCAGTCACACCTGCCATCATTTAAAGTGCCTCTGATTAACCCCAAATAAAGTTCAGCTGTTCTAGTAGGTCTTTCCTGACATTTTCTTAGTCACATCCTACAGCAAAAAAACATGGTCCGCAGAGATCTCCCAAGCATAAGAGGGATCTAATTGTTAAAAGGTATCAGTCAGGAGAAGTGTACAAAAGAATTTCCAAGGCATTAGATATACCATGGAACACAGTGAAGACTGTCATCATCAAGTGGAGAAAATATGGCACAACAGTGACATTACCAAGAACTGGATGTCCCTCCAAAATTGATGAAAAGACAAGAAGAAAACTGGTCAGGGAGGCCGCCAAGAGGCCTACAGCAACATTAAAGGAGCTGCAGGAATATCTGCCAAATATTGGCTGTGTGGTACATGTGACAAAAATCTTCCGTATTCTTCATATGTCTGGACTGTGGGGTAGAGTGGCAAGATGGAAGCCTATTCCTATGAAGAAAAACATCTCCCAGAAGTCTCCCAAAAGCATGTGGGAAAATGTGTTCTGGTTTGATGAAACCAAGGTTGAACTTTTTGGCCATAATGACAAAAGATATGTTTGGCGCAAAAAACAACACTGCACATCACCAAACGAACACCATACCCACTGTGAAGCATGGTGGTGACAGTATCATACTTTGGGGCTGTTTTTCTTCAGCTGGAACAGAGGCCTTAGTCAAGATAGAGGGAATTATAAACAGTTCCAAATACCAGTCAATATTGACACAAAACCTTCAGAGTCCATTCAAACAGGGACAACTCTGGATCCGACTTGAAGTCGTCCCAAGTTGCCTCAAGTCGCGCAACATGATAAAATCAATGTAAGTGAATGAGAGCCATCATAATGCGCACTACTGAAGTCGCTCCGACTTCAGAAAAGGTTCCTGTACTACTTCAATCCGACTTCTAGGCAACTTGTACCCATTGATTTCAATGGAAGTTGCCTCCAAGTCGGATCCCCTGTCTTAACTGAGGCAACTTTCCAGGAAGTAAAAATTGTTTTCTAAGCAAACCCCATCTTCCCGCAGAGCTGATTATTATGTGATTGGCCACTGGCAATGTCCCCTGTCCTGGAGGCAACTTCAAGTTGCCTTGTAAGTTGCCTCAAGTCACACTGTGGTTCATACTCAAGTTGTGTCCAAGTTGCCTCCCAAAGTCTCGCTGGAAGTCGTGTTGCCCCTGTGTGAATGGACTCTCATGCCGCGTACACACGATCGGAATTCTCGTCAGAAAAAGCTCTGATGGTTCTCCCGACTGAATTCGGCTCAAGCTGTCTTGCCTACACACAGTCACATCAAATTCCGATCATTTATAATGCGGTGCCGTACAACACGTACGACGTGACTATAAAAAGGAAGTTCAATACCCAGTAGCCAATAGCTTCTGTCTCAAAGTTGAATCTGAGCATGCGTGATTTTTGGCGTGTCGGAATTGCATACACATAATCGGAATTCCCTTTAGAAAGTTTTTCCGTCTGGAAAATTGAGAACATGCTATCAATTTTTGGCTGGCGGAAATTCGGACAGCTAAATTCTGATGGAGCATACAAACGGTCGCATTTTCCGATAAAAAGCTCTCATCTGTCTTTTTCTGGCCGGAATTCCGATCGTGTGTATGTGGCATTAGGCTTCTGCTAGAAAGTTGAACATGAAGAGGAACTTCATCTTTCAGCATGACAATGATCCAAAGCAAACATGCAAATCAACAAAGGAATGGCTTCACCAGAAGAAGATTCAAGTTTTGGAATGGCCCAGCCAGAGCCCAGACCTGAATCCGATTGGAAATCTGTAGGGTCATCCGAAGAGGGCTGTGCACAGGAGATGCCCTCACAATCTGACAGATTTGGAATGTTTTTGCAAAGAAGAATGGGAAAATATTGCCAAGGCAAGATGTGCCATGCTAATAGACTCATACCCAAAAAGACTGAGTGCTGTAATCAAATCAAAAGGTGCTTCAACAAAGTATTAGTTTAAGGGAGTACACACTTATACAACCCTATTATTTTATTTTTACTTCCCTCCACCAAAAAGATTTCAGTTTGTTGTTCAACTGAGTTGAACAATTTATAGGTCACATTAAAGATGGAAAAAGTTCTGAAATTATTTATCTTTGTCTCATTTTTTTTACATCACAGAAACCTGACATTTTAACAGGGGTGTGCATTATTATCATTATTATTCACGATTTATATAGGACCAACAGTTTACACAGGGGGGACAACACAATTACAGTTCAATACAAAAGGTACAGCAGGGCCCGGCTCGTAGAGCTTACATTCTAAAGGGAGGAGGTGGTGGTACAAAAGGTAATGGCTGCAGAGAATGATTTGATGGGGGTGGCTCGGGGACAGTTGTTAGGTGGGTGTGGGATAGACTTCCCTGAATAAATGAGTTTTCAGGGATCTCCTAAAGATGGCTGCCTAATGAACAAAATAGCTGCAATATTAGGATTTTTATCTGAACGTTTCTCTTCTTTGCATGTACCCTTAGTATGTTTAACCACTTCAATACCGGGCACTTAGACACCCCCCCCCCCCCCCCCCCCAGCCAATTATCAGCTTTCAGCGCTGTCGCAATTTGAATGACAATTGCACAGTCATACAACACTGTACCCAAACCGAGTTTTTATCATTTTGTTCCCTCAAATAGAGCTTTCTTTTGATCACCTCTGCGGTTTTTATTTTTTGCTAAACAAATAAAAAAAAGACCAATTTTTTTTAAAAAAAAACAAGTTTTTCTTTGTTTCTGTAATTTTTTTTTATAAATATGTACGTTTTCTTCTTCAATGGCACTGATAAGATGGCATTGATGGGCACCAATGAGGTGGCACTGACAGGCAATGATGATGGGCACTGATAAGCGGCACTGATAGATGGCACCGTTGGGCACTCATAGGTGGCACTTGTATGTGGCACTGATGGGCACACAGGCGGCACTGATGGGCACTGATAGGTGGGCACTGATAGGTGGCACTGATGGGCATCATGCTATATAATGTTGCCAGTCAGTGCCCATTTTGTGGGCTTTTATTGGCACAGATTGGGAATCATTTGCCCATGTGGATGCCCATGGGGTACATACCTGGCCATCCACATTTTGCCCCCTTCCCTGGTGGTCCTGGCGGCTCTCCTGGTGGTCTAGTGTGGGACTGACACACCGATCAACCAATCGCCGTGATGCGCACCCCCGCGGGCACGCGGCAGCTGTTATCCTGAAGGACGTCATATGACATTTTGCTATAGGCTTGGTGGGAAGCGGTTAAAGAGGAAGTAAACTTCCTTTACTGACTTTTACCTATAAGTAAGGCTATTATAAGGTAAATTTCTCCTCAATGTGCACCATTGAGGAGATATTTACATTTCATGCAGCCAGTGACAATACTGGAGAGTGCGCTCTGAAGGAACGGACACCTGTGCCGTGAATAGCGGCTCCCATGCGCATGCGCAGGAGTGACATCATCATGGCTCCGGCCAGTCACAGAGTCGGAGCCCATGATCAAGAAGCAAGATGGGTGAAGATGGGAGCCCCTGCAGCTCTTGTAAGTTTTGCATAATGTGCTAGTATGTGATGCATACTAGCATATTATGACTTTACCTTGCAGGGGGAAAAAATAAAAAATCGTCCAGTGGTATACAACCGCTTTAAATGTGATGACATATCGAAACCTATTATTTATATTTGAAGAACTTGTGGGGAGAAGTTCCTGGGAATTGGCATTTGGCTTTTATTTTTTACTGGCACATCAAACCACAAGAATGAACATCCACGTATGACAAATTTTTTAACCCTATGCTTTCTGTTACCATTTTACTTTTTTGATCAGTCATATACGACATACAGTGGGGAAAATAATTATTTTATCCCCTGCAAATTTGGTAAATCTGCCCACTTACAAAGAAATTAAAGTCTATAATTGTTATCATTGGTTTATTTATTTTTTTCAAATATAAATTTTATTTATTTAGATAGATACACCGGTGGAGAGTACCCCACAATACAAACCGTAGAAAGACAAAAAACAAGTAGAGCCCCCAATACAGAAAATAATGCGGTATCAAGAGCGCTTAGTCACTTAAACAGTGAAGTGAACAAGATACAATAAACCAACAGGATATAAAGGAGATCCTTGCTTCCGCAAAGAGTAGGAACAGTGAACCTGCAAGCTCCGTGCAACGCAACAGGAGTGGGGTACAATTTCCGATCCCCCTCCGACCAACCACAGGGAGGGGACCAGAGCCACCGGAGATGAATAAGGGTAGGGTTAGGAGGGTAGGAATGGGGTGTGGAGAGGAAGAGTTGGGGGAGGGGGAAAAGAAAGAAGGGACAGAGAAGAAAAAGGAAAAGGGGGGGGGGGGGGGTAGACCGACAGACACGGCGGTGGATAGGGTCATCCGTTCCACAAACGGGGGCAAGGGAGAATCAGGATCTTAGCAAGGATTGGCCTTCCGCGGAGAATATAAACAGGCACCAGCTATCCCATGTTTTTTTATATGTTTCTTGTTTGTGCTGAGCAGTAAGGATGAGGTCCTCCAATTTCCGTATGTCCTCCACTTTCCGCAACCAGTGCGCCACTGTTGGTGGGGCACTGCGCTTCCAGTATAGGGGAATACACGCCTTAGCTGCATTGAGAAGGTGACATATAAGGGACTTCCTATACTTTTTAAGGGGGACCACTGATAGATGCAATAAAAAGAAAGTGGCATCGTCCGGGATGGGGTAGGCCGCGAACTGCTGGGTTACACGACGGACTTCCACCCAGAACGACCGCAGCCTGGAGCAGGACCAGAACACATGGAGTAGGGTCCCCTTCTCCTCATTACAGCGCCAGCACCGATCCGAGGACGAAGGATAGCACCTGCTCAGCCTGGTAGGTGTTAGGTACCAACGGGTAAGGATTTTAAAATTGGTTTCCTGCATCTTGGTACAAAGAGAAGATTTGAGGGCTAGAGTAACAATACGGTTCGTTTGGAGCGGTGAGAATTCGCGGTCAAGGTCCCGCTCCCAGTTAAGCAAACAGGGTAGCACAGGGGGGTTTACAGGTGAGGACAACAGGGCATAGGTCTGGGAAAGCACATGGGTCATTGGGTCAGTCGTTGAGCACATATTCTCAAAGGGCGTCAGGGTTTGTGCGAAGTCCCGGGGATGTGGCAGTGAGTGTAGGAAATGATGTAATTGTAAAGCCGTCCAAAACGGCAGGCGGTATGTCCCTGATGCCACAGTGAGTTCCGTCAAAGAGGGCCATCTCCCCTCCGCCAGGAAACTGGCCGCAGTGTCATGGCCGGCCTCAACCAGAGATGCGTAGGTAGTATAACGTAGACCTGGTTCAAAGCTCGGATGACCTAAGATGGGGAGCAGGGGAGAGAGTTCAGAAATAAGGGCCGCCTTGGCGGCGGCACCATGACCGTGTTTCAGCGTCGTGCCAATAAGGGGGTGTAGTTTTAGGGGTGCCGGGAGTTCCCTATAGCACCACAGCGCTCCTTTCAAGGGTATGTGGGTCTGGGCCTGTTCAAGCTGCACCCAGAGTTTGGTTGTTCCATTATGCCCCCAGTCAATGATCCTCCCCAAGTGGGACGCCAAGTAGTAATTACGCACTGGGAAGCGCAAGGCCCCCCCAACGTTTGGGGAGCGTCAGCTGCGCATAGCGCAGCCTGGGTTTCTGGTGTGTCCAGACAAATTTGGTGAAAAGGGACTGTACCTGTCTAAAAAAAAGAGGAGGTATATGTATGGGCAGGGCCTGAATAAGGTAAATAAACTTGGGTAGGATGTTCATCTTTAGGAGGTTACACCTCCCAAACCAGGAGTGGAGACCTCCCCGCCATTGTTCCAGAAGTAACCGAGATCTGGTCAGTAGGGGCGGATCATTGGTTTATTTTAAATAAAAGAGACAGAATATCAGCCAAAAATCCAGAAAAAACACGATACAAATGTTATAAATTGAGTTGCATTTCAGCGAGTAAAATAAGTATTTGATCCCCTACCAGCCAACAATAATTCTGGCTCCCACAGACTGGCTACAGTATGTGCTCATGTGGAACACAGATAAGTCCTATCAATGTAAGAAGGTGCTCCTAATGACAACTCGTTATGTGAATAAAAGACAACTGTCCACAGAATCTTTTTCTTCTATTCAAACCTCACCATCATGGACAAAACCAAAGAGCTGTCAAAGGAGGTCAGGGACATGATCGTAGACCTGCACAAGGCTAGAATATGCAGTTGTGATTGAACAGGAAGAAGCCAACCCCAAACTGTTCCCACAAAGTTGGGAGCATGAAATTGTCAGACAGACAGCCACACCCAGGAAAGAGACTCCTGATATTCAGAGAGGCTTAAAAGTCCCCCCTGCCTTCAACCAACCCTTTCCCTCAGAGATAACTTCCATCTCTTCCAGCTGACCACCTTAGTATTGGGAATTTACAGTCTGCCTTCCCAGTTTTTGAGGTCATAATCGCCAGGTCCAAATTCAATGCCTAGAATCTTAATTTTTTCCTGGGGCACTGGAAAGGTGTCCGGGAGATCAAACCCCTCACCTTCCTTTCCTATCCAGAAAACGTCATTCTTTTCTTGATTGATCTTGGAGCCTGATGCGTCAGAATACCATGGCAATCACCAACACATCGTCCGCATAGGCAACGACCCTCAATTGCGGCTCACCCAGGAGCCCCACACAACATGCTGCTCTCTAGTCTCCTGATGAAGAGGTCAATTGCAAACACATAGAGCAGGGGACTCAGGGGACAACCCTGGCGCACCCCAGAGCCAACCTCAAAGGACTGCCCAACCCAACCATTAACAAGAGGAAATCTTTCTGCCCCCTTATATAAGATTTTCAACCAATCAACAAAATCACCTGGCAGAACTTACTTACCAAGGAGCAACCAAGGATACTCATGGTTAACATGGTCAAAAGCCTTTGCCTGATCCAATGTCAGCAAATACTTTCCCCAGCCTGCAGCCCTTCACTGCTCCAAGGCCTCCCGGACAGCTAAAACCGCTGTGAAGGTACACCTACCCTGGACCGATGGCAAGAAAACAAAGACTCTGCTACTAGCGATAGGCACCAGAAAAATATCTTTGCCAGTATCTTTCTATCGATATTGAGAAGGCTGATGGGGCATCAATTCTCAATCATCAAAGGATCTTTACCTTTTGAAAGAAGAATCAAAGCTGAGTGCCTCATGGAAGGGGAAAGAACCCCCCCAAGCAAGGCAACTGTTAAAAACCTCTACCAAATGTGTGGCCAGAATAGACTTAAAGGCTTTGTAAAACTCAGCCATCAAGCCCTCCAATCCAGGTGACTTTTTGATGGCAAGCTGTGCAATTGCCCTCATCACCTCTTCAACTGTGATCTCCTCTGTCAAATTCATCAATGGAACATCTCCACCATTTAGGCTGTACAAAAAGTTGGGTCAGTGGCGCTACCTATGATATGGGCATATATATTAGTTCCCACCAAACCTAACCGTATATGTAAACCCTAGGATTTTCAAGCAGCACCCCTATATATACTCTCAGGGAATGTGGTACCAGGGCTGTATGGTGAGCCCCCCAGACAGCTCAATGTCCTCCAACTGTCCCCTATTAGGAGTGGCTATAGTAATCCTATGTGGATATAGATGCATATTAATTCCCCATAGCAGTGTGACCTATCTAGGAGAATTCATATCCATATCAGATATACAGTGTTACAAAAGTTGAAATCAAAAAATCAATCAATCAGTCATTAAAACACAAGCAAAGAAAACACACACCCCTAACCAGGGTAAACTATATGTGACCTAAAGGTAATATATAATATGGCCAGTTTATACGGTGACTTGCATGCATACACCCGTAGAAAACATAAAAAAATATAAATATAAATAATGTCCCTGAAAACTTATTAGTGTACAAGAAAAAAATTATAAAATTATATAGATGAAAAATTCTCCATAAAGACTCTTTATAAATTAATGTGCAAAATGTCCAAAATATATAAAGAGAGTGACTTTTGTGCTTGTAGAATCTCCAGGTGACTTGAATGCTCCCCCTCAAGGGTCCCTACTCACCAAATCCTCGCACCCCTGCAGGGGTAGTATGCATATAATTCCACTCCCCTCTGGCTGGACCGACCTGCCTCCTTCAGCATCACTCTGCACAGCTCCAGGAGTTCTACAGTATACAGGACGTCCCCCCTTTTTTACATATACCAGATGTATCCAGGTCTGGACCACGAAACAAACGGATGTAGAGAGGCGTCCCCTACAGGTGATTTTTCCTGCTGCACGAAACCAAAAGTGACGTCAGTGATGCTCATCGGCTGTTACCACCGATGAGCATTACTGACTTAGGAGGGGAAGACTCATGGGGGATGACTGACTCAGGGGGCACTGACTTGGAAGGTTCTGACACAAGAGGAGTGGGTACAGTAGGCTGGGGGGGACACAGAGACAGACACACAATGAATACTCACAGACACAGGAGGGTTGATCAAATCAGGGGTTCAGGGGGTCAGCAGGATGGAGGACAGGAGTCAGTAGGGCAGTGTACAGGGAGTCAGCAGGATGGAGGACAGGAGTCAGTAGGGCAGAGTACAGGGGGTCAGCAGGATGGAGGACAGGAGTCAGTAGGGCAGAGTACAGGGAGTCAGCAGGATGGAGGACAGCAGTCAGTAGGGCAGTGTACAGGGAGTCAGCAGGATGGAGGACAGGAGTCAGTAGGGCAGAGTACAGGGAGTCAGCAGGATGGAGGACAGCAGTCAGTAGGGCAGTGTACAGGGAGTCAGCAGGATGGAGGACAGGAGTCAGTAGGGCAGTGTACAGGGAGTCAGCAGGATGGAGGACAGGAGTCAGTAGGGCAGTGTACAGGGAGTCAGCAGGATGGAGGACAGGAGTCAGTAGGGCAGTGTACAGGGAGTCAGCAGGATGGAGGACAGGAGTCAGTAGGGCAGTGTACAGGAGGTCAGCAGGATGGAGGACAGGAGTCAGTAGGGCAGAGTACAGGGAGTCAGCAGGATGGAGGACAGGAGTCAGTAGGGCAGTGTACAGGAGGTCAGCAGGATGGAGGACAGGAGTCAGTAGGGCAGAGTACAGGGAGTCAGCAGGATGGAGGACAGGAGTCAGTAGGGCAGTGTACAGGGAGTCAGCAGGATGGAGGACAGGAGTCAGTATGGTAGTGCACAGGGAGTCAGCAGGATGGAGGACAGGAGTCAGTAGGGGGTCAAATCCCCCCCATTCTTCCTCTTAACCACACCCCCACATCCTGCTAGCACAAATGCACCCCTCCCATTCCTTCTCTTAACAAAAATCCAAAATCTCCCCCCCCAATTAACCCTCCCTGTGCAAATACCCCCCCCCCCCCCTCCACAAACCTCTCTCCTCCAAACAAATGACACGGTATGATCCATAGAGCAGATTTTACACTGTATAATTACCGCCCTCCCCATCCATATTTCCTGGTGCTGGAAGATGAGCAGCTCTTGGAGGATATAGGGGGCATTAATCATACTGTGTACAGTCCAATCTATGGATCTGGTGTCACCTGCCATATGGAAGATCATTGGAATGAGAGGAGAGGGAGAGCACAGCGGCCAGGTACGCTATCCATGGGGGAGCACAGGTGAAATCTGGGGGAGAGGGCACTGGTGAATTCTGGAAGGGGGGAGACAACCCACCCCACCACCCCCATAGATCCAGGCATAGCATGACATTTCCCACCTCCCCCCCCCCCCCCCCAATGTCTGCATCACAGCCAAGGAGGAGGATGATTCGCAAGCTGATCTGCCATGCACTGTATATGAGCAGACGGGAGTCGGCAGCTCTCTCCGCCGGCAGCCCGTCAAATATACACAGTAGTGCGGGACCCGAGACACCCGCACAAGGGGCAGGGCGGGTGTTACTGGTGCCCTCGCTACTGCATGCTTGCGGGCAAGCCACTGGACATAAGTGCTGGAACTTTTTTGTCCACTTCAGGACAAAGCCTTCATTCTCCGGGACTTAGATCAAATCGCGGGGCAGTCCCGGCAAATCCAGGATGGTTGGGAGGGATACATTTCTCTCTACATTCTAATCTTTATATTTTACTCTGTAGTTCTGTAATATAATAACACTCCATTGGACTTGATGGACTTGTGTCTTTTTTCAACCTCACCAACTATGTAACTATGTAATTCTTTTTTTCTACACAAACTTTCTGAACCTTTCAGTGTGAGCAGAGGTTGTTGCTTTCCATAACGCCAAGATGTGCCATTCAATTATTTTTTTTGCCATTCATGCATAACAACCTGTGAAAGAAATGCCGTCTATGGTATGGAGCCACTCTATTCTGTTTACTCTGTGACACATGGGTGAACTTATGAGTGAGTGAGAGGAACATATATATAATGTATACCCTTACCATTCAGCATAGCCTGTGAAGTGCTTTCATAGCTGTAGGGAAGAGGACCCTCTCCACTCCGCTCCATCCAACAGATGATGGTTGCAGATATAGCAACCGGACTCATCATCCAAGAGGCATTCGCTGCGGACCGCGTTGAAGAATCAATGAAGGAAAAACAACTTCACAGAGAGGATGAAAGTGTAACACTTATCTATAACATTAATCTATGTTAAGTAGGAGCCTTGTAGCTGAAAATCTCATAAAGGGGCATATTTATAAATAGTCCAACATTTTTTTTTAAAGTAGAATTTTATTTATTTTCATACACAACAAACAATAAAGAAAAACAAGAAAAAACATAAATAGTCCAACATTGATCTGTTTGCCAATCTTTCATGGCTTTTTCGGGTTTCTAACTATTTATAAAGTATATTTGCTGTACAGTGCACCCGGAAAATATTCACAGCGCTTCACTTTTTCCACATTTTGTTATGTTACAACCTTATTCCAAAATGGATTAAATTCATTATTTTCCTCAAAATTTCTACAAACAATACCCCATAATGACAACGTGAAAGAAGGTTGTTTGAAATCTTTGCAAATTTATTAACCGCTTACGGACTGCCCGCCGCAGTTTCACAGCGGCTGTTTGAAGAGGAATATCGTTGTTATGGCAGCAGCAAGTTGCAATAACCCCGGTATCCTCTTCTTCAGCGGGAGGTCCGCTACAAGATAAAAGTGGTCCCTGTGGCGGATTCGCCACAAGATCACTTTTATCGGTGGTGGGAGAGGGGCCCCCCTCCCACCGCGATCTGGTGCCCTCCGCTGCTTACCGGAGCTGTTGGCAGCGGCGCAGGCGATCACGTCCTTCTGCTTGTTCAGTATGGAGATGAGTGAGGGGAAGATGGCCCCCACCCGTCTCCATACAATTGCTGGGCAGAAGCGACGTCAAAATGTCACTTCCGCCCATAGCTCTTAGCCCTTGTACACACGGTCGGACATTCCGACAACCAAATCTATCGGATTTTGTCTGACGGATTTTGTCCGAAACTGTTGCATACACACAGTTGGACAAAGTTGTCAAAAAATCAGATCGTACTTAACGTGATGACGTTATTTCGTTAGGACGGGACTACGTTCAGGCTAGTAGCCAATAGCTTTGGTCTAGGAATTTGATCTGAGCATGCGTGGCACTTTGTCCGATCAGAATTCTCTACACACAACCGGACAAAGTCCGATCGGATCATGTTGTCGGAAAATTTTATAGCCCAGCTGGAAAACTTGGTCCGTCGGATATTCCAACGGAAACAGTCCGATGGAGCCCACACACTGTCGGATTATCCGACAACACGGTCCGATCAGACATTGTCCATTGGAATGTCCGACCGTGTGTACAAGGGCTTAAAAGGGCCAATTTTTTTTAAACGATTTTTAAAATTACATTTATTTTTATTTATTTTTATTGCATTTTAGTCTAAATATGAGATCTGAGGACTTTTTGACCCCAGATCTCATATTTAAGAGGACCTGCCATTTTTTTGTTTTATTACAAGGGATGTTTACATTCCTTGTAATAGGAATAAAAGTGACAGTTTTTTTTTTAAAACAATGTAAAAATAAAAACTAAAAGGTAAAATAAATAATAATAATGCAATTTTTTTTTAAATGTGCCCAGTCCCGCCGAGCTTGCGCGCACAAGCGAACGCATACGTGAGTAGCGCCCACATATGAAAACGGTGTTCAAACCACACATGTGAGGTATCGCCACAATCGGTAGAGCGAGAGCAATAATTCTACCCCTGGACCTCCTCTGTAACACAAAACATGCAACCGGTAGAATTTTTTAAATGTCGACGAGCGGGTGCAATTTTGAAGCATGAAATGTTGGGTATCAATTTACTTGGTGTAACTCACAATATAAAAAAATTGGGCTAATTTTACTGCTGTCTTATTTTTTTATTCAAAAAAGTTAATTTCTTCCAAGAAAAGTGCACTTGTAAGACCGCTGCGCAAATACGATGTGAAAAAAAAATATTGCAACAACTGCCATTTTATTCTCTAGGGTGTTAGGCCGCGTACACACGCGGGGACTGTTCGGCCAACTTTGTCCGCTGAACAGTGTTTCGGCGGACAGTCCGCCCGTGTGTGGGCTTTCAGCGGACAGTTTCAGCGAACAGTCCGCTGAACAAGGTTTTTCGGAAATTCCGAAAAACTGTCCGCTGAAACTTTGTTTCAGCGAACAGTCCCCTCGTGTGTAGGCTTGTTCGTCAAACTAAGTTCCGCGCATGCTCAGAAAGGATTTACACGCCGAAAGTTATAATGCAGTGTATAGGACGTCGTATTTTTCGTCCCGTCGTACGTGCCGTTCACGTCATCGCGCACGGTTTCAGCAAACTGTTCGTTCGTCGTGTGTGGCCATGTCCGTCCATGCTAATTTTGAGCGGACTGTTTGCTGAAACTGTTTGACGGACAAAGTTGGGCAAACAGTCCCCGCGTGTGTACGCGGCCTTAGAAAAAATAACAATATATAATTTTTAGGGGTTCTAAGTAATTTTCTAGCAAAAAAAACTGTTTTAAACATGTAAACACCTAAATCTCAAAACGAGGCTGGTCCTTAAGTGGTTAAAAATAAAAAATGAAAAAATCCCATGTACAGTATATAAGTATTCACAGCCTTTGCTCAGTACTTTGTTGAAGCACCTTTGGCACCAATTACAGCCTCAAGTCTTTTTGAATATGATGCTACAAACTTGGCACACTTTTTGGGCAGTTTCTTCCATTCTTCTTTGCAGGACATCTCCAGCTTCATCAGGTTGGATGGGGAGTGTCGGTGCACAGCCATTTTCAGATCTCTCCAGAGATATTCAATCAAGTTCATGTCTGGGCTCTGGTTGGGCCACTCAAGGACATTCGCAGAATTGTCCCATAGCCACTCCTTTGTTATCTTGGCTATGTGCTTAGGGTCGTTGTCCTGTTGGAAGATGAACCTTTGCCCCAGTCTAAGGTCCAGAGCACTGTGAAGCAGGTTTTCATTAAGGATGTCTCTGTACATTGCTGCATTCATCTTTCCCTCAATCCTGATTAGTCTCCCAGTTCCTGCCACTGAAAACACCCCCACAGCATGATGCTGCCACCACCATGCTTCACTGTAGGGATGGTATTGGCCAGGTGATGAGTGGTGCCTGGTTTCCTCCAGACATGACACTTGCCATTCAGGCCAAAGAGTTCAATCTTTGTTTCATCAGACCAGAGAATTTTGTTTCTCATGGTCTGGGAGGCCTTCAGGTGCCTTTTGGTAAACTCCAGGTGATGTTCTTTTTACTGAGGAATGACTTATGTCTGGCCACTCTACCATATAGGCCTGATTAATAGAATGCTGCAGAGTTGGTTGTTCTTTCGAACGGTTCTCCTCTCTCCACCGAGAAACACTGGAGCTCTGTCAGAGTGACCATCAGGTTCTTCTTCATCTCTCTGACTAAGGTTTTTTTCCCCCCCATCACTCAGTTTGGCCAAGCAGCCCGTTCTAGGAAAAGTCCTGGTAGAATGCATTAAAGCGGGGTCCACCCTAAAGTGGAACTTCCGCTCATCGGAACCCTCCCCCCCTCCGGTGTCACAATTGGCACCTTTCAGGGGGGGGATTTACAGATACATGTCTAAGACAGGTATTTGCACCCACTTCCGGGCATAGACTCCCACGGGAGTCTATGCTGTTTCCTGTCCCGCCGTGCTGTCTGCTCGCACGGGTCCCAGAGACAGCACGGACCATTCCTATTGCGCTGCGCGAGTCGTGCATGCGCAGTAGGGAACCGGGAATTGAAGCCGTAAAGCTTCACTTCCTGATTCCCTCACCTAGAAGGGCGGCGGCGGCAGCTGAGAGCTGAGCAATCGATCGGTCTCGGCTGTCGACATCGCTGGACCCCGGGACAGGTGAGTATCCATTTATTAAAAGTCAGCAGCTGCAGTATTTATAGCTGCTGGCTTTTAATATTTTTTTTTGTAGGTGGAATCCCTCTTTAAGATAAAAAAAACTTGATAAAAGACGGAAAAAAAAAACCAACCTCCAGACTTTACAATTACTTTAACTGTAACATTGTGAGTGGCCCTTTATTGGGGTAAAGTATCCAGTTCTACTACACTTAGCCCTTGTACACACGGTCAGAGAATCCGTCGGAATGTGTCCTATCAGACCGTGTTGTCGGATAATCTGACTGTGTGTGGTATGCATCGGACTGATTCCGTCGGAATATCCGTCGGACCGAATTTTCCAACATGTTGGAAATATTTTCCGACCAACTGGTTCGATCGGACATACTCCGATCATGTGTAGAGAATTTTGATCGGACCAAGTGCCACGCATGCTCAGATCAAATTCCTACATCAAAGCTATTGGCTACTAGTCCCATCGTAACGAAATTACGTCATCACGTTCTGAATGATCGGATTTTTCGACAACTTAGTCCGACCGTGTGTATGCAACAGTTTCGGACAAGATCCGACAGGCAAAATCCGACGGACAAAATCCGACGGATTTGGTTGGCAGAATGTCAGAGGTGCTTCTCTTCTTTTGTCTTTAGCTCCAAATATAAAGAAGACTACATTTGTCTTTCAATATCACCTTCTAGCAATGTTTTTTGCCCTAAAAAAAATGTTTTTTATATATATAACGCAAATGCGGGCAACGTGATTGATGACGGACTTACAAATGTAGGACTTTTTTATAAAGGACTTGTCAAAAACTGTGTGTCCTTGCTTACTTTTCACTTTGTGTGAATGAGTAGGAGTGAAATCTGGGGGTCCCCTTATTGTTAGAGGGGCTTCCAGATTCTGATACGCTAATAGACCCCCATCATTGGGCCAGAATCTCCCCATATTAAAGGCATGTGGCCTGGTTCAGTTAAAAGGGGAGCATGCTTGTTTCCCCCTCTACTAGTTTGCCGGACTGCATGCTCAAATAAGAGTCTGGTAAAAAAAATTGGGTGACCCCAATTTTTTTTTCCTTTTTTGCCTAGGGTTTACCCTTAAAATTCATACCAGACCTGAAGTGTCTGCTATGGGATCCCACACCATTTTTTTTTAATGGGGTCCCGCTTAACAAATTTACCAGACGCTTAACAAAATTTGTTTACAAACAGAAGTAAAGCCACCGCAGCTGTAATTTGCCGGCAATTTAAATGGTATTTGCTGTAGGTTGTATACATTGTTCAGAGGCCAGGCCAGGGCATCCCCGAGGCAAATTATTTAAAGTAATTTCGAATTTTTAATGTTGCCCATAAAGCATTATTAAAATCTCTGCTTCTTGTCAATTGGAATTTTTTTTGATATATTTATTGCTTCGGTACATGTTCCTCAGTGCAGTGCCTAGTGCCCCATGTGGTTTGTTTGACAATTACCTGCCTATTAGTCTAGAACACATGTGTCAAACACAAGGCCGCAGACAAAATGTGGCCTGCCGGGCCATTTTATGTACCCTCTCACCTCTCCTGCAGCTGCGACACCCCCCTAGTCTCCGCACCCACCTCGTCTCAACAGTTGGCAGCAGAGAGGAGGACAGACCTCCTTCGTCAGATCCTGCGCTTCTCCATACAGCTCTGAATAGGCTCATCTCTGCCCCCATTGTCTCAGCAGTTGACAGCGGAGAACAGAACTCCCTCCTCTGAAAGATCCTGCACCTCTCTGAGCAGCCACAGCACCCCCTTGTCTCCGTCTCCTCTGGTCTCAGCATTCAGCAGACTTAAGCCTTCCTCTGGTCCTCCTCCAGACCCTTCAGTTTTTGCTACCCAGCTCTGCCCCAGCTTCTTCCCTGTAGCAGCACATGGAAAGGAGTGTGCAGTCTGATGTAAGGGAGGGTGGGGGAATTCTTGACTTCTGATAGTGGGGGGGGGGGGGGGGGCCTTAACATCTGATGCACGGGGGGAAATAATAATAATTATAATTATTATTATTATGAGAATAATACAATTCTATGCCAGTTGAAAAGGAGGATCACACATTGCTGGTGTAGCAAGGTCTCTGGCCTTGTCTAGTCTAATAAGGACCTCCAAGGCCAAAGATAACTGGCATCCTCCTGTATGTGGTGGGTTGTGATGCATAGTGGGTGCAAAGATGGTGAAAGTCATTGGACGCCAGACATTTCTTGGATGTAAAAGAGGTTTTATTTCTCTTAACAGTCCTTTTTGATTTTTTGGGGGAAAGAGAGTTAGAGCCAGGACACCCTTAGGTAGTTGTAAATTAAATTGGCAGACACAGAGACTTCAATAGGAGGATAGCCGTGCAGGGAAAGGCCCAAGCAAGAAGCCACATCTGCACTTGCAGGAATGCTATCCTATGATAAACGTCTTTAACAGTTCCTAACACAAACGTAACAGTCCTTTCAGTTTCGCTACAACTGCCTCTTGTAGTTCTTCAATACTGAGCTCCCGGTCTCTCACTAGACCCTCTGATTCAGTGACTCTGAATCCCTTGAGCTCCTCCAATCTTTGCGGTGGTATCTCCCTCAAGCGTCACCCTGCTTCTCTGCTGGGTCCCTAGCTTGGCACTCCAGATACTTCTCAAGTTTCACCCCCTGCTAACCGGTGAGGTCCCTGACTTGACTCACAAGGCTGCTATGCAGGCGTCTCCTCCGCGGGTTGGGTCCTGAATTGATTACAGCCTAAAGTTTACCGATTCTCCACCGTGCCCTTTCAGTGAGAATGTAGTTCCGGTACTTGCTTAAGCTACTCAATGTGGTCCCTGGTAATAAGGTGGATGGTCCCTTAGTAGCAACAGCTTCCCTTCTACCTCCGACCACTATCAGGTTTTCCGGCCAGCAGACCTGTCACTTCTGGTTGGACTGCAAGCCGCAATCCCAACCCTGCACTGCTCTCATTACTTCTGGATAGGCCCTCACACGGCCTAGCAGCCAGATACTCCCGGAATAGGCCCAATTTCTAGCCTAGCAGCCCAGAGCGTACAACACACGTCCACCCAGACAGTGGTCCAAGTGGCACAGAACATAGATCACCTGACTCCACCCAAATATATAGGTCCTCCCAGCTGGCCAAGGGATTCAAGAAAATCCCTGTCCATTGGCTGAGATACCCCATATTCCCATAACCATGGGTGTCCGCACAACTTTTGTCAGGGGGGTGGGGGCATCACCATGCGCCACACCTTTTTGTCAATGTCATGGAGGGGATGGGCTTGAGTAGGCGGTGACAGTGCCATGCCGGCTGGATCTACATCTCTCTATCTCGCCCCAGTAGGTCATCATTTTAGAATTAAAATTATTGCCCTCATACTGATGTGTGCAGTGATAGTAGAACAAACACCATTTTCCTACCTAGGTGACCTAGCACATGTGTTTTTGTATGTGTGTGTGGGGGGGGGGGGGGGGAGGCCTAAAAATGTGTCCATTTAAACAGTTAAAACTTTTTAAAATACATTTATAATTTTTTTTTTTCATGACTTTCTTGTTATCACATAGGGAACCAATAGCCCCCATGTGATGGCATATAAATGACTAGGTGGGTGGGGGGGGGGGGGGGGTGTTGGCACATCATAGCGGTTGTGGAAGTGATCAGCCAACGTTTGGATTTACAAAAGTACACATACGTCAGGCTGCTATTGCAGGCAGCAGTGTGTTAATAGAACATGTCTGCAGCACACTTAAAATCTGAAGCTGTGGCCGGGGATTCAGATTTTACCACCCCCCCCCCCCCCCCGCCCCCCATATTGGCACTGATTAGTCTGATCTGGTCTGCCTGTCAGTTTTTCAGGCGGACCCGATCAGACCCTCCATTGTCCTCTATGGAGTGGTAGGTGTAAACAGACCTGTCTCCATTTGCACCAGCCTACATCCAATCCAATCTGTGAAAAAAAAACAAAGGGGATCTGTTCCCCTCTGCCTGGGCAGATGGGATTGGAGGGCAGTTGGGTGTAAACACACTGCTATCTGTTTACACCCCTCAACACCCAAGTGTGGACTGTGTGAGATCTGCTCAGCAGGGGATCAGCGCACAGATCCCAAGCTGAGCAAGTAGATAGGAAGCAGATTCTGCCCCTCTGTCCCCGTGTAATCTTCTGTCTTGCCCCCATGTCCATTTCTGTCCCCATTTCACTTTATCCTTTGCACTCTGTTCCTATGTTCCCATCTATTCCTCATCTCTAGAGGATCCCCATGCATAGCTCCCAACTGTCCCTGATTTGGAGGGACTGTCCCTGATTTGGAGAAATGTCCCTCTGTCCCTCATTCCTCCTCATTTGTCTGTCATTTTGGTCTGATCTATATAGTTGTATATAAAATTCTCTTTTTATCTTTCAAAAAGTGTTTCCCAGCGCTAAACCTTTCATCCGATTTCTAAATTGCTGCATTTTTACATTTTAAAAGCCAGTATAAAGGAATAGTAGTGGTTAAAAAAAAAGCACTTGTGGATTTAATTAACCTTTTTTTGGTTAATTCTCCTTTAAAGGTGTGTGGCAGGGGGCGTGTCCTATACCTACATACATTTGCCGGTAGGTGTCCCTCATTCCCATCTCAAAATGTTGGGAGGTGTGCCCGTGGTGTACATGTCAGCGGGCTGTCTTATGCAAAGCAAAGCAGCAGGATTTAGCTTCCATCCCTCTACTCCGTACTGATCCTGCGCCTGTGCTTGCTGACTCCTCCCCCTAGTCTCACTGGACTCCTCCCCCTCATCTCTCGCCTCCAGTTCAGCAGCGATTGTTGACTCTGTGCTGGACTGGAGGCATTTCTGCGGGAATTGTTCAGTGCGGGGCTGGAGCCTGGAGAGAGAAAAGCGGTTCACCTGGGACTAGGAGAGAGGAGGGGCAGTAGAAGCCTGGAGTGGGGAGCAAATGGAAGCTAGTGTAGGGGGCTAGCGCAGTGCAGCATGTGACGGTGCGCGCTGCATGACCTGTGCTGAGCTGGGTAAAGGTGTGAGCGGGACCGGCATCAGCTTTTCTTGAGGGACCCTCCCTCTCCTGCCTTTCCTCCCCTATGCCAGCGCTGGCCCTGCACCTGTCCAGGATCAGCCTGACCCCTGAGTGTCCATGTGCGGACACCTTGCTCTGGGGGGGGGGCACATGCCCATAACCTGACCCAGTGGCGTCACTAGGGTTGGTGTCACCTGATGCGGTACAGCATGGTGTTACCCCCCCCCCCCCCAATCATTTTTTTTCCCCCCTTATAACACTGCATATATTGGCAACAGTAGTGCCGTTAATAACCATCAACCAACTAGCAAATTTGAATAACAAAGTCATATGAAAATAATAGAATTCAAAGCTTAAACTGCTGAAGAACTGTATTTATTTTAAAGCTAAACTTTACTGAAATAATAAATAAATAGATAACACAAAAATAAACAGGAACAAATATGAAAGCATTTAGTTATCTAAATCAAAACTTTGCTTTTCTAGTCTTGACCTTGGATGGCTCTTCTTGCTTCTAGTACCATCAAGTACCCGGCTACCTAATGGTAGAAGAGAAAAGTGCGACAAGGCCCAACTTATGGAGAAATCGATAGATCTCTATCAATCGACCAAGATAACTTTTACTCCTGGTAAGTAAAATTGTGAGGAGCTCCCTAACTAAACCCCAGGGTGCTACACTGGTATCATAGGTTATTACTAAAGCCAGTAATAATTGAATGCAGGCAGTGGTGGCCCACCCATAGGGGCTGCAAGGGCGCCTGCGATTAGGTGATTGCAAACAAGAAGCTCTATTGGCTTCCTATAGAAAGTCCTCAGGGCGCTCAGCTCTGCGCCCAGAACACTCCCACTTAAGAATTGTTCCCTGCTATGGTTAGTGATTATCGGGTCCCGCGCCATCACTTCTGGTTTCTAACTCATTCCGACCAGACCGAAGGTGGCTGGAAGACAACTTGCTGTGAGAGCTGTGAGTACAAGTGAGGGAGAGGGACATCTGATGTGAAAGGGGACTCTGATGGTGACATCTGCTGTAGAGCAGGACACTGATGGGGACATCTGATGTAAAGGAGGACTCTGATGGGGACATCTGATGTAAAGGAGGACTCTGATGGGGACATCTGATGTAAAGGAGGACTCTGATGGGGACATCTGCTGTAAAGGAGGACTCTGTTGGGGACATCTGCTGTAAATGAGGACACTGATGGGGACATCTGCTGTAGAGCAGGACTCTGATGGGGACATCTGATGTAAAGGAAGACTCTGATGGGGACATCGGATGTAAAGGAGGACTCTGATGTGGACATCTGATGTAAAGGAGGACTCTGATGGTGACATCTGCTGTAGAGCAGGACTCTGATGGGGACATCTGATGTAAAGGAAGACTCTGATGGGGACATCTGATGTAAAGGAGGACTCTGATGGGGACATCTGATGTAAAGGAGGACTCTGATGGGGACATCTGATGTAAAGGAGGACTCTGATGGGGACATCTGATGTAAAGGAGGACTCTGATGGGGACATCTTATGTAAAGGAGGACTCTGATGGGGACATCTGATGTAAAGGAAGACTCAGATAGGGACATCTGATGTGAAGGGGGGTCTGATGTAGGGTGACCAGAGACAGCCCCAGTTTCCGGGGGACAGTCCCCAGATTGAGGACACTGTCCCCGGACCAAGTCTGTCCCCGGTTTTGTCCCCGGATTGGATTTGAACAGGGACTGGGACAATTTCAAAGACAGTCAGTGCAGAATAAAAAATAAAAAATCAGAATTACGCACCTCCGCTCCACCACTCCTACTAGCTTAGGGGGGTGTATTTTTTTCCATTATCTGTGCCCCTTTCTGATGATGATGTGCTGGTCGGAGCGGAGGGAATATTTCTTCAGTTTCGGGCACATGCCCATTCAGCTCCGCTCACATGTTCTTCTGACTTGGCTCAAGTCCCGGCCAGCCGCCTGCCTGCTTGTCTCCTTGCCTTCCCTGGTGGAGTGATCTTCCTCTGCTCCCCACCCAGTAGTAGCCGGGGCCTGGAGAGTGAGACTTGACACGCTGTGAGGCAGGTGGCAGTGGCGTTAGGCAGAGAGTCGCTGATTGGCGCCATTACCAGTAAAAAAAAAAAAAATTGTCCCCAGATTTAATTTTAAAAATCTGGTCACCTTAGTCTGATGGGAACATCTGATGTGAAGGGGGGTCTAATGGGACATCTGATGTGAAGTGGGACTTTGATGGTGACACCTGATGTGAAGGGGGATTCTGATGGGGACATCTGATGTAAAGGAGGACTCTGGTGGGGATGCCTGATGTAAAGGGGGACTCTGATGGTGACATCTGATGTGAAGGGGGATTCTGATGGGGACATCTGATGTGAAGGGGGACTCTGATGGGGACATCTGAGGTGAAGGGGGACTCTGATGGGGACATCTGATGTGAAGGGGGACTCTGATGGGGACGTCTGAGGTGAAGGGGGAACTCTGATGGGGACATCTGAGGTGAAGGGGGACTCTGATGGGGACACCTAACGTCAAGGGGGATTCTGATGGTGACACCTGATGTAAAGGAGGACTCTGATGGGGAAATCTGATGTAAAGGAGGACTCTGATGGGGACACCTGATGTAAAGGAGGACTCTGATGGGGACACCTGATGTAAAGGAGGACTCTGATGGGGACACCTGATGTAAAGGAGGACTCTGATGGGGACACCTGATGTAAAGGAGGACTCTGATGGGGACACCTAACGCAAAGGAGGACTCTGATGGGGACATTTGATGTAAAGGGAGACTCTGATGGGGGCATCTTATGTAAAGGGGGACTCTGATGGGGACATCTGATGTAAAGGGGACTAAGATGGTGACACCTGATGTAAAGGGGGACTCATGAGGACACCTGATTTATAGGGAACTAAGATGGTGACACCTGATGTAAAGGGGGACTCATGAGGACACCTAATTTATAGGGGGATGCTAATGGGGACATCTGATGTAAAGGGCTACTCTGATGGGGACATCTGATGTAAAGGGGTACTCTGATGGTGAGATCTGATGTAAATGGGGACTCTGATGGTGACATCTGATGTAAAGGGGGACTCTGATGGTGACATCTGATGTAAAGGAGGACTCTGATGGTGAGATCTTATGTAAATGGGACTCTGATGGTGACATCTGATGTAAAGGAGGACTCTGATGGTGACATCTGATGTAAAAGGGGACTCTGATGGTGACATCTGATGTAAAGGGGGGCACCTGCTGTAAAGAGGGACTCTGATTGGGACATCTGATGAAAATCTGAAGAGGACACCTTATGTTAAGTGGATTTATTTTCTTTTAGTTGAAATGTGGATGTGATTGGCCTACTGTGACGGGCACAATGATGCTGCATATGATGGGCACAGTGAGGCTCCAATTTATTGGCACAGTGAGGCTGTAATTATTGGGCAAAGTGAGGCTGCATATGATGGGCACAGTTTTATCTAGCAGCAGTGATACATAATCCCCTGATAAATGCCTATTTACAGTCCTGCATTTTCAGTCTGTTTGCGCCCCCCACAGTTAGCAACATGTCCCTACGACACACATAACCCTTACCCTGCCCCTAGCGCGTAACCCCTTCACTGCCAGTGTCATTTACACAGGAATCACTGCATTTGTATAGCACTGATTGCTGTATAAATGACAATGGTCCCAAAAATGTCCGATGTGTCCGCCATAATGTCGCAGTCACAATAAAAATCGCTGATTGCCAACATTACTAGTAAAAAAAAAAGTATTAATAAAAATGCCATAAAACTATCCCCTATTTTGTAAACGTTATAACTTTTGCGCAAACCAATCAATAATCGCTTATTGTGATTTTTTTTACAAAATATATGTAGAAGAATACGTATCGGCCTAAACTGAGGAAAAACATATTTTTTTTATACATTTTTGGGGGATATTTATTATAGCAAAAAGTAAAAAAAAATGCATTTTTTTTTTCAAAATTGTCGCTCTTTTTTTGTTTATAGCGCAAGAAATAAAAACCGCAGAGGTGATCAAATACCACCAAAAAAAAATCTCTATTTGTGCGAAAAAAATACGTCAATTTTGTTTAGGAGCCATGTCGCACGACCGCGCAATTGTCAGTTAAAGCGGCGCAGTGCCGAATCACAATAGCTCAGATCTACATTACCTGATATGAGATGGTAAATCTACCACTTTCCTTACAGAAGCTCTCACATTTTGCTTTTGTGTTTCCGTCCATCTTATAAATTATTGCAATTTCTATTTTTAAACAACAGTATAAAGAGAAGGATTGGTTTTAAGCTGATAGATATTTGTTCTGATGTTTTTAAAACACAATATTTGTGTTTTGTATTCTCCATTCATGTCGCTGCGGTGTCGGGGGATCTGGAACTTAATTCAAATTAATTTTCTGCATCACTCGGAACAAAATCTTCCAGGGTGTCGGACACATGGAGAGAAGACACTGTGCATGGCTGGAAATTTATGGCGATATATGGAGATCTTGTATACACATGATGGAATAATCCAACGGCAGACAAGTTCATCTAGAAATGTGGCATCAGCTCCCCCTAGAGAGTTCTGAGCAGATCTCTGGAAGAATGTATGATGAGTGATATCATATAGTGAGGAGGGAGAGAGGGGGAGAGAGAGAGAGGGAGAGAGGAGGGAGAGAGGGGAGGAAGAAGAGGCAGAGGAGAGAGAGGGGAGGGAGAAGAGGGAGATGAGAGAGAGGAGGGAGGGAGAGAGGGGGAGAGAGAAATGTGGCATCAGCTCCCCCTAGAGAGTTCTGAGCAGATCTCTGGAAGAATGTATGATGAGTGATATAATATAGTGAGGAGGGAGAGAGGGGGAGAGAGAGAGGGAGAGGAGGGAGGGAGAGGAGAGAGAGGGGAGAGGAGGGAGGGAGAGAGGGGGGAGAGAGATTAGGGAGAGGGAGAAGAGAGAGAGAGACAGAGAGAGAGGAGAGAGAGGAGGGAGGGCGAGAGAGAGGGGGAGAGGGAGGGAGAGAGAGGGGGGAGAGAGGGGGGAGAGAGGGAGGGGAGGAGAGGAGAGAGAGGAGGGATGATGAGGAAGGGGGAGAGAGAGAGGGGGGAGAGGGAGGGAGAGAGAGGGTGAAGGGGAGAGAGAGAGAGAGAGAGAAGGGAGAGGAGGGAGAGAGAGAGGAGAGGGACAGGAGGGAAGAGAGAGAGAGGAGGAAGGGTGAGGGAGAGAAAGAGAATAAGAGAGAGGGAGGGCATGAGAGAAGAGAGAAAGGGGGAGAGGGGGGAGGGGAGGAGAGAGAGGAGGGAGGGAGAGAGAGAGGTGAGAGGGAGGGAGAGAGAGAGGTGAGAGGGAGGGAGAGAGAGAGGTGAGAGGGAGAGGGGAGGGAGAGAGAGGGGGAGAGGGAGGCAGAGGGGAGAGAGAGAGAGGGGGGAGGGGAGATGGAGAGGGGGGAGAAAGAGGAGGGAGAGAGAGATAGATAGAGAGGGTAGAGAGAAAGGAGAGGGAGAGAGGGGGGAGATAGAGGAGAAGGAGGGATAGAGGAGAGTGAGAGAAAGAGGGGGGAGAGAGAGGAGGGAGGGAGAAGAGAGAGAGACAGAGAGAGAGGAGGGAGGGCGAGAGAGAAGAGATAGGGGGGAGAGGTGGGGAGAGAGAGGAGAGAGGGGGGGAGAGGGAGGAGAGGAGAGAGGAGGGATGGTGAGGAAGGGGGAGAGGGGAGAGGGAGGGAGAGAGAGGATGGAGGGAGAGGAGGGAGAGAGAGAGAGAAGTGAGAGGAGGGAGAGAGAGAGAGGAGAGGGAGAGGAGGGAGAGAGAGAGAGGAGGAAGGGTGAGGGAGAGAAAGAATGAGAGAGGAAGGGGGAGAGAAGAAGAGAGAAAGGGGGAGAGGAGGGAGGGGAGGGGAGAGAAAAGAGAGGGGAGAGGGAGGGAGAGATAGGATGGAAGGAGAGGGGAGGGGAGAAAGAAGAGAGGCGGGGGAGGGAGGGAGAGGAGAGAGGGAGAGCGAGAGGAGGGGTGAAGAGATAGAGAGAGGAGGGAGGGAGAGAAAGAAGAAGACAGAGAGAGGAGGGGGGAGAGAGGAGAGAGAAAGAGGGAGGGAGGGAGGGAGGGAGGGAGAGAGAAAGAGGGAGGGAGGGAGGGAGGGAGGGAGGGAGAAAGAGAGAGGAGGGGGGAGTGGGAGGGAGAGAGAAAAAAAGGAAAGGGAAAAGGGAGGTCTTGATGTAATTAAAGCCAAAACATCTCAGAGAGGTATAAAATGGGGCAATTCTGGAAGAAATGATGGAAGGAGAGAAGGAAGGAATGAGGAAGAGGATGAAAGGAAGGAATGAGGAAGAGGAGAGGGGAAGTAAGGACGGTATGCTAAAACACCAATTTGATATGATGAGATGACTGGCTCTATGCTCAGGCTGTATATCAGTTACCAGAAGCTTTTAGCTGCACTGTTGACAAATGTCCTCTTAACCACTTCAGCCCCGGACCAATAAACACCTTAAGGACCAGAGGTCTTTTTGCAATTTCGCACTGCGCTGCTTTAACTGGTAATTGCGCGGTCATGCAATATTGCACCCAAACGAAATGTGCGTCCTTTTCTTTCCACAAATAGAGCTTTCTTTTGATGGTATTTGATTGCCTCTGCGATTTTTTTTTTTTGCGATATAAATGGAAAAAGAGCGAAAATTTTGAAAAAAAAAGATATTTTCTTCTTTTTGTTATAAGAAAAATCGAATAAACTAAATTTTAGTCATACATTGAGGGCAAAATTTATTTAGCCACATGTCTTTAGTAAAAAAAATGTCAATAAGCGTATATTTTTTGGTTTGCGCAAAAGTTATAGCGTCTACAAACTAGAGTACATTTTCTGGAATTTACACAGCTTTTAATTTATGACTGCCGATCTCATTTCTTGAGGTGCTAAAATGGCAGGGCAGTACAAATCCCCCCAAATGACCCCATTTTGGAAAGTAGACACCCCAAGGAAATTGCTGATGGGTATGTTGAGCCCATTGAATATTTATTTTTTTTGTCCTAAGGGATTGAATAATGACAAAAAAAAAAAATTTTTTTTTACAAAAAGTTGTCACTAAATGATATATTGCTCACACATGCCATGGTTATATGTGGAATTGCACCCCAAAATATATTCCGCTACTTCTCCCGAGTATGGCGATACCACGTGTGTGGGACTTTTTGGGAGTCTAGTCGCACAGGCACCCCGAAAACCAATCACCACCTTCAGGATTTCTAAGGGTGCAAATTTTTGATTTAACTCCTCACTACCTATCACAGTTTCGAAGGCCATAAAATGCCAAAATAGCACAAAACCCCCAAAATGACCCCATTTTGGAAAGTAGACACCCCAAGCTATTTACTGAGAGGCATGTTGAGTCCATGGAATATTTTATATTTTGCCACAAGTTGCGGGAATATTACAAACTTTTTTTTTTTTGCACCAAGTTGTCACTAAATGTATATTGCTCACACATGCTATGGGCATATGTGAAATGACACCCCAAAATACATTCTGCTGCTTCTCCCGAGTACGGGGATACCACATGTGTGGGACTTTTTGGAGTCTAGTCGCGCACGGCACCCCGAAAACCAATCACCACCTTCAGGATTTCTAAGGGTGCAAATTTTTGATTTAACTCCTCACTACCTATCACAGTTTCGAAGGCCATAAAATGCCAAAATAGCACAAAACCCCCCCAAATGACCCCATTTTGGAAAGTAGACACCCCAAGCTATTTACTGAGAGGCATGTTGAGTCCATGGAATATTTTATATTTTGCCAAAAGTTGCGGGAATATTACAAACTTTTTTTTTTTTTGCACAAAGTTGTCACTAAATGATATATTGCTCACACATGCTATGTGCAGAAGTCAAATTACACCCCAAAATAAATTCTGCTGCTTCTCCCGAGTACGGGATACCACATGTGGGGGACTTTTTGGGAGCCTAGCCACGTACGGGACCCCGAAAACCAAGCACTGCCTTCCGGATTTGAATATAAAATGCTATAAAAAACAAACTAACCAGAGTCACCCGTAACACTTATACGGTGATCAGTGGTGAAAGGGTTAACTAGGGGCAATCAGGGGGTTCAAATTTTTATTAGGTAGTATATGGGGGTCCCTGGCGCTATATAAAAACCTGACGGGGAACCTAAATAACTAACTGGCTAACCAGCGTCACCAGTGACACTTATACTGTGATCGCTGGTGAAAGGGGGTGAAAGGGTTAACTAGCAGCAATCAGGGGGTTAAAGCCATTATTGGGTAGTATATCGGGGTACCTAGCGCTATAAAAACCTGGCGGTGAACCTAAAAAAATAACTAGCTACCTAGCGACACTAGCGACACTGATGCAGCGTTTCAGAAAAATTATCGCTTAGTGACACTGGCAAAAGGGGGTGAAAGGGTTAACTAGCGGAAATCAGGGGGTTAAAAACATTATTGGGTAGTATATCGGGGTACCTAGCGCTATAAAAACCTGGCGGTGAACCTAAAAAAATAACTAGCTACCTAGCGACTGTAGCGACACTAATGCAGCGATCAGAAAAACGATCGCTTAGTGACACTGGCAAAAGGGGGTGAAAGGGTTAACTAGCGGCAATCAGGGGGTTAAAACCATTATTGGGTAGTATATCGGGGTACCTAGCGATATAAAAACCTGGCGGTGAACCTAAAAAATAACTAGCTACCTAGCGACACATGCAGCGATCAGAAAAATGATCGCTTAGTGACACTGGCAAAAGGGGGTGAAAGGGTTAACTAGCGGCAATCAGGGGGTTAAAAACATTATTGGGTAGTATATCGGGGTACCTAGCGCTATAAAAACCTGGCGGTGAACCTAAAAAAATAACTAGCTACCTAGCGACTGTAGCGACACTAATGCAGCGATCAGAAAAACGATCGCTTAGTGACACTGGCAAAAGGGGGTGAAAGGGTTAACTAGCGGCAATCAGGGGGTTAAAAACATTATTGGGTAGTATATCGGGGTACCTAGCGCTATAAAAACCTGGCGGTGAACCTAAAAAAATAACTAGCTACCTAGCGACACATGCAGCGATCAGAAAAATGATCGCTTAGTGACACTGGCAAAAGGGGGTGAAAGGGTTAACTCTAGGGGCAATCAGGGGGTTAAATCTTTATTGGGGGGTGATAGGGGCTACCCTGGACCTAACACTAACTGTCCTGACAGTTTTTACTGTCACAACTGACACTGAATGCATTGATCAGTAAAGAAATGATCAATGCAATCAGTGACACTGTGACTGGGGGGGGAGGGGGGCGGGGGGGGATCGGGGGGCGATCGGGGGGGGGATCGGGGGGGTTTGTGTGCCTGTGTGTACCTACATGTCAGTGTAGTGTTGGTGCACACTTACTTTTACTGTTCTCCTCGTAGTCCGGTCAAAAGACCGCCCGAGGAGAATGACATCACTTCCTCCTTCCTGTGTAAACAATACACAGGGGAGGAAGCTTCTCATTGGCCAGGAGCGATCCAGAAGGGGTGGCCGAAAACCAACGGCCATCCCCTCATCACGGAGCGCTCCTGGACCGAATCGGACCGCCGTAACCAGCGGGAGGGGGTCCGATCGGACCCCCCACCCGCTGGAAGGCAATCACGTAGATGTACGTGATTATGCCTGCCTGTGCCATTGTGCTGACGTACAATGGCAATACGGCGGTCCTGAAGTGGTTAAAGTGTTACTAAATGCACAACAGTAAAATCTGTCTGTATATGCAATAAAGCACTGCTTGATATACTCACAGGGCAACCTAAGTGGTTAATCCTCTGCATTGTGTAAAAAGGCTGTTGTCTCTGATCCCAGAAATTTTGGAGTCACGATGTACATGCTCAGTTTGGTGTGTGTTGCTAAAGAGTTTTTTTTTTTTCTTGAGAGGGTGCATGTGATCAGCCCAGGGCCAATCAGCACTGTCCAGACAGATTGTCAGGAGTCATGCAGCCTCATAGGACAGCTAGATAGAATGAAAACTCCTCCTACAAGCTTTAACCAGACACTGATAAAAGTCACAATACTGCTATATACTGCTGATGAAAAAAGGTATTTATTAGTTTATATTTTCTAAAATAATTGCATTTCCATATTCTGTGTACTGTGGGGGACCAGATATAGTGAATGCAGGGTCCTGGGTTTAGTAACACTTTACTTGTAGTATTAAAACTTCAGTGAAGGACTGTATGAGACTACAAGTCCTAGGAGGATGGTGTGCTGCAGAAAGGAGGAACAGGTAGGAGGAGCCCTTCTTCTCGGGGCAGTCTTACATGGGTGGTGAGAGGTGACTGTTGGAAGGTGCCACTGAGTTGGAGATGTTATTGCTAGACTTCCCCGAGGTGTGAGAGTGAGATGGTGCTACTGTATTCACACGGAGGCCACAGCTATCAGAGAGATATTTCTCAGCCAACAAATATTCTCCTGCTCTTACAATGGTAAACCCAGAGGTGATAAGTGTATAGTAGCCTTCTTGATGCTGATGGTGTTCTCAGGACAATGGGTATACGCAGACTGAATAATATTGAATAAAAAGAGAAAGGCACGCTAACCTAGCGCATAGTCTTCATCCTTACCCTGGGGCATCTCAATGGAAGTGAGCCATTCGGGCAGAACAGGGGCAGAGAGTCAGTTGGGAGGACTGGGAGGAAGGGCAGCCAAGTGTGGCTGATGGCAGCCAGGAAGGCTAGCATTTTTCTGCAAGCAAGTGGAGCTGGGATCAGTGGCCACAGGGCAGCAGATGGAGGAATGTCATGCTGAGTTCCTGCCTGTAATGGGCTTTCACTGAGCTAACAATATACTGCTAGTTCCCATAGAGCCTATACACACTATCAGATTTTCCTTCAGATTTACCAAAACCATATAATATGAGGTCAAACCTTAGGAGTTTCAATGTGTATGCAATCAGGGAGGCCCTTCTACTACATGGTTTTGGTAAATCTGAAGACAAAAATCAGCAGAAAAACTGATAGTGTGTATGGGGCTTAGGAGTGATCAGTAGGTGCTGCAGTACACGGAGTACAGGAGGAAGGAACAAGACGACTTTAAATAGGGATGAACAATCCCTTTGTTTATAGTTCTGGACATTTTTCCAAGTTGGACATCCCATAATTCCATACCTCATCCAAATTATCATTCCCTAATAAAACATGGTTGGAAATTTATGGCGATATCTGGAGATCTTGTATAGACATAAAGTTCATTTATAAATGTGGCATCAGCTCCCCCTAGAGAATTCTGAGCAGATCTCTGGAAGAATGTATGATGAGTGATATCATATAGTGAGGAGGGAGAGAGGAAAAATAAAGAGAGAGAAAAGAGAGAGGGGGGAGGGGGGAGAGGGAGAGAGTGAAGGAGAGAGGGGGAAGGATAGAGGGGGAGAGAGAAGGATAGATGGGGAAGGAGAGAGGGGGGAGAGAGAGAGGGGGAGGGATAGAGGGAGAGATAGAAGGGGAGATGGAGAGAGAAGGGATAGAGGGGAGAGAGAGAGGGGAGGATAGAGAGGGGGAAGGATGGGGGGGGGGGAGAAGGGGAGAGGGAGAGAGTGGGGAGAGGCGAGAGAAGGATAGAGGGGAGGGAGAGGGGGGAAGGATGGGGGAGAGAGAAGGAGTGAGGAAAAGAGTGAAGGAGAGAGGGGGGAGGATAGAGGAGGAGGGAAAGGGGGAGGAGAGAGAAGGTTAGAGGGGAGAGAGGGGGAGGAGAGAGAGAGGGGGAAGGATAGAGGGAGAGAGAGGGGAGAGAGAGAGGGATAGAGGGGGGAGAGGGGGAGGTAAGAGAAGGATAGAGGGGAGAGAGGTAGAGGGGGAGCAGAGAGAGGGGGGAAGGATAGAGGGAGAGAGAGGGGGAGAGAGAGAAGGATAGAGGGGAGAGAGAGAGGGGGAGGATAGAGAGGGGGAAGGATAGGGGGGAGAGAGAAGGGGAGAGGGAGAGAGAGGGGGGAGGCGAGAGAAGGATAGAGGGGAGAGAGAGGGGGAAGGATGGGGAGAGAGAAGGAGTGAGGGAGAGAGTGAAGGAGAGAGGGGGGAAGATAGAGGAGGAGGGAGAGGGGGAGAGAGGGGGAGGAGAGAGAAGGATAGAGGGGAGAGAGTGAGAGGGGGAGGAGAGAGAGAGGGGGAAGAATAGAGGGAGAGAGAGGGGGAGAGAGAGAAGGATAGAGGGGAGAGAGAGAGGGGAAGGATAGAGGGAGAGAGAAGGGGAGAGGGAGAAAGAGGGGGGAGGAGAGAGGATAGAGGGGAGAGAGGGGGAGGAGAGAGAGAGGGGGAAGGAAAGAGGGAGGGGGGAGAGAGAGAAGGATAGAGGGGATAGAAAGAGGGGGGAAGGATAGAGGGAGAGAGAGGGGAGAGAGTGAAGGACAGAGGAGGAAGGATAGAGGGGGGAGAGAGAGGGGGGGAGGGAAGGAGAGAGAGAGTGAAGGATAGAGGGGGAGAGAGGGAGGAGGGAAGAGGAGAGAGAGAGGGAGAGAGAGAAGGGGAGAGAGAGGGGGGGGAAAGGATAGAGAGGAGAGGGAGAGGGGTAGAGAGAGGTAGAGAGACGTACTCGCGGGGGGCGCGCGCGCGCGGGCGCGCCCCCGCCAGAGCACTCGAGGGGGAGAGAGGGGTGAGATAGAAGGATAGAGGGAGAGAGAGAGAAGGATAGAGGGGAGAGCGGGGAGGAGGGAGGGAGGGAAGGAGAGAGAGAAGGGGAAGTATAAGGGAGAGAGAGAGAAGGATAGAGGAGGAAGAGAGAGAGAGAAGGATAGAGGGGAAGAGAGAGAGCGAGGGGGGAAGGATAGAGGGAGAGAGAAAGTGAAGGAGAGGGGGGAGAGAGAGAAGGATAGAGGAGAGAGAAAGTGAAGAGGGGGAGGGGGGAGAGAAGGAGGGGGGGAGAAGGAGAGAGAGAAAGAAAGAGAAGGAAAGAGAGAGAGAGGGATAGACGATGAAAGGGAGGAAAGGAAAACGAAGCCAAGGGCTGTTTTCTGAGTTGGAATGTATGGGGGGAATACTCGGTGACTGGTCGTGTAGCGGTGGGGACCCCCTACTTTAGCAACTCCTATAGGGGTAGTGCTACACACTTGGACAGAAACATTGTCAACCTGTGGAGAGGGTGGAGTTAGATGGACTTGACTAACACATTTAAATCCAAACTCCAGCTAACACTTTTTAACCAGTTATATCAACCGTTTTTTTTTTTTCTGTGGGATAAAGATTTTATATAAATAAATAAAAACTGATCATTGTAAGCACCCCTGTCAGTGGTAAATGGTTTGTCTCAACTGTTTTAACTGCTACTTTTTCTAGGCAGCCTTGTCTGTTAAAAGAAGTTGGAAACTAACAGACTTACTGGCCAGATCACCAGGTGAAAATAATGGAAAAAGATCCTAAAAAAAGAAAACAAATGCAGCCACTGCATCTAAGAATTGATAAAGTATAACTAAAGGCAAAACTTTATTTCTTATTATTTGTCCTGTTTACCGTTACTAAAAGTGAAAGCAAAAGAAAATCCCAAATTTTGGGTTGTCCCCAGAAAAATAATAGAGAGGAAATCCTCCAATGGGGACACTAGTTCTGGTGACCTGGGGGTTTCCAAGGAATTCCCTTAATTTGTAGGGATTTCCTCTCACGTCCTGTTTTTGCAATGCGACAGGAGGGGAAGGGAAATCTCCCCCAGTGGGACACAGATGGAAAAAAAAAATCTGACAGGGGTTATAACCCTTCCTTACTCTATCCAAAAATTTAAAAAGTTGCTTATAGTTCTACCTTAAGCTGCAATATATATTTTTTTTTTTTCACATTTTTTTTCCAATTTTTTTTTTTTTTTTGCATTTTAGTGTAAATATGAGATCTGAGGTTCTTTTTGACCCTATATCTCACATTTAAGAGGACCTGTCATGCTTTTTTTCTATCACAAGGGATGTTTACATTCCTTGTAATAGGAATAAAAGTCACCCAATTATATTTAATTTTTTTTAAAAGACAGTGTCAAAATAAAAAGTAAAATAATTCATTAAAAAAATAATTTTTGTTAAAGCGCCTGCCTCGGCGAGCTGCGTGCAGAAGCGAACGCATACGTGAGTAGCGCCCGCCTATGAAAACGATGCTCAATCCACACATGTGAGGTATTGCCGCGATCGTTAGAGTGAGAGCAATAATTCTAGCCCTAGACCTCCTCTTTAGCTCAAAACTGATAACCTGTAGAAATTTTTAAACATCACCTATGGAGATTTTTAAGGATAAATGTGTGTCGCCATTCCACGAGCGGGTGCAGTTTTGAAGCGTGACATGTTGGGTATCATTTTGCTCGGCGTAACATTATCTTTCATAATATTAAAAAAAGTTGGGCTAACTTTACTGTTGTCTTATTTTCTAATTCAAAAAAGTTTTTTCCCCAAAAAGAGTGCGGTTGTAAGACCACTGCGCAAATAACGGTGCAACGTAAAGTATTGCAACGACCGCCATTTTATTCTCTAGGGTGTTAGAAAAATATATATAGTGTTTGGGGGTTCGAAGTCATTTTCTAGCAAAAAAAAAACAAAAAACAGATAAACACCAAGTCGCTGCTTTAACCACTTCAGCCCTGGAAGAATTTACCCCCTTCCTGACCAGAGCACTTTTTGCAATTTGGCACTGCGTCGCTTTAACTGACAATTGCGCGGTCGTGCGACGTGGCTCCCAAACAAAATTGATGTCCTTTTTCCCCCATAAATAGAACTTCCGTTTGGTGGTATTTGGTCACCTTTGTGGTTTTTATTTGTTGCGCTATAAACAAGAAAATAGAGACAATTTAAAAAAAAAAAAAACGCATTATTTTATACTTTTTGCTATAAAAAAATATGCCCAAAAAAATTCAAAGAAACATTTTTTTTCCTCAGTTTAGGCCGATACGTATTCTTCTACATAATTTTGGTATAAAAAAAAAATCGCAATAAGCGTTTATTGATTGGTTTGCGCAAAAGTTATAGCGCCTACAAAATAGGGGATAGTTTTATGGCATTTTTATTCATAATTTTTTTTCTTTTACTAGTAATGGCGGCGAGCAGCGATTTTTATCGTGAAGGCGACATTATGGCGGACACATCGGACACTTGATACATTTTTGGGACCATTATTAATACAGCGATCATTGCTAAAAAATTGCATTGATTACTGTAAAAATGTCACTGGCAAGGGCTTAACCACTAGGTGGCGCTGTAGGGGTTAAGTGTGTCCTAGGGAGTGATTCTAATTGTGGGGGGGGGGGCTGTGTGTGACACAGTCACTGGTCAGCACTCCCGATTACAGAGAGCTGTGATCAGTGTCAGTGTCATTAGGTAGAACGCAATGCTGATGTAAACAAGCATCTCCCCGTTCTTCCTCACCAAGAGACGATCGCAGGTATCCCCATGGACATCGCGGTCGCGGGGCTTCCGGCAGGCGCTCCTGCAGCCGCCCCTTAAAGGGCAACATACAGGTATGTTAATCTGTCTGTACATGCCATTCTGCCGCGGTATATCTGTGTGAGGCGGTCAGGAAGTGGTTAAGTCGTTTTTAGCATTTTTTTTTTTTTTTTTTAGCTTTTAGGAGTTCCAATTATGATGTCCCTTTAAACTCATAATGAATAGTAAACAGATTCCCAGAGCAACAAGTTCCGGCATCTCCTCCATTACATGCCATCATCTCAGCAATCGGCCATCATCTCAGCAATCGGCCACAAGCTCTCAGGAGTGAGAGGAGATCTGGGGTTCCCCGTCCCTCTTCGGCGGGAGATGAGTCAGAGATCTGGCTGGTTACAGTACATCTGCCAGTCCCGAAGCTCCGATGTACCGGGGGGGGCAATGATCCGGAAGGCCGAGGCCAGGGCTGAATCTGTGACGGGCGGCCTTAATTATTTACAGCATAATTGCAACATTTATGAGCGCAGATTGTGATGAGAACATTATGCTCTATAAAACCGGTTATCCCGCCATGATTCCCGGCTGCATTCAAATCAAATATTGTTGATGTAATAAAGCGTGGAATATAATGTGTGCAATAAATAATGATTAAAAAAAATAATAAAAATGCACAGATTGTCCCCAGTGGATCAGTCAGTTGCAGGGCTGAGATTTCAGCAAGGAAACTTTCCGGTAATCGCTCCAACAAGGTAAGTCCATGTTTGATGGGGGGGGGGGGGGGGGTAGGTGAAGATTAGAGTTGAGGGGTAGGGGCTAAAGTATAACTATAGCCACGTACACACGATCGGATTTTCCGACGGGAAATGTTCGATGAAAGGCTGTTGGCGTAAAATCCGACCGTTTGTATGCTCCATCGGACAATTTTTGTCGGATTTTCTGCAGACACATGTTGGATGGCAGGTTTTAAAATTTTCCCCAGACAAATGTGTGCTTTCGGATTTTCTGAGCGTGTGTACACAAGGCCATCGGACAAAATACAAACACGCATGCTGGGAAGCAAGGATGAGCTGGAAGCGGTCGGCCTTGTAAAATAACGTTCGTAATGGAGAATTAACATTCGTGACGCGGCAAATTATGAAATCTCGAAATGCAGCGCACAATTCTATTCTTCTTTAATGGGATAATAATGAAGCTGCTTTGCTGGTGATACTGATGGAGTTATTGCACATTCATTTTCAAAGGCTTTTTTTCTAGTGATATCAAGGATAATATTATTATGATTTTATTTTTTATTGTTTTTGTGGTGCCACAACACCATTATCCCGTATACTTTTTAAGATCAAAGATAAAACTATGTTGGTGTCCCTTGTCAATTTTACATTGTATTTATTTAAATATAACTGCCTACTCCCAAACTGTTATTTGAAGTAAAACACATAGCCAAGTATTATTCTACACATTTTTTTATTGTGCATTAAAAAAAGAAAACAAATAAAATTACACATGCTATCTGCCAATAGAACTTAACCAAACAGTGCATTCTATGCATCCAAAAATATAGAAAATATACCAAATCAAATCATTATTCAACCCCAAAAAAAAAAGAGCCTCATGCATGTGTCCTACTTAATATAGGGGAGTCAACAATGCCAAGAGTTGGTGAAAGCAGGGGTCCGTCATCTGGAGATAATTCCGAAAATCATCTGGATTATTCTCCTGGAGCTCCCGCAGCAAAGGCATATGACATAATTGGTCACGATTAACCACTTGCCGACCGCCGCACGACGATGTACGTCCTATTTTTGAAGAGGGATATCTCGCTAACGGCAGCAGCTGCTGCCACAACCGAGATATCCATCTCTTCAGGCGGCGGTCGGCTGTACGATAACGGTGGTCTCCACGGCGGATTCGCCGCGAGATCACTGCTATCGGCGGCGGGAGAGGTGCCACCCCCCTCCCGCCACCCTCCCGCACCTTCCGCCGCTTACCGGAGCCGTCGGTAGCGGCGGAGGCGATCGGGTCCTCTTCCTAGCTGGGTATAGAGACAAGTGAGGCTAAGATGGCCCCCACTCGTCTCTATACCATAGGAGGGCGGAAGTGACGTTTTGACCTCTTAAAGGTATATTTTTTTTAAATGTCATTTTTTGTTTTTGTTTTGTTTTTTTGCATTTTAGCCCAAATATGAGATCTGAGGACTTTTTGACCCCAGATCTCATATTTAAGAGGACCTGTCATGCTTTTTTCTATTACAAGGGATGTTTACATTCCTTGTAATAGGAATAAAAGTGATCCATTTTTTTTTTTAAAAACAGTGTAAAAATAAATAAAATCAATTAAAATAAATAAGAAAAAAAAAAGTTTTTTAAAAACACCCCATTACGACGAGCTTGCGCACAGAAGCGAGCGCATACGTGAGTAGCGCCCGCATATGAAAACGGTGGTCAAACCACACATGTGAGGTATCGCCGCGATCGGTAGAGTGAGAGCAATAATTCTAGCCCTAGACCTCGTCTGTAACGCAAAAAATGCAACCTGTAGAATTTTTTAAATGTCGCTTATGGAGATTTTTTAGGCTAAAAGTTTGACGCCATTCCACGAGCGGGCGCAATTTTGAAACGTGACATGTTGGGTATCAACTTACTCGGCGTACCATTATCTTTCACAATATAAAAATTTTTTTTACTGTTGTCTTATTTTTTTATTCAAAAAAGTGATTTTTTCCAAAAAAGGTGCGCTTGTAAGACCACTGCGCAAATACGGTGTGAAAAAAAGTATTTCAATGACCGCCATTTTATTCTCTAGGGTGTTAGAAAAAAAACAATATAAAATGTTTGGGGGTTCTAAGTAATTTTCTAGCAAAAAAAACAGTTTTAAACATGTAAACACCAAGTCTGAAAAAGAGGCCTGGTCCTTAAGTGGTTAATAAAGCAACCAATTTTTGGTCCAAGAACTCCTCCTCCTCCTGTTCTTGGACTGGTCTTGGGTCAAAGCAATAACTCCAAGGCCAATAATAAATAACACGTTATCTCCTCCGATTCCGCAACATGTCTGGTTGACGAACGGCTGTTCAGAAACAAACTGAAAAGCGCGAAATGAAAAGAGCGAAATTAAAAGCACGAATCAACACTCACCAAACTTTTACTAACACAAAATTAGCAGTAGGAGCCCAAAGGGTGGTGCTAAAGAGCTGAAAAACCACGTAGTAAGTCACTACGTTTGTGTTTGTTGGCCGACAATTCCTTGCCATTTGTCTGCAAGGCAAAATCCAGGCACTCGCCTTCGGACAAAAGTCTGAGGTTTTGTCTGCGGAAAATCCGATCGTGCGTACGAGGCTTAAGTCTTCTTGCTTCACATACATTTAATGTAGGACGCCAATATAGTTGTATCTTTGATCTTAAAAACTATGGGATAATGGTGTTGACACTTTTTTGGGGACCGGTGACGCTAATGCAGTGATCAGTGCTAAAAATCTGCACTGTAACTGTACTAATGACACTGGCAGGCAAGGTGTTAAACATCAGGGGTGATCAAAGGGTTACATTTGTGCCTAGCCACTGTTTTACTGTTTTCTAATGGGATCACTTATATATATATATATATATATATATATATATATATATATATATATATATATATGATTCTGCACACAGCAGCCGCCCTGTAGTAGTAAACCTGCTATAGAGTGGTCAGAAAAGCGGTTAGTTTTGATGTCAAATTTCAATTTAGTTTTAGTCATAGTCTTTTGTAGCGATGGGCTTGAGCGTGTTCTGATCAAGCCCACCAGGAAGGCGGCACTGCTCACCGCCAGTCATAGGCAACATGATTGTATGTGCTGCTGCCAGGTCGGGAATTGCCTCTGCCTGCTTATGATTGGACCGGCCTGAAGACAGTTCAAATTCGGTATTTAGAAGAACTCTCATTTTTGAAAACGACTTGCATAGTGTGCTATGCCAGCCTCTAATAGAGGGGCTGGCATAGTCTTCTATAAATGGGTTAACAACCCCTTTAACCACTTCCCGACCGGCGCATGCCGATGTACGTCGGCAGAATGGCACGGGCAGGCAAATGGATGTAATTGTACATCCCTTTAAATTTGCCGTGTGCCATCGTGTGCGCGCACTGGCCGGGACCTCCGTGAGTCAGGTCGCGGGTCCCACGGACTCGATCACTGCGGGGATACCTGCGATCGCCTCACGGGGAGGAAGAACGGGGAGATGCTAATGTAAACAAAGCATTTCCCCGTTCTGCCTAGTAACAGTGTCACTGATCTCTGCTCCCTGTGATGGGGAGCAGAGATGTTAGCCACACCCCCCACAGTTATAAACACGCCCCTAGGACACACTTAGCCCCTACACTGCCACCTAGTGGTTAAACCCTTCACTGCCAGTGTCATTTACACAGGAATCAGTGCCTTTGTATAGCACTGATTGCTGTATAAATGACAATGGGCCCAAAAATGTGTCAAAAGTGTCCGATGTGTCCACCATAATGTCACAGTCATGATAAAAATCGCTGATCGCCGCCATTACTAGTAAAAAAAAAAATTATTAATAAAAATGCCATAAAATTATCCCCTATTTTGAAAACGTTATAACTTTTGCGCAAACCAATCAATAAACGCTTATTGCAATTTTTTTTAACCAAAAAATATGTAGAAGAATACGTATTGGCCTAAACTGAGGAAAAACAGTTTTTTATATATATATATTTTTGGGGGATATTTATTATAGCAAAATGTAAAAAAAATGTGTTTTTTTCAAAATTGACGCTCTTTTTTTGGTTTATAGCGCAAAAATAAGAGCCACAGGGGTGATAAAATACCACCAAAAGAAAGCTCTATTTGTGGGAAAAAAAGGACGTCAATTTTGTTTGGGAGCCACGTCGCACGACCGCGCAATTGTTAGTTAAATTGACGCAGTGCCGAATCGCAAAAAGTGGTCTGGTCAGCAGTTTAGTAGATGCCCTCTACTTATTCATATGTGGTAGTGCAATACATGTTTAACTGCTTCAGCCCCGGAAGATTTTACTCCCTTCCTCACTAGAGCACTTTTTGCGATTCGGCACTGTGTTGCTTTAACTGACAATTGCACAGTCGTGCGACGTTGCACCCAAACAAAATTGATGTCCTTTTTTTCACACAAATAGAGCTTCTTTTGGTGGTATTTGATCACCTCTGCGTTTTTTATTTTTTGCGCTATAAAAAAAAAAAGAGCAATATTTTTTACTTTTTGCTATAATAAATATCCCTCAAAAATATATTTAAAAAAAATATATATTAAAAAAATAATTTTTTTCTCAGTTTAGGCCGATACGTATTCTTCTACATATTTTTTGGTAAAAAAAAAAAATCACAATAAGCGTATATTGATTAGTTTGCGCAAAAGTTATAGCATCTACAAAATAGGGGATAGTCTTATGGCATTTTTATTATTCATTTTTTTTAAATTTGTAATGGCAGCGATCTGCGATTTTTATCATGATTGCGACATTATGGTGGACACATCGGACACTTTTGACACTATTTTGGGGCCATTGTTATTTATACAGCGATCAGTGCTATAAAAATGCACTGATTACTGTGTAAATGACACTGGCAGGGAAGGGGTTAACCACTAAGGGGCAATCAAGGCGTTAAGTGTGTCCTAGGGAGTAATTCTAACTGTGGGGGGGGGGGGGGGGGGCTACAGCTCACATGACAGCAATCACTGTTCCCAATGACAGGGAGCAGTAGATCTCTGTCATGTCACAAGGCAGAATGGGGAAATGCCTTGTTTACATAGGCTTCTCCCCGTTCTGCAGCTCCGTGACACGATCGCTGTACCCTGTCAATTAAAGGGGACGTACAGGTACGCCCATTTGCCCACCGCTGCCATTGTGCTGATGTATATCAGCGTGCATCGGTCGGCAAGCGGTTAAACTTTTATGTGCTATTATTATTTTTATTTTTATTTTTTTATAATTAATGTTTATTAAAGAAAAGAGGCACGTACAATAGTATAGTAAGCAATACATAAACCAACATACATAGGGGGCAGTGGTATTACATCATTAGTTACCAAGGCTCAGAGCCACATACTGCCCTCGAGGGCATAGCTACTATAGGCAGTTTATAAACTGGAACCACCGTCAGGCCTGCAAAAACGCAGGATCAGGTAAACGGTACCACAGCCGCCGGGACCAGTCAAACTCTGCGGCAATAAAAAATACATACCACTCTTCTATTATTAAAGAGAGAATACCAGGGACAGAGATAGAGACTGAAAAGAGAAAGAGAAGCAAGGAAGCAAAAGACATAGAGAAGTGAGGGGGATGAGGAGGTGGGGGGGGAGGGGGGGGGAGGCAGGTCCACCTCTGATATCAGCCACAGAATTACACTAGAAACTTCAAAAGTTACAATCACATCACAATGGTTGAGACATTATGTCTGCATAATTAGAGGAGTATTTAAAGGCAACCCAACAGGCCCAGATCTTCGTTGCCAGTTCAGATTTACCACGGAGGGAGAGAGTCATGTCCTCCATGTAATAGGTGGTATCTACGTTGAGTAACCAACGTCGGAGCGTAGGGATCTTCCTCAGTTTCCAAAACTGTGGGATGAGGGATTTCGCGGCATTAAGAAGGTGGGGCGTAATTGACCTCTTATAAGGGCCTGTTGGCTTCCCTGTGCAGTGAAACAGAACATACCACGGGTCGTTAGGGACCTCCCAGCCCTGGATCTCTTTAATCCAGTATAGAATCGCCAGCCAGAATGGGCGGATCCTTGGGCAGTACCACCAAATATGAGCATGAGTAGCTTCCTCTCCGCACTCCCGCCAGCACAGTGGTGAGGACTGAGGAAAAAACCTGTGTAACACCACAGGCGTGTAGTGCCATCTGGTCAAAAGTTTATACGCCATTTTTGCCGCTTTAGAGGATCCGGAGGATGTATGTGCCAGGGTTAGAATTTGCGACGTCCGAGTCGGTGTAAGATCCGTGTGCAGTTCCCTTTCCCAGTATAGTAGAAATGCGGGAGTGCCAGTAGAAGTGAGGGACAGCAGAGCTTGATAAAAGAACGAGACCAGCCTCTCAATTGGGCTGGTATGTGCTATTATTATAGGCTGGGGATTGAATTGTGTTGCCGATTTAGAAAAGGCCAGCAGAGGGCGCCAAAGAGAGTGTAATGTGTGGAACTGCATAGGAAAAGGAAAGGATTGATGGTTCAGTTTATTAGGCTTCATGCACACGAGACGCTGTTAAACGCGTGTTCAGATGCAGTTGGACACTTTTTTCAACTGCCCCTTAACTCATTCAATGTTATCCTATGTGTCCATGTACACAGTCTCGTTTTTTGCCGTTTTTAGGCAGTTGCGTTTAACCTCGCTTTTCCAGAAGCAAAAAAATGGGTTCGGACGCAAACCTTTTCCACGTTTCAGACGCAAAACGCTGCTACCGCGTTTTGCCGCGTTTTTAAAGGTGACCTATTTTTTTTACATAAAAAATCTCAAAAATGATTGCAAATGATGAAAAACCATTAAAAAATATTTTAAACAATTGCAATTGCAAGTGGACAATCCACAACTTGTGGCAAGTGACATGGCAGATGGCAAGTGACGTGGCAAGTGGACAATCCACAACTTGTGGCAGGTGACATGGCAAGTGACGTGGCAGGTGACGTGGCAAGTGGACAATCCACAACTTGTGGCAAGTGACGTGGCAGGTGACGTGGCAAGTGACGTGGCAAGTAGACAATCCACAACTTGTGGCAGGTGACGTGGCAAGTGATATGGCAGGTGAAATGGCAAGTGATATGGCAGGTGAGGTGGCAAGTGACGTGGCAAGTGAACAATCCACAACTTGTGGCAAGTGACGTGGCAGGTGACGTGGCAAGTGATGTGGCAAGTGGACAATCCATAACTTGTGGCAGGTGACGTGGCAAGTGATGTGGCAGGTGACGTGGCAGGTGATGTGGCAGGTGACATGGCAAGTGACGTGGCAAGTGGACAATCCACAACTTGTGGCAGGTGGCGTGGCAGGTGACGTGACAAGTGGACAATCCACAACTTGTGGCAGGTGACATGGCAAGTGATGTGGCAGGTGACGTGGCAAGTGACGTGGCAAGTGGACAATCCACAACTTGTGGCAGGTGACGTGGCAAGTGATGTGGCAAGTGGACAATCCATAACTTGTGGCAGGTGACGTGGCAAGTGATGTGGCAGGTGACGTGGCAGGTGATGTGGCAGGTGACATGGCAAGTGACGTGGCAAGTGGACAATCCACAACTTGTGGCAGGTGGCGTGGCAGGTGACGTGGCAAGTGGACAATCCACAACTTGTGGCAAGTGACATGGCAGGTGATGTGGCAAGTGACATGGCAGGCGACGTGGCAAGTGACGTGGCAAGTGGACAATCCACAACTTGTGGCAGGTGACGTGGCAAGTGATGTGGCAGGTGACGTGGCAAGTGACGTGGCAAGTGAACAATCCACAACTTGTGGCAAGTGACGTGGCAGGTGACGTGGCAAGTGATGTGGCAAGTGGACAATCCATAACTTGTGGCAGGTGACGTGGCAAGTGATGTGGCAGGTGACGTGGCAGGTGATGTGGCAGGTGACATGGCAAGGGATGTGGCAAGTGGACAATCCACAACTTGTGGTAGGTGGCGTGGCAGGTGACGTGACAAGTGGACAATCCACAACTTGTGGCAAGTGACGTGGCAAGTGGACAACCCACAACTTGTGGCAAGTGACGTGGCAGGTGATGTGGCAAGTGACATGGCAGGCGACGTGGCCAGTGACGTGGCAAGTGGACAATCTACAACTTGTGGCAGGTGACGTGGCAAGTGATGTGGCAAGTGACGTGGCAAGTGAACAATCCACAACTTGTGGCAGGTGATGTGGCAAGTTACGTGGTAAGTGGACAATCCACAACTTGTGGCAAGTGCCGTGGCAGGTGACACGCTAAATACAATTACACTGCTGCTCTCACAGCTGCTGCTACTCACTCTGGTCTCACAAAATTGCTGAAATAGTTAATAATACTGTTTGAGCTTGGGGAGGGTCTATGATGTTAGCTTAGCTAAACGCTTCTAGACGCAAACGCGGTAAAACGCTGCTAAATCGCAGTAGAAATCGCGGTAAAACGGGTGTTTCTAAATGCCGGTTTCAGCTTTTAAAAACATGTGTCCAGCAGAGTTTGCACCGGCGTCTTGTGTGCATGAAGCCTTAGCCCTTGTACACGCGGTCGGATATTCCGATGGACAATGTCCGATAGGACCGTGTTGTCGGATAATCCGACCGTGTGTGGGCTCCATCGGACTGTTTCCGTCGGATACTCCGACGGACCAAGTTTTCCAGCTGGGCTATAAAATTGTGTGTAGAGAATTCCGATCGGACAAAGTGCCACACATGCTCAGATCAAATTCCTAGACCAAAGCTATTGGCTACTAGCCTGAACGTAGTCCCGTCGTAACGAAATAACGTCATCACGTTTTCATCACTGAAAACATGCCGCTGATGAAAATTTTGCCGAAAATATTTTGTAGATGAAATTATGATGATTCCAGCATCAGGTAAGTTCCTGAATCACCAGCAGGTTTGTTCCAGCACCACCAACAGGGACGTTCCCACACCACCAGCAGGTGGGGTCCACGATCTTCACCACAGCATCATCAGCAAGTTTGTTCCAGTATCATCAGCAGCAGATGTGTTCCAGGATCATCAGCAGGTTTGTTCCATCATCACCAGCTGTTATGCTCCAGGATACACCAGTAGGTTTGTACCAACATCATCAGCAGGTTTGTTTCAGTATCACCAGCAGATGTGTTCCAGGATCATCAGCAGGTTTGTTCCAACATTACTAGCAGGTGTTTTCCATGATCATCACCATGGAGGTCAAGCCCAATGGGCAGTTGTCTTCCAATATTACAAGCAAGTGCATTTCAGCATCACCAGCTGTTATGTTCCAGGGTTCACTGGCAGGTTTGTTTCAGCATCATCAGCAGGTGTGTTCCAGGATCACCAGCTGTTGTGTTCCAAGATCCACCAGCAGGTTTGTTCCAGCACCACCAACAGGGAAGTTCCCACATCACCAGCAGGTGGGTTCCATGATCATCACCACAGAGGTCCAGCCCAATGGGCAGTTGTGTTCCAGCATTACAAGCGTATGCATTTTGGCATCACCAGCTGTTATGTTCCAATATCCACTGGCAGGTCTATTCTAGCATCATCAGCAGGTTTATTCCAGTATCATCAGCAGATGTGTTCCAAGATCACCAGCAGGTTTGTTTCAACATTACTAGCAGTTTTTTTCCAGGATCATTACCACGGAGGTCCAGCCCAATGGGCAGTTGTCTTCCAGTATTACAAGCAAGTGCATTTCAGCATCACCAGCTGTTATGTTCCAGGGTCCACTGGCAGGTTTGTTTCAGCATTATCAGCAGGTGTGTTCCAGGATCACCAGCTGCTGTGTTGCAGGATCCACCAGCAAGTTTGTTCCAGCATCACCAGCAGGTTTGGTCCATGATCATCACCATGGAGGTCCAGCTCAATGGACAGTTGTGTTGCAGCATTACAAGCAGGTGCATTTCAGCATCACCAGCTGTTATGTTCCAGCATCACCAGTAGATTTGTTTCAGCATCACCAGCTGTTATGTTCCAAGGATAACCAGCAGGTTTTTCCCATGATCATCACCACAGAGGTCCAGCACAATGGACAGTTGTTTTGCAGCATTATAAGCAGGTGCATTTCAGCATCACCAGCTGTTATGTTCTAGGATCACCAACAGGTTTGTTCCATGATCATCACCAGAGAGGTCCAGCACAATGGACAGTTGTGTTGCAGCATTATAAGCAGGTGCATTTCACCAGCTGTTATGTTCCAGCATCACCAGCAGGTGTGTTCCAGGATCAGCAACAGGTGTCTTCCAGGATCACACCAGGCATGTTTCAGCATCATTGACAGGAATGCATCACCAAGAGATGCATTCCAGCATCACCTTTGGGAACATCAGCAGATGAATTTTGACTGCAAACCTTTACAGCCATAGAGTATAACTTTTCGCTTTACATGGTTATATTTACATTTTGTGTCAAACTCACAATTTCGGTATAGTATAGTGGAAGTCTAAGTTGACCCCGGCACTGTTTACTGTGCAGGATCCTAACAATTTCATCATGGCTTATTTGGGTTATTAACAATGCTAGACTGACCATAGGAGGAAATACTTTGCAATCTTGACTTTGTATGAGTCATTTTTCAAATTTTTTCTTGCTGGTTGTGGGATTTCATGGATAAACTATTACTGAAAAATAGATTGTGTTGCATAGGAATAGTTGAGCTGCTTTTGTACCACTGCTAAAGGCAGCGTTTTTTTTTTTTTTTCTCAAAATAACAAACATGTCATGCTTACCTGCTCTGTGCAGTGGTTTTTACACAGAACCCCCCGGACGCCCTCTTCTAGGGTCCCCCACTGGTGTTGTTGGCTCTTCCCCTTTGTAGTGTGCCTAGGGTTGCCACCTTTTCTTCAAGCCAAACCCGAACGCTTAAACAGCCTGGGACACCTTTGGGTGCCCCAAGGAGAACAGTAATGCTGTGTGCATAGAGTGCCGCAAGGAACATTGGGTGTGGCCAAATTGCTCTTGCTGATATCATTGCCTTGCCCCCAGTCATGCCGAACCTGCCCCCAGACAGCCATTTACAGATGGCAACAGATTTGTGTGTGACTATCTTGGTTACTTGGGGAGCCACAGCCTGGTTTTTAATAATGTGTCCGGGTTTCAGTCAGCTTGAAATCTGGACACATGATTAAAAACCTGGACTGTCCAGGCGAATCCCAGACAGGTGGCAACCCTAAGTGTGCCTATAGTAAGCCGCTTGCTATGGGGTCACTTGTGCAGGCTCGATCCTGAGCCAGGCTGTGTGTATCCATAGACACACACATAGAGCAGCCTGGCCAAGCCCTGCCCCCCTGCTCCCCCCCCCCCCCTTCACAGGTTTGAGCCCATGGCTCCTGCTGCTACCAGGTCTGCTGTGAGGGGAGAAGAGCTGCTGTAGACATGCACAGCTCTGGATCGAGATCAGGCTCAGTGTTTAGGAAGGGCTGGGGGGGGAGCAACTTTTGAAAAGTTTATTCCCTTAATGCAGAAAATGCATGAAGGTAAAAAAAATAATATTTTTTGTCTTTATAACCACGTTAGCTTCCAGCTATATGAGAATATGCAATGCCAGCAAGAAGAGCGTTCTGCCATTCTGCACACTGGCACTTTACTGAGGACATTATGAGCATCTTTTGCTATTCGCTGTACTCAGCACCCTTATATCACATGCAGGTCACCCACTCCGATGGACTGCATTAATCATTCACATAATGCAATATACAAACTCTAATCATATCATAATAGCCAAGTACATTGCTTGATGGAATACTATTCTGTATGTAAATATTGTACTTTATTTATTATTATTTTTATTTTATTTTAAATACTTGAAGACCAGGCCTTTCTAGCATTTTTTGATTACAAGTTTTAACCAGTATTTTTTTTTTTAAAGAAAATTACTTATAACCCCCAAACATTATATATACCGTGTGTATATATGTATATATATATATATATATATATATATATATATATATATATATATATATATATATACTGTATATTTTAGCAGAGACCCTAGGAAATAAAATGGCAATCATTGCAATTTTGTATGTCACAGGGTATTAGCTTTTTTTTTACCGCTTGCCGACCAGCCCGCCGTCATTTTACTGCGGCAGGTCGGCATTATCCCGTGAGCCATCATAGCTATACGCTGGCTCTTGGGATCGGGATAGCAGGCGCGCCCGCGGTGCCGTTGCTCCTGCCCGATGGTCACGATGACCACAAGCAATCAGGGGCACGAGAGGCAGAACACGGAAGTGTGTGTGTAAACACACAAATCCCTGTTCTGTTCTGAGAGGAGTGACAGAGCATGAGCTCCTATTAGCTAGGAATCACGATCCGTCACTTCCTCTAGGTCAGTCCCCTCCCCCTACAGTTAGAACACACACAGGGAACACAGTTTGCCCCTTGATCGCCCCATAGTGTTAAACCCTTCCCTGCCTGTGACATTTATACAGTAATCAGTGCATTTTTATAGCATTGATCACTGTATAAATGACAATGGTCAAAAATGTCTGATGTGTCCGCCATAATGTCTCAGTCCTGATAAAAATCGCAGATCTCCGCCATTACAAATAAAAAAAAAATAACAATAATAAAATTGCAATAAATTTATCCCCTATTTTGTAGACGTTATAATTTTTGCGCAAACCAATCAATATACACGTATTGCAATCTTTTTTACCAAGAACAGGTAGAAGAATACATATCGGCCTAAATTGAGTGAAAAATTCACATTTTTTTTTTCTAAATGGGGATGTTTATTATAGCAAAAAGTACAAAATATTGTTGTTGTTTTTTCAAATTTTGGCGCTCTTTTTTTTGTTTATAGCGCAAAAAATAAAAACCACCAAGGTGGTGATCAAATACCCCCAAAAGAAATCTCTATTTTGGGCGTAAAAAAGGACGTAAATTTTGTTTGGGTGCAACGCCGCACCACCGTGCAATTGTCAGTTAAAGCGACACAGTGCCGAATCGCATAAAATGGCCCGGTCATTCAGCAGCAAAATCTTCCGGGGCTGAAGCAGTTAAGGGCAATTTTTAATATTTTTTTGGAAAAGATACACTTTAACCACTTGCCCTCCAAAAGGTATACCCACCTTCATTTTCTTTTTCATTTTTGCGATATGGAGCAGCGTTACGTAAACCGACAATTGTGCCGTCATGCGACGCTGTACCCAAAAATATAAGTCATTTTTTTACCCACAAATAGAGCTTTCTTTTGGTGGTATTTGATCACCTCTGTGGTTTTTATTTTTTGCGCTATCAACAAAAAAAGACAGACAATTTTTTTAAATAAAAAAAAACAATATTTTTTGCTTTCTGCTATAAAACATATCCAATAAAAATCCCAATAAGCGTATATAGATTGGTTTGCGCAAAAGTTATAGCATCTACAAACAAAGGCCTCTTTCACACGGGGCAGATCAGTAATGATCTGCCCCGTGAAGATCCGCTCGCTCAGCGGGGATCGCTCCGTTGTCCCCGCTGAGCCGGCTGCGGACAGGGCGGTCTCCGCACACTGTGCAGGGACCGCCCTGTCAGATCTCCGCTCTCCTCTATGGGGATCGGACAAGCACGGACCGTCTGTCCGTGTTCATCCGATCCGCTCTGCAGACGGATAGAAAAATAGGATTTTCCTCCGTCTGCAGAATCGGACAGTAGCGGAGGCGGACGAAATCAGGTGTCTGCGGATGCTCATCCGCAGACACCTGCTATCCCATAGGGATGAATGTATGTCCGTATTTCATCCGCAAACGGATGGATGAAATACGGACATACCATCCGCATGTGTGAAAGGGGCCTATGGGATATTTTTATGGATTTTTTATTTATTTATTTATGTATTTATTTTACTAGCGACTTATAGCAGGACTGCGACATTGCGGCGGACAAATCGGACACTAAGTGACACCTTTGGGGACTGGTGACACCTATACAGGGATCTTTGCTAAAAATATGCACTGTCACTATACTAATGACATTATGGGCATCTTTTCCTAGTCGCTGTACTCAGCGCCCTTACATCAGCAGTGGAGCCGCAGCCCTGTGGTAAATGTATGTGGGGGGCGGTCAGCAACAGTTTATTGAATTAAAAAAGAAAACAAAAAAACTAAATATATACCCAATGTTTTGTAAAGTATGAAAGATGAGGTTATGACGAGGAAATAGATAACTAACAAGTCACGCTCTAATATTGCGCACGCTCGTAAAATGGCGACAAAGTACTTGAAAATCTCCATAGGCGACGCGTATACATTTTTTTATAGGTTACATGTTGAGAGTTACAGTGGAGGTCTAGCAATAGAATTATTGCTCTTGCTGTAAAGTGCGCACCGATACCTCACATGCGTGGTGCAAACACTGTTTACATATGCGTCTGCAACCTACGTATACGCTCACTTCTGCGTGCGAGCACGGCGGGATAAGGGCACTTTACTTTTTTTTTTACTTATTTATTTTATTATTTTTACACTGTCCCTTTATTTATTTATTTTTTGATCACTTTTATTACAAGGAATGTAAACGTTCCTTCCTCTGACGTCACAAGGGGGCGGGGTCACGCGTTTACTTCAGTGCCCCTGCCCTCAGCTATATAACAGCTGTCAAAGCGAGAAGAAGCGTCACTTGGTGGAAGGCTCCCATGGAGGTGGAGCTGTTACGTTTTTTTTTTTCGGTTCGTCGGGAGGCGAGATAGAAGATGACTGGACATCGTGGGACATTTCCAGTTTTTATTTTTTGATAAAGGACTTGTCCCAAAGTGTCTCCTGCCTTTTTAAATATTTTTTACACTTTTTTTGGTGAAATGGTAAGGGTACAATGTACCCGTTACCAATTCACATGGGGAGCGGGATCTGGGGGTCCCCTTGTTAAAGGTGGCTTCCAGTTTCCGATAAGCCCCCCGCCCGCAGACCCCCACAACCACGGGTTGTGGAGATGAGGCTCTTGCCCCCATCAACATGGGGACAAGGTGCTTTGGGGGCTACTCCAAAGCACCCTCCCCATGTTAAGGGCATGTGTCCTGGTACGGTTCGGGGGGGGGTGCTCTCTCATCCCCCCTCTTTTCCTGCAGCCTGCTAGATTGTATGCTCAGGGTCTGGTATGGATTTTGGAGGGGACCCCTATGTAATTTTTTTTATTTTGGTGCAGGGTTCCCCTTAAAATCCATACCAGACCTGAAGGGCCTGGTATGGATTTTGGGGGAGACCTCTACGCCTTTTTTTTTTTATTTGACACAGGGTTCCCCTCAATTTTCATACCAGACATGAAGGGCCTGGTGTGGATTTTGGGTGGACCTCCACACAATTTTTTGGGGGTTTGGGGTTCCCCTTAATATTCATACCAGACCCAAAGAGCCTGGTAATGGACTGGGGGGGGGATGCCATTTTTTTCAATGAGTTTTATCCATATTGCAGAGACCCTACAATTCATTGCAGCCGCGATCAGTTTTAAATTACTTTTTTCCTTTAGAAATGTCATTTTGCTGTGGTATTGTTTTAAACACAGGTAAACTGCGCCACTTTACAGGCATACTATAGACACCCCCAAGACATGATATTTAAAGGAATATTTAATTTTTATTATTTCACTTTAAGCATTATTAAAATCACTGCTCCCGAAAAAATGTCAGTTTTTAAAACTTGCCCCGAACACCGCATAACGTTCGTTGTTCGCTGATTGTCCGAACAACCAAAGTTCAGCCCCAACTTATGCTCAGGCTGAACCATTCGCCCAGTCCTAGTGTTTATAGCACGTTAGATTTTAATGGAAGGAGTTGACGTGCTTCGAACTCCTCCCAGGCTTGACAAGTAGCTTCAGCATTGTGAAGCTACTAGATGTTCAGCCACAAAAATGCACGCTAAGCGCCCATTTTGAATGCTATTGTGAACAGGGCCTTACGTTCCCTCTCCCCTTCTCCTACCTATCCTGCCTAACCTGAAAAAAAAGTTCTGTACACTTCCCTATTTTCATCAGTTTCTGTCACGTAATCCTGCAGCTCCAGCTCCCCTGTGTCAGTGAGCAGCAGCTGCAGGGGAGAGGATGGAGCGCCAACAACAGCTGGGCTATGGAAGCCTATGGGCAACATGGAACTCCCAGTTGCCGCCGAGCCTCCCCGAGCAGGGGCTGCAAGATCACATGTGTGAACTGGGGTGTATTAAAAAATAGGAGGGCCTGCAGGACATTTAAAAAAAAAATTGGCGTTAGGTTCCCCTAAAAGTATATGCAGCCTGGCTGCCCAGGAATGGGGAGGCCATGAGCATGTGGCCCCATCTCCTGAACCTTACCAGGCCACATGCCCTCAACATTAGGAGGGTACCTTGCAAAGGGGCACTCTCCCCTTTTGCAAGGCATGTTACCTCTAGGTTGATAGGGACTTCTTGGAATCTGGAAGCCCGCACAATAAGGGGTCCCCCAGATAACCAACCCCCCATCACTTTTTTTTTATGGTTGAACTAGATGGACTTGTGTCTTTTTTCAACCTGACTAACTATGGCTAAAATCTCAGTTTCCTTAAATAGAAAACAAATAGCGCCCCTCAATGTAAATCTAACATCAATCACATAGTCTAGGGACATAGATCTCAATGAGCAATGTGGACAGTCCTGACCTGCTGCTAATCCCATTGCAAATGACAGCACCCTCTTGCCTCTGGAATTTATATGCAGCAGCAGGATCCTAGGAGACCTCTTTAGCCAAATTTGGTCATCACCATATGCGGTCAGTGAAGTCACCCTGGATCCCTTGCAAAGGAGTACATCATACATGGCTTTCATGTAAAAGTGATCTGGACAGCATCCCTTTCTTGGTTCACCACCCTCTTCACTGGCCGCTGCCATTCCCAAGCTCTCCCATTTTACGAAGGAGCTCAGGTGGTTGGATTGGCTGCCCACAGAGGAGAAGGAGGAACATCCATACCCAGCTAGTGCTACACATATTATTAAAGGGGGCTCCCAGATTCTGATTAGCCCCCCACCCGCAGACCCCAACAATCAACGGCCAGGGTTGTCGGGAAAAGGCCCTTGTCCTCAACAACATGGGGACAAGGTGCACCCCCCCCCCATGTTAAGGGCACGTGGCCTGGTACGGCTCAGGAGGGGGGCACTCGCTCGTCCCACCCCCCTCCCTGACTTGCCGGGCTGCCTGCTCAGATAAGGGTCTGGTATGGACTTTGGGGGGACCCCTACGCTGTTTTTTCGGCGTAGGTGTCCCCCTTTAAATCCATACCAGGTGACGGGCTCACGAGGTGTCAATGTTCAAAATGAACGGACTTTACTCCGTGTGTGGGCAAGTCCATTAATTTCAAAAGTCCGGCGGACTACTGAGTCAAGACTTCTTTCTAAGTCCGCCGGACTTTTGGGAAGAGAAAATCCGCCGGAGCCCACTCACGGGCGGATTGTCCGGCAGACTCTGGTCCCCCGGACCAAGTATGCCGGATAATCCAATTGTGTGTGCGCGGCATTTGAGTCGATAGTTGAGTGGGCTGGCCAGGTAATATTGCCTATAACATTGTGATATAGACTTACAGACCCCTACCCCTCCCGGGAGTGGCTCTGGTGTTTAAAACGAAAGTCTATTACAAGACCCCGATCTCTTGGCAGATGTAACTAGAGAACTATGTACTTTCAATTTAATGACACTCCTGGGAGTGATCCTGGGATTGTCTGGGAAGCACACAAAAAACTGTAATTTGAGGAGTGTTAATTAAACATGGTGCCCGTATCAAGCGTGCTCAAGAAACAAAACTCACAACACTGCTTACAGACATACAGGTGCTCGAACTCTGCCATAAACAGGCCCCGGCCGCTTCTGTAGAGCACGACCTCACACGCTTGCATCCTCAAGTATTTGAGTTGCTACGATATCGCACTAAGGCAGCAATACAAACTTGTAGAAGACTCCACTATGAATCTGGGAACAAATGTGGCAAACAACTTGCAAGGGCCCTCAGAGATCAGAGAGCAGCTTCCTTTATTCGCCAAGTGGTGGGTCCAATGGGACAAAAGGTTACACTCCCAAAACACATAGCTCAGTCCTTTGGTGATTACTACTCCTCCTTATACAATCTCTCAGATAGTTTCCTATCGCAGACATGACTGAACTGATCTCTCCTCAGCACACCTACCTCGTCTATCGTGCCCGCAGCGCCGTGACCTAGAGGTTCCTATAACCATCGAGGAATTACAGTCGGAAGTGGGCTCGGTCAAGCCCAGCAAAGCACCAGGCCTGGATGGATTCACCATCCAATATTATTAAGCCCTGTTACCCCTACTAGGCCAACACATGATCAAGGCATTCAATGCTCTAAGACAGGGATATGCAATTAGCGGACCTCCAGCTGTTGCAAAACTACAACTCCCATCATTCCTCTACCTCTGGTTGTCATGCTTGTGGCTGTCAGAGTCTTGATATGCCTCATGGGACTTGCAGTTCTGCAAGAGCTGGAGGTCCACTAATTGCATATGGCTGCTCTAGGACAATCATCCTCTTTCACACCTGTGACCTTACTAGCTCAGATCTCAGTTATACGCAAGGAAGGTAATAGCTATAGACCAATTTCACTACTCAATGTGGATCTGAAACTCTTCACCAAAATATTAGCCACGTGACTTCAACTATATCTTCCCCAACTAGTCCATTTAGACCAAGTGAGATTCATTCCCACTTGCGAGGCGCGGGAAACCATCACGAAAATTCTAAACTTAATTCACTCAGCCAACCATACCAAAGTTCCTTTTGTCTTCCTGAGCACTGAAGCCAAGAAGGCGTTTGATAGGGTGAACTGGAGCTTCATGTTCGCAACCCTTGAAGGGCTTCGATGTGGGGGACAGGCTGATACAATGGATTGCCGGAGCATATACTACTAGCTTCTGTCAAGGTTAATGGGGTGTTTTCAGATCCAATCACAATTTTGAACGGAACTCGGCAGGGCTGCCCTCACTCGCCGTTTTTGTTCGTGGTTACTCGGGAACCGTTCTTGAGTAAGGTCAGATTGAACGACGACATCACGGGCCTACAGATGGGCAACTCTCATTATAGAGCCTCTGCATACGTGGACGACTTACTATTTTCCCTCTCAAATCCAATTATATCTCTGCCCAATCTCTTACAGAAACTTGAGCAGTATGGCACCCTGTCGAACCTGCAAATACATTTTTCAAAGTCTGAAGCCATAGGTGTGGGGATATCTTCCACACAACTACATTACTTACAGTGCAACTTTAAATTGAAGTGGACCTCCCTGGCTCTGAAATATCTAGGGACATATATCCCCCCATCACTATATCTAGGGACATATATCCCCCCATAAAGATGAGTGTCTTACCCAAATTCCTGTACCTATTTCAGGCTCTACCTATCCATATCCCCTCAGCCTACTTTACACAAGTAAACACCCTTTTCACTAAATTTATATGGGCTAATAAGAAAACCAGGATTCGAGGACGTCTTGTGACCCTTCCCTAAAATATTCAGGGGAATTGCAGTCCCTGAGATCCGGAAATATCACCAAGCTGCTCACCTCATGTGGGTGATTGACTGGTGCAGACACGGTGACGAAAAACAACAATTCAGTACCATCCCTCTTCGCAGTGCTTTCAGAACTTACCCCCGTTGCTTAAAACACACAGTACCATTGGCCAGACCCTCAGGATATGTAATCTTATGTGTAAAAATCTAACTATTTCCTCTGTCAAGTCCCCTCTATACCCCGTATTGGGTAACCCTAACTTCCTCTCAAGACTAGGTGGTGGGCATTTTCAGAATTTGTTGGAAGCAGGTTGCTTCGAAGTATCAAATTTTCTTAACGCTGACGGGTGGCCCTCAATTTCATCCCTGATTCAGCCTGATGGCCGATTCGTATCAGATTTTTGAAGGGCACTGCAACTCAATCATTTTCTCTGTATACTAGCCCCACCCAATAAACTACAGAAGGGCGCCGACTCCATTTGAGTCCCATTCCATGGAGGGAGGCACACTACCCCGCACCCTCTCCACAATGTACTCGTTAATGATCTCCCCACCTGAAGATTTTAGGCTTCCAGGTCTAAATGGGAAACAGAATTGGGGCGGACTTTTGCACCGGATCAGGATAGACAAATCATTCAGTTTGCCCGTAAATCCTCCATATGCAGGCATATTCAAGAATGCAACTATAAGGTGCTTACCAGATGGTATTATACTCCATCGGTCTTAAGACACTTCTTCCCAGAAGCATCAGATCGCTGCTGGAGATGTCGGAGGATCCTGCATTCTTTCTACTGCATTTCTCTGACATTCCCACTTCAACGTACAAAAAAATCAGCGCTACGTCATTTACTTAAAGCTGCCAAACACTGCATCGCTGTGTGATGGAAAGAGCCTGACCCGCCGTCTATCCAAATGCGGCTTAAAAAGACTCAGGTCATTAACAAAATGGAGGACCTAATGCTAACTTAATAAAATAAACAGGAACGGTATAAGAAAGCGTAGCTTCCCTGGAACTTGTTCATATATTCGGATGAGGGCAGAACTCTACTGGATGGCCCCACAAAGCCGCCATAAATTTTCCATCCTGGCCAGTGTATGTGTTTGTTTCTTATCTTTTTGGGGCCCAGAAGCCTGTAGACCCAGTGTGCAGGGGCACTCGGCACACAACATCATTACGCCTCTGTGCACTGGGCCTAATGTTCTTAATCTGAAAGGCCTCCCTTGCCTCAACCCTCGAACGGACGCCAGCTGGTCAGCCAGCATCCAGCCACCCACAGTAAGGTGCCAGGCCACTGAGGCCAGTCAGGCAGCAGCCACCCACCTACAGCAAGGTGCCAGGACAACCAGTAGCCACCCAACCCCAGCAAGGTGCCAGGCCACTGAGGCCAGCCAGCAGCCACCCATTCACTGCAAGGTGCCAGGCCAGCTAGCAGCCACCCACCCACAGCAAGGTGCCAGCTAGGCCAGACACCCACAGGAATGTGCCAGCCAGCAGCCACCCATCCACAGCAAAGTGCCAGCTAGGCCAGTCACCCACAGCAAGGTGCCAGCCAGCAGACACCCACCCACATCAAGGTGCCAGCCAGCAGCCACCCACACGTAGCAAGGTGCCAGCCAGGTCAGCCAGGCCAGCCAGCAGCCACCCACCCACAGCAAGGTGCCAGCCAGGCTAGCCAGCAGCCACCCACCCACAGCAAGGTGCCAGCTAGGCCAGCCACAGCCACCCAACCACAGCAAGATGCCAGCCAGCAGACACTCACCCACAGCAAGGTGCCAGCCAGCAGCCACCCACACACAGCAAGGTGCCAGCCAGGCCAGCCAGCAACCGACCCACAGAAATGTGCCAGCCAGCAGCCACCTACCCACAGAAATGTGCCAGCCAGCAGCCACCTACCCACAGCAAGGTGCCAGCCAACATCCACCCACCCACAGCAAGGTACCAGCCAGCAGCCACCCGGTTTATACCAGATTTGTGCATAAAATGTTGTTATTTTAGAAAAGTATACATAATATCAGCTATCGGCAGGAGAAGTGGCCAAAATAAAGGCGTCGTATCAACAGCGAAAAAACAATATCAGTCAATCCCTACTGTATACTACTTATTTTAAAGAGGCAATACCCCCTCTGTACTCTAGATGGCACTGCATGTCAACAAATTCTGATTCTAGGATTTTTTTGTGCAAAATGAATATCCAGCCATAGAGGTTTCAAAAGCGATCCCCATTCCACTGCAACACATTGATATAATACAGTAAAACATGTTTCCACGTTGACATTTTTACTTTGTTGTTAAAGTAACTACTGTAAGTGCATCAGTGAACTTACCAATGCCATCCTGGAGATTGCAACTGTGAGCATAAAAAAGAAAAAGGAAGTATCCTACCAGGTCAAAAAATAAAAAAATATTTTGTTGTGTATCTATGGAAGCCATCCATAACAACTGAAGTTCCAAACAATACCGTAAAAATGGATTCATGGCCCTGACCACTCCAGAACTTATGGTATAAATTGGAGATGCAAGGGAGAACAAAATGGAAATGTCCCAGACAGATATCTCTACAACGTTCTTTATTGATATTTATTTAAAAAAAAAAAAGTTACTGTGAAAACAACTTCCTTTTCTATAAATATCAGTAAAGAATGTTGTAGAGATATCTGTCGGGGACATTTCTATATTGTTCTCCCTTGCATCTCCAATTTACACCATAGGTTCTGGAGTGGTTAGCTCCATGAATCCATTTTTATGGTATTGTTTGGAACTTCAGTTGTTGGTCATTCTAACACATGGCTTGGACTTTCAGATCGCAACTGTACTTAAATCAAGACTAAGGATAAGCCGAACATATCTAGGTTAGGTTAAAAGGCAGGTTCAGCAAACATTAATGAAATTTGGGTGCTAAATTAAAAAAACAGCTGAATGTTGATGGGAGCTGAATGTTAAAAATCAGTAATAGCCACTTTCTAGGCCAGTGGTCTCCAAACCAGGCCAGGAATACTTTTCTAAAGTATTGGAACGCCTGCCTTTACACACACATGAACTTTAATGGCTTCCCAGTCTTAGTCCAAAGGGTTTAATATTGAGTTGGCCCACCCTTTGCAGCTATAACAGCTTCAACTCTCTCTGAGAAGGCTGTCCACAAGATTTAGGAGTGTGTCTATGGGAATGTTTGACCATTCTTCCAGAAACGCATTTGTGAGGTCAGGCACTGATGTTGGAAGAGAAGGCCTGGCTCGCAGTCTCTGCAGTATTTCATCCCGAAGGTGTTCTATCGGGTTGAGGTCAGGACTCTGCACAGGCCAGTCATGTTCCTCCATCCCAAACTTGCTCATCCATGTCTTTATGGACCTTGCTTTGTGCACTTTGCGCAGTCATGTTGGAACAGGAAGGGGCCATGAATTTGTCCAAAATGTCTTGATATGCTGACGCCTTAAGAGTTCCCTTCATTGGAACCAAATGGCCAAGTCCAACCCCTGAAAAACAACACCATGTCATAATACCCCCTTCACCAAATGATTTGGCGGGGGTGGCCCAATATAGTGTGGATAAGGGAGTTTGAGTGGAGGAACTTGACTAGCCTGTACAGAGTCTTGACCACAACCCAAAACAACACCTTTGGGATGAAGTAGAGCGGAGATTGCAAGCCAGGCCTTCTTGTCCAAATCAATACCTGACCTCACAAATGGCTTCTGGAAGAATGGTCAAACATTCCCATAGACACACTCTTAGCCCACGTACACACGGTCGGAGATTTTGCCAACCAAATCCGTCGGATTTTGCCCGTCGGATTTAGTCCGACAGATTGTGTCCGAAACTGTTGCATACACACGGTCGGGCCAAGTTGGCAAAAAATCCGATCTTTCAGAACGTGATGACGTAATTTCGTTACGATGGGACTACATTCAGGCTAGTAGCCAATAGCTTTGAAGTAGGAATTTGATCTGAGCATGCGTGGCACTTGGTCCGATGAAAATGCTCTACACATGATCGGATTAGGTCCGTCCGGCCCAGTTGGTCAGGAAATATTTCCAACATGTTGGAAAATTGGGTCGGACGGAGATTCGGTCGGAATCAGTCCGATGCATACCACACACAGTCGGATTATCTGACGACACGGTCCGATAAGACTCATTCCGACAGATTCTCCGACCGTGTGTACAAGGGCTTAAACCTTGTGGGCAGCCTGCCCAGATGAATTGAAGCTGTTATAGCTGCAAAGGTGGGCCAACTCAATATTGAACCCTACAGACTAAGACTGGGATGCCATTAAAGTTCATTTTCGTGTAAAGGCAACAAGTGTCCCAATAGTTTTGGCAATATAGTGTAGGTTCAAACAAAAAAGAGGTTTCCCCATGGTTTTTTTTAGCAGCAAATGAGAAACAAAGGAGTTATAAAAGATTTCTTGGTTTTATTATCCAAAATACTGATTAGTTAACATGAGGTACAAAGAGTATTTATTAAAACATGAGCTCTGGTATACATAGTGCGTAAAGATTTATATTGGTAGAGGGAAATGCATATACAATTTCGCAGTTCAGAAAACAAATATATTAAATGCAAGTAAATTCCCATAACATATAATTTGAATCACCATCTGGTATACAAAATACTCTTTGTACCTCATGTTAATTAATCAGTGTTTTGGATAATAAAACCAATAAATCTTTTATAACTCCTTTGTTTCTCATTTACTGCTAAAAAAAACCCACGGAGAAACCTATTTTTTGTTTGTATTTTCCATGCGACATGAGGTGTGCAGCTAACTCAGATCCCACTATGTGCCCTTTTCGAACCAAATTGTGTAGGTTCTGCCACTTGCACCAACAATAAGGCACTGTTGCTCCTTCTAACACCAATGATAGCCCACTATTCCTGCCAGTGACACCAATGATGCGGCACTATTCCTGCCATTGACACCAATGATGCGGCACTATTCCTTCCATTGACACCAATGATGGGGCACAATCCCTTCCATTGACACCAATGATGGGGCACAATCCCTTCCATTGACACCAATGATGGGGCACTATTCCTTCCATTGACACCAATGATGGGGCACTATTCCTTCCATTGACACCAATGATGGGGCACTATTACTCCTCCTAATACCAATCACGGAGCATTGTTTACTCCCACTGAAGCTAGGATATTTTCTTCTCCCACGAGCCACAGCTCCCTAAAGTTTGAAGGACAGTAAACTTTCTCTTTGTTTAGAAAGTTTAAAGACCCCTGTTTTTAGGGTAATATAAAATAGGTAAGGGACTAGCAAACAAATGCAAGAAAAACATTGGGGTCCCTCGCAAATCCATACCAGGCCATTATTCGATCATAGAGCCTAGCCGACCAGAAGGTGGAGTTGAGCGTGTCCTCTCTGTTCCTCCTTAACTATACCAGTCCACATGCTCTCACCATGAGAGGTGTACATTGCCAGACAACAGAAAGCTCAAGTTTCAGTTAAACTCAGAATGTAAAATTTGGACCACAAATGGGTTCGGCCCAAACCCGAAGCTCATCTCTAATCAGGGCACCAATATGATATACCGTATATACTCGAGTATAAGCCGAGATTTTCAGCCTCTTTTTTGAGGCTGAAAGTGCCCCCCTCGGCTTATACTCGAGTCATCGCTGTCTGCCTGCCCGATCAGCGTGTCGAGCAGACAGACAGCGGACATTCTACCCTTCAAACGCCGCGCCTCTGCCTCCGCCTTCGCCTGTGATAGGCGGAACACTGAATTTCCCAGCAGCCTGTGTTCCGCCTATCACGGACATCGTCTCATCCTCGTACTACGGACGAGGATGAGACGATGTCCGTGATAGGCGGAACACAGGCTGCTGGGAAATTCAGTGTTCCGCCTATCACAGGCGAAGGCGGAGGCGCGGCTTTTGAATTTTAGAATGGCCGCCGAGGCGCCGACGAAGAGCGGCGATCCTGGCAAGGCACGGGACGGAGGCAAGGCAAGGCACGGCACGGGACGGGACGGAGGCAAGGCACGACACGGGACGGAGGCAAGGAGGCAAGGCACGGCACGGGACGGAGGCAAGGAGGCAAGGCACGGCACGGGACGGAGGCAAGGAGGCAAGGCACGGGACGGAGGCTCGGGACGGAGGCTCGGGACACAGGTAGGCTGGACACACACACACACACACACACACACACACACACACACACATACATGGACACACACACACAGGGATGGATGGATGGAGACACACACACACAGGGATGGATGGATACACACACACACAGGGATGGATGGATGGATGGAGACACACACACACAGGGATGGATGGATGGAGACACACACACACAGGGATGGATGGATGGATGGAGACACACACACACAGGGATGGATGGATGGATGGACACACACACACACAGGGATGGATGGATGGATGGACACACACACACACAGGGATGGATGGATGGATGGACACACACACACACAGGGATGGATGGACGGACACACAGGGATGGACGGACACACAGGGATAGACGGACACACACACAGGGATGGACAGGCATGTCTCACCCTCGGCTTATACACGAGTCAATAAGTTTGCCAGTTTTTTTGGGGGTAAATTGGGGGCCTCGGCTTATATTCGGGTCGGCCTATACTCGAGTATATACGGTACCTTCATTTTAATAGTAAGTCTAGTCTGATTCAGTAGGCCTTTCTCAGTGCTTTTATGTCTTACTCCAACTGCGCTGTCCAATGTTAACTCTTTCCTGTGTAGCCCGCAAGTTCAGGGAATCGGCACTGAAAGTTGTAAACTGCAAGTGCTGGGGTAAGAATTTAAACAAATCATTTTCGGAGCAATGTGCTCAATAGTTAAGCTAAAAATGCTGAGGGGTTATTACCACTCTAAAGATCTCCAAGAGCTCAGTTGAGATCCCCTTTGGAGAACCTCAGTTTTTTTTCAACTGGACACTGTTGTTTGTTGCTTGTTCAAGAGTTTCTCATGGTTTCTGTATACGCAGGTTGGTCAACTAAATGGCCAAGAATGGCCACTCCACAAACCTGCTCCTTATAGACCAGTGATGGTGAACCTTGGCACCCCAGATGTTTTGGAACTACATTTCCCACGGTGCTCATGCACTCTACAGTGTAGCTGAGCATCATGGGAAAAGTAGTACCAAAACATCTGGGGTGCCAAGGTCCGCCATCACTGTTATATAGACGCTATATGACAAACATTTGCGGACACCTGACCATCCCACCTACTTTTATGGACACTTTTCCCAAGGTGTTTCCAGTGAAGATTGCAAAAAGAATGCCGGCAACTCGATTGCTTCTTCTTAATTCTTTATTGAGCACAAACAGCAGTGCGACATCAAACCGCTAACATGTTTCGGCAAAAACCTTCCTCATAGCATACAGATTTACAATAAAATCAAGTTTATATAGGAAAAGGTGTCCATTCATCCAATTTATCTTTTTTTTTCTTTTTGAAGTTTGGAACAGGTGAGAAGATCTGTTGGGGGGAGGGGGAAACGCTACTTCCGCGGGAGGTGGGTGGATACACGGATTGAATACTCGATTTCCTAGTGGAATGAACAGTAGAATGGATGTGAACTTGTTTTTCAAATAATATAAATTGATTCCACAGGGGGTTAATAAATGTTTGCACTTGAGTTTTTCAGTCTGTGTTTCCATTCCCCCCCCCCCCCTTTTCTCTGGTTCTACCAACTTCACATGATTTTAATTGTTAATTGATTTTAAATTGGATTGTACCGCCCCACTTTTTTGTAGGAATGGACACCTTTTCCTATATAAATTAGATTTTATTGTAAATCTGTATGCTATGAGGAAGGCTTTTGACGAAACATGTTAGCATTTTCATGTCGCACTGCTGTTTGTGCTCAATAAAAAATTAAGAAGAAGCAATCGAGTTGCTGGCGTTCTTTTTGCAATTCTGATGTATGTGTCACAATGGCCTGAGCAACGTTATTCAGCTCATCATCCTATAAATATGTGGTAGAGCTTGGGTGAGTTTTTGTCTATATTTCCAGTGAAAAGTATTTTAATGCAACTGCACATAAAACATTTAAGATTTGTGCACTTCTAAGCTTGTGGCAATGTTTTGGGAAAGGCCCATTCCTGTTCTAGCAATTCGTTTTTTTACCTCTCAAATCCTGAACCATTTTTGTTGACCATCCCTAGACTCATTCTATCTTATCAATATATTTTTGTAAGTTAGGTCTTTAAAACTGGACCTAGTATTCTAAATAAAGCCTAACTAGAGATCTGTAATGGAGAATCATGACCTCCTGGCTCTTGCCAGTGATGCCTCTAGTAATTAAAATCTATATAGGGAAATCAGGACTTTCTGCTGGTGATCCCTCTAGTAATAACTAAAGATCTCTGTAAGGGAATCGGGACCTTCATCCTCCCGCTGACGATCACTCTAGTATAACTAAAGACCTCTGTAGGGGAATTGTGACCTTCATCCTCCCGCTGACGATCACTCTAGTATAACTAAAGACCTCTGTAGGGGAATTGTGACCTTCATCCTCCCGCTGGCGATCACTCTAGTGATAACTAAAGATCTCTGTAGGGGAATCGGGACCTTTATCTTCCCTCTGGCAATCACTCTAGTATAACTAAAGAACTCTGTAGGGGAATCGGGACCTTCATCCTCCCACTGGCGATCCCTCTAGTGATAATTAAAGATCTCTGTAGGGGAATCGGGACCTTCATCCTCCCTCTGGCGATCCCTCTAGTGATAACTAAAGATCTCTGTAGGGGAATCGGGACCTTCATCCTCCCGCTGGCGATCACTCTAGTATAACTAAAGACCTCTGTAGGGGAATTGTGACCTTCATCCTCCCTCTGGCGATCCCTCTAGTGATAACTAAAGATCTCTGTAGGGGAATCGGGACCTTCATCCTCCCACTGGTGATCCCTCTAGTGATAGCTAAAGATCTCTGTAGGGGAATCGGGACCTTCATCCTCCCGCTGGCGATCACTCTAGTGATAACTAAAGATCTCTGTAGGGGAATCGGGATCTTCATCCTCCCGCTGGCGATCACTCTAGTGATAACTAAAGATCTCTGTAGGGGAATCGGGACCTTCATCCTCCAACTGACGATCCCTCTAGTGATAACTAAAGATCTCTGTAGGGGAATCGGGACCTTTATCTTCCCTCTGGCGATCACTCTAGTATAACTAAAGAACTCTGTAGGGGAATCGGGACCTTCATCCTCCCACTGGCGATCCCTCTAGTGATAACTAAAGATCTCTGTAGGGGAATCGGGACCTTCATCCTCCCACTGGTGATCCCTCTAGTAATAAATAAAGATCTCTGTAGGGGAATTGGGACCTTATTCCTCCCGCTGGCAATCCCTCTAGTGATAACTAAAGATCTCTGAAGGGGAATCGGGATCTTCATCCTCCCGCTGGCGATCCCTCTAGTGATAACTAAAGATTTCTGTAGGGGAATCGGGACCTTCATCCTCCCGCTGGTCGATCCCTCTAGTGATAACTAAAGATCTCTGTAGGGGAATCGGGACCTTCATCCTCCCTCTGGCGATCACTCTAGTAATAACTAAAGATCTCTGTAGGGGAATCGGGACCTTCATCCTCCCGCTGGCGATCACTCTAGTGATAACTAAAGATCTCTGTAGGGGAATCGGGACCTTTATCCTCCCTCTGGCGATCACTCTAGTGATAACTAAAGATCTCTGTAGGGGAATCGGGACCTTCATCCTCCAACTGACGATCCCTCTAGTGATAACTAAAGATCTCTGTAGGGGAATCGGGACCTTTATCTTCCCTCTGGCGATCACTCTAGTATAACTAAAGAACTCTGTAGGGGAATCGGGACCTTCATCCTCCCACTGGCGATCCCTCTAGTGATAACTAAAGATCTCTGTAGGGGAATCGGGACCTTCATCCTCCCACTGGTGATCCCTCTAGTAATAAATAAAGATCTCTGTAGGGGAATTGGGACCTTCATCCTCCCGCTGGCAATCCCTCTAGTGATAACTAAAGATCTCTGAAGGGGAATCGGGATCTTCATCCTCCCGCTGGCGATCCCTCTAGTGATAACTAAAGATTTCTGTAGGGGAATCGGGACCTTCATCCTCCCGCTGGTCGATCCCTCTAGTGATAACTAAAGATCTCTGTAGGGGAATCGGGACCTTCATCCTCCCTCTGGCGATCACTCTAGTAATAACTAAAGATCTCTGTAGGGGAATCGGGACCTTCATCCTCCCGCTGGCGATCACTCTAGTGATAACTAAAGATCTCTGTAGGGGAATCGGGACCTTTATCCTCCCTCTGGCGATCACTCTAGTGATAACTAAAGATCTCTGTAGGGGAATCGGGACCTTCATCCTCCCGCTGGCGATCACTCTAGTATAACTAAAGAACTCTGTAGGGGAATCGGGACCTTCATCCTCCCGCTGGCGATCACTCTAGTATAACTAAAAAAACTCTGTAGGGGAATCAGGACCTTCATCCTTCCTTTGGTGATCACTCTAGTGATAACTAAAGATCTCTGTAGGGGAATCGGGACCTTCATCCTCCCACTGGCGATCACTCTAGTATAACTAAAGACCTCTGTAGGGGAATTGTGACCTTCATCCTCCCTCTGGCGATCACTCTAGTGATAACTAAAGATCTCTGTAGGGGAATTGGGACCTTCATCCTCCCTCTGGCGATCCCTCTAGTGATAACTAAAGATCTCTGTAGGGGAATCGGGACCTTTATCTTCCCTCTGGCAATCACTCTAGTATAACTAAAGAACTCTGTAGGGGAATCGGGACCTTCATCCTCCCACTGGCGATCCCTCTAGTGATAACTAAAGATCTCTGTAGGGGAATCGGGACCTTCATCCTCCCACTGGTGATCCCTCTAGTAATAAATAAAGATCTCTGTAGGGGAATTGGGACCTTCATCCTCCCGCTGGCAATCCCTCTAGTGATAACTAAAGATCTCTGTAGGGGAATCGGGATCTTCATCCTCCCGCTGGCGATCCCTCTAGTGATAACTAAAGATTTCTGTAGGGGAATCGGGACCTTCATCCTCCCGCTGGTCGATCCCTCTAGTGATAACTAAAGATCTCTGTAGGGGAATCGGGACCTTCATCCTCCCTCTGGCGATCACTCTAGTAATAACTAAAGATCTCTGTAGGGGAATCGGGACCTTCATCCTCCCGCTGGCGATCACTCTAGTGATAACTAAAGATCTCTGTAGGGGAATCGGGACCTTTATCCTCCCTCTGGCGATCACTCTAGTGATAACTAAAGATCTCTGTAGGGGAATCGGGACCTTCATCCTCCCGCTGGCGATCACTCTAGTATAACTAAAGAACTCTGTAGGGGAATCGGGACCTTCATCCTCCCGCTGGCGATCACTCTAGTATAACTAAAAAAACTCTGTAGGGGAATCAGGACCTTCATCCTTCCTTTGGTGATCACTCTAGTGATAACTAAAGATCTCTGTAGGGGAATCGGGACCTTCATCCTCCCACTGGCGATCACTCTAGTATAACTAAAGATCTCTGTAGGGGAATCGGGATCTTCATCCTCCCGCTGGCGATCCCTCTAGTGATAACTAAAGATCTCTGTAGCGGAATCGGGACCTTCATCCTCCCGCTGGTCGATCCCTCTAGTGATAACTAAAGATCTCTGTAGGGGAATTGGGACCTTCATCCTCCCGCTGGCGATCACTCTAGTGATAACTAAAGATCTCTGTAGGGGAATCGGGACCTTTATCCTCCCGCTGGCAATCCCTCTAGTGATAACTAAAGATCTCTGTAGGGGAATCGGGACCTTCATCCTCCCTCTGGCGATCACTCTAGTGATAACTAAAGATCTCTGTAGGGGAATCGGGACCTTTATCCTCCCTCTGGCGATCACTCTAGTGATAACTAAAGATCTCTGTAGGGGAATCGGGACCTTTATCCTCCCGCTGGCGATCACTCTAGTATAACTAAAGAACTCTGTAGGGGAATCGAGACCTTCATCCTCCCGCTGGCGATTACTCTAGTATAACTAAAAAACTCTGTAGGGGAATCAGGACCTTCATCCTTCCTTTGGCGATCACTCTAGTGATAACTAAAGATCTCTGTAGGGGAATCAGGACCTTCATCCTCCCACTGGCGATCACTCTAGTATAACTAAAGATCTCTGTAGGGGAATCGGGACCTTCATCCTCCCGCTGGCGATCCCACTAGTGATAACTAAAGATTTCTGTAGGGGAATCGGGACCTTCATCCTCCCGCTGGCGATCACTCTAGTGATAACTAAAGATCTCTGTAGGGAAACGGGACCTTCATCCTCCCTCTGGTGATCACTCCAGTGATAACTAAGGATCTATATAGAGAAACCAGGTCCTCCTTCTGGTGATCCTTTTAATGATAACTAAAGAGATATATATATATATATATATATATATATGTATGGAGGAATCGGGACCTCCCTCTGGTGATAACTTAAAGATCTACAGGAGTCTTGAAAAATATTCATTGTATTTTATTGGGATTTTATGTGATACACAACCCAATGTGGCACATAATTGTGAAGTGGAAGGAAAATGATAAATGGTTTTCAAAATATTTTACAAATATGTGAAAAGTGTGAAATGCATTTGTATTCAGCCCCCCCCCCCCCCCAAGTCAATACTTTGTAGAACCCCCTTTCACTGCAATTACAGCTGCAAGTCTTTTTGGGGACGTCTCTTCCAGCTTTGCACATCTAGAGAGCGATATTTTTGCCCATTCTCCTTTGCAAAATAGCTAAAGCTCTGTCAGATTGGATGGAGAGAGTCTGTGAACAGCAATGTTCAAGTCTTGCCACAGATTCTCAATTGGATTTAGGTCTGGACTTTGACTGGGCCATTTTATCAATATGAATATGCTTTGAGCTAAATTATTCCATTGTAGATCTGGCTGTGTGTTTAGGGTCATTGTCCTGCTGAAAGGTGAACCTCTGCCCCAGTCTGGGTGGTTTTCCCATGTGGAGACATCTAATACCCCTTACACACTAGGGGATTTTCCGTTGGAAAAAACTTGGATGGTTTTTCCGATGGAATTCAGCTCAAGCTTGGCTTGCATACACACGGTCACACAAAAGTTCTCGGAACCTTCGACCGTCAAGAACGCACTGACATACAACACTGTGACAACCAGAGAGAATGAAGTTCAATGTTTCTGAGCATGCGTAGGAATTTTGCGTGTCGGAATTTGTACAGACGATCGGAATTTCCGATCTGAACTTTTTCTGACCAAAATATAGAGAACATGCTCTCAATCTTTTGCTGGCTGGAATTCTGCCAGCAAAAGTCAGATGGAGCATACGCACGGTGAGAATTTCTGACCAAAAACTCACATCTGACTTTTGCCGGCAGAATTTCTGATCGTGTGTACGGGGCTTCAGAAGCAGCCGACTTATTTATTTTGGGTAAAGTATACTTTAAAACCGGCGTGCAATCTGACCACAAGTCCTCAATGATACAGCTCAGCTGGTACATGGACTATGGACGCTTCCCAATGATCACTTTTTAAACATTCTAGTACTCTTCTTCCGAACAAGGTAAATTTTAGTCTTATACTGAACATGGCATTAAAGTGTGGCAGTGCTGCAACGCATTTATGACATTTTGCTCTTTGTCAAGCAAAAGCATCAAGACACAGACACAGTAACGGGTCATTTTACTTTCAGGACCCTGGGGAACATATATCTTGCCCACTCTCACCAGCTGGAAGACTGCCCAAAATTCCTAGGGTTAGTTCAAACCTGCTAACAAAATTGAAGCTTATACAGTGTGTATAGAAAAGACTCACCGCCCTGTAAAAAAATCACATTTTGTTGCTTTGCGGCCTGAAGTGAAGACAGACACAGTTTTTGTTTTATCAAGCTGTATTTACTAGTGCAACTTATAACATCCAAGTGAAAGATATAACACCAACATGTCAGAAGAAAATTCTAAATTTCAAAAACAGAATCACAGAGTTGGAAAAAGGATCACCCCCTTGTGTCAGCATTTTGTTGAACCACCTTTTTTCTTTAATTACAACTTTTACTCAGTTGGGATATATCTCTACTAACTATGCACATCTATACTGCAATATTAGCCCACTCTTCTTTGCAGAGCTGCTTAGGTTCAGTTAAATTTTTATGATGGCCAGTTGTGAACTGCAGATTTTCCACAGGTTTTCAATGGAGTTTATTTCTGGGCTTTTGACTAGGCCATGCAAGGACATTCTCCTTTTTATTCTTCAAGCACTGTGTGGTCATTTTTGCTGTGGTTCATTCTGATGTTGGAAGGTAAACCTTCTTCCCGTTGACAACTTTCTGGCGGAGGGCAGCAAATTTTCCTCAAGAATTTGATGGTATTTTGTGCCACCCATTTTTCCTTCTATCCTGACAAGTGCTCCAGTCCCCACTGCAGAGAAACACCCCCATAACAGGATATATTACCCACTCCATGCTTTACTGTAGGACTGGTGTTATTTGGCTGGTGAGCTGCATTGGATTTCCGCCAGGCATATTGTTTGGTGTTGAGGCCAAATAATTCAATTTTAGTTTCATCTGACCATAATACCTTTTTCCATGTAGCCTCAGAATCTTCAAGGTGCGTTTTGGCAAAGCTCAGTCGTGACTGCATGTGGCCTTTCTTGAGGAGTGGCTTTTTGTTCTTGTAACCTTCCCATACAATCCACACTTGTGGATAATTTGTGATATTATTGTCACATGCACACAATGACCACTATTTGTCAAATTCCTCCAACTGCTTCAGTTTTTGTAGGCCTCGTGGTAGCCTCTCTGATCAGTTTCCTCCTGGCTCTTTCATCCAGTTTGGAGTGAAATCCTAATTCAGGGAGGGTCTTGTTGTACCAAATGCCTTCCACTTCTTAATAATAGACTTCACTGCGTTTCTAGGCATTGATAAAGCCCTTGAATTTTTTCTGTATCCATCTCCTGACTTGTGTCTGTTAACTTTACCCTGGAGATCCTGGTGACAGTGCCTTGCCACCCATAGTTGATTGTTTACTTCAGTTGCACTACCAGAGACTGAAATGCTCCAGGAGAGCTCTTTTTGTGCTGAGCTAATCAAAATGACCACAGCTGATCACAGTTGAAAGTCAAATGGCTTTGCGTGCCATCAAGTAGGTGGATTAGTTAACCTGAGTGAGTTTACAAGTAATTTTTCGGAGGGGGGGGGGGGGTGATCCTTTTTCCAACTCTGTGATTTTGTTTTTCTGACAAGTTGGGGTTATACCTTTAGCCTTGAATGTTATAAGTTGCACCGAGTAAATACAGCTGGATAAAACAAACAGTGTCTGTCTTCATTTCAGGCTGCAAAAGCAACAATATGTGATTATTTTAAAGGGAGCGAGAGTCTTTCCTATACCCACTGTATCTTGCTCGCTCCCACCAGCTGGAAGACTACCCAAAATTCCTAGGGTTAGCTTAAACCTGCTAAGGAAATTGAAACTTGCACAGCCCTGTGCTTACACAGTGGGGCAAAAAAGTATTTAGTCAGCCACCAATTGTGCAAGTTCTCCCACTTAAAAAGATGAGAGAGGCCTGTAATTGTCATCATAGGTATACCTCAACTATGAGAGACAAAATGTGGAAACAAATCCAATCACATTGTCTGATTTTTGAAAGAATTTATTTGCAAATTAAGGTGGAAAATAAGTATTTGGTCACCTACAAACAAGCAAGATTTCTGGCTCTCACAGACCTGTATCTTCTTCTTTAAGAGGATCCCCTGTCCTCCACTCATTACCTGTATTAATGGCACCTGTTTGAATTTGTTATCAGTATAAAAGACCCCTGTCCACAACCTCAAACAGTCACACTCCAAACTCCACTATGGTGAAGACCAAAGAGCTGTTGAAGGAAAACCAGAAACACAATTGTAGAAATGCACCAGGCTGGGAAGACTGAATCTGCAATAGGCAAGCAGCTTGGTGTGAAGAAATCAACTGTGGGAGCAATAATTAGAAAATGGAAGACATACAAGACCACTGATAATCTCCCTCGATCTGGGGCTCCACGTAAGATCTCACCCTGTGGGGTCAAAATGATCACAAGAACGGTGAGCAAAAATCCCAGAACCACACCGGGGGATCTAGTGAATGACCTGCAGAGAGCTGGGACCGTTACAAAGGCTACCAACAGTAACACACTACGCCGCCAGGGACTCAGATCCTGCAGTGCCAGATGGGTCCCCCTGCTTAAGCCAGTACATGTCCAGGTCCATCTGAGGTTTGCTAGAGAGCATTTGGATGATCCAGAAGAGGATTGGGAGAATGTGATATGGTCAGATGAAACCAAAGTAGAACTGTTTGGTAGAAGCACAACACATCGTTTTTGGAGGAGAAAGAATGCTGAGTTGCAACCAAAGAACACCATACCTACTGTGAAGCATGGGGGTGGCAACATTGTGCTTTGGGGCTGTTTCTCTGCAAAGGGAACAGGACGACTGATCCATGTACATGAAAGAATGAATGGGGCCATGTATCGTGAGATTTTAAATGCAAACCTCCTCCCATCAGCAAGGGCATTGAAGATGAAATGTGTCTGGGTCTTTCAGCATGACAATGATCCCAAACACACCGCACAGGCAACAAAGGAGTGGCTTTGTAAGAAGCATTTCAAGGTCCTGGCGTGGCCTAGCCAGTCTCCAGATCTCAACCCCATAGAAAACCTTTGGAGGGAGTTGAAAGTCTGTGTTGCCTTGCCCAGCGAGAGCCCCAAACACAAAACATCACTACTCTAAAGGAGATCTGCATGGAGGAATGGGCCAACATACCAGCAACAGTGTGTGCCAACCGTCTGAAGACTTACAGAAAACGTTTGACCTCTGTCATTGTCAACAAAGGATATATAACAAAGTATTGAGATGAACTTTTGATATTGACAAAATACTTATTTTCCACCATAATTTGCAAATAAATTCTTTCAAAAATCAGAGAATGTGATTGTCTGGATTTGTTTCCACATTTTGTCTCTCATAGTTGAGGTATACCTATGATGACAATTACAGGCCTCTCTCATCTTTTTAAGTCGGAGAACTTGCACAATTGGTGGCTGATTAAATACTTTTTTGGCCTACTGTATATGGCCATGCTCCGTAGAGACAATCGGCCACATGTGCCAAGCATTGGCTTGTAGGGAGACAAGTGTTAAGATTCCTATACCTAGAAGTCTTACATCCAGGAAAGTACTGCAAGTAAATCCTCTTCAGGACCACTACAGTGAAGTGAACCTGCACAAACTGCTGATTCACTCTATAGAACCAAGATCTAAACTGCAATGTCTAATGTGCTGCACAATTAATACCCCCCTCTGTGCTTTGCTTATGGTTAGATGGGACTCTATAGTCAATAAGGTATTTATCTATGCTAAGGCACAGTGCTTTAGGTGCTGTGAGAACACTGGAGAATAGTTCAGTGGCCCTTAACCACTTGAGACCCGTGCTATAGCCGAATGACGGCTACAACGCGGATCTCCTTTGCCGGGACTACGTCTATTGACGTAGTCCCGTGCACGAGCGGCGCGCTCTGTGATCGGCGAGTCTACGAGACTCGCCTGATCACCGATCCGAGCAAGGGGTCGATCCCGACCCCTTATCACGTGATCAGCTGCCAGCCAATGACAGCTGATCATGTGATATAACGGAGCCGGTAAACGGCTATTATTCCTCCTCGCGCTGACAGCGCGAGGAGAAAAAAAAGAGCCGATCACGGCCAGCCCTGCCAGTGCCCACCTGCCCCCTGCCAGTGCCCACCTGCCCCCTCATCACTAAGCATAATAAAAAAAGTGCCCCCCATCAGTGCCCACAGTGCCACCCAGCAGTGCCCACAATCTGCCTCAAAGGTGCTGCACCCCAGTGCCACATATCCGTGCCCATCAGTGTCATCTACCAGTGCCCAGCAGTGCCGCTCATCAGTGCCCAGCAGTGCCACCTATCAGTGCCCATCAGTCCCATCTATCAGTGGTACCTATCAGTGCCCCTTAGTGCCACCCATCCGTGCCATCTTATCTGTGCCCATCAGTGCCGCCTTATCTGTGCCTATTAGTGCCGCCTTAACTATGCCTATCAGTGCCCACCAGTGCAGCCTATCAGTGCCCACCAATGCAGCCTATCAGTGCCCACCAATGCAGCCTATCAGTGCCGCCTCATCAGCGCACTTCAATGAAGGAGAAAAATGACCTGTTTGCAAAATTTTATAACAAACTATTAAACATGATTTTTTTTTTTTTTGCATCTTTTTTTGTTTGTTTAGCAAAAAATAAAACTCCGAGCTGTAATTAAAAACCACCAAAAGAAAGCTCTATTTGTGGGAAAAAAATGATAACAATTTCATTTGAGTACAGTGTTGTATGCCCGCGCAATTGTCACTCAAAGTGCATCAGCGCTGAAAGCTGAAAATTGGTCTGGGACTGAGGGGGGTTTAAGTGCCCAGTAAGCAAGTGGTTAAACTACGGCCTGCTGTTTGTTGAAAACTGCCCTGTGCAAGGAGAATGCCCCATATCAATGCCAACGGAAGCAACGGTAGACAGAGTTGTAGCTGGTGCTGGGCAGAGTTCCAGCTCCCAGGTAGGTATCTTAGGCAGAGTAATCTCCTGCTCTGCCTGTATACAGTGCCTTGAAAAAGTATTCACACCCCTTGAAATTTTCCAAATTTTGTCATGTTACAACCAGAAAATTGGGATTTTATGTGATAGACCAACAAAGTGGCACATAATTGTGAAGTGGAAGGAAAATGATAAACATTTTTCATTTTTTTTTACAAAGATCTGAAATGTGTGGCGTGCATTTGTATTCAGCCCCCTTTACTCTGATACCCCTAAATAAAATATAGTGGACCCAATTGCCTTCAGAGGCCACCTAATAAGTAGAGTCCACCTGTGTGTAATTTATTCTCAGTAAAAATACAGCTGTACTGTGAAGCCCTCAGGGGTTTGTTAGAGAACCTTAGTGAACAAACTGCATCATGAAGGCCAAGGAACACACCAGACAGGTCAGGGATAAAGTTGGAGAAGTTTAAAGCATGGTTAGGTTATAAAAAAAAATTATTTATATATATATATATATATATATATATATATATATATATATATATATATATATATATATATATATATATATCTCCGAAGCTTTGAACACCTCACGGAGCTCTGTTCAATCCATCATCCAAAAATGGAAAGAGTATGCAAACCTACCAAGACATGGCCGTCCACCTAAACTGACAGGCCGGGCAAGGAGAACATTAATCAGAGAAGCAGACAAGAGGCCCATGGTAACTCTGGAGGAGCTGCAGAGATCCACAGCTCAGGTGAGAGAATCTGTCCACAGGACAACTATTAGTCATACACTCCACAAATCTGGCTTCATGGAAGAGTGTCAAGAAGAAACACATTGAAAAAAGGCCATAAGAAGTCCCATTTGCGAGAAGCCATGGGGGGTGGGGGACACAGCAAACACGTGGAAGAAGGTGCTCTGGTCAGAAGAGAACAAAATAGAATTTTGGCCTAAAAGCAAAACACTATGTGTGCCGGAAAATGAACACTGCACATCACCCTGAACACAGCATCCCCACCATGAAACATGGTGGTGGCAGCATCATGTTGTGGGGATGCCTTTCTTCATCATGGACAGGGAAGATGGTCAGAGTTGATAGGAAGATGGATGGAGCCAAATACAGGACAATCTTAGAAGAAAACCTGTTAAGAGTCTGCAAAAGACTTGACTGGGGTGGAGGTTCACCTTCCAGCAGGACAATGACCATAAACATACAGCCAGTGCTACAATTGAATGGTTTAGATCAGGGATATGAAATTATCGGACCTCCAGCTGTTGCTAAACTACAAGTCCCATCATGCTTCAGCCTCTGGGTGTCATGCTTGTGGCTGTCAAAGACTTGCAATGCGTCATGGGACTTGGAGTTCTGCAAGAGCTGGAGGTCCGCTAATTGCATATCCCTGGTTTAGATCAAAGCATAATCATGTGTTAGAATGGCCCAGTCAAAGTCCAGACCTAATTCCAATTGAAAACCTGTGCAAAGACTTGAAAATTGCTGTTCACAGGCGTTCTCCATCCAATCTGACAGAGCTTGAGCTATTTTGCAAAGAATGTGCAAAAATGTCACTCTTTAGATGTGCAAAGCTGGTAGAGACATCCCCAAAAAAAAAAAAAAAAGACTTGCAGCTGTAATTGCATTGAAAGGTGGCTCTACAAAGTTGAATCAGGGGGGCGCTATACAAATGCATGCCACACTTTTCGCATATTTGTAAAACATTTTGAAAACCATTTATCATTTTCCTTCCACAATTATGTGCCACTTTGTGTTGGTCTATCATATAAAATTCCAATAAGATACATTTACATTTTTGGTTGTAATAGGATAAAATGTGGAACATTTCAAGGGGTGTGAATACTTTTTCAAGGCACTGTAGTTCTGGCAGGGGCCATCATCCGACCCTTGAGGTGTTGAGCTGAATATAGTGTATTCTAAGGAAAGTAACAACTGAACACCAATACTGGGGGGGGGGGGGGGGCTTTTCTAATCCCCATGACACCAATGATGGTGCACTATGCTTCCCACTGATGCCAATGATGGGGAACCATTCCTCCCACTGTCCCCTGCGGGGTTTATTATTTTCACTAACCACTGAGGTCAGGGCATTTTTTTTTTTACCCCTGCTGGCCACAGTCCAGAACCCTGACCATCAAGAACAATAGGTGAACATGCCCTTTATTTTTATAACGGTTTAGGCCCCCTGTAATAATCTGACAGGTTCTCTCTACCCATTCGATCCTTATAGTGCCTGTGAATGTTTGAATAGTGAAGTGGATTGCCAGTCCTGGACTGTAGCTCACAGGGGAAGATTTTCGCCTTATCAGCATACTGATCCAACACTGATAAGACAACCGAGCCAAAGTTGCTTAATTGCAGCCATTTGGGTGGAACGCTCCGATGGATTAGCTGATGCTGTAACTGAGGATGAAGCCTTTCCATTAGACCTACATTTATCAATTCATTCTAGGACTTCCAGAGAATGTGCCCTCTAATGCTGGCTATGCATATTGATTTGATTGTTCAATAAAATGATCCTTTTAATTGTTAATTAGTCTTCAAACAACTTTTGCTGGATTGGAGGGATACTTATTAAATACTAACCCACTACTCACCTCCCATGCCCAAAAGTTGCAATTCAGTTAAAGTTTTTTTTTAACCTTTCACAAACCTCAACCCTCAACCCATGACGTTTAAGCAAGAGCGACGTCACTATCCTTTCAGTGGAACCCTGGGCTAGACTGGCTTCTCTGGAGATTTCGGACAGTGACTTCCCAGGATCTGAACGATGGTGAGGACACCCTTGCCGAAACCATGGTAAGGCAGGTATATTTTTTTTTACTTTTCTTCATTTTTTTGTTTTTGATTGCGAAATTACAACAGGATGAGTGGGCTAGTATCTGGTAAGTCAACCTGGCAATAGCCTGCTTTTTGTGTATAGTGTGAATGGGCCGGCAGGATGCTGTTGCTGACCTCTTTCAAAAAATGGTTGTACACCAGATCAGAGCAAGTCCAGTGCACCGAATGATCAAAAGGCTTAAACTGAACTTACCACGGGAGAAATATGGGGGCTGCCATTGTTGATTTTAGCCGTCTTATAAGTCCTAATCTGAATACTTCTCCTTGGTTTGTGACTCAAGGGACTTAAGCTGGAGGCTCTGCATGACAGCCAAACAGTATTTTCAATATGAGTGGAATGCAATGCAGCTCCCATTTCCCCCATGGCAGGTTTTCCTACATATACAGTACTTTATTAAAATCCAGCTCCAGGCAACATTTTTTTTCTGTTTTACATGATGGGGAAGAACCTTGTCAGATTTTTTTTTTTTTTATTGCCGTTTATGTAGTCATTGGTGAGACTCTCCTTTACTTCCAGTGTGGGAATGGACGGGAAGAGAGTTAAATCTCCACAATGGTGGTTGGGGCACAATCAGCAATAAATAACAGAAAAGGGTAGAAAATGCCAGGTTTTAATTGTTTTGCATAAAATCCATCAAACACCAAACCCTTTAAGTTTCCCTTGTCAGGAGTGCATGGCCAAAAGTAATACCATAAATAACCAGTAAAGGAGAAAGCCAGCAATAACCAGTCAACTGTCTATCACCTTGAAAAAAAAAATAGTCCACTGTAGCCCTGAAATGTCAGGGTTTCATGTTTTTTGTACATTTGTGTATTACTATTACAAAATTACTGCAATAAAATTTTGAGGTTGATTGGTTCAGTGCCGTTTTCCTCTCCTACTGGTTTCAGTTAAGCCCTGGGCAATAATCCAGTAGTCACCAAACCAGTCAAGAACTGTTTCAAACCATTGTTTATTAATATAATTTTTCTTCGGTGCTCTGTTCAGTTTGATTCCAGACATCTCAAATATTTACAGAATAAACCCGCTCGCAGCAAACACTAGACGTTAAGCAGCACATTGAAGTCATGACCTACCCGACATTGAGCATATGCAGTTCTGTTACACTTAAACTTCCACAAAAGTGCCCAACCATGAAGTAGTGAATTTGGGATCTCATTCTGAAATGCGTCTTCAAGAAGAAATGTGTGCATCATCTCTATATAATCTACAATTACGATTAAACATTCAGATTCCAAATGAGCGAGTTGTGAATTGGATTGCTGGTGGGATGCAAGTGTGTGAGAAGAAAGAGGTGCTATGAAATTCTGTAGTGTAGTGAGGTCATGATTTATCGAAGGCGTTCCTTTGAAGGTCATCCACGAACAACCCAATTTTCCCCAATTTTCGCCAACTATGTAACCAGTCCAAACACTGTTGGCAATTACAGGGTGGTCGAGGGGTCAATGAGGTAGACCCGAGCTTTAAAAAACAGCCAAGCCATGTCAGCATCTTGCGGGACTTGGTACGACGGCAATATTAATGCTGCCTGTATGGTTCACTGATCTGTAGTATTCCTCTATACCAGTGATGGCGAACCTTGGCACTCCAGATGTTTTGGAACTACATTTCCCATGATGCTCATCTACACCGCAGAGTGGCTGAGCATCAAGGGAAATGTAGTTCCAAAACATCTGGGGTGCCAAGGTTCGCCATCACTGCTCTATACACTTAAGCATAGGTCTGAAGATTGACTATAAACACCAACATAATTCTGGCAAGTTGCAGCATTTAAGAGACAACAACTAGGACCGTCAAAGCTGCGGTAAGCTAGTAGGATAACCTGAGAACTTGGACACCCTCAAAGCACTGTGCTGCTTATCCAATCCAACCCAGATTGGACTCTGTCCATGTTCTTCCCACACTGAACCTCAATATGCCCCTCCTGAAAAGCAAAACTGGCATGTTCCAAAAATAGTAGCATTTCCAGGTGTCTACACCACGGGTTTGCTTCCCTGAAGAGCACCTACGTACCTGCACCTATATAATGCAACCAATATTGGCTTCATTCCTACCTTCTTCGTCCCCCTTATTAGCCCATCCTTGGCCAATTTACAAAGCAGCCTGGGATGGGGGGGGGTGTTCAGGTACTCCACTGGGTTTTCTGAAGTGTTGGAACAGCGAGCAGTATTCATTTTATTGCCTTCTTTTAGGAACTCGCTTTTTGGAACTGGGGTGGCAGGTCTGACCGGAGCCAAACTACAGAGGGGGCTGGAGCCAGATATTACTCCAAAGCTGCTCTGCAGTTAAAGTATAACTACAGGCAAAACTTTTTTTTATGTGTTGGATAGAGTGGAAATGAATTAGAACGGTCAAGTTTTGTTTGCCATCTGGGCCCCCCATTAGGGAGATCTGTCCTATTTACCATGATCATCGAAAGTGAAAGGAAAAAAAAAAAAAAAAAAAATCACAAATTTTGAGCCAACCCCAAAAAAGTTATAGTGGGGAAACATTCCAATGGGGTAGTGCCAGGGCAAGTGCTCAGGGCACCATGTGGCCATCATGAGTTAGCAACCCCCCCCCACCCCCCAAAGAATTTACACACACACCCCTAAGCAAAAATGCTCGCTAAACTAAGATGCCCCCCGCCTCCCGAAATCACTCTACCCCTTAAAAGCCCCCCCCCCTACGAGTACAAATCCTCCCCCCCTTCCAAAATTCCTTCTTGCCACACCAATCTCCCAACATTTCCCCTCCTGCCATCCTCTACCCCTCTTCCATTCTTACCCAAATTCTTTGCTGCCGGGATAGAAGCAAGGAGATGGGGGGGGGGGGGAGGATAAGCAAACACTGCACAGTCCAAATTTGCAGGGATTTCCTCTGACTACCTGTTTTGGCTATGGGACAGGAAGTGGATGGAAATCTCTGCAATGGCACACAGATGGTGAAAAAAAAAAAACCTAATGGGTTATAACCCTTCCTTGCTCTATCCCAGTGATGGCGAACCTTGGCACCCCAGATGTTTTGGAACTACATTTCCCATGGTGCTCCAGTACACTGCAGAGTGCCAGAGCATCATGGGAAATGTAGTTCCAAAACATCTGGGGTGCCGAGGTTCGCCATCACTGCTCTATCCAAAGGAGGGGGGGGGGTTGCCTATAGTTCTACTTTAAGTTAGGTGGGGGAAAAGGCACGAAAATCAGCGCATGGAAGTTATTGGACAGTCAGTCTTATTAAATAACTTTAAAGTGCAGTAACCCCTAAAACAAATCAGTATTTATTCTGCTGAATACAGGCCAGGAAGAGATGACTATTGATTGGTTGCTACGAGTTACTATACCTTATCAGTGCGCAGCTAAGCCCGAATTATGTTTTTTGAGCTTTTTACAGTTAAGTGCTTATAGTGATACTCAGTATCCATATAGACTGCAGTATGCCCAATGCCAGGGGGAAGAGATTGTTTTTCCGCCCAATAATTATAAAAAAAAAAAAATAAAAGAAAAAAAAAAGGCAACTGCTGCCTTGAGAAGATTACACTGCAAAAGGAAAGCCACCAAAAAATTCAAAAACATCACTGCAAACAAAAAATACAGACCAAAACTTTTGACAAAATAGGAGGATTTGTCTAGACATCATATATATATATATCTTTGACCTTAAACTGACATACACGTATTTACAAAAATATTCTCTCTTAAAACTTAAACCCGACAGAACATCCGCCAATCATCATGCATAATTCACATCAGATACAAGAAAGTCATAATTGTTGGAGGGCAGTCCATTGCCATAATCGGTCTGGGACAGAAGATCAATTCAACATCCAGGCTGAAGAGTGGTGGACTAACAAGACATCTTTGGTGAGATGGTATGGACCAGTCTGATCTCTCAATACCATAGATTACATAAAAAAAAAAAAAACACACAGGTTGTAATCACTCAAGCATGGAGATACCACTGATAAGATCAACACGGGGCAATGACAGTGATGCATCTTCTCTGGTCTCCTAGGCTTTGGCTGGAGATATTGCACAAGTTCTACATTAAACAAATCCTAAAGTATTTTTATTTATTTTTTTTAATAGGAAAGTGCAGCAGATAAGATCCGACATCTCAGTCCATCAATGTATTTTTGTTTTTAATGCTATAATCCATCCCGAAACTCTTCAGCTTTTCTCGGATTTGGGGACAGTACGTGAACACCCGCCCGTCACCATCGTAAAGCTTGGCCGTCCACAAGGAGGTCATCTTGAAAGCCTATATTGACACCTTCCACTTGTGTCGTATAAACATTATACATAAAAAAAAATGCATTCTTGATGCATGGTCAAGCATGTATGTACATGGAGGTCGGTGAAGACACATACATACGCACATACACACTTGCAGTCGCACATATATATAGAACACATAAAAGTGCTGGTATCTGAGTGAATTTGTGCATAATGCCTGTGCAAAATTCACAATGCCAATTCAACATTTCTAATTTAAAAAAAAAAAAAAAAAAAAACGGAAAAAAGGTCAAACAGGTTAAAATAGCTTAAATTCCAGGGCTACAAAGCAGAGGAACACTTTTGGTTGATCTGTAGACAAAGCCATTGCTTTAAGCAGTGACACAACAGTTGAGTCCTTTATTTTTCAGCTCGATATAAAAAAAAAAAATAAAAAAAAAAAAAAAAAAGTTGCAAACAGGTCTATCACACTGATTCTCTGGAGTTGAGCCCCTTGTCTGCCCCAGCAGATCCAGCGCAGTTCAAAAGTTCCTTTTTTTTCTAAAAAGTATTGCAAGGTTCATAAGACACAAAAAAATATTAATATATATATATATATATATATTTGGCCCCCTCCCCATCCTGTCCAGGATGTCTGTAATCCTAGGAATGCAGTATCTGGTTCATCGGAGACAGAAGCAATTTACAAAAAAAGAAAAAAAAAAAAAAAAATCACCATCATCAATATCATCATGAACGTTCAGATCCAGAGCACAGTGACAAGCATGGAGGAGCGTCTTTGGGGTATTCCAGTTAGAGAAATGACTCCTCGCCCAGCTTGGTGTCCACTTTGGTCAGTTTTCAAAAGTAACGCAAATCAAAACCGTAATCATAAAGCCCTACAATTCTTCGGTCAGAAACCAAGAACAGCGCACATTCCGGGGAGAGCGCCGCCTTTCTAATGTTCAGCGTCCATGGCGTCCAGATATTTTGACTCAATAATCTTGGGTAGTAGGTTGTATCTGAGGACAGAAAAGCAAAAAACAAAAAGATGTTTAGTACAGATTTTCAGCCAAGGTTCAGTATTTTAACCTTTTCTTGACTAGAGGCCATTAAAGTCTAGATGCCAAGAATGTATGTATGTATGTATATGTATATATATATATATATATATATATATATATATATATATATATATATACATACATACATACATACATACACACATATACACACACACACACACACACACACATACACACACACAGCAGTGGGCTTTAAAGTATTACTAAAGTCATTTTACATAAAATATAACAAATATGTTATACTCACCTGCTCTGTACAGTGGTATTGGACAGAGCGGCCTCGATCCTGACTCCTCCTCCTCTTCTTAGTGTGACCCCATAGAAAGCCGTTTGCTACGGGCACACTGTCTGCTCGTTCCTGAGCAGTGTCTATGGAGTTGCGCTCCATTGGCGCGCCCCCACTTCTTCCTCACTGCATTCGATTGACAGCAGCAGGAGTGTCAGGGCTGGGCTCAGCCCTTTCTTCTCTGAGCTGGCCGCTCAGCTGTCGGCTAATTGCCAGCTCCTATCTCTCCACAGTTACTCAGCTGTTGATGATATCCTGCTCCTCAGTCCTGCCTACTTTAGCCATCCAGTCCAGAGGAGCTCTGCCTTCGCCTTGGTTAACATCACAGAAACATTTCTCCTGCGATCCTGCTCTAGACTTGCTTTGCCGATATCCCTTTTGGCTCCAGATCCTGCTTGCTGTACCACTACATTGATTCCTGACTTCTGGCTTGGCTGACCATCTGTTCCGGTTACTGAACTTTGGCTATGTTTTGACTACGTTTTTGTTCTTTTTACTTTTATTATTAAACAAGTGTGATTTAACTATACTTCTGTCTCGGCCTGATTTCATGGTTTCTGACACAGGAGCTAATGACTCCTGCTGCTATTTTAGTGGCCATGTGTGAAGAGGAAGAGAGGAGAGAAGACATGCAGTCATACACACCGCTGAACCTATTCTCCCCTTTTCCCCTCCACACAGGGAAGGGGGGGGGGGGGGGAGTACAGATAAATGGGAAATGTTTTATCATATTCATGCAAGGAATGCATTAAGGTAAAAAAAATAAGTTTTTAGCTTTAGTATCACTTTAACACTGTGCTGCCACATATATACTTACAGCTGAAGCTGCTGTTCTATACTAGGAGGGTGTCAGGGCTGGGCTTCTAGGAGCTCTCTTCTCAGTGCTCAGCTGTCAGTTCATTACCAGCCACTCATTGTTTCCTGAGTGACTCAACTGGTTACCATTACCTGCCTCATTAGTCCAGCCTACAGCCAGCCTTTTTGCCATTTAAACTGTCTTGCTCATTTCTGCCATGCCTTCACCTGGTCAACATCTCCAGTGTGTCTCTGCTTTGTTCCTGTTACAACTTTTCCAGGCTGAGTCTTCTTCTGGTTCCTGATTCTGATCTCTGGCTTCTGACAACACCGACTCCTGGCTTCCTGATCCTGGCTTGTCTGATTACCGGTATTGGCTTCCTAACACTGACTTCTGCTTTCGACTACGTTCCTTATCTGTATTATTTTTACTATTACACTAAAAAGTGTGATTTTTAACTGCATCTTCTGTCTCTGCCTGGTTCATGGCCCCTGACAGAGGGCACTCACATGGCACCCCCAGAACTGTGCATTACTGCGCACTGAGGACATCACTGATCCTGGTGCCTACAGGCAGATATTTAACCATCATGCCATACCATCAGGGAGTCGTGTGATTGGCCTCAAAATTTATTTTGCAGCAGGACAACGACCCCAAACATGAAGAACTATCTTCAGTGTAAAGAAGAACAAGGGGTCCTGGAAGTGATGGTCTGGATCCCTCAGAGCCCCGATCTCAGCATCATGGAGTCTTGAACTGAAGAATTGATGCTGTTCTGAAGGCAAAGAGTGGTCACACCAAACATTGATTTGGATTTCTCTTCTGTTCATTAACTTTCCATTTTATTTGATAAAAAAATAAAACTATTAACACTTCTATTTATGAAAGCATTCCTAATGGACAGGATTTTCCTCACCTGCCTAAGACTTTTGCACAGTAGTGTGTGTGCGTGCACGCACACACACACACACACACACACACACACACACACACACGCACACACACACACATTGCAATTTTAAAACATCTCTATAGATCCGAGTCAAATTTCTTTATTGATTTTTTTTTTTTTTTTTTTTTTAAGAGATCACTCAATATCTCATTGGCCCTTCTACAAATGTCCTGGCACCTTGGGGATAAAAAGAAATTACCTGATGGGAATCATTCCAATCATAATCAAAGGGAAAATCATCTTCATATAAGGGAGAGGCGACATTCCAAAGCCACATAAGATGACAAGCTGGAGGACCTGGAGGCCGGTGAAGTAGTGAATCTTCCTCTGAGGGACTCGTCTGATGTAATGGGTCGGGGGGTACGCCGTCTGCAGGAAAAACACAGAACACCGTGACATCATTTATCTCGTACAACACAACCCGACACCAATAAGCTGAATGGCCTTGAGATATAGTGGCATGAAATACATGAACACTGCTGGGCATGTGTGGTGGCAATTGAACAAATACAGTTTGGCATTAGATAGGAATACAAAAAAAAAAAAAACACATTATTAAAAAGGTTTTTTTCTTTATTATTGTGTCCCTATTCACAAATATGTTGATGTGTTTTAGAAACTAAAAGCAGCAAAAAGTATTTTCAACAGTCTTCAAGTATAATTAATAAGTAAAAAAAACAGCTCTAAAACAAGCCATATTCTACATTTGTAGCAGCTAGTACTGTGATGCAATTCATTCTCAAACGATAAAAAAAACAAAAAACAAAAAAAAAAAAAAAAAAACACACACCCGAGAGCCCATTCACACCACTCAGGTCCACGGCGCACATTAAAGTGGATGTAAACCCGATTCATAAAATTTGAGCTGGGCATATGCATAATATATATATATATATATATACACACACATTATATATATATATATATATATATATATATATATACATATACACACACACACAGAGTTTTCTTATCTATCTTCAAAGCACTATGTCCTGTTGCGGTCTCCTGCTCCGTTGTTCTGTTATCAGCATGAGAACTTCTGACACCTGATAAAACCAGGCTGAAATTTGTGTCAGGGAGGGAGCTATAAATAGATTAGCACAAAGCTGAACAAATCACAGGCAAGCTCTGCATGTGTGGAGAGGGGGTGTGCGCCTTTCCTCCAATCAGCTGTCCTACGGTGTATAGCAAGAATCCACATCCACAGGTGAATCAGTGTCAGGGCTGGGCTCAGCCCTTCCTTCTCTGAGTTGGCCGCTCAGCTGTCGGCTAATTGCCAGCTCCTATCTCGCCAGTTACTCAGCTGTTGATGATATCCTGCTCATCAGTCCTGCCTACTTAAGCCATTTAGCCCAGTGGATCTCTGCCTTCGCCTTGGTCAAAATCACAAAGACATTCTCCTTTGTTCCTGTTTAAAGACTGGCTTTGCCAACATCCCTTCTGGCTTCAGATCCTGCTTGCTGTTCCACTACATTGATCCCTGACTTCTGGTTTGGTTGACTATCCATTCCGGTTACTGAACTTTGGCTATTCTCATCAGGTGCTTCCTGATGACACAAATGGGATTACGAAACGCATAGAGGCTGCTGGGACTGTGTGCAACGTGAACGCCGGTAACAGGGGACTGAGGCTTGGAACACATGCGAGAGAGAGAGAGAGGTTACCTGTTGGGAAACACATGCTAGTCTAAAGCGTACCCTGTATACATGGCTGGATAAGCTTAGCATTGGCTTATTGACACTGCGAGTGTCATCTGTTTTTAATCATTTTTAATAAATAAGTTAAGACATATTACACTATGATGGTTCTACATGTTTTCTTATGAGCTTGAATGATCAGTGGATTACTGTCTGGCAAGAGATCGTACATAAGGAGTGGTTATCCGTTCAATGAACCAAATGCAAGCTTCTATTTGGTATCTGGTGAGTGGCCATTTTGCAAGGTGGTGGTGGTGGCACGAAGGGTGAATTTTGGTGTGAAGGCAGGAATCACACACCAACAAATAGGAGCGCTTGATTACTCAAATTAATTTTCTTTTTTATATATTTTTTGGACTGTAATGAAGGAATTGCATCTGATCTCACTTATATTCTGGAATTGATCTTAATTTATGAACTGTCACTATTGTGGGGTATATTCATTTGAATGTTGTTTTGGGTATTGAAAGCATTCAATTGTGTTAAATAGCACTGGTGGTATTATTTTTGTTTCGCATATAGTATTGGAAAATAGTGTTTGTACTTTGGACTTTTTTTTGTCAGACGGACTTGTGTACACACGCTCGGAAAATCCACATTTGTCTGTGGAAAATTTCTAAAACCTGCTATCCAACATTTGTCCGTGGAAAATCTGACAATTGTCCGATGGAGCGTACACGCGATCGGATTTTCCTCCAACAGCCTGTCATCACACAGTTCCCGTTGGAAAATCTGATCGTGTGTACGAGGCTTAAGAGAGCGAGGGGTCAGGGTAACATCACTTCTACATTAGCGCAGTGATGGCGAAACTTGGCACCCCAGATGTTTTGGAACTACGTTTCCCATGATGCTCTGCAGTGTAGTTGAGCATCATGGGAAATGTAGTTCCAAAACATCTGGGGTGCCAAGGTTCACCATCACTGCGTTGGGGTGAAAGAGCGATTTAATGTTCTTCTGCTATTCAGAGTGAAATCTACGCTCCGAGCTTCAGCAATCCTCACCACATAGGGGTTAACAAGCGCGCTACACTCCTACTCCCTCCCTCACACATGTCCAGAGATGGAGGGGAGTTCTTTGACTAATAACCCGACAGCCCAGCAGGAAGTAAATAAGCAATTAGCAAGGCTGGTTTTTATCTGGGGGCTCTTAGTGCTGATGCAGCAATGTCGCAGTCCACAGAAAGACCTTCTGAATAAATGCCGGCACATCCGACCCTTCATGGGGTCTACACCAACCTGCCCTGGGACCCCGCATCACCCAGCAAGGCCAACACATGGATCTGGAAATCACACGGTCCCATCTAGAATTCTCGATTCCATTGCCGATGGACAACCGTTCATAACTGGGCCTAATTATATTCAGTCCTCAATTATTGTAACCACGACGGGTTCATTATTAAAGCTATGGAAGACTTAAAGTGGTTGTAAGCCTCAGACATGAAATATGAGCAAAGCATATCCCTCTATAGCAGTGATGGCGAACCTTGGCACCCCAGATGTTTTGGAACTACATTTTCCATGATTCTCCAGTACACTGCAGAGTGCATGAGCTTCATGGGAAATGTAGTTCCAAAACATCTGGGGTGCCAAGGTTCCCCATCACTGTACTTATAGCATGTACTTTTCTCAATCCAGAGCACTAAGTGTCATTTCTGTCTGCTACTTCATTCCTCTGCTATCAGCATGAGTCATTTCTGACAAGTTTTCCTGACACCAAGAGAAAAATGGTGACAGGGGAGGGCGCTGCAGCTGATAGCCTCAGGCTCTTTTACTGTGCGCTGTGTGAAGGGGGGTGCGTCCCTTTCCTCCAATCAGCTCTCAGCCCTCCTCGCTGAGCTCTGCAGAGTGCATTTTCAGTTCCCCGCCCCCTGCTTTCCAGAGCTGAGTAATCCCATGCAAGTTCCGCACATTGAATGGATGTAGGGGAAAAGACGGCTGTAGACACACAGGTACAACTGACATAGGAGGATAGGTTTAATCTCTGTGCATCATTTGAGGCCAGGGCTGCTGTTAGAAATCGCACCATATGGCCTACCTGACAGGGGCCCCTTCACCTGGCGCGAAAGTGACAGGACATAGATTTACCAGTCGCTTTCTTTGTAGCCTCAGCAGCACAGATGAATGGATAGGAAGCGCTACAAGGTTTCCAGCTCATTCACAAACTGAAGCATAGTGAACACAGTTTACTATGTTTCAGTGATGAACGGACACATGATTGGTACCGATTGCTCACTGTGTTCCTTCAGGAATGGAAGGGACAAGTGAATGACATTTACCGGCCCATTCCCCTGCTCTCCATCCTAAAACATCCCCCTGTGAGCCTGCAGCAGCTGCTGGCAGGAGAGGAGAGGAGGGAATCTGGAGGCAGTGGGGGGAAAAGGGCGCATGTACTTGAACCCCCTGCAGTGCAGCCGGAGGGAGTAAGAAGAGGAGAGAGCTACAGGGGGAAGAAGAAGAGGATCGGTGTCTGCAATAAGACAGTACAGCCAGACCTCCAGGCGCCCGGGCCCCCTTGTTGAACTGATGGGGTCCGGGTCCAGTACAGGAGGGCTGGCTGCACTGCCTTAGCAGCCCTGCCAGAGGCCAGTCACTGCATTGGGCATATGTTAAGGGTTTACAACCACTTTAAACATGTCTGGTTTTTATTGTGTACAGTGGCTTCCTGTCCTGGTTACTCCAACACTCTCTCATTTCTCGTTCTGGTGTCAGAAGAAGAAAGAAGCCCCGAGTCTAATTGCTGATAATTTATTGATATGAATGAACCCCCCAATATAAGCCTCTGAAAAAAATGGTCAGCGTGTTCTCCGATTGCACACCGCCCCTCGTACAGCACAGACTGCTGCAGAGCAAAAGAATCCCCTGGCATGGTAGACTGCTTCAAAAGCACTGTGAAAAGACTGCTGAATCTGACTGTAGATCAATGTTTCTCAACTCCAGTCAAGTACAAACAGGTCTTGTTTTCAGGCTTGCGAAAAAGAAGTGCAGCACTAAAAAATGATCTCAAAGTGAACTGGAAGCAATAAAACAGTGTACAAAGACAAATACGTATAAAAAGGAGTGCAAAAAAAATAGTCTCAGAGTGAACTGAAAGCAATATAAAAACAGTGTACAAACACATATAAGTATAAAGTAGAGTGCACAAAAATGATGAAATAGTATACCCAAATGTCATATCGGCAAATGTACAGATGAAAATTATATGAATAATATCCAAAAATAAAATGTCCAAAAAAAGGCAAATCATTAATACTGAGAACGAAATTTTAGAAGATAAAGCGCTTTGAATAAAAGACTCCAGCCTTGTGAGACTCCACGCGTTTCGTCTCACAAGACCTCATCTGGGGTGAGGTTTACTGTCGGAGTCCACATTTGTCCGTGGAACATTTTAAAACATCTTCTAGCTGGAGGTCGTGGCCACTGTTGCAGTTTCCCCTGGGTGTGTTGCCCTACAAGCCCAATTGACCCATTAGGTGTATACTTATTGAGGTTCAATCTCTCTGGTAAGCCTTTTGACTCTCTGGTGGTGGATCACTTATCAGCAAGTTTGGGCATGTTTTTCTACACCACATTGATGCTCAACTCAAGTGTTGACTATTTTGAATCATGCTTTGGATATTTTTAGTGTTTGGCTCACTCGCCACATTTTGTTCTCAGTATTAACCACTTGCCGACAGGCCCAAGCCGACGGCGGCAGAATGGCACGGACAGGCAAATGGGCGTACAGGTACGTCCCTTTAAATGTGCCGCTGTACCATCGCGTGCGCGCCGGTCAGGACCTCCGAGAGTCCCATCGTGGGTCCCGCGGACTCTATTGCAACGGGGATACCCGCAATCGTCTCACGGGAAGGAAGTGACAGTGCCTAGTGACAGTGTCATTGATCTCTGCTCCATGTGATCGGAGCAGAGATCAGTGACGTGTCATACACAGCCACTCCCCCCACAGTTAGAGACACTCCCCTAGGACACACTTAACCCCTACACTGCCACCTAGTGTTTAACCCCTTCACTGCCAGTGTCATTTACACAGAAATCAGTGCATTTGTATAGCACTGATTGCTGTATAAATGACAACGGTCCCGAAAATGTGTCAAAAATGTGCAATGTGTCCGCCATAATATTGCAGTCACAATAAAAATCACTGATCACCGCCATTACTAGTAAAAAAAGAAATCATTAATAAAAATGCCATAAAACTATCCCTATTGTGTAAACGCTATAACTTTTGCGCAAACCAATCAAACTCTTATTGCGATTTTTTTTTTACTGAGAATATGTAGAAGAATACGTATCGGCCTAAACTGAGGGAAAAAATGTTTTATTTTTTTTTATATATTTTTGGGGGATATTTAATATAGCAAAATGTAAAAAATAATGCGTTTTTTCAAAATTGTCGCTTTTTTGTTTATAGCGCAAAAAATAAAAACCGCAGGGGTGATAAAATACCACCAAAAGAAAGCTCCATTTGTGCGAAAAAAAAAAAGGACGTCAATTTTGTTTGGGAGCCACGTCGCACGACCGCGCAATTGTCAGTTAAAGCGCCGCAGTGCCGAATCCCAAAAAGTGCTCTGGTCTTTGGCCTGCAAAATGGTCCGGGGCTTAAGTGGTTAATGATTTGCCTTTTTTGGACATTTATTTTTGGATATTATTCATAGAATTTTCATCTGTACATCTGTGATATGACATTTGGGTATACCATTTCCCCTTTAAAAGTTCACCATTTTTGTGCACTCTACTTTATACTTATATGTGTTTGTACACTGTTTATATTGTTTTCAGTTCACTCTGAGACTATTTTTGCGCACTCCTTTTTATAGGCATATGTCTTTGTACACGGTTTTATTGCTTTCAGTTCACTTTGAGATCATTTTTTAGCGCTGCACTGATCTTTCACGTTTGCTAATTTTTTAAATTGATCTATTGCTGAGCTAGCGGCTCTTATAACCTCCTTTGTAGACGGCGCGGTATATTCGCCTTGTTTTTTTCAGGTTTCCCATTATTTTGCACGGGGGATTTGATCAGTTTCACTGCCTTAGTAATTACCACAGCCGTTTCATCTGCGGGAAATCCTGAAAACATGACCTGTCGAGGACTGGAGTTGAGAAACTTTGCAGTAGATTATGCAATCTGCATTGTTTTACTGGTTGCCTTTGTTAGCTGCAGGGTGTGGTGTCTAGATTTAGCAATGAATTAGAGGAGCATCAGAGAGTTAAAGGGGTGTTCCAGCGGGGAAACTTTTTTTATTTTTATTTTTTAAAGTCAGCAGCTAAAAAAAAAAAAAAAAAAAAAGTAGCTGCTGACTTTTAATAAGGACACTTACCTTTCCAGAGCGCCCCGGGGCCGACCTGTCCCTCAGCTCTTGGGTCCTGCACGTTCCTAAGGGAAACAGGCAGTGGAGCGTTGCGGCTTCACGCCCCGTTTCCTACTGCGCATGCTCGAGTCGCGTGGTGCTTTGTGAATGAGACGCGTCGTGTTAGGAAACACACAGTTTCCAGAACACAGCGCGCCCCATTACCTAGACGACAACGCGAGGAGGAGAGAAGACCGAAGATCACGGTGGAGTAGGAAGAGGCAGATTAGGAAGACTGCCTAACAGGGGTTTCTGGTAAGGTAAAAATGTATTTATTTTTCACATTTTTTTTTACGAATATTATATATATATATATATATATATATATATATATATATATATATATATATATATATACATACATACATACATACATACATACACACACACACACACACACACACACACACACACACACACACTTTTTTTAGGGTGGCCCTCCACTTTAAAGTGGTTGTAAACCCTTACAGACCACTTTTACCTACAGGTAAGCTTAGATTAAGGCTTACCTGTAGGTGCAAGAAATATCTCCAAAACCAGGGATATGCAATTAGCGGACCTCCAGCTGTTGCAAAACTACAAGTCCCGTCATGCCTCTGCCTCTGGGTGTCATACTTGTGGCTATCAGAGTCTTGCTATGCCTCATGGGACTTGTAGTTCTGCAACAGATGAAGGTCCGCTAATTGCATATCCCTGTCCTAAACCTACACGGTTTAGGAGATATTTGCAAAAGACAGGCACCGCTGTCTACGGCGCACTGAGCATGGCGCTAGTGGCGGCTCCCGTGCGCATGCGTGGGAGCGACGTCCTTGCAGCTCTGGCCAGTCACAGCGATGGAGCCGCGATACCCGGAAGTCACTCTGGGACAGATGGCGGCATCGGAGGACGACAACGAGGGTCACTTCGGGGGCTTCCATCTCAGGTAAGTTATTCATCATGAGCCTGTAAGCTATGCATACTAGCTCATTATGTCTTTGCCTTGCAGGGTCTATTTTTTTATTTTTATTTCAGTTTGGCTTTACTTCCTCTTTAAACTGCAGAAGAGTTAATAAAAAATAAATGGGATGAGAAGTGTGCTATCAGATAAGATTTATGACTACAGTGAGCCATGTGACTTCCCTTCTGTAGGACTGGAACTGGAGGAGAGCCAGATAGTGACACAGCAAAATGCAGAGTGAGCAAGAGGATTCCAGGGAACAGGCAGCCAGGAAACTCCAGACAGCTGTAACTCTGATTACACAGCAGCCCAAAGGCAATCAATACACTTCTTAATGGATTAAAGCTGAACTCCTAGCAAGCAGCTAAAGCCCCATACACACTATCAGATTTTCTGCTGACTTTTGTCTTCAGATTTACCAAAACCATATAATATGAGGTCAAACCTTAGGAGTTTCAATGTGTATGCAATCAGGCAGGCCCTTGTACTACATGGTTTTGGTAAATCTGAAGACAAAAATCAGCAGAAAATCTGATGGTGTGTATGGGGCTTTAAAGAGGAAGTAAACCCTAATGGGTTTACTTCCTCTTTTTTTCCCTGCAAAGGTAAAGCATAATGGACTACTGTGCATCGCATAGTAGCTCATTATGTGTCACTTACCTGACACAGGAGCCAGCGAAGTCGCCGCTGTCCCCTGTAGTCCGCCGCATCCATCTTGCTGGTGGCGTCTTGCAGCTCCGCCGAATGACAGCGGCGAAGCCGCGATGACGTCACTCCCGCGCATGCGCACGGGAGTCGCGTCTCGCAGCTCCGCCGCTGCCATTCGGCAAAGCCGCGATGACGTCACTCCCGCGCATGCGCACGGGAGTCGACAAATTAGGCAGCTCCATTCTTGGACTTGCCACGTTTAGTGCGCCTGCGCGCCGCTGTGTACGGCGCATGCGCCGTAGACAGCGGTGCCCATTTTCGGGCAAATATCTCCTAAACCATATAGGTTTAGGAGATATTGCTTGGACCTACAGGTAAGCCTTAATCTAGGCTTACCTGTAGGTCAAAGTGGTTTGAAAGGGTTTACTTCCTCTTTAATGTGCCGTTCAGGGGAAAAAAAAAAAAAAAAGAGATGAATCCATCAAAACGATTTGCAATGCTGTCCAGTTGGTTTGGTTTTGCAGGGTTGGAGCATCGCCAGGTCATTGGCCTCCCCTCTAGCAGCAGCAGCAGCTCCCCATGGCTGCTAAATGGACAAATGTAGGAGCAGCAGCATGCCGATGAAGTGCGCTCTCTGCTCAGTTTGCGCTCCACTCCCATCAACATGTTCTGCATTAGAGCATGTGCACTGAAGCACGGCCCAACTGGCTTCTAGTGCTGACCTTCCCTCTACCCACCTAAAATGCTGCTGTCCGGGGGGGTATTGGGACACCTGCCTTTACACACACCTGAAATTTAAGGGCATCCCAGTCTAAAGCCTCGTACACACGCTTAGATTTTCGGACGAACGGACGTCCGTTTTTTTGTAGCATGCTAGTCTCAGGTCGAAAGCGAAGCGGTTACTCACAATACGAACATTTTCATACATGTGCTGAATAGTTTTGAACGTATTTGTCTATTTCTGAGCATGCATAGTCTTGCTCTTAGGATTTTTTTTTTTTTTGTCCGAAAATTCGGATGTCGAGTTCACAGCCGAGAAAAATGTTAAAGAGAAAAATCAGAGAAAAATGTTTCAACTCTGCACATCCAGCTTTTGTCTGATGAAAAAGTCAAATTGGCTGTCGAAAGCGCCGTACTAATGATCCGAAAATCGTCAGACAGCTTGTCGTTAGAATTTTTCCATCCGATTTTCGTTATCGTGTGTACGGCCCTTTAGTCTGTAGGGTTCAATACTGATTTGGCTCCCCCTTTGCAGCTATAACAGCTTCAACTCTTCTGGGAAGGTCGTCCACAAGGTTTAGGAGTGTGTCTATGGGAATGTTTGACCATTCTTCCAGAAGCACATTTGTGATCATGGTCAGGCACTGATGTTGAACGTGAAGGCCCGGCTCGCAGTCTTTGCTCCAATTCATTACAAAGGTGCTCTATTGGGTTGAGGTCAGGACTCTGTGCAGGCCAGTCAAGTTCCTCCACCCCAAACTCGCTCATCCATGTCTTTATGGACCTTGCTTTGTGCGCTGGCCCAAATCATTTGGTGGAGGGGGGATTTTGGTGTGGGGTTGTTTTTCAGGGATTGGTCTTGGCCCCTTAGTTCCAGTGAAGGGAATTCTTAAGGCGTCAGCATACCAAGACAATTTTGGACAATTTCATACTCCCAACTTTGTAGGAAAAATTTGGACACGGCCCGTTCCTGTTCCAACATGACTGCACAAAGCAAGGTCCACAAAGGCATGGATGAGCGAGTTTGGGGTGGAGGAACTTGACTGGCCTGTATGGAGTCCTGACCTGAACCCGATGGAACACCTTTGGGATGACTTAAAGAAGAGACTGAGCTAGACCTTCTCATCCATCAGTGCCTGACCTCACAAATGCGTTTCTGGAAGAATGGTAAAACATTCCCATAGACACACTCCTAAACCTTGTGGACGGCCTTCCCAGAAGAGTTGAAGCTGTTATAGCTGCAAAGGGTGGGCCAACTCTATATCGAACCCTACGGACTAAGACTGGGATGCCATTAAAGTTCATGTGCGTGTAAAGGCAAGTGTCCCAATAATTTTGGTAATATAGTATTAAAATAATAAAAAAAAAAAAGTTATACAATTTTTAATATATATATATATATATATATATATATATATATATATATATATATATATATATATATATATATATATATATATATATATATATATATATATATATATACACATACATACATATACATATACATATATACATATACATATACATACACATACACATACACACACACACACACACACACATACACACACACACACACACACATACACACGTATATGCTGCAATTAAAATACATTTCTCTGGCTTCAAAACGCATTGCCTGGAACAACTTTGGAGTTTAGTAAGGCAGATTCAAAATGAAAAGCTTGTCTAGCAGTGGTCGCCAACCTTTCGGACCACTAGACTATTTTAAATCCCACAGACCACCAACATGAATTATACATGCCTTACACACACACACAATGGTCCAGCTCTCTGCCGTATCATGCCCCCCCATCAGTGATCAGCGCTGCCATTGGAAGTCCCCTCCTCCACCATTACCGATGCCTCCCTTTGCGTTCACAGGTGCCCAGAACTACAGAGGAGGCATCTGATATCAATGGGTGCTGACCATATTGACTGTCAACGTCAAAGCACAGTATTGCTGGAACAGAAAATGACCTCCTCCTTTTCTGTTCCAGCATTACTGTGGCCCAGTGCACAAAGCTATTAACATAAAGGCATGCTTAGCCACTAAATAAGGATGATGGCACGCCAATGTCAAAAGCCATCATTCTTTATTCCATAAACGCTGTACAATGGGCAGATAAGATGTGTAAATTGAATTGGAATGCTGCCTGCAAGCCAGCTCTCATCATCCATCAGTAGAGGAACTCTCGCCACCCTTTTGGCTGAATGGACACAAATTCCCAAGGACACATTCCATTATTTCATGGAGGGGGGTGGAGGCTCTTATAGCTGTAGAGAGGGCCAAATGCTATATTATACCCATGGTTTTGGAATGGGATGCCCAACAAGCTCATATAGATGGCCAGGTGTCCACAGACATTGGACCATGTAACATATCTTCATCTAAAAATGTCTCACATTTACTTACCAAAATGTGGATTATATTATGTAGTTCCAACCAAATATAAAGAATTAACGATATGATTTAAATTGGAGGTAGGCAAACTCACGCCCTTCAGTTGTCGAGAACGTTGCATGAGGCATTGCAAGACTAAAAGCCACATGCATGGCTCTCACACAATGAGGCATGATGGGACTTGTAGTTACGCAAAATTTGTAGAACCGGCAGTGGACTTGCACTTATGCAACAGCTGAAGGGCCAAAGTTTGCCCAACCCAATTTAAATCAAGGTGAAAGTGGACTAGTTCTCTTTAAATAAAAATGACAAACTTGTAAACATAACTAATACAGAACGCGATCAGCGCTGATACAGTTTCTAGAATGTACACAGCAGTGACACAACGTATACATATCACACTGGTCGACACTAAGCTGTCTTTGCTCCTTTCACCCAGACAGGAAGGTCACAGCTCTCTGATATACATCCAGTCATAAGTAACGACCTGCTCATTAGACAATGGTGTCCTTTGATGTGCACGATGTGACTGATATACACAATAAGGCCATTTCCTGGGGAAATGCTGGTTCTATACCTGCAGAACTTCCTTCCCCACGTGCGGCCCTCCACCTACCTGTTCTTTCAACAGTAGCGCCACCCGTTCGAAAAGTTGGCTGCCGTCAATGGAGGTCAGGGCGATGTACAGGAAAAGCCCATACAGGACTGGTTTGGGGATCCACTGCAGCGGAAGCGGCAGGAGGAAAAGGGAGAGGCCCACCAACACGTTGGCCACAAGCGACGTCAACCGGGTCTCCTTCACGCTGACAATCCTGAAATGGACAAAACATGCAAGTGAGGGTTGGGAGACAAAAGAATTTCTGAAGGTTCACATTTATGAAGGTCGCGGTATCGCTAGTAGTAGTTAGTCACATCAACTGGACTTCTTCTGTAATGCTGAAGATGTTTTGCAGCTTATACTGACCAATTCTTTAGTTCCAATTGTAATGCTGAAGATGTTTTGCAGCTTATCCTAACCAATTCTTCAGTTCTAATGAGCGACTGGAACTTATTGCATCATTTGTATCCACACAGGTAGCACAGACACCTTAATGTAATCATCATGCTAAAGGCATATGCTGGATTGGCCAAGAACAGGCTTCTCACCTTCAACCATGTAAATAGGAGGATTTACACCTATGCAGACTTTGACACCAAATGGGATTATGTAACTATAGCATGGTGGTTTCACAACTTTCACACCTCCCATTCTGATCTTGGACAACTAACATCTGCCTTGGTACATACCATAGTGATTTAATTATACTGTCTTTGCAATCTGTGTGGAATATAAATTTTGGGGTATCTTCTTGACACTGAAAGGTAAAGATGTCTTGGAGAATCTATGAACCGTCTTCAACACTACACAGCAAGCCCAGTTGAATGTGACTACGACAAGCTTTGCTAGAAGAGTTTTTAGACTGTAAGCTCTAATGGTTGGATATTTATTTGGCTGGCACGTTTGGTCCACAGTAGCTCCAGCTATTGTAAAGTCAGAGAATTTTACTGAATCTCAAGCACAGGACAGAACACGAGATAAAAGTACCAGCAGACTGCCTGACTGGTTTCACCTTTTCAATTACGTGACAACACACCAAAGTGGTTACTGGGTTTGCCAGAGCCAACCTGTCATATCATGTATTCAGTGAAGTGGCTCAGGCAAGGATTGGCACTACTTATCCTCAGACTTGATATTCCACACGTCTTTAGTGTTAAAATATATCTAAAGTCAATAGAACGCCGCGTGCAAGTGTTAAAACCTGTCGATTTTTTTGAAGTGTTTACATTTTTTCTTCAACTGAACAAAAAGTTAAGAGAAATCTTCCTCCAATGTAAGCACCTGGTCTGGTGACAGCTTGAAGCACAATTCTTCTCACCTTGGGGGAATTTTATCACACTTCCTGTTGTACTTCCAGGATGGGAAATAAAAAGAAATGTCCCCAGTGGGACCCGATAGGGAATGGTTAAAACCCTGTTTCTTACTGCCTATGTGAAAAACTGCAAAAAAAAAATGTGGCTTTAGCTGTACTTTAACATGTCCAAAGCAGCACAGTGGTGGAGTGGGTAGCACTCTCACCTAGCAGTAACAAGGGTTGCTGGTTCAAATCCCAACCACAACCCTACCTGCCTGGAGTTTGCATGTTGTCTCTGTGCCTGCGTGGGTTTCCTCCGGATACTCCGGTTTCCTCCCACAAGCCAAAGACATGCAGGTAGGTTAATTGGCTTCAGTCCAAAATTGGCCCTAGTATATGAATGGGGACCTTGGATTGTGGGCTCCTTGAGGGTAGGGACCGATGTGAGTGTGCAATGTACAGGGATAGGGACAATTGTAGACACTTACTCAAGTTGAACTGGATAGACTGGACTATGAAACTATTACCCAATATACCAACAAACTACTCTCTTTTCCAGGAGCAGGCAACCTTTGAGAGGTGGACATCTATATATCTAAACAACATGAAATAGATCAAAGATCATTGGGGTTGGACACTTTATTTTTTAAGGAATTAACTAGCAAGACCTAACCTAAATAGTAAGGAAAAGTTTGAAAAATATAATAAAACAAAATGTCACTTTAAAGTGACAAACTTAGCCTAACGTAAAGTGCTTGTAAACCCTTACAAACCACTTTGACCTACAGGTAAGCCCAGGTAAGCTTACCTGTAGGTCCAAGAAATATCTCCAAAACCTATACGGTTTAGGAGATATTTACCTGAAGACAGCCACCACTGTCTACGGCGCATGAGCCGTAGACAGCAGCGCACAGGCACAACGGGTAAGCCGCAGATGGTGGCGAATCACAGCGCCGGAGCAGCGAGACCCACCAAGAAGATGGACGCTCGGAACTACAGGGGACAGCGGTGACTTCGCTGGCTCCTGTGTCAGGTAAGTGACACATAATGGACCATTATGCCCATTATGCTTTACCTTTGCAGGGAATCAAAGAGGAAGTAACACCCATCAGGGTTTACTTCCTCTTTTAAAGGGGACAATGTCAGTCAGCAGGGCAGTGGTGGGTGTCAGCGGGGCAGTGGACAGTTTTAGTAGGGCAGAGATTGGAGTCAGTAGGACAGTGGATTGTGTTAGTTTTTTTTATTATTTTTTACAATTTTTTTGCCGCCCTGTTGGGGGGCTTTGGTGAAATATCAGGGGTCTAAATAGACTCCTGATGTCTCACTAATGAGACAGAAAGGTGATTGAGGACAGTCTTTAATCTCCATCTTGACAGCCTCAGTTGCACAGAATGAATGAACAGGAAGAGCTCTGCACAGTCTCCCCCTGTTCATTCAGAATCAGAAGCATAGTAAACACCAGAGGAGCACACAGAGGGGCCATAGAAGGAAAGGGAACCTGGACAGGAGGGGCAGTTGTGGCAACATTTACAGGAACTGTTCCCCTTTATCTCCTGCCTGCAGCACCTGAATGCTTGGTGAGAGTGGGAGAAGTTGGCTTTCAGCTCCTGCAGGAGGAAAATACACTGGATCCATTCCCGTAAATACCGCCCCCCCCCCACTCTTGTTTCGGTTTCAGGGTTACCAGGTAGATTGTGACTGCCGAACTCCACTTAACCTTTTCTTTCCCTTGTTGCTGTAAGCAAGAGACGGGTTTTATTACTCCCTTTGACAACATCACCAGGCTTGCAAAATTCTTGCAGGAGCAGCTGGTTGGAGCTCAGTTTCTACTGACACAGATATGTCCCCAGAGTTTCACTTCCCAGGAGCCCTTACCTAGGCACAGTAAGCCCGGAGGGGCTCGATAATGCAGCACGTCCACCAGCAAGGTAATGAGTCAAGGCCTTTCTGACTTGCAGCTTGAAGGTAGAAAATCTTGAGCCTTTAGAACCTCTTTAACTATTTGGAAAGCGATGAACAGAACAGGAGTCGCTCAACATGTTGGTTGTACAAGTATGAGCTTGTGTTTGTTTTTCTAGCAGCTCCAAGAGGTAGAGATCAGCCAACTGGCTTTAAATCCTTCATTCCAGACAACACAATGGGGACCTCCCGTTCATGCTTGTCGGCTGCTTGCTTCATCCACAGAAGACCTGAAAATCACCTGCAGAGCCACACAATGCCCCAGCCATGAGATCTCTATTCTTTGGTTACCGTACATGGTGAATGGGCAAGGTTCTGCAGCCAGACAAATACGTGTCCGGTTACATAATATGGGGAGCCTAACAATACCGCAACATGCTTGAACCTTGTAACAGGAGAGTTTTGACCAGGACTACAAATAAACCTGCCAAAGTATACCAATTTCTTTTTGTCAGGGTGCCATCTGTTTTTAATTCTCAGGAACCTCTTAAAGGGTCAGTCCACCAAAAACCGATTCAGCAGTTTTGGCAGAAATTGGATTATTACAGCAAATCTGTATTTGGCCCATTCACACCAAAATACCAAATTTGCTCGATAGCCTTTCTCCTATGCCGAAGCTACCCATTCACCTTGTGCTCCCTCAAGCTTTCTTCAATGCAACATGGAAAAGGGTCCTTAAAGCCCAACTCCAGGCTATCTTTTTCGAATTTCCTCCTGTACATTTGATTGCAAAACTGCAGTATCTGTTGTTGCCCACAAGATGCCCTTGGTCTTTTGGGTTGAATGACAATCAGACTGAGTGTGGGGTGTCATGGCTCCGCCCTCCGAGTATAGCTCCTTGCATAGATGTAGACAGCCGTGTTGATATCATCATGTCAGTGCTCTCTTTGTCAGGACCCTCACCACTAGAAGAGCAAAGAGAAAGAACCCAGCGTGTCATATCAGTGCCTCTCAGTGTCCACCTGTGTCATAGGTGGAGACCTCCTAGTTCCCCCATATAGAGGAGTGTAGCTCCCATGGTTCAGAGAAGCAGGATCTCCCAGTCTATTGATAGTGTAGGACCCACTAACCATGGGGTACGTTGTCACAGTAAGTGGGCTTAAGTACCATATAGCAATATGGTGTGACCAAATGCCCATATTTTTTGATAGTGTTTTTTGAAAATGTCTAGGTGCTTTAAATATCCTTGCAGGAGGTAAATGTGTTTTTTTGCATGTGTGCACTGTAATATTTTGTTCTATATAACTGGCCAGAAGACTTCATAAAAAGGGGAGGAAAAAAAATAAAAATCAACCTACTGCTTGGTGAGGGCCTCATTGGGTTGGGTTTCAACACTATGCAAACGCTGACCCAGAATGACCAAAAGTTTAAACAGCACAGTTACCTGGGGCTCCGAGGGGGCTGAAAATAGGGGAGGGGAGCAAAAGGAGGGTCGGTCAACATCAGACATATACAACTCTTGTTCTCCCCTGCAGAATACAGAATGGAAGAAGGAGGACCCAGGAAGCATAAACCAGGGATCCACTGCATTGCACAGCAAAAAAGCATAAAGGAAGGCGCACACAGGGGGGCCTCTTTACTGTATTGCTTCTCCTTCACTGTCCACTCACTGGCCCAGGCAGGTTCTGGACCAAGCTGTAATGCCTAAAAGAGAAGTATGTTTTTTTTTTAGAATCATACTGAACTATGTGGATGCAGTATTGGTCCAATGCTGCATCTGTTCCCCACCGACTCCGAGACTGAGAACTGAGCAATCAAACATCGCTGATCGCTCAGTTCTCAGGACTCCCTGAGCAGAGAGCTGGTGACTGCCAGTCACCGCTGTCTGCTTTGCCCCCACCTCCTCGCACACTGCAGTGCTGGGCCATGGAGGGGGTGGGAGTGTCTGGCATAGGCTCTCAGTGGCTCGCTGAGAGGCTGAGCCGGTCCAGGCATGTGGGCAGATCCCGACTCCATTGTTGCAATCTTGCCTCAGCCTGGATCGGCTCTGTGACATCAGCAGAGCTGAAAACGGGTCACAGAACAAACAGCACTACTGCGATCCACAGGAGAGGTACAGCCAAATGAGTTTTGGCTGTACTTCTCTTTTAAGTGCAGTGTGCAGCAAAAAGGACTAGGACAGGACTATGCTGTCTGCAGGGTTGCTTCAATCACAAGACTGGCTGAACTCCAGATACACAATCCTGGACAGATGAAATAGTCTATCTATATATAAATATATACACACACACACACGCGTATTTAAACAGTTTTTAGTGATCTGCATGGTATTCTGCTATTGGTCCAGGGATGACATCTCTGTGTCTGCATACAAGTGGTGGCAGGTATTAGGGGTTCCCACTCTTCTTGTTGGGTTTTCAATTTAATTCAGATCATGGAAAACACAACAGAATAATGGAAACAACCTTAAGTTGGTGGTAACACCTGAACTTCCAAGGTGAGAAGGAACCAAGTCGGGACTTCTATTCCAGCCCTCCATTAAAAGTAAAGGTGTTAGGGAAAGAGAAAATGAAGCAATGAGAGAGAATGCTATGTACAAATCAAACCACGATTCACTCTCTGGCCGAATGGAACAACCTAACTTACGTCTCATAGATGTGCCCATGCTCCACTCTCTCCTCCACGTAGGCCAGAGCTCGCACGTGCATGGGGGAGTGTGGGAAGGCAGCATGGATCCAGGGCATGCCGAATACAGACAGCCCTGTGTTAATCAGTGCCACAAGAAGGAGATCCCAGTGATATGCCGTGCCTTTCACCAACCTGCAGGAAGAAAATGAAAGGTGAACTACTTACAATGCATCAACATATTTCATGTGACTAACCAAAAACAAAAAAAAATAAAAAATAAAAAAACGTACATTGCGCAGTAAAACGTACAATTAAATGTTATTTATAGCCAATATTTTTTGCTTTGGATAGGAAGGTTAAAACCCTTGTGAGTTTTTTTTTTATTGCAGTCTGTATCCCCATTGGCAGTATTCGGCTTCTCTACCTGTCTAAAAAAAACATGAAACATCCAAAATTTTTACAGTTGTCACCAAAACAGGAGACCTCTTTAAAAGGAATGCCGGTCCTGGTGACAACTGTCAGAGGGGATTTTCTCTAGCTTTGCTGACATTACCTCTAACTTCCTGTTGTGTCACTGGGGCAGGAAACATAGGGAAATCTCCTCAAATGGGACACAGGAAGCAAATAAAAAAAGGATTGGGGTGGATGGGGGAAGAATGGCTAGGGGTGGATGGGGGAAGAATGGCTAGGGGTGGATGGGGGAAGAATGGCTAGGGGTGGATGGGGGAAGAATGGCTAGGGGTGGATGGGGGAAGAATGGCTAGGGGTGGATGGGGGAAGAATGGCTAGGGGTGGATGGGGGAAGAATGGCTAGGGGTGGATGGGGGAAGAATGGCTAGGGGTGGATGGGGGAAGAATGGCTAGGGGTGGATGGGGGAAGAATGGCTAGGGGTGGATGGGGGAAGAATGGCTAGGGGTGGATGGGGGAAGAATGGCTAGGGGTGGATGGGGGAAGAATGGCTAGGGGTGGATGGGGGAAGAATGGCTAGGGGTGGATGGGGGAAGAATGGCTAGGGGTGGATGGGGGAAGAATGGCTAGGGGTGGATGGGGGAAGAATGGCTAGGGGTGGATGGGGGAAGAATGGCTAGGGGTGGATGGGGAAGAATGGCTAGGGGTGGATGGGGAAGAATGGCTAGGGGTGGATGGGGAGAAATGGCTAGGGATGGATGGGGAGGAATGGCTAGAGACAGACTGAAATGGAAAGCTAGGGATAAATAGATTGATGGAGAGGAGTGCATAGGGATGGATGGGGAGGAATGGGTAGAGATGAATGGATGGAGAGGAATATATGGATAGGGATAGAATGGATGGATAGGCAGGGGTGGATAGGGAGGAACAGATAGGGATGAATGGGGAGGCACAATCCAGCTATAAATAACGAGCCATACTGTATCCACAGAGAAGCCACATGCCTACCTATTCTCTGGGGCATTGGTAAGAGAAGCCACAATGTTCTGCTCTATAAAGAAGAGCATGGACAGGAGGAACCCAAGGCCCATAGCACTGGTGATGGAGCCCATTGACAGCGATCCAATTGGAGCCAGGACAAACATACTCTCCGTTTGGATGTAATTAAACTTGGCAACTGAAAAAAAAATAAATAAATAAATAAATAGTTTAATCAAGGGCAAAAAATAAAAAAATGATATTATACATACATATACAGATATTTACATAATTTAAACAAACAGCTGAAATTCAAAAAAGTGTTGTCTTTAATGTAAGTGGACTGACACATCCGCACTATGCAAAGAGCGAAGATGAGCTTTAAGCCACGGCAGCTGTTTATAAATCGTTTTTTATTATTACTACTGCCATCGGTGGATCAGCGTGGGCAAACAATGGCTTTTATGATTGGCTGCTAAAGGTTACCACAGAAGACCTTTCTTTGTACCCAGCAATAAACTAATATCTCTTGTAGGCAAAGTCAGAGACGGAGGTGATTAAAGAGAATTTTCATCCTGTAAACTTAAAGCCCATCTCCTAGGAAGTGAAAGATTTGCTCTGCATTCATCTGCATAGCTCAACACAGGCTCAACGCAAGGACTCCGAGAAAATAATTGTTTTCTATATGCCCTGTTCTTGCCACAAACTTGCACTGAGGTGGGTTGCACCGAGTTGGATAAAAAATGCTTGCAGCATTTTTATGCACAGAAACTCACTGCACAGCAATTGCATAAACAGCATGGTGCAATGCATGGACTTGAATGAAGTGTTCTATGTGACGCTTCAATAAAGTAAAAAAAAAAAAAAAAAAGAAGTAAACCGCACTGTAAGAATGTAAAGCACTGCCCCCACCCCACCAGGACACTAGGCTGCATGCATTTTAGTGTGCAGGCTGGTCTGACCAAGTCCTTAAAGCCAAACTCCAGGCAAGAAGAAGCTTTCCCTTGCAGGGTTATCTGCTTGTATTTGTCTAGGGGAATGGAGAATGGAGATATACTTACCTAATCCTCAGACCCCCCCCACTGCAAGCGGGTCAGCATGACAGCCAGGCAACCAGAAATTTTTTGGAGACCTCAGAAATGGCAACTTTTCCATCCCAAAAGGTTTCCTTTAAAACAGGGGTATCCAAACTTTTTACACAAGGGGCCAGTTTACTCTCCTTCAGACTTCATGTGGGCCAGACTGTGGACGTCAGGCATATAAAATGTCCCAGCATCAGTGGGAGTACACAAACGCCCATCGTGTCTGCCTCGGTCTACTCCTCTCCACAGGGTCGGTGAATTTAAATATTTGGGGATAAGTCAAAGAGCTCCCAGTTTACCTATTCCTAAATCTGCAACGGTAATGTCCCAACTGTCTCAAAAATGTGCTGTGAGAAAATCTCTGCCTCTGACCACTGTAGGTAGGGATAATTTGCTGAAAATGACCATCGTTCCTAAATTCTGGTACGTATTTCGCCATACCCCAGTCCTTACACCCAAAAATACTACTGGGTGGCGACACCTGTCAGGGACCCGTGTCTGATTGATGTATGGATCAAGCTTTATTCAATAAAGGCATTATTTTGGACTGCGGCCGTCCTTTTTCAATTTTTGCCACAGTCATACAAATGGTTTGGTCATTTGGACTCTGCAATAATTCTGGAGTGAGGTGGTGTCTGAGCTCAGCACCATTTTGTGGGGTAATGGTACCTATGAATCCCTTAGTTCTTCTACTGGGTATCTGTGACACCTTAAACACCACCCTCCATGAGAGTTTGTTTATGCCTTGTTTTATGCTAGGAAGTCTATTCTTGCCTGGAAACAGCCGAATCCACCTACAACGTCACAGTGGTGCTCCCTTGTTAATCAGGTGTTGCCCTTATACAAGCTTACTTATATTGGTCGCAACTGACCTAAAAAATGTCAGTCTGGAGAGCGTGGATTTTGGCTAGGGATCCAACATTGTAATCATTGGTATAATTGGTGGACTAGCCCTCTGTTCAACATATCTGCCCTCTCCTGTTTGCCCCTCACACTTCCCCCCCCTTTTTCCCCCCTCTTTCCCCTTTTTGTTTCTCTCTCTCATCTCCCCTACACCCATTTCCCTCTACCATCCCTCTCCTCTAATTGCCATGAGTTTAGTTAATAGAATACCTTCCCTGCCTCATGTGATGGAGATCGGAGTATTCTTTATCCATCTGTCAGAATACTTCTCATACTATACGGTTGTGTACAATAGATCATGTGTTCTATCTGTATGCTACCCAGCAACATCCTTTACTATTGAATGTTGCTCTGGATTGTTTGATTTAGTCACCCATGATTGGTGTCATTGGGAGGAACTGTACCCCATCAATGCCATTGGCAGAAATTGTGCCCCACCATTGGTGTCATTGGGAAGAACTGTGCCCCATTGATGTCACTGGCAGGAATTGTACCCCATCGTTGGTGTCATTGGGCGGATTTGTGCTCTTCATTGGTGTCGGTGAATAAAATAGCACCCCAAATGCAGGATAAAAGTAAGCAAAGGGCCACAGTTTGGAGACTACTGCTTTAAAGCATCAAAGTTTGCGGTCATGCCTGTAGAAGGTTGAGTTGGGTTGAGGTGCAGAACCCCAAGAACACTTTTGTTTTAGAGGCAAAGATGACGTTTCGAGTCAGTAAAGAGCAGGGCCTTATCCACAGTCAGGATAAATGCCAAATATTTCTTGAGCATTTTTATTTAAATCTCTAGGATAATATTTCGATGCGCTTAAACACTTTAACCATTACAAAAAAAACAAAGCGATTTGTTGGCCATCGATAATAGCGGCACAATATTAATAACTTGTTCCTATTGAATTGCTGACGTCAGTACAGGACGGAGAGAATTCCTGGCTCTCCTACAAGGCTCTTCCTGGGGTGGAAAGGTGGTTCCTTTTATTTGCCAAAATTATTTGACTGCGTTCCTATTCCTCCATTGTGTGGAGGTGGCTAGGCTTCTACCAAATGAGGAAAGAAGAGACACCATACAGGACTCTCCATTCCAAACATCTGCAGATATTACGACAATTCCTCTTCCTGTTATTCGCCCAGAACAATGACAACAAATAACGGGGTGTCTTTGAGGGATCATTTGCACCTGAGATGCTTTCGACACGACCTGTAACGAGAACCATTCCGCGGCCGTGCGCCCGCAGTTTATTTCAGGTCATATGGGCTTTTACGAGGATGGGAAAGCCACAGTCGGCACGCAAGGTGGAAAAATCTCGTTTAATAATAGTCGGGGTTCATAAATCAAGACACTCAAGGTTTTCCTGAATGGTTATCTATTTTGAGTGAAAATTACAGATGGCGTAAAACATACTGACCCTTGGGTATGGAACTAGCAGGACTTCTATAGGGGGGGGGGGGGGGGGGACTTCCAACCAACATAAAGCCTTACATGGTGCTTCATGTAGATAATTGCATGGGAATGGTTTCTTCACAGCACACAACAGATAACACTGTATAGAGGTGCTTAGCAAAGAGGAAAGTTTATCCAATTGATAAAAATATACACAATCATTTAGGAAGGAGGCGATTACATGGGATAGGGTTACCTTGTATATGAACATAGATGGTCCCTATATTAAACTAAAGCACCAGCTGCACATCATTGCTCTGGACTGGCTTCCTGATGGTGAAAGCGGACCATACCTGGGCAATGGGGGTAAGCATAGCAACTTTTAGCCTCCATCAGGGACACAGGTGACAACGCAGAAGCACAACTTTAAGACAGTCGTTACTCTATAACAGGAAGTGCCTGGACAAGGAGCATCAGGAAGGATAAACAGATATTTTTAATTTTTAAAGAAGCTGCACATTAGGCTCTTGGCAGATTGCTGAGAGGCTGAGCCAGGTACCATCCAGGTTGCTGGGTGGATCCCAACTATATGGTCGGGATCTTTTCAGTGCTTTGACCAGATCAACGACATCAGTAAACAGCAGCTTTTTTTTTTTTTTTTTTTAACTATTATTGTTATTATTATTATATAACAAAGACTCACAATTCAAAGCACAGTTAAAAGTGACAGAAACAGATATGCAGTCAGACACACATTGTATTAAAGTACAACTAAAGGCAAAACTTTTTTTTTTTTTTTAGTTTTGGATAGAGTGGAGAGGGGTTAGAGTGCTCATCAGTTTTTATTGCTGCCTGTGCCCCCGTTTGGGAGATTCACCCTCTCTATTTCCCCTGTTTAACATAACCATTAAAAGTCCAAAAAAAAAAAAAAAAAGTTCCAAATTATGGGTTGTCCCCAGAAAAGTGAGAGGGGAAATCTTTCAAATTAAGGGAATACCTTGGGGACACTAGGTCACCAGACCTAGTGTCCCCAAGGTATTCCCTTAATTTGAAAGATTTCCTCTCACTTCCGGTTTGGCTATGGCACAGGAAGTGAAGGGAAATCCCCACAATGGGATGCAGATGGTTAAAAATAAATAAAAAGTCACAGGTGTTATAACCCTCCCTTGCTCTATCCAAAAGGGGGGAAAAAAAATAAACAAAAAAAAAAATTTTCCTATAGTTCTAGTTTAAGATAATGAATTTCGCTCTGTGAGGGCCCCATCAACATCCTCCCAACCAACATGTTCTTATTTAAAAAAAAAAAAAAAAAATTTTTGTAGGAACCGGGCAGAAAATTGTCGGCAGAACAGCAGCTGCAACCAGTTATGGTTTGGGTATTCTGCCAACTGCTAGTGCCAGCTGTAAGAATACAACAGCCACAGTGGGAGATTCCTGTTTGGCGTGGATGGAGGAATCTGTCAGATTTCTTTTTTTTGTTCAGCCTAGACCGAGGCTGAACAGAAAAAAAAAAAAAAATAAAGATGTAAAGCCTCTTTCACGTGAGGTGTATCAATGCATAAACAACCCCCATGCAAGGGCTGCGTTTACTTGTATGGGGATGTACAGGTGCTCCATGTATTCCTGTGCAGGCACCTCAGTGATATCAATGGGTCACAGTGGCTGCACAGGCATAGTCACTGCTCCCAATATGACATCCACGTGGGTGCGGCAGGGTGTTACTGACCTCTCTCTACTACCTGCATTTGGAGCCGTGCACCAACACCCACAACAACGTCATATTGGGAGCAGTAGCAATGCCTGTGCAACTGCTGTGCCCCATTGACATAGATGGGACTGCCTGCACAGGGATGCATAGAACACCTGTGCAACCCCAGGTGGGTAACATGGCCCTCTCATGGGCATACGCATTGATAGGCGCTGTGTAAATGAGACTTTAGGGCCAACTTCAGTTTGTCTAAATCAGACTACTGCACCCAAAGGACAGCAGCTGTAAATCCCATACTGGCAGCACACTATCTGTTCTCACTCCCTTTTCTACCCACCCCCTTGTCACCAACTGCCTTACATTCGACCCTTATTTATCCAGAGTGACTTTTATAGCACAACTAGTTTCCGGGAATGCTGGCGTTCCAATTCACGCTTTAATTTATATCGGCCAGAGATGACAACCAAAATTAAACAGCGTCGGGGAGTCGGATCCGTCTGAACATCAAAAGAAACATAAAAAGGCCCTTTAATCCCCTTTAATTGTGACGCTAATATGTTGTCCCCATGACATCGGCATGCCAAGCCAAGCACTGTTATGTCAACAAATGGGAAAGGACTACAGAGAGGACTTACTGCTTATATCCTGGAAGAAATACGACCCGACCACTGAGAAGGTCAGCACGGAGATGGGCAGCGCACAATCCGACAGCATCTCACGCACTCTGGAGTGTAGGTAGGGACTGGAAGGTAGAAGGATGAGGTTAATTTTCTACAGGAAACATTTTCATTGGTCATAAAACAAAAATAAAAAAAGTTATACAGTGGAGGAAATAATTATTTGATCCCCTGAAGATTTTGTAATTTTATCCACTTACAAAGAAATTAAGGGTCTATAAAAAATGTTTTATCATAGGTGTATGTTAAATGAGAGAGACAGAATATCAACCACAAATCCAGAAAAAAAAAAAAAAAAGCACACATGAAATAAATGTTATAAATTGAGTTGCATGGGAAACAATGATTATATTCATAAAAGCTCTATCAATATTTCAGCACAGGAAAATAGCTATAAAATATATTCTCGCTGGTATCGGACTCCAGACAAGCTCCACAAATACTTTTCTTCTGTTTCACCGCTCTGTTGGCGTTGTGGATTGGGTAGGGGAACCCCACTTCATATTTGGTGGGACTGCACTCGGCTCAAAACATTTTGGGAAGGAGTACATGAGACGATCACCAGTATCTCCAGTTATACCTTGGAGTTTACATCAGCTCAATACCTTTTACATTACACCACGCTACCACGATCGACGTATAGGAAATCCATTGTCCCACACCTCCTAAATGCAGCCAAACAATGTATACCTCTCTATTGGAGGAGCACTACCCTACCTACCTTGAAGGACTGGTTCAAACGTATAGAAAAGATCTCAGAGATGGAAAATTTGATCCACCAAGCCAGAGACTCACCAACAAAATACAATAACACGTGGGCGTGTTGGTTACACTTCCGTGAATCACCGCAATTTCGGGAGTTACTACACACAACTTAACTCCCTTTCCCTGTAGGGGTTTGCCCTCACCCCAAATTCCTAAAAGCTTCCACATGCCAAATTCAATTCCTATGCTGTATCCGCCATGCCTTGTTATCCTTAGGCCTCTTTTGTTTGACAATGTTTTTTGTATTCTCCCTTATCCCCCTCCTTACCCTCTATTTAAGATAGTTCCACCAGCAAAAGGTCCTAAAGGAAAGGGACTGTTTATATTGCAATGGTCATATGCATTAAGAAATAATGCTACGTTCCAGCTTGCCCTGGACAACTCCCTCACATAGGTAGTCATTTACCTTCCTCATCGCATAGCTTATCCCCATATACGACTTAGATGATAGGTTACACTCATGTGCTATTGCGAGGTAGAATTCACTACTGCTCCAAAAATTTAGATCATTACTACCACTTTCTGAAGAAATTCTTATTTACCCTCCCCTTCCATACAGCGTGATCCCATTTGGGGTATGGAAGTAGAGAGGGGAAGCTATGTCTCTACTTATATATCCTCCAGATATACTTCTATATCTCGCATCATGAGCTTTTGTCCATCCTGGTTACCCTATCCTATTTACGCCTTATTTACCGCAGGTATTTATCTGTATTTTGCTGAATGTACTAAGTTGGAAGTCTATTATTTCTGTTTAGAATATGTCAGTGGCAATATTGTAATGCTATACGGTTGTACCACTAATTGTGAACATGTATCTGGGCCTTTTGTAACAGCCCTTTGGTTGTGTTATGATGGATTGTAACTATCTTTTCTTTACTAATAAAAATTGTTTGAAAAATAAATAGATAAATAAATAAATAAATAGAGTTGCAGTTCAGTGAGTAAAATAAGTATTTGATCCCCAAGCAAAACATGACTTGGTACTTAAAAGTTCTGGTTGGCAAGCACAGAGGTGAGATGTTTCTTGCAGTTGGTTACCAGGTTTGCACACATCTCAGGAGGGATTTTGGGCTACTCTTTACAGATCTTCTCTAAATCCTTAAGGTTTCTTCGCTGTCACTTGGCAACTCAAAGTTTCAGCTTCCTCCATACATTTTTTCTATAGGATTAAGGTCTGGAGACTGGCTAGGCCACTCCATGGCCTTAATGTGCTTCTTGAACCCCTCCTTTATCGCCTAGGCAGTATGTTTTGGGTCATTGTCATGCCAAAAGACTCAACCATGACCCATCTTCAGTGTTCTGGCTCAGGGAAAAAGGTTCTCATCCAAAGTTTTAAATATATATATATATATATATATATATATATATATATATATATATATATATATATATATATATATATATATATATATATATATATACACACACACACACACACACACACACACACACACACACACATTGCCCCATCCATTGACCTCTCAATACGACAAAGTAGGTCCGTGCTTGACTGTAGGAATGGTGTTAGGATTATAGTCAGCATTTTTCTTCCTCCAAACTCGGCGAGTCCAATGAACATCTAAATGATTCACATAAGGATTGGAAGAAAGTGCTGTGGTCATGAGAGACCAAAATTGAGCTCTTTGGCATTGACTCAACTCAACGTGTTTGAAGAAAAATTCTGACTATGACCCCAAGAACCCCATCCCTACAATCATGCAAAGCGGGGGAAACATGCTTTGGGGCCATTTCTATGCTGAAAAGGTACAGACCGACTCTGCCGCATTGAGGGGCCAATGGATGGCGCCATGTATTGTAAAATCTTGCTTGAGAACCTTCTTCCCTGAAGATGTGTCTTCCAGCATGACAATGACCCAAAACATACCGCCAAGGCAACAATGGAGTGAGCTCTCCAGACCTCAATTCTATAGAAAATTTATGGAAGGAGCTGAAACTTCTGATATTCTGTCACGATCATTTAAAATACACCCATGATAAAAACTATAGACCCTACAGTGAGTGGCAGTTGTGTGGACAAAAAGGTCTTGATGTCAGAAGAATGGGCAGACTGGTTCCAGATGATAGAAAGGCAACAGTAACTCAAATAACCACTCGTTACAACCAAGGTATGCAGAATACCATCTCTGAATGCACAACACATCGAACCTTAAAGATGAGCTACAGCAGCAAAAGACCACACCGGTGCCACTCCTGTCAGCTAAGAAGAAGAAACTGAGGCTACAGTTCTCACAGGCTCACCAAAAATGGACAATAGAAGATTGGAAAAGTGTTGCCTGGTCTGATGAGTCTCAATTTTAGCTGCAACATTCAGATGGTGGGGTCAGAACTTGGTATAAACATCATGAAAGCATGGATCCATCCTGCCTTGTATCAACGGTTCAGGCTGGTGGTGTAATGGTGTGGGGGATATTGTCTTGGCACACTTTGGGCCCCTTAGTACCAATTGGGCATTGTGTAAACACCACGGCCTATCTGAGTATTGTTGCTGACCGTGTCCACTCCTTTACGACTACAGTGTCCCCATCTTCTGATGGCTCCTTCCAGCAGGATAATGCACCATGTCACAAAGCTCCAATCATCTCACCACTGGTTTCTTGAACATGACAATGAGGTCACTGTACTCCAATGGCCTCCACAGTCACCAGACCTCAATCCAATAGAGCACCTTTGGGATGTGGTGAGAGTCGCACCATGGATGTGCAGCCGACAAATCTGCAGTAACTGCGTAATGCTATCATGTCACTATGTCACTACGGGCCAAAATCTGAGGAATGTTTCCAACACCTTGTTGAATCTATGCCACAAAGAATGAAGGAAGTTCTGAAGGCAAAAGGGGGACCAACCTAGTACTAGCAAGGTGTATTAATAATGCATATATACATATACACACACGGGCCAATTTAGAGTGGTGGTAATAACCTACTAGATAGGTATTTGGAGTGTGGGAGGAACACTGGGAGAACATGCAAACTCCATGCGTGTCTTGTCTGGGATTCGAACCAAGAACCCATGTGCTGCAAGGCAGACATGCTTACCACTGTGCTGCCCTATTTTATTTAATTCAAAAAGCCCTTTCAATGTATGCAAAAAACCTGGATGGGAAGGTTTTTTTTTTTTAACTTTGCAATAAAAGCGGGGTTTCTCTTTGAGCACACCGGAGGCTGGGCAGATCATCACGAACAATAATTGAGAACTGGAAAAAGCCTCCGTGTTCTCATCTCACCTCTTCTTGAACTGGTAGAGGGTGTGACCCAACCAGAGAGTCCCAAACATCAGCATGAGACTGAGGACGGCGGACTCCTTCCCATGTTGGGCATCGTCGTGATCCAGGCTCTGATTGTGCAGGATGGAGTTATTGAAGGTGGAGTTATAGAAGATATCAGACGTCAGGCTCGTCGTGTTCAGCAAGGACTCATGGGTTGCTTTATATTCATGGAGATAGGCATCCGGGGCTTCCAGATAATACTTTCTGAAAACTGCAAGACAATAAGAAATAAAGTTAAAGTGGTTGTAAACTCTCCCCCACAACTTTGTCCCATGTAAATCAGCATAAAAAAACCCTAATGAACACTGCTTGTAGATATCTCCTTACTTGCTTAGTATTGTTCTAATCCTTTTTGTTCTTTAGAATGACATCACTGAGCATGCCCAGATCTCCCCTGATTTACGGCACACTCTCTATATGTGCTTGTCTATCTGTTATCAGGACTTCCTACGGCACACCACTGATATCCCAGGAGGCTGCATAATCATTCAGAGCTTCCTCCTACACACCACATGACCATGTGACATCACATGCAGTGTAAACTTGGCCATTACTGCAGTCTTATCAGTTGAAATTGATAAGACTGACACAGGCAAACAGACAATGGGCACAAGTAAATACTATAAAATAAAGAAAGTCAGCTATGAACAGGGAAGCAGGATTGCCATAGAAACGTTGCATTGAGAAGGAGGCTTGGCTAACAGTACAGGAAGTGCTCCATGTAAGGGCAGAAATACACTCGACTGTGGACTCAGAAAACAATACTTAAGATGGCGCTGCCTTACACCCTGGAAACAAGTTTTTTAAAGTTTCTTTAAACAGTAAGTAGTATGAGATTTGGGCTGGATTACAGTGGCTTTAATTTGATAATTACTTATTATAATGGACTAAATGAAAAGAAGCATCAGAGTGGGAGAGTTTACTTCCTCTTTAAGTAACATTCCAAAAATTAACAAAATGAAACATCTAATTGTTGCAGAAGCTTAGTAGCAACAAATGTCAATAAAAAAAAAAAAAAAGAGAACTTGGTGCCTAGGTAATAATAAAATGATTATCTAGTGCATAAAGCAAGGTCCATAAAGATATGGATGAGTTTGGGGTAGAGGAACTTGACTTCACAGGAACGAAGGGGCCAAGCCCAACCCCCGAAAAAAAACAGCCCCTAACCATAATTCCCCCCCCCCCACTAATTGATTTGGACCAGTGCACAAAGGTCCATAAAGACACAGATGAGCGAGTTTGGGGTGGAGGAACTTGACTGGCCTGCACATAATCCTGACCTCCACCCAATAGAACACCTTTGGGATGAATTTGAGCGCAGACTGCGGGCCAGGCCTTTTTGTCCACATCAGTGCCTAACCTCACAAATGCGCTTCTGGAAGAACGGTCCCATAGACACACTCCTAAAACTAGTGGACAGCCTTTCCAGAAGAGCTGAAGCTTTTATTATATTATTATTATACAGGATTTATATAGCGCCAACAGTTTACATAGCGCTTTACAACTTGATATAGCTGCAAAGGGTGGGCCAACTCAATATTTAAACCCTACGGACTAAGCCTTCAATGCCATTAAAGTTCATGTGTGTGTGTGTAAAAGGCTAAAGATATAGTGCTGCACTTTACATTTGAAAGTCCACTTTCAGAAACCTTAGAAATAGTTTTTGGCATTCGGAGAGGGTTACAGGTGACCCAACTGAGAGCCCGTGGCCTGCCGGCACTCTCCATCCCCTGGAAACAGGATGTTTCTCCTGCTTCTTCCTTTCATCTTTTTTAGAATGTTGAAAAGCCAGGAAGGTTTATTTGTTCGCCATTCGGAAATGTCAGCAAGTACAGCGGAGGAGAACAGGTGTCAGAGTGCTGAGCCCGTGTCGTGCGTACAGACCTCTCGCGTCGGCTGGATCCAGATGTTTCAACAGAGCTTCCTGAGAGCCGCAGCTGTCCCTCATCACCCCCCGAGACACGGGAGGCCGAGATGTGCTAACTGGTGTGGAAAAGTCTAACCCGCGGTGTCATCCATACATAAACAAACATCTCGTATTTTGTGCTACGCATTGCAAGCACCTCTGATTGACGCCGTATCTCAGGTGTACATGGATAGTCTGAGGCACCTATGTCACATCATGCCACACTTTGATTTCGGGTTTAGTGGTCCTTCACTCAGAAGTTCATGAATCGGAAATAAAAAATGAGCCTCGCTGGCTAAAATAGAAGGGCTCATTTCTGCAGTTTTGATGTAATAAGTCACCCTTCAAAGAGGTCTCTCCTCCAGTCCGACGTGTCCTGCACGGGTTTTGCAATGGCTTCCACAGTCACCAGATCTCAATCAAATAGAATAGAGCATCTTTGGGATGTGGTGGAACTAGAGTCGCATCATGGATGTGCAGCCGACAAATCTGCAGCGTCTGTGTGAGGAATTTTCCCAACACCTTGTTGAATCTAAGCCATGAAGAATGAAGGCAGTTCTGAAGGTAAAAGGTGGTCCAACCCGCTACTAGCAAGGTGTACCTAATAAAGTGGCTGGTGAGTGTATGTATGTATGTATATATATATTTTTTTATATATTGAAGAAACAGTCCTCCGGGTGAAGAAAACTCCTCAAACAGGCAAGTGATTAAGGGTCGTCACCAACAACTCCCTCCTGAAGAACCGGCAACCTAAAGGTTTGTATATACGCTTACTAGAATTAAATGACCTACACTAAAGAAAGGTCAAGTGGGCTGTTTGGTATATACTCATCCAAAGAGTTCCATTCCAGTTGGATATATATATTTCTACATCAAATGCCACTCCTCCTCTCACCTCCAATCAATACTCTGCCTAGGGTAGTTTCCGTGTGGGTTCAGCCTCACCCAGGTGCAGTCCCAGGTCTTGGGCTTCTAAATGCAATAAACAGTCTGGGAGCCCTTTACTGATGGCCACCCAATGCCCTGAAACTTTGCAGACACTTCTCATGTAAGTAGTTTTCTTTCAAAGTGGGGAAACCCTTCAGTGCTCCAAAAGACCATCAGTAGGGTCTCCCAGACTGTTTAGCACAGGGGTCTTCAAACTATGGCTCTCCAGTTGTTCAGGAACTACAATTCCAATCATGCCTAGTCGTGTCTTTGAATTTCAGAGTTTTACAATGCCTCGTGGCATATGTAGTTCCGCAACAGCTGGAGGGCCATAGTTTGAGGATCCTTGGTTTAGCATTTCGATTTAGCTCTCAAAACCTGGGACTGCATCCACAATTGTGTATCCTTTCTGATGGTCTACCTTAGTACTCATCAAAAGCTCTCAAAGGGTTTTCCTTTCAGGCTGCTAATTGGGAGGACAGCAGAAGGGGGTTTGAGTGCCACACAACACAGCAGAAAACAACGTAATCCCTTTAGACACAAGCCAATGAGCGTGCATTTTCAGGTCTATAAAAAAAAAAAAAAAAAAATACAGAGGGATATCTGGTGTATAAACTATTCACATTTCAAGCAATTACCTAACCTGCATTACAAAGTGGAAGAGCATGTAAAATATGCGTCTAAAGCAACCCAAAGACTAGGAAATTTTAACCACTTGCGCACCGGGAACTTTCGCCCCCTTCCTGCCCAGGCCAGTTTTCAGCGCTGTTGCACTTTGAATGACAATAGCGCAGTCATGCAACTTACATTTTCTTCATTTTTTGTCACACTAATAGAGATTTCCTTTGGTTGTATTTAATCACCACGTAGGTTTTTTTTATTTTTTGCCCAAACAAATAAAAACCAAAAATTTTGGGGGAAAAAACGCAAGAAAAAAAAAAAAAAAAACTTTCATAGTTTGGTATAAAATTTTGAAAACAGGTAATTTTTCTCCTTCACTGATGTATGCCAAAGAGGCTGCACTGATGAAGAGGGACTGATAGGTGGCACTGATGGGTGACATTGACGAGGAGACTCTGGTGGGCACTGTTAGGCAGCAGTGGTGGGCACTAATTGGCAGCAGTTTTGTAGAAGCCGATTATCGTCTCTTTTCTATTCACCTGCTGACAGCGTGGAAAGGAGCCGTGAAGAGAGCCAGTAACCAGCTTCTGTTGACATTGTGATCAGCTGTTATTGGACACAGCCGATCACATGGTAAAGAGCCGCTGATTGGCTCTTTACCTTGAATCTGTGGTCAGTGTCAGGAGGACAATGCGAACACCGAGCGCGCCGTCTACACCCAGCTGACAGCCTCCCAGAACTGGACAACTGCACTGTAGCTATTAGACCCCTTTGACAGTGAGCCACCCCCGGGCGTCCGCAGTAAAGCAGTGCTATTTTTACATTGCTTTACCAGCGCTATTCGGCTGCTAGTGGGGTGGTTTTAACCCCCCACTAGTGTGCAAAAAGGGCTCAAATCCGCCTGCAAAACGGCACATTACCGGTGGTATGGTGGTGCTGTGTGCACTGCTCCTCCACCGCTGCAAAGAAGCTGCTGGCAGGACTTTTTGTGACGCCCTGCCAGCGCACCCCTCCAGTGTGAAAGCACTCAGGCCGTCACACTGGGTTTGCAGCAGCTGTGGCTTTTTTCAGGCTCTATCTTTAGCGCTGTAGCACCTGAAAAACACCTCCAGTGTGAAAGGGGTCCCATTCACCTATAGTGCGGACTTCAAATTTCTTGCACCACAGGTGGAAATCCCTCCCGCAGGACTATTGTGTTTTGCTTACGAAGAGTCTTCTGTACCGGCAGAAGATAATGATTACTGCTGGCTGCCATAGCCACAGACAGTGAATGCATGCAAAAAAAAAAAAAAAAAACAACAGGCTGGTTGTGCTGAAGTTGATCAATGGGATTGCAACCAGCCTGCCTGCTCATACATGAATCGACTCTCCAGCTATGGCTGGCTTAAAGCAGCCCAGGACTCTACTCCCTCATCCAGGCATGGGATGGGGGGGGGGATTCTCCTTGTTGAGCCTTTGTATTCTGACAGCAGGGAGACTTCCCCTGATATCGCACGAGGAAAATCCAACAGGATGGTTGTACAACCAACCTGCCCATACATGGATCGAAGTTAGTCTGCTTTATGCTGAACCAGTCAAATTTCGATCCATGTAAGTCTGGCTTTAAAAAAAAAAATGTAATTTCTTAAACTTATATTTGATATGTCTGGTAATTTACTGCAGGTGCGGACCTCCCACTCACACGCGTCCCTAGAGGGTGTCTCCCAGTTTGATTCCTTGCAAGCCACACAGGGTGAAGTGGTATCCCTCTTTGGAGTGGGAGTGGCCAAGGGAAATATGGGGACCATCTGATTGATTTTAAAGGAATTCTGGCAAGGAGAGTCCCTCCCCCCGCCCCCCCCCCCCCCATTTCATACCTTTTATTGGTAATTATACCCTATGTTTTCTTAAAAGAAAGTGTTTATTAACTATTTATTAACTATTTGATGACACTTGAAATGCTAAAATATAATTTTTTTAAACAGCAAATCCACACTCTGAGGAAGACCATGACCATGAAGGTCGAAACGCGTCACAAATGTTATATGACAGATTTTCTAATATGCGTCGCTGTATCTAATCTTGTGTTTGCATTTTCTGTATTTGGAATGTTACCATATCTCCTACCAGAGCCTATAATTTATCTGCCATGTGCTCATGCCATGCCAACTTTTCAATAAAGAATTTCCTTTTAACCTATTAATTCCTTGATATTATGAACGTTGCTGCTAAACCGATCACCCCCCCCCCCCCACCCTGGGGGAACCTTTCCCATTTTGTCACATAGTTGGTTTATGAGGAATTTCGTAACTGTGTAATTAACGAGAATCCAAAAAAAAGAACAAGGACTGAAAGAGGAAACTCAACAACAGCTCATGTGACCCCCAACGCCGCCTGTCAGCTCCTCATAAAAACTTCAGTCTAAGAATGTTCTTCCAATTGCAGTTGCCCCCTCCACCTCCCACCGTACACCCCACATGATACCAAGATTAAAATTCCCCATGTATAAAAAGTGATGAGCTCCGACTATTAATATCGCTATCCATTACCAGGCTGGTGTGGAGCTAAGAGGGGACTTAAATGCTAGGATACATAAAACACAAGGTACAAGTCACTTACTTTTTATAATCCCTTTAAGTGCATCCAGCACAAACGTAATGGATATAAAAAGTGCTATGATTTCCTCTGTGGACCTGAAAAGAGAAAAAACTAAATTAAACAAAACAAAAAAAACAAACAAAACAAAAAAAGGTGGGATTTAAGTTATTTTGATCATTTCCAGTAGGTGGGAGCCAGCCCTTTAAAAGACCAGAAAGTCTGAGGTGGTACATGGGCTTCCAGATCGTATGATCAATGTGATTGGCTGTCATAGTAATCATGTAATCGCGAGCCCATTCCATTGGCTCCATATCATACACCGTGACCAAAAGTTGTTGGTGACAGTGTGATTGGGTGCCGAGTCCCAGAACACAACAGCGGCATCTGGCTGCCACATACTGGTATATGTACAGCTGACAAAGGCTAGCTTTACCTTTTGAACCATGCTACACCCGTATTTAGAGTGTATAAAAGGTACAAATGGGACGAACCCTGCCTTAGGGCCCTGGTGTGCATGTGGTCCAATGGCACTCTGTGTGGCCCTGGGGGGGGGCATGCAGACACTAATGGGCGCTTCTCTAAAGCCCTGTTATGGCAGTGATTTCTAGCAGTCGCATGTAATGTGACTCCAGTCTGACTGCCTCCTGAAGCATGTTCCCCACTTTATAGAATGTTCGCAGTCTCTGACCATCTGCCGTACCGCGCCCGCAGTCTCTGACCATCTGCCGTACCGCGCCCGCAGTCTCTGACCATCTGCCGTACCGCGCCCGCAGACTCTGACCATCTGCCGTACCGCCTCCGCAGACTCTGACCATCTGCCGTACCGCCTCCGCAGACTCTGACCATCTGCCGTACCGCCTCAGCAGACTCTGACCATCTGCCGTACCGCCTCCGCAGACTCTGACCATCTCCCGTACCGCCTCCGCAGACTCGGACCATCTCCCGTACCGCCTCCACAGACTCGGACCATCTCCCGTACCGCCTCCACAGACTCGGACCATCTCCCGTACCGCCTCCACAGACTCGGACCATCTCCCGTACCGCCTCCGCAGTCTCTGACCATCTCTTTGCTTTGCCGTGTGAAAGGACCCTTATTCTGTGACTATATCCTGTTGTGGGTCTGCATTTTCTCATGGCAAATATTCACTGATTTTTTTTTCCTATTGAAGCAAATTGGCCAATGCTTTATAAGAGTTTTTTTTTTTTACTTCCTCTAGATCAACTGTAGGTATTGGGTTTGGTAAATAGTGGTTTACAATGCATTTATGTGGTTGAAGTTGATGGATTCTCTTTTTCAACCATGCTATGTAGCTATACAAATTTTCATCTAAACTCACTTTTTTTGTATGACCAAAAGCCGTCCTACATTATATACCACACTCTAACCACATAAAAAAATAAACCGCTATCAGTTTCGACCCGTCCTTCCTTTTCAATTCAACCTCAGAAATAAAAAAGAAGTCAGCTGAATGTGTGTGACAAATGACCAGATGCGGGTCAGTTTCCTATCTCATGCTGGCACCATTTCTTAGGCTTTATGTGGTCTCATTTATCACTATTAGTAATAGCAATGCCCATCAAGGTTTTAATTCATCAAAGTCACGATATAGCTAGTAGTAGTTGGTCACATTCAACTAGACTTGTTCTGTAATGTTTTCACCAGTCATCCTAGTAGCTTCCTAAGTTCTGGGACAAACAACATTTTCCTTAAAACATTTCACATCATAAAGTTTGGATTCAACTGCATCCAGGCTATGGCCATTCAAATATTCTTAATGCACAGTAATTAGCTTTAATGCAAACCATCACTGTCCTCTAAAGGCACTGTGCAGCAATTCATCCTCAAATTTTAAACCAGAAATCCCTTTCACTTTCTCTTCGTAGTTATCCTGCTGGACACCCGATCAAAGGAGACGTTTGGTGGATCAGATGGCAGTCTGGTGTAAACAGACAGTCGGTCGGTCTGTCTACATCCGATCGCACATAGAGAAGAGCAGGCCATGTCTGTGTCTGCTCTGCATAAGTGAAGCAGACACGGACCAGCCTATCCACCTGCTGAGCAGGGATCAGCAGACAGATTCCTTGCTGAGCAAGTGGACTCCAACGTGCCCACCCTATGTGTAAGGCTGAACTCTGGCCAAAAACAAATTTTTTTATATCGGCACTGTAATAATAAACTCATGCTACTGAAGTGTGGCCCATATGTTTAGGCTGCAGTAATATGTACAGGTCTTACTTTTACTCACCCCTGTACAGTAGAGCAGAACAGGGAGTTACACTTTGGCTGGCATACTCAGACTACCATGAATTGCTCACAATCCAGGTCCTCCATTCAGTAAAAGGCTACTTTATTCCAATGGAAGCAGGGTGCTCTCTGATTGGAAGAGGAGTGTATGAATCTCATGATCCCTTCTTCAAAATTACAGAGTGCCTTTCAATGATTTAAAACGGGGGACTTTCTAAAATAAGGGCCAGTTTACTATCCTTCAGGCTTTGGAGGGGCTGGACTGTGGCAGTGGCATAAAAAAAAAAAAAAAAGTTACTTGGCGTTGATAACAGTGTCTCCATCCTTGGCACCTGTGGCGGGACAATGGCGCTTCCCCCCCCCCCATCCTTGGCACCTGTGGCGGGACAATGGCGCTTCCCCCCCCATCCTTGGCACCTGTGGCGGGACAATGGCGCTCCCCCCATCCTTGACGTCCGTGGCAGACACCGTGCCCCACCGTTGGGGCCAGTGGCAGACACCGTGCCCCACCGTTGGGGCCAGTGGCAGACACCGTGCCCCACCGTTGGGGCCAGTGGCAGACACCGTGCCCCAAGGGCCGCAAAAAAGCCAGCAAAGAGCCAAATCCAGCCCCTCGGGCTGCAGTTTGGAGACCACCGATTTGAAAGAATGCAAGATGTTTACTGAATGGAAATGGCATGTGTAAAACCCATCAGTTACATAGTTAGTCAGGTTGAAAAAAAAAAGACACAAGTCCATCTAGTTTAACCAAAAAAAAAAAAAAAGTTAGTACCCAATTATATTATGTGCATTTAGGAAAGAATCCAAGCCTTTATTAAAGCAATCTACTGAGCTGGCCAGAACCACCTCTGGAGGGAGTCTATTCCACATTTTCAAAGCTTACTGTGAAGAAACCTTTCCGTATTTAACCATGGAAATGAAGGAGACACCAGAGTGTAAAATCCCAGGAATTCCCCAGAAGTCATCCTCTTAGCAACGAAACCGGTCGGGTAAAGGAGCCATTTCTTGCTATCGTGTTCCTGTGTACAGTATGTGGATGCTTTTAATGGTGGCCGCCTATGCTGTATACAACACTGTTTTATCTGAATAAATGTAAGTTCAATACTTTTTTGGGGGGATTTTACACTATCTGGTGCCTCCTTCATTTGCATGGTTAAATCTGATCGTGGGGTGATTTGGACCTGGCTTGATTATCAAATTAAAAGTTCTTAATTTGATCTGAGGACACATCTCCAGCTGATGACCCCTGCCAAGTTAACTACATCAAGCCTGGTTGATATATATATATATATATATATATATATATTAATAGAGATATATATATATATATATATATATATATATATATATATATATATATATATATATATATATATATATATATATAAATATAAATAAGTCTATAAGAGTCTGAAAAAGCTCCTCTAATTAGTGGTAAAACATCCTAAAATGACAGGACATGTCCAGTTGGACAGGTCTGATAATACAGCAATGTCACACTCAGATCATGTTGCAGCACAACTGACCCCAAGCAAAGCACTGCAGGGCTTTTAGGCATTGATCTGGTAACATTTAACAGCTTGGTCGACAGGTCTGTCAAGCCCTGATAATTATAATAATGGTACAATAATTATATGAACAGTGTGTAAAGAGATTCACCTCTTGAACAGCTTCATCAGCAGGCTACAGTTGAAGAGGGAGTATAAGATGAGGAAGCAGCTGTTCCACAGACCCGTCCAAGCATAGAAAGCCTTAAAGTCCAGATTGTAGTCATCACAGATTCCTCGGATAACTGTTATAAGGGGAGAGCAGAGGTTAGACACTCTCCATGATCATATACCGACATTTTTAGAAAACGTATTCATTTCACAGCTGATAAAAAGGAACACTGGCTACCCATTACATGGCAAACCAACCCAATCAATAGTATTTCAATTTTGCCCAACGTCCAAGTTCAGCCAAAAATCACAAAAATAAATAAATAAAAATCAGCACAAGGGACATAACTTCTAGTTTGTATCCCTTGTGCAGATTCCTCCTCTGCTAGTGAAAATTCCCCCTCCTCCATTTATAGAATCAGTAGCACAGCCTCTATAAATAACACAGGATCAATGAATGGAGGAAAGGTGAATGAATGGTGGCTCCACCCCCTCCTTTCATAAAGCTGGCTTCTATGAAATGAGCAGCTGAGTGTAAAGGGCAAGCATAGTCAGGCTCTCATGACTTAATGTCGCATCGACTTCAGAGTAGTTAATGCACTTTTTCCGACTTTTATGCAACTCGAGGGCCATAGACTTCAATATTAACCCTCAAAAGTTGCATGAAAGTCATTCCCGAATGTTTTGGAGGGGGAGGGGGGTTGGGGTGACAGCATGCCAAAGTAAAAAAAAAAAAAAAAGACGAACGTCAGGAAAAATTCAAAACTACCCTTGCATTGAGGCTGCCCCTGTGCTGCAAGGGTCAATTGCTTGTATTTGTCTAGGGCAGGGGTGCCCAATCTTTTTAAGAACGAGGGCCACTTAAAGCGGAAGTAAACCCATCCATAAAACAGTTTCATTTCCGGGGCATGCCGGAAATGTAACACTCCCATTGGTTGTGCTCTCAATCAACAATCAAACGGTTAAACCATCCAATGGCTGGTGTCATGACTGATCACATGTGCAGTATCATGGTAGTTTTATATTAAACAGAGGCAAAGATGGCAGCTTCCTTGGCTGAAACCGATAGGGGGGTTTACTTACACTTTAAGTGACTTGGTAACCGTCCGCGGGCCACAATGAGCAGAGCAGGCGGATGACAGGTCCATGCAGAGCGGACACAGACACAGCCCACTCTACTCTATGGGTCCGTCGATCCGATCCGCCCTGACGGAAGGGGATCGATTCCCTTATTTTTATTTATTTTTTAGCAAATCATTTTGGAGGTAGGCAGTTGGAAAAGGACCCAAATCTGTTTACATCTCCATTTCATAGAAGTGAATGGAGGGGTCCGATTGAGTTGGACCGATTGTGTGAAAGGGGCACACTAATGCAGCACACCTGTGTCTTTCCTGCGGGTTAGCTATACTTTGCCATAGACTTCTATTATATCCTGCAGGTGCGGTGCACTTTCTGAAAGCTCACAGGTAATAACAGAAGTCTATGCCTCAGTGCAGGTAACCTGAAGGTGCACTGCACCTGCGGATAAGTTTGAAAGCAGCCCAGTAACCACTGTGCAGATATGCCCGTATATACACTGCAATTTTAGTAATAATTTGACCTTTAATAACAGTCTCCCATTCAGGTATCACCTGCTGTTGCTATCCCAGGCATTTGTTATCACTCCGTCTGTGACAAGAGACAGCGCTATACAGGAAGCATTAGCTTACACAGCTCTGCTCCACAGCTGTTTGCTTTGCCGGCTTCATTAACAACACAGATGCTCTGGGATGGCGGGTCTGCAACCCATGATCTGGGTTTGCCAATCTGCCATCCCACAGAAGGAGGTCGCGGGCCACATCAGAGGGCTTCGTGGGCCACATGTGGCCCCAGGGCCACTGGTTGGGCACCCCTGGTCTAGGGCTAGTGATGGCAAACCTTGGAACCCCAAATGTTTTGGAACTACATTTTCCATGATTCTCATGCACTCTGCAGTGTACTTGAGCACCATGGGAAATATAGTTCCAAAACATCTGGGGTGCCAAGGCTTGCCATCACTGGTCTAGGGCAGGGATCTCCAAACCACGGCCCTCCAGCTGTTGCGGAACTACACATCCCATGAGGCATTGTAAAACTCTGATGTTCACAGACATGACTAGGCATGATGGGAATTGTAGTTCCTAAAAAAACTGGAGAGCTGTAGTTTGGAGACCCCTGGCTAGGGTATCACTAAATGCAGGTTTACCTACCATATCTCTCATTCTTGCAGCCTTCCTCTTCTCCATGCAACTGGGGTACAGAAGCCGCTTTTCTTTGGCACTATGATGTCATCACCTACAATGCAGGACCAGCAGTCATGCATTGTAAGGGAGGACACCGGGGGGGGGGGGGGGGGGGTGGATTGCCCACAACCCAGGAGGAAGAGAACACTGGCTGCCGGGGGGAGTGAAAAATGTGTTAAATAAGGCTGCTTTTAAATGCTACCTTAGATTAAGATAAGCATTTAATAGTTGCAGAGGAGAAAGAAGGGGGTGTGTGGTAGATGGGGCAGCCCCACTGCAAGGGGGTGGTTTTATATTTTCTCGAGAGTGCAGCCTTAAAGCGGAGGTCCACCCTAAAGTGGACCTCCGCTCATCGGAACCCTCCCCCCCTCCGGCGCCACAATTGGCACCTTTCAGGGGGGAGGGGGGGGTGCAGATACCTGTACAGTACAGGTATTCTGCACCCACTTCCGGGATAGCTCTCTGCGGAAAGGGGCGTAGATTACGCCCCTTTCCGCAAGTGCCCCGCTGCCTGCTGGGAAACACACAGATCCCAGAGGCAGCGGGGACCATCCTTATTGCGCAGCGCGATTCGCGCATGCGCAGTAGGGAACTGGGAAATGAAGCCGAAAGGCTCCATTTCCTGATTCCCATACCCAAGATGGCGGCGGCAGCACCCGAGAGACGATCGAGAGATCGGCTTCGGGTACCGACATCGCGGGTGCGCTGGACAGGTAAGTGTCACTATTTTAAAAGTCAGCAGCTGCAGTATTTGTAGCTGCTGGCTTTTAAAAAAAAAAAAAAAACGCGGAGTCCCGGCGGACTCCCGCTTTAAAACAGGACTGTTGGCAATGTCAATCCAGAACAGAGAACACCTTTATCCCGCCAGTCTATCTGCCTGAATTCATCGAACAAATTCTGTTATTACGCTATCGCTTCCAATTCCATGCCTCGCTCTCAGAATGATTAGATGGAGCGGAGACGCAGCTGGCGCTGTGATCTCACAGGGACAGAGTTCTAATGAAATGCTCCGCAGACAGAGTAAACCTCTTCTACATAGATGAATCCATTCAGATTCAGCTCTGCGGTAGGAATTTAAATGCCCGTCAAGACAAAAAAAAAAAAAAAACACTTTTTAAAAAGTAAACCTGTCTTCAGGGAAACACGAGACGCCATTTGTTGACCAAGTTAAAAAATGTTAGTTGACGGTCTGTTATGCGGAGCTGTGTTAATACTTACTGAGTCACTGACCTGGCACACATATAAAGTCAAAAACTTTAATTTATAGTTGTTTCGAGGCAGTTGCGTTTAGAGACTTTTTTTTTCGAACCCCAAAAACATGCGTTTAGAGGCATTTCAAATGCCAAACGTGGTAACTCCTGTTTAGCTGCATTTCGTTTACGGGCGTTATTCATTTTTGGATTTTTTGAAAAAAAAAAATGTTATATATATATATATATATATATATATATATATATATATATACAGATTTTTTTCTAAAGCGGCTAAACGTGACCATATGCGGCTAAAAGGCGGTTTTTAGACTCCGGTTTCTAGCTGTCAAGTTAAAATCGTTCAGGAGAGGTTGAACAATGTCCTGCATGCATGAAACCTAAATCATTCAGGAGAAGTTGTAAAGCGTCCCGTGTACATTAAGCCTTAGAATTTACGTACGCCATAATCTGTACTCTGTAACAGACGGTATCAGACACTCTTCCCCCCCCCCCCATTCATCTGCAGTACAAGTCTTGTGATGAGAGGTGTGGCTGTTACTCAGCTCTGCCAGTATAGAGCACTGAACGGGAAGCAAGTAGCATTCCCACTTAGAGAATGTATGTAATGTATTTTAATGCATTTCTTAGCAAAAATCAGCAAAATAAAAAACTACAACTGAAATTTAGGGCAATAACCCCAAGTACGTGTTCACTGAAAATGCTGTTATTTCACCTTAAAGCAGACAAAAATTGAACCTCCGCTTTTCAGAACCCTCCCCCCCTCCGGTGTCGCATTTGTCACCTTTCAGTCGGGAAGTGAAGCGTTGCGGCACCGAGAATGGAGCGGCAGCACCCGAGAGATTGCTCGGCTTCGGCATCGCTGGACTCCAGGAAAGGTAAGTGTCCATTTATTTAAAGTCAGCAGCTGCAGTATTTGTAGCTGCTGGCTTTTATTTTTATTTATTTTTTTAAAAGTGATTGTAAAGCCCCTTTTTAAAAAAACAAAAAACAAAAGTTTTACACTTGCCTGTCCTGTGCAATGTTATTGTACAGAACAGCCACCTAACTCCTCTACTAGGGGCCCACCGTAGGCGCCCTCCACTCCCCTTCTTCTGTGTGCCCCATAGAAAGCCACATTTAATGGGGGGTACGATACCGAACCGCACTGCCTACGTCCATGGACATACACACACACACACAGCACAGAGCTGTCTTCTTACAGGATTTGATTGACAGCAGCCGGGGCCAGGGACAGCACTGGATCGATAAAGGACTCGGGTACAGTAAATATTAGGGGACGGGGTGGTGGGGAAATTAGTATTGGAAAGTTTTTGACCATATTGCTGAGAATTTGAACAATGTCCTGCATAGGTTTAAAACCACTTTAATCTGAATTTTAGCCAAATCGACTGAAAAGGACACAGACCTAGGTACCTGCACCTTGTATACATTAACATAACATTTATATGAAAGTTCACGTTTTCCTATTCCTTACTTGAAGGCCTACAAAATAAATACATGTGAATAACTATAAAGGCAGTAAGCCTTCTACAGATCTCAAGACCTACACCTTTCACATACTGGCCAAGCAGCTGGTTATCCGTATACATACCATTAATATATAATGCCAGGGGAGCCGTTGTCAATAGCACAACCAGAGGCTGTCCAGATAAGAGGGCGTAAAGAACACCCCCAATACACTGCCCCACAATGGTCTTCTGCACATCTGTAATGACAGTCAATGTTGTAAATGGCATTAAGGTCATCTTTTCCTGTATGCACAGTGTATATAAATCAACTGAACGTTTCCTGTGCATGTTCTGCGATCATGAACAATTCCCAAATACACATTTCATCGTGGAACAATTTTGCAACAGCAGCTTTAGTTATAAAATTGCATGCATCTCCCTGCACTCTCTGTCACCAATACTGTACTTAGGACAGGAATGTGTTCCAGTTAGGGACTACCCCTTAGAGTGTGCCTACTGTACTTGTGTACATTTAAAGTATATTGGTTACTCACAGACAGTCAATTTGTAGCGCAAGCCAACATTCATGAGAATACAGCCTATCCATTTCTTAGAGACCAGCGACCTCACCAAGAACGCAGCCTATCCATTTCCTAGAGACCAATGACATCACAGAGAATGCAGCCTATCTATTCTTAGACCCCTATCACACTGGGGGCGCTTTGCAGACGCTACAGTGCTAAAAATAGCGCCCTGCAAAGTGCCCCTGCAGGGCTTTCACACTGGACCGGTGCGCTGGCAGGACGCAAAAAAAAAAAAAAAAAGTCCTGCTAGCAGCATCTTTGGACCACTAATATACGCTGCTCCTTCACCGCTCCTACCCATCGAAATCAATGGGGCAGTGCGGCTATACCACCGGCATAGAGCTGCTTTAGCAGGGCTTTGTGGTGGGTTTAACCCTTTCTCAGCCGCTAGTGGGGGGGGGGGAAGCGACCCGCTAGCGGGCGAATAGCACCGGAATATTGTCTAAAGCACCGCTAAAAATAGCAGTGTTTTACCACCGACGCACCCACTGCCCCAGTGTGAAAGGGGCCATAGAGAGCAGTGACATCACCAAGAACGCAGCCTATCCATTTCCTAGGGACTGGTGAAAATCATCAAGAATGCAGCCTATCCATTTCCTAGAAACCAGTGACAATGAGAGAACGCAGCCTATCAATTTCAGTGACATCACTGAGAATGCAGCCTATCCATTTCCTATAGACCAGTGACATCACTGAGAATGTCCAAAGAAAGATGCGGGTAAGGTGCGGGGCACAGATTCTTGACCCATAATGAGAAATCATCAGAAATGCCCGATAGCTTTATTTTGTCAGCTCTTAAGAAAATGGGCGGCCCCTGAAAAACAGGGGCCACTCAAATAGGGTATTCTGCATGCAAACGAAAAAAAAAAAAGCCTCAAATGATTGTCTCAAGAGTCCAAAATCCTTTCATATCATTTACATAAGACTACAAAACAAATGATGTCCAATGTATTTTTTGGGCCAAAAATCCCCCTTCATTAGGACCTGGCCAATGTAGCAAAAAAATATTTATTGGGCTCAAATCAAAGGGCTCCTAGATATAAGTCTGTGTTAGGAGAAAGAAAAGATGCAATTGTACCTGCCTCTCAGCCATAGAGGAATGCGCATTTGCAAATCAATTCCTTCCTTGCCAGAGAGTTCTATCCAGTCTTTGCCTTGGGCCCAATGGATAACATTGGCTACAAAAACGCACTGGCTGTATACTTTGTTGTCGTGTTGTCACATGCGATAACCAATAAAGGAACCAGTAAAGCAGGGATATGCAATTAGCGGACCTCCAGCTGTTGCAAATCTACAAGTCCCATCATGCCTCTGCCTCTGGGTGTCATGCTTGTGGCTGTCGGAGTCTTGCTATGCCTCATGGGAATTGCAGTTCTGCAACAGCTGGAGGTCCGCCAATTGCATATCCCTGCAATAAAGGAACAAGTGTCCAATAAGATGCTTATTGGGAATTTGTTATTGTTTCATTATCATGATCAAGTAGCAGATCCATTACAACAAACCAATGACATCACTGAGAATGCAGCCTATCAATTCACTAGAGATGCATGACTACATCACTGAGAATGCAGCCTATCTATTCACTAGATGCCAGTGACATCACTGAGAATGCAGCCTATCCATCCATAGAGGCGGATGACATCACTGGGCGTGGAACCTGTTTTCTGCACCAGTGAGATCACCGAGAATGCAACCTACCCACTTAAGCCAATCGCATAATTTAGAATGTAGGCTGTCTATTATAAACCAGTGACACCACTGAGAATACAGCCTATTAAAAACACCAGAAACTAAAAAGATCACCAAGATTGCAGCTTATCTATTCACTAGAGACCAATGGCATCACTGAAAATGCAGCCTATCCATTTTCTAGAATCCAGTTCAAGCTATGCATACACTAGAGACACTTAGCCTCACTAAGAACTCCACACTATCCATTCACTAGAGGCCATTGACATCACCGATGATGCAGCCTATCCATTCGCTAGAGACCAGCACATTATTTTTCTGCGAAAGGCAAGCAATCTCATGAATAGTTGGAGGACCCATGCAATGGCTATGTTCTACTGCATGTAAGTAACCAATATTGGATTAGTTGAACGTTTTTTTTTGTTTTGTTTTTTTAAATGGATTGTACACTTTGGATACCAAGGTTTTGAAATGGGTAATGACAAGGATAATGAGATCATAACAGATCCATCAAACACAGAACATGACTTATTATAGGTCTGTACCATCCATTGAGAGATTATCATTTTCTCATTGTTTTAAATAAACATGGGATCTAGAGTGACGAGACAACAAAAAGACACAGCCAACACACATTACTGTACAATGTATTCGGAGACATAGCAATGTTTAATGTACATAAAGAGGATCTGTCGGTTCTGAGGCATCTTTATCCATCAGTTTTTACGAATTCTAGGATGGGTTACCAAAAATGGAAAGCCTACTTCCTACAGAAATATCAATGGTTTGTTAAACTCTCATCTTACAGAAGAGCTCTTAATACAGCTTACTGGCCAGGTCCCCATTGGTCTCCATTATCTGTTGGAGGGCATAAATGAACCAATGTAAGGCAGAGAAGGAAAGAGTAGGAACCAGCTTAATATCTGTAGCAGGGGCCAATGGAGAAAGAAGATATTTCAAAAGTGACAGGTCCTCTTTAAAGAAGAAGAATTTTTTTTTTTTTTTTTTTTTTACTAATGTCTCATATGGGGCAAATTTCATGTAGCACTTTGCCCTACGTTGTTAGGTGCTAGCATCTAGCCATCTATGACCTGCACCACCTCCTCCTGCCTCAGCCAACTTAACAGCTAGGAAAAAGATGGACGCTTAATGACGGCAGCTTGACCCCATTCTGACCACTTTCTCTAGAAAAATAACGGCAAGTGTAATACGGGGGTGGGGATCGTGACAGCATCTGCACTCTTTTTGCCAATGATTGCAAGGGAAAATGCTCAGAGCAGAAACAAGCTGCTGATAAGAAGTGTCTGTCTACTTCCTAGCAGTTATTGGGTCGGCCGACGTAGGAGGGGAGGGAGCGCAGCTCAGACCTCACAGCTAGAGCATGGAAGCAACTAGCAACATGGAGCAAAGTACTACATATACTCCGTCCCATAGTAGACAAAATAGGAAACATTTATTATTTTTTTATATAAATAATAGATCTTTAAAACGGAGTATCTTAGAACCCCTACCATTCAAGACCTAGACTTAAGTTTGGCAAAAGATGGTAAAAATGTGACAACCAGATTGGAACTATTTTTTTAGTGCAGGTTAAAAAAATAAAAAATAAATAAATGAAGAATTAGATTGGTTGCCATGGATATCACTTCTATTGTTCCCATCCTCCGGATTCGTAAATGAGACCCTTTGATTTAAAAGGAGTTAACCCGAGAGACTGCTATGCAGTTTCTAAGCCAATTCCAATCCCTGAGGGTTGAAGAATTTTAATGTCTAGAAGAAATGATAATTTAGCAATGTACTGTGCCCCATAATGCAGTCACATGGCTGGGAATTCAATTCACAAAATAATCACTTCTATAGACTCTAGAAGGAAGATATAAACTATGAATAAAATTGCTTAAATCAGCTCTACAGTATTGGTATATGGAATTAGATAGCAACCTCGGGTCTTTATTCCAAAAGTCGACCCTTGAGTGTTTGAAGAACACAAGAAAGAGTTCAACTGCCGGAACAATTAAGGAACATAATAATGATGTCCTTCACCAGAGGGAGTATAAAGGGCAATTACACTTAAAAAATGAAAATTGTTCCCTGCTTCCAACCTACAGTATTTGTGATGTTGGGAGCATCTAAAAATACTTTTTATAGTGTGTATGCAATACATGCCAGATACTTGTGTTAATACATTGCATATAATAGATGAACTACACAATATAGGAAAAACATTTGTGGACACCTGACCATCACACCTACATATATGGTCAAAAGTAGATGGACACTCCTCCAAATGATTAAGTTCATGCGTTTCCCATTATAAGCATAAAGGACAACTGTGTACTAACATCTTGTGTTATCAACTTGGGAAGTCTCTTCCAGTGTGCCCCAGGTGTGAAAACCCATCTCCACAAAGATATGGTTTGGTGGCCTGCATAGAACCATGACCTCCAGCTTATTGAACATCCATGAGATGTAGACTGCAAGCCAGTTCTTACCTGGCCGCACAAATACCCTTTTAGCTGAATGAACACGTATTCACACACCCCCCCTTCAAAATCCTATTAAAAGGTCTCTCCAGAAGGGTGGAGGCTGTTGTAACTGCAAAGGCCAGCTCCATAAAAGACATGGTTTGGTGGCCTGCACTGCGCCATAGCCGCAACCCTATTGAACAACCATGGGATGTAGATTGCAAGCCATTTCTTTACTGACTTCACAAATTCTCTTTTGGCTGAATGAACACAAATTCCCACAAACAAGATTAGCCGAACTGAATCTAAGATTAGCCGAACTGAATCTAAGATTAGCCGAACTGAATCTAAGATTAGACGAACTAAATCTAAGATTAGACGAACTAAATCTAAGATTAGACGAACTAAATCTAAGATTAGACGAACTAAATCTAAGATTAGACGAACTAAATCTAAGATTAGCCGAACTAAATCTAAGATTAGCCAAACTGAATCTAAGATTAGCCAAACTGAATCTAAGATTAGCCAAACTGAATCTAAGATTAGCCAAACTGAATCTAAGATTAGCCAAACTGAATCTAAGATTAGCCAAACTGAATCTAAGATTAGCCAAACTGAATCTAAGATTAGCCAAACTGAATCTAAGATTAGCCAAACTGAATCTAAGATTAGCCAAACTGAATCTAAGATTAGCCAAACTGAATCTAAGATTAGCCAAACTGAATCTAAGATTAGCCAAACTGAATCTAAGATTAGCCAAACTGAATCTAAGATTAGCCAAACTGAATCTAAGATTAGCCAAACTGAATCTAAGATTAGCCAAACTGAATCTAAGATTAGCCAAACTGAATCTAAGATTAGCCAAACTGAATCTAAGATTAGCCAAACTGAATCTAAGATTAGCCAAACTGAATCTAAGATTAGCCAAACTGAATCTAAGATTAGCCAAACTGAATCTAAGATTAGCCAAACTGAATCTAAGATTAGCCAAACTGAATCCAAGATTAGCCAAACTGAATCTAAGATTAGCCAAACTGAATTAATTCTCTCTTGAGAAGAGGAGATTAAGTGGGAATATGATCAATATCTATAAATACATAAGTGAATTGGTTCATATAGTGAACCTGGTGTAGAGGTATTCACTTTAAAAGGAGAAGTTTACCTTTCATAGCATATTACACCGATATTCAGGGTGTAACATGTTATGAAAGACTGACCCCCGCTCTGACACCTAACGGGGATGTTCTTCCCCACGTCTGCTGTCAACATTTTTTTTTACAGAAACGCGCCCGTGATTCCACCAGCCCGGCCACGTCACTCATTCACAGTGTTCTGGGAATGGAAAACCACAAACCCCGTTTGTAGTTCTCAATGAACTAGAATGGTGCTGTGGTAGCTCATTGATACTTCCTGTCATAGTGTATCGGTTTTCCCGTTCAAGGTAGGCATATACACTGACAGGGCTGCATGTGTACTGAATGACATCAGCCATCTACTGATCGCTGGTTCAATGCTTTACAGGCTCCGGCAACAAAAAATAACCTGAAAAAAAAAATATTTTTTGTAAAAAAATCCTATCCTATAAGGGGTTTGTAAAGGTAAAAAACAAAAAAAACAAAAAAAAAACATATCTATACTTGCCTCCTCTTTTCAGGTTCCCCGCCGGTGCTTCTGGCCCTTCCTCTGTCCAGTGCCCCCATGGGAAGCAGCTTCCCACAGGGTGCACTCATGTGTGCTCACACCCGAGTCCCTCTGCCGTGTCCACTGACACAGAGGGACTCGGCCCTACCCCCCACTCTGTCGTCACTGGCTTTGATTGACAGCACTGGGAGCTAATGGCTCCCAGTGCCCCAGCAAAGCCAGCGAGACCCGGAAGTGAGGGGAGAAACGATCTGCCAACGTGCATGGCGCTGGATCAAAAGGGGTCTCAGTTAAGTAAACGTGGGGCTGAGGGGGATGCCGACACCTAAACATTTTTTACCTTAATGCAGGGAATGCATTAAAGGTAAAAAATGTTTAGACTTTACAACCACTTTAAGGTCACCACAGAGGACAAGGGGCACCCTTTACGTCTGGAGGAAAAGACATTTAACCTCCAAAACAGGGAAAGACTTCTTCATAGTAAGAGCTGTAAAAATGTGGAATAGAGCTCAAGAACTAGTTGTGGCCGGCTCCCTAGATTGTTTCAAAAAGGCCTGGATTGTTTCCTGAATGCACAGAATATAACTGCATACTAACATTTATAGGTAAAGTTGATCCAGTGAATGTCTGACTGCCTCTTGGAGGATCAGGAAGGATTTTTTTTCCCTCTGTTGGGACAAATTGGAACATGCATTCAACTGTGGGTATAGGAGTATGTATATAGAGGTGTTATATTCGTGTGTTTCGTATTTTTTTCCCCTCTGTGTGGTAAACTGCATGGACTTGTGTCTTTTTTCAACCAGACTATGCAACATTCTCCAGAATCCTATAAAAAGCCTTTCCAAAATAGAAGAGTCTGTTCTAGCCGCAAAGGAAGGTCAACTCTATAATAAAACCCATGCTTAGGAATGGGATGTCCAACAAGCTCGTATAGGTGTGATGGTCAGGAGTCTACAAGCTTTTGCCCATATGCAGTATATTCCCCAGTTGATTAGCAGACGGATGCTGGTCTACACATGCTGGTTTCTGACCACATGGCCATCTGCCAAGAGTTGCCTGGAAGGTGGCAACATCATTTTAGCCATTCCCACAAAAACTGGTGGCAACCAATTTAGAAGTTAGCATGCATTCTAATCCAACAAGAAAAGCTAAAACTTGCAGAATCTGGTGCAGCTGTGCATGGTAGCCAATCCGCTTTTAGCTTCAGATTGTTCAATTAAGATTTGGCAATAAAACCTGGAAGAGGATTGGTTTTTATGCAGAGCTGCACCAGATTTTGCACCGTCCAGCTTTAGTAAATAACCCCCAATGTGTCCATGAAAATTAATGTGTCTAAAATATATATCAATTACACCTAGCTTCTATATCGAATTATAATCTGTTATTTTTGCCAAATTAAGCATACACTACATGGACATAGTTTGTGGACACCTGACCATTACATCTCAATGTGCTTCTTGGACAATTCCAAAACAATGGGCATTAAAATTGCATTGACCCTTGTTTAGGACTTCACTCTTTTGGGAAGGATTTCCACAAACTCATCAAACCATGTCTTTATGGACTTGGCACAGGGGCACAGTTATTCTACATCAGAAAAGCGCCTTGGCGAAAAAAAAAAAAAAGGACAAAAATTACTTTGTACGCAATACCCTTAATTGGAAACGCCTAAACTTAATTTTGAACAAACATTTTGGGCCAGTTGTCCACAAGCATTTGACCATATAGTGTATATCTCCTGGCTCCTTAAAATTGCCTGCTAGCTCCTATTTCACTGTCACCTGGAGTCTTTATTAAAATTTGTCCACTACTGATTATAATAATTGATCAATTGTGACTGATAATGTAGGAACACGAATATGAATGATGGATGGTGATGCACATTTTCCCGCCAGAATCCCATGCCACCCCTTTTGTCCCAGAAAGAAAAGTTGAAAGCTGATCCCTCAAGCATTAGGGAATGGAGGGTTCCAGGACTCCTTAATGATGGAGGGATCTGCACTGTTGGGGAAGAAGCAGCAGTGAGACTCACTCAACAACCTCAAGACCCGTGGCCAAGCAAACGCTCATCTTTCACATTTACAGAACCAAATACCGCTTCCTCTGCTTGCCTGGATTCGGAGACACATTTTTCACAGCATGGATGGTTCTTGCAATATGGTCTCGGTGGCTAGGGAACACCTTAAATAACAGCTAACAAACTCTACAGCAATTTTGAACAAGGTTCTCGAATTGTAGTCAACCTCAACAATGGTGAAGATACGCTATCCGCTACATGGACTAGAAGTGGAGCTGCTCAGAATCCAGGCAAGAAGCCAGCCGTAGGTTTTTTTTTGTGTGTGGGTTTTGGCCAGAGAGGTTAGCTCAGCCACTTGTCTCACTGGCGGATAAGTAAGTAGCGCTGCCGCCTTACGCCACTGCTCTGCTACCCACCTGGTTATCCTCTTCCAAGTTGATAGTTGCAAAACAAATGATCTTCAAAGAAAATCTTACCAATCACCCCTTTAGTGTTTTCATCATTCAAAGAGCCAAAGGCGATTGAGGGCAGCAGGCATGCAAAGTACAAGAAAATCATAGTTGTGATGTACTTTCCGATGGCCTTGTTATTGCCGAGAATACCTGCCGGGAAGAAGAGATTAATATCGAGTGTGGTTACTGGGTCAAACAAGAATCATTGCTTCTTAGGCATTGTGTAAAAGTTCTGTCTCGGAGCTGGTACCACACAATGTCTATTTACCCTGGTCTGCAGACAGGCCTATGTGCCATTTTGATTCCAGTTTCACTTGGCTACGAGAGATTTGATTTTTATGACTTTAGAGGCAAGACTCACCAACCTACAATTCCCTTCTCCAGTTTCAGCTGTTTCTAGTCAAAGAAAGGCTCTCACTGGACAGAGGTATGGTGAATCGGTGAGGATCATTACTTCAATCATGAAGGTTTGGCCTTAATAGCATAGTGAAATCAGGTTTAGAGGGCACCAAGAAGACGCACCTCTGGCAGAATTTTCTTAGGCAAGGTTTACAAAGGCTGACAGATTCATTTTAAAGTTTAGTCAGTACATAGTACATTTCATGTATTACTGGTTACTTATAAATGTACATCTTGCTTAATTGATGGCACTACACAATACACATTTACACATGTCTACCAGAAAGTATGTCCCCTTCTCTTTCTAATTTCACTTGGTTACTAAAGGTTGTATTTTCAGTTTTTTATTTGGACCTGATCGGACCTTGTAGTCTCCTCTATGAGAGCGGCGGAGGTCAGCGGACTCCCGCCGCCATCTGATCCTGCCCGAAAATCCAGATGGATGGGGGTCATATTTTACATCCGTCTGGCGGATTTGATGAAAATGGACAGGCGGTCCATTTCCACCTGATTTTCCCCATAAAGAAGAGCAGGACTGTGTCCTTGTCCTCTCTGCACAGAGGAGCAGACAGGACCAGTCATCTGCCTGGTCAGCGGATTGATCCCCCCCCCCCCCACTGAGCAACTGGAATCCGCAAGCCGGCGCCCCCGTGTGAAAGGGGTGTCCAGGAAGGTCCTCATGCTTCTCATGCGCCTCCTGGGGTGCACACACGGAAGGGTCTGTGATGGACATGTTGCTCTGGCGCATCACGGATCTGTGTAAAGGGTCGATGACACAAGAGCATAGCCACTGCCTGGTCGTCAATCTGCTATAGGCTGGACAGGAACTGGTTAAAGAACTGAGCTGTAGATCAACATCAATCTATAGTAAAGGGGTTGGTTTCAGATCCAGTTTGTCAAAATGTCTGGTACTAGGGCTGCTGATACTCTAAACCAGGGGTAGGAAAACTGGGGCCCTCCCCAGCTGTTGCAGAACTACAAGTCCCATCATGCCTCTGGGAGTAATTGTAACTGCCAGCCTTGCAATGCCTCATGGGAAATGTAGTTCAACGACAGGTGGAGAGCCCCAGGTTACCTACCCCAGCAAAATGTTTCACGTATGATCGAGTCCAGGTAGGTGCCTCCGTGCGACAAGGATTTTACAGGCAAATGCTAAAGTCACCTCCCTACCTCCACCAAAATGGTCAGAAGCCAATTAGCCTACCAGTATGGAGCATTTCATTTTTAGGTACCAAAAAAAAAAAAAAGGCCATAGGGGCCTCCTACACTTCCCTATAGCAAAAAAAAAAAATGATTTCCAAACGGGCACCGCTGATACTACTACAGCCTGCTTTAGCATTACAAAATAAGTAATAACGTTTTCAGAGCCGACAAACTCACTGCCGCTAATCTTGTAAAAATTACATTTGTCAGAAAGGAGTTTGCCAGGGGTGACCCGGGTAAACAACAAGCACAGAGCAGCGTTTTGTCAGGTCGCGGGCTCCATGGCACATCCATCACTTAATGGCAGCCGGTCTCAAAGGGCAGAGCTGTAGAAGATGCTGAAAGCTTCTCGGGGAAATAAAAGAGCACAGCTCATTGTACCACTTATCTGGGGATTTAAAGGGCTGGGGATGAATGGTGCCATTATCCAGTAAATGGATACAGGTACAGAGAAAACTGTGTGCCAGCTTATTATAGACATTCTCTCTGCCTTTACAGCAGTGTGACCCATTTCTTATACACACAGCGCTAGACAATTTGACAGACACGGGAAAAAACTGGGTCAATTTGTTGTATGCACCGGGTGGCTACAGTTTGTTCATTTGTCCGCCAGACCCACAGTTAAAAGGGATTTTCTATACTAAATAGGATTTACCTACATTCCCCTCCCAGCTACCTTCTTTTACAGGTCATATTACAATATACATCGATCAGCCATAACTTATTCACCGCTGAAAGGTAAAGTGAATAGCACCGATTATTGCAATGATTTCTAAAAGCTGGTGGGCAGAGGTGCACTGGCCCAGTTTTGAGGGTCAGGGAACCTTAATACTGCTGTGCTCGGGCAGCGTTCTGAGCCTTGTCTCACTGAAGTGGGCTGTCAGGGCATCTGGACGCTCAGCTGTTGGCCAATTGCCAGCTCTCCTCTCTTTCCACAGTTACTCAGCTGTTGATGATCCTGCTCGTCAGTCCTGCCTACTTAGGCCGTCCAGTCCAGAGGGTCTATGCCTTCGCCTTGGTCAATATCACAGAAATTATCTCCTGCGATCCTGTTCAAGACTTGCTTTGCAAACATTGCTTCTGGCTCCAGATCCTGTTGGCTGTTCCACTACATTGATCCCTGACTTCTGGCTTGGCTGACTATCCGTTCCGGTTACTGAACTTTGGCAATGTTTTGACTAGGTTTGTTCTTTTTACTTTTATTATTAAACAAGTGTAATTTAACTGTACTTCTGTCTCGGTCTGATTTCATGGTTTCTGACACTGTCCTCACGGTACCCAAATAAACTGATTTGCAGCGAAAGTGGCAGCTTACCAGCAGCTCGCCCCCACCCCCCGCTCAAGCCAATCCCCGTTGAGCTCAGCCGATTACTAATCGGCCGGCTCTGGAACCGTGCGGGTCGCTGGTCAAGTGTGCGGTAACATCATGGTGCCTTTTCAACAAATTTGAAAGCATCTGCAAGGAGGGGGCATGGAAGAGAGAGGAGGACCAAAGCCTGCAGGCAACTATAGGTTAGTGTGCGACATAGTCACTCACTCTATTGGGAGTCACAGATGAAAGGGGCAAGGGAGTCCCTAAAGTAAGGAGGTGGGGGGCACCGATATAAAGGTCCCCCCTTATATCAGTGCCCACACTACCCTATTACATCAGTGAACACCTTTACCTTTGCAGACACTGGTATAAAGTTGAAACTCTGCAAGCCCGGATGTAAAAGGCGAATGTTGTGGACTCAGGTTTAAAGGGGAAATCTGGTGTAAGAGATTCTCTGGTCAACAAACTCCCCTTACAGATTTTGCAAAGCTCCCCTATTACATCAGAGTTAGCAGAGGTACAGTGCAAGGGGAACAGTGCGGCCTTTGGAGGTAAGGAGGAACTCTTCAAATTCTGCTGTAAAGGGGTGGGGGGGGGGGCTTTGTGACCAGAGAACCTCTTACAGCGTTCCCCCTTCGCATCAGGGTCCGCAGAGTGCGTTCCCCTTTGCATCAGGGTGCACTCTATGGAGCGTCGGATGTCAGCAGTGAAATGTCCACCGACATCCGACTCGCTCCAAAAAAGTGTGACGGAGGAAAAACCTACTTTTCCATCCATCTGGGGATCGGATGACGACGAACTCTGTGGTCTGTCCTCATCCGATCCCCATAGGGGAGAGCGGCATTTTGACAGGTCTGTCCCTGCACAGTGCGCAGAGATGGACCCTGTCATCTTCCTGCTCAGCGGGGATCAACAGAGAGATCCCCCGCTGAGTAGAGTGGGTTCCGTACACGGACACATCCGTGTAAAGGAGCCCATACACTGTAGCTGGTTTATCCTGTTCTCTCAGCAGTCAGACAGTAAAGTCATCAATTGCATATCCCAACATATAATAAGGCATGGAGGTAGCATGTAAAAAAAGGTATGTAAACACTCACAATGAACTTCCTAGATTTGCACCCTCTGAACTGTAAAATATACCCTATAACCATTTTGCTATTCCGGTTTGCAAGTACCAAAAAAACAGAACCTGCTGTTAGCCATCTTGTGAGCTAATAACTTCCTGTGCTGACCGTCAACCTAGGGCAGGACTATAGAACACCTTCCTCTCGCCCCATCTCCATAACCTAGAGAAACCTCTCTCAACCTTTTAACCCTAGAGGAACCCTTACTAAAACCAATTTATCAGGGGTTAATAGGAAAAATGCCCCTTATACTGGTGGCCAATAGGAAGAATGTCCCATTTAAAAAGTGGTGCTCAGAATGCCACCCTTAAAGACAGCTAAAAAGATATTTGGTGTCATGCTGTTGGCTTTGCTAAGTGATGCCAAACCTTGAACTCTGTAGGCACCATCAAAAAGGTGGTTCATCAGCCACAGCTCAAGGAACCCCTAGCAACCTCTGGAGGAACCCTGGTTGAGAATGGCTGGAACCCTGGTTGAGAATGGCTGACCTAGATGAAGGTACCCTGTAGCCCTGCCCTAGATTGACAGTCCCGCTCCTCCACAGATATGGAGGACCATGTGAGCACAAAGCAAGGGGTACATTTGTCACATAACACAGAAGAGGGTATCTTACCGTCGGTGAAGTCCAAAGGGTAGACTGGAAGCCTACGTGTAATGTCATCGAATATTCCCTTTCCCACATTGAGGAAGTCCTGCAGCTGTGGGGAGGAAGGAAATGTCAGAGTCAAGCTGTGGCTGGACCACGAAGCACAGGCATAGATATGGGGGGTGGGGGGGGGGGTCACATGTCAGTGGTGAAGCCTGGTTAGCATTACAGATGTTCTGATATGACAGCGGACACGGGGGGGGGGGGGAGGAGCCAAGTCTCTGCATTGCGGGCACATGCCCAAGCCAGATGTTTCTGATCAGTGACAGGTCTTGGTGAGCGGTATGTGGCAACCCAGCTGCAGATGACTGCTATACAGACAAACTAACAACCTACACAATATCCAAAAATTAGGACACATTTTCCAATGGGGAGTAGTTTTTTTTGTTTTTCCATATTAATCTTTTAGCGGCCTGAGCCTGGAGTTAGGCTGTAGAGATGAACTTTATCGCACAATTGGATCCACTTGTTTGCTTAAAGCCCAGTTGAACCACCAATTAAAATTCGCTAAATACATTCAAAATGCATCAAAACAAAAAAGCGTTCACTATCTGTTTTTTTAAAGCTGCATTCAACTACGAAATTCCAACTTGGACTAATGTTAAAGTTTTACTAAACCCTAGGACCCTGCATTCACTATATCTGATCTCCCACAGTACAGAACATGGAAAAACTATTATTTTGGTAAATATAAACTGCTAAAATACTAGTCATGTGACTTCTACCAGTTTATGGTTAAAGCTTGTAAGAGGAGATTTCATTCTCCTCTGATTGCCCTATGAGGTTGCATGACCTGACTTTGACTCTCTGTCTGGACAGTGCTGATTGGCCCTGTGCGGATCATGAACTTATCCTTTAAGCAGCCACTGCCTGAGTAAAAAAAAAAAAAAACAAACAAAAAAAAAAAAACACATGTCCCCTGCCAGCATGCTGCAGAGTAGGAACTTTTCCATATGTGGATAAGCAATGGTCTTCATAGGTCTGACAGGACCCCTCCTGAGTCGAAGTCGGAGCTCTCCAATAAAAAAAACTCACTGTTGATTGGAAAGTTCTGGCAAGGGGGGGGGGGGGGGGTGCATCAGATCTCTGTACAAGAGACTACTGCTTCCCCACTAGTATAAGAATCTCACTCTACAGCTGCTGGCAGAGGACAGGCTTTCCTATTTTTGGCTGTGGCTGCTTTTGAAAAGGAAAAATAAATAAATAAATAAATGAAACTTGTTTTGATGCACCTAGAATGTATTTAGCAGATTTAAAACTGCATAAACCACACTGGATTAATTTTTTTGCCTTTAAGTGGAACTTAATGCCCTGGGAAGGCTGCTGGACCATTTACAAAGTGCAACGTGGCATGAACATGCACAGTGGGAAGCCGCCTGTGACGCCGCAAAAGCGTCAAAGGCAGCTACACTTAGCAAACATGCAGGCACCAGGGACTCAAACATTGGTGAAGAACCGGACCGGGTGAGGGCAGCTCTGGATACTTAGACAGGTAAGTGTCCTTTTTGCAAACGTCAGCAGTTACAGTATTTTTTTTTTTTTTTTTTTTAGGACTAAAGACCCTCTCTATGTAAATTATATTCTAAAGATATAAAACACACACACACACACGCGTATACATTCACACGCACACAGCACTGTGCAAAAGTTGTAGGCACTCTAGGAAAAAATGCTAGCCAAAGTGCGGCTACTTTTAAAAATACCAAATTAAATATTATCTATCAATTAACAACCTACAAAGCGCATGAGGTATGTTCACACTTTGTCTTCAGGATGGCATCAATTCTTCCAGGTATATTTGCATATAGCTGCAGGATTTTGCAGGCTTATGGTCCAGTGCATGATGAACCAATTAGGGCCAATTCACACTATGTGCAGTGACAGATGTTTAACTGCATGGTAAACCGCCTGTCACCGCAGGAACACACCGGGAACAAGTGTCCCATTCACACTGGAACAGCCTAGCTCTGTACTGCAATAAAATGCAGACGTGCTGCATTTTATCGCAGTGCACCGGCCTGAGTTGCACTGCAATGTCAAGCAGCGCAGCATCCGACATTAAAGTACGTGAAGTGTATGTTTTGAACACTTTAAATAAAGCTGGTAAAAAATAAAAATCATGCACCACACTGGTCCCTAGCCAGCCGGCAATGCAGAGAGGCCTAAATGCTAATAATCAGCAAAAGGGGAAGTCCACCCTACCACTGACATCCACGATATAAGCCTAACCTATCTAGCCCTATAAAGAAGAAATCAGTACACATACCTTTATTGAAGCCGATTCGGCCTCCAGCAGCAGAAGCTCTGCAGAGGACACAGCCAACAACAGCTGTGAAATGAACAGGAAGGGATATCACCCATAGACTTACTATGGGGCTTCCATTGTCAGCTGTGTCCTTTACACCCACCTCCACAATGAAGCCGCGGCTGACAGCTTAGCATGGGATCGAGTCAAAACTGCTTTAAAAAAAAAAAAGGTATGTATACGGATTTAGTCTTTATAGTGTTAGATCATGGAGGTCTGTAGATTTAGAGATTTTAGTGTTAGGGTGGATTTATCCTTTAGAATCAAACAGGATCAGCTGTATAGGAGGAATGAAAGTGAGGAAAAGCCATGCTCTGCTACAAGCTGAGGTTGCTGAAGGCAGTTCAAGGTCAAAAATCAAAAATGTAAAACAAATCCATCTAAATCAAAGCAATGGAAAGATGGAGCGTAAGACACAGGGTGGTCTTACTGAATCAACGGGATCTCTCAGAGGCAGAAATGTCAATGAAGACAGGTGTTCTCAGAGGCGTTGTCCAAATCCTTTGCCGAAGCACAAAAACTGGCAACACTGAGGAATGAAAAGGGGCCATTTAGCCAAGGAAACTTAGTGCAGCAGTTAAAAGACAGATCCTGCACACTTCCCTTTTTAATTGGAAGATGTCTAGTTGCACCAACCGATCAGATTTGACAGAAACCAGTGGGGACCCAAGGTACAACCATCTACAGTAGGGAGAAGTCTTCCATAAAGAGCACTTCTATGAAGTGGTCTTCATGGAAGATGTAGCTGCTAAAAAGCCTTACCTTTGACATGGAACAGAAACTGGTGGGTATAAAAACAGTAACAGGTGGTCTGGAATGATGAACCGAAACCTGGAATATCTGGCTGTCACTGAAGGTAGTCAGGCCGAAGGCCTCTAGCCTGGTACAAGGATGAGTGTCTACAGGCAAAAGTGAAGCATGGAGGAAGTTCCTTGCAGGTTTAGGTCTACTCTTCTGCACTCGTAGTTGTGAATTTGGTCAGAATTAATGGTCTCCTTAATGTTGAAAAGTACAGGCAGTGGGCAGCACTACGGTCGCTGGTTTAAATCTAAACCATGGCACTACCTGCCTGGGGTTTGCATGTCCTTCCTGCGTGGGTTTCCTCCAGGTACTCTAGAGTTGCCACCTCATCCCTTTAAACCTGAACACATATGAATTACACAGGTTCTGAGGCCATTTTAATGCAGATAAGGCATCAAGTGAGTTTGATACCACCTTAATCAGCCACAGAACCTGTGTAATTAATATGTGTTTGGGTTTAAAGTCATAAGATGGCAGCCCTAGGGTACTCCAGTTTTCTCCCACACTCCAAAAGGCATGCTGGTAGGTTAATTGGCTTCTGTCTGAATTGGCCCTAGTATGCGTATGTATAAATGGGAGTTAAGAACCTTAGATTGTAAGCTTTCTTAACAGGTAGATACCATCAGGGAGGCATCCGACCAGTTCCAAATTGTCCAGCAGGGCAATGACCCCAAGCACACAGTCAAAGTCATAAAGAACGATCTTTAGTGTAAAGAAGAACATGGAGTCCTGGAAGAGTTGGTATGGCCCCCACAGAGCCCTGGTCTCAGTGTCAGAGTCTTTCTGGTACTAAGGAACATCTGTGGTCAGTACTCCGAGATATTTTTTAAAGTCCCTCAAATTTTGCAAATGTACCTAGTCGAAGTGATGCAGCTTAAAGTGCAAAGGGTGGACACACCAAATATTGATTTAATTTTTAAAAAATTCCATTTATTGGTTGTAGGTTAATCGATACAGAGGGAAAGCATCCTTAGCTAAAAAGGAGATGCATTTGGTTTCATGATATATCTACACACGCACACTTGGACAGCATGTTTCTGGGTATGCCATAACACATGCAGCATGAAATGAATGATTACATCACATTAAACATCAACATCATTTGGCCATGATGACATTTCAGACAATGATGTCACTAGTTTCTGTACCAGCAGAAGCAGTTAGCGCAATGAAACGGGTAAGAGCTTGGGACAGAATAAGGTGTTGTGTAGCATTGCACGGCTCGTCCATCACTAGCGCTGAGGGCTGGCTGGTCTGTACAAAACAGGAAGTAAATATATTCTGTATTATCTACAATCATCGTTGGAGACTTCCTTCCTACAGCACGGCTCGCCAAGTGCAGCAGAGGAACTGGCAGGTTATAACAAGACTTACTGACGCTTCCCAAGGGCGATGAACGATCCAATCACATCTGGCTGTGAGTCAGTCGTTGATACAGAACATTTCAGGTTCAACAGTATTAGGAGAGGTTGCTGGAGAGCTGCCCTTATTTTATTAGGTGTTGGGGAAACAAACTGGCTTACATGTAAAACTGATCACTTGCTTTAGCATGTTAACGTTATTTCTAAAGTCATTTTCAACATTTTTATATCTGTAGCTTTTATTAAAATAATCCCTGACATAGGAGGCCCTTTTTCAGGCCCTTCCTGTTATGGGGTGACAATGTTCTGTCCCTGTCTCCCAAATGTGCATCCAAGTTGTCACTCAGGCTTCGGATTGAGACTACCAAGTGGGAATTTTTGGTATTGCGCACCCCTGAACCCTTGCACGCCGCGCAACCCCTGAAACCCTTGCACGTCGCCCAACCCCTCCCCTGAACCGAACCCTTGCACGTCGCGCAACCCCCTGAAACCCTTGCACGTCGCCCAACCCCCCCCTGAACCGAACCCTTGCACGTCGCCCAACCCCCCCCTGAACCGAACCCTTGCACGTCGCCCAACCCCCCCCTGAACCGAACCCTTGCACGTCGCGCAACCCCCTGAAACCCTTGCACGTTGCGCAACCCCCTGAAACCCTTGCACATAGCACACTACTGAACCCTGCATTCTGTACATAGCGCAATCTTGAACTGTGCACTCCGTAAGCAGTGCACTCCTGAACTCTAATGAAACCAGCCGTTTGAGGGCAACCATATTGCTGATGCAGCCCACAATAAAATTTAGTTTGACACCCCTGGTCTAGCCTATCCCCCTGCCATCATTCTCCCCTTAGTGAGAATGACAATTTTCCTTCTGCTGCTTTTCTAGGATACGGATGTCAGATACGTCAGAAGGCAACAACTTCCATTCATGTAAGCAGAATAGAAGATTTCAGAGTTCTGGAGCCACGACTGAGGGGCGGGGGGCAACTGCAGGAACCAAGAAGCAATAGCTGGCTCCCAGTGGCAGCGTGGAACACGACCTGGAGTAGGAGAGCTGGGTGCTAGAATTGGACAACACTGGATCCCTTGGACTTGTAAATATATTATTGCAACATAAAGAGAACACCAAAAGGCAAGTGTGTGGGATTGATGGTATTTAAAGGGAGGCTGAAGTTCCACTTTAACTCCTGAAAACGCTATTAGTGGTTTCTGGCTTCACTACTTTGAGTAACCCAGAACTAAAAAGGTAGCAAGTGGAAGCCAGAACTGATATCCACACTTGTTCCAGATCCAGGATTCTGAGAGTTCATCTGTATTACAGTCAGACAAGTAGCATTCTAATTTTCAGAAGTTAGATCAGCAGTGTATATTTGAATCCAAACCCTTTTCAGCTTTGGCTAGCAGAGAGAATTGTTAAAACTCCCATATGTTTTTTTGTGTGCGTCTCATGGGGGGGGTTTGACTTCACTTCCTGTCTCAAAGCCACAACAGGAAGTGCTACAGGTTACTGTGCTTTACAACTTCTCTTTCCAAAGTGTTACTAAATAAGCTTAATAGAACCACATTATACCAGTATAGACCTGCAGAATGATAAATGGAATATATATCGGAATGTGGAAGTCTATTGCTGAATGCACCCCCAGTTTCTACTATGCGGCTGCATCAGTATTTAAACTCTGGGGTACGGTTTTGTTTTTTGTTTTTTAGCATTACAGCTGACAAATATTTCCCGCCCCTGAGGAACCCACCAGCCAGCCCCCTGTAGCTAGCAAGGATGGCCGGACTATGGTTCTCAGACACAGACCAGCAGACAGAAGAGGGAGTTGTGGCAGACCTGCCTGGGAGGCCCGGTGGTTGGAAACAGTAGTAAATCCTCCAGAAGGAGATGAAAAGGACAGAAAAAAAAAATAGCACTCACATAAACCAGCCAAATTACAAAATAAATACAGCTAAAAAGATATCACAAAACAGCAGCAAATAAAAAAAAAAAAAAACACAACAGCACCAACAAGAGCCAAGGTTCCCAGATCTTGCACTGTGGTATGTGAAGAAGCTGGAAATCCCTGCACGTAAATCTGGATCAGCCATTCTCAAGGCCCCGGTTCCTCTAGAGGCTGCTAGGTGTCCTTGAGCTGAGGTTGATTGACTTCCCATCTGATGGTGCATAGTTCAAGGGCCAACACCATTAGGCAGAGTCAGCTGCATAACACCAATGATCTTTTCTAGCCATCTGTAAGGATGGGGGTGCATTCTCCCCACTGGATACCAATGTAGGGAGCATTCTTCCCACTGGCCACCAATGTAAGGAACAATCGTCCCACTGGCCACCAATGTAAGGAACAATCGTCCCACTGGCCACCAATGTAAGGAACAATCGTCCCACTGGCCACCAATTTAAGGAACAACCGTCCCACTGGCCACCAATGTAAGGAATAATCGTCCCACTGGCCACCAATGTAAGGAATAATCGTCCCACTGGCCACCAATGTAAGGAATAATCGTCCCACTGGCCACCAATGTAAGGAATAATCGTCCCACTGGCCACCAATATAAGGAATAATCGTCCCACTGGCCACCAATGTAGGGAGCATTCTTCCCACTGGCTACCAATGGAATGAGCCTTCCCACCTGGCAGAATACAATGATTACTGCTAGCGGTTATAGCCACTGGCAGAAATCGCATGCAAAAAAGATCTGTCTGGCTGTTTGTACTCAAGTCGATGGACGGATTGACTTGGGTACAATCAGCCTGCCCACGCATGGATCGAAATTTGGCTGGTCCCTGCTGAATCAGCCGAATTTCATTCCATGTAAAAGGTGGCTTTAGTTGACCACCACTGCAATAGGGGATGCCGGAACACACGTTGGGTGAAAACACCCAAAGCCTGCTACTGGCCAAGAACAGAGTTGGGAGTTATAGCCAGATCTCCCCCCAATACTCATGACTTATAATAGACAGGGGTTGATTTAGTTCAGAAGGCTTCACCAATGAATATGTCACTTTTGGGAGGACTATCCCTTTAAATGCAAAATAGCATGAAAACCAAAAGTAATACATGTTGGGGGCCTTTAGTAAACACTGGTCTTTTCGAAGGGGTACACACTTTATTGCAGTTGACTCTTTCTAGGCATTAGGCAAATCTCCCATCCCTTCCTGTTTCTGCTATGTGCATCACAGAGACAGGAAGTGAAGGGAAATCTCCCAAGTGGGGACACAGCAACAGAGGTTCTAGCTCTTTTGCACTTTAGCCAAAAGAAACCCTTTTATCTGGAGGAAGAAGCTTTCCGACACTTACCTTTAATGGTTTGTGGCTGTGGACTTTATGGCCATCGTTTAGTGCCGAATGTCTGTTCACTACAGTCAAGAGGTGCCTCTGGTGGACTAACGCCTCCTTAAACTCCTCTTCGGTTTTGGTTTCTAGGAGCTTCTGCCTGAAGGCGATGTCTGAAAACATTGTGGAAAACGTCCGTCCAACTTCTGTTGCGGTTTTGGTACTTTTCTGAGCAAGAAGAAACAGTATGAGGGAAGAAGATCCGGTAAACACAATACACAAATAGCGGGTATAACGACACCTATCTGTACAGAGTTCCTTTACTGACAATAGTTGCAATCAATTGGATGGAAAATAAAATTTGGTGTTGAACAAATGACACAAAATTTAAGTGTATTCATTCTCAAGATCTAAAATCGGGGTCTCCAAGATTTCTAACCAAAGGGCTGGTTTACTGTTCTGTAAACTTTAAGGGGGTGAAACAGTGGTCAGTGGGAGTAACAAATGTCCTGACCTGGAAGTATGTGGGAGAATAAGCGCCCCGTCGCTGGTGTCAGCGGGAGAATAACACCCCCGCCCCGTCGCTGGTGTCAGCGGGAGAATAAGCGCCCCGTCGCTGGTGTCAGTGAAAAAAAAAAAAAGTGTGCCCCATTATGGATCTCAGTGAAAGGAATAGTGCCCCATCATTGGTTTCAGTGGCAGGAATTATGCCCCTTTGTTGGTGTCAGTGGTAGGAATAGTGCCCCAAGGGCCAGATAAAAGGCAAGCAAAGGGCCACAACCAGCCCTCAGGCTGGAGTTTGGAGACCATTGATCTAAATGAAAGGTTGAAGGATCATTCCACTGTAAGAAAAATAATTTGTAAACAGGACTGTCCAACCCCAAAAAATTCAACCCAAGCTGACCGTTTGCTAAAAGCCTAGGACAACCTAAAAATGTTATTGCAGGACCTACAGATAACTCTTTGCCCTTGTACACAGAGAATCCATCGGAATGTGTCCTATCGGACCGTGTTGTCGGATAATCCGACTGCGTGTGGTATGCATCGGACTGATTCCGTTGGAATATCCGTCAAACCCAATTTTCCAACATGTTGGAAATATTTCCCGACCAACTGGGCAATCGGACATACTCCGATCATGTGTAGAGAATTTTGATTGGACCAAGTGCCACGCATGCTCAAATTCCTACATCAAAGCTATTGACTACTAGCCTGAACGTAGTCCCATCGTAACGAAATTACGTCATCACGTTCTGAATGATCGGATTTTTCGACAACTTAGCCCGACCGTGTGTATGCAACAGTTTCGGACAAGATCCGACGGCCAAAATTCGACTGATTTGGTTGTCAAAATCTCTGACCGTGTGTACAGGGGCTTAGTATAGTTGGTGTCAAAGTGCATCTAAAATCTGAAAGGAATTGCACCAATTTAACTGGCATAGGAAGAGAGTCAGGAAAAATATTCTGATGTCCAAAAAGACCATTTAAGGAAGACTACAGTTTGCCATTCTACATAGTTAATTCTGATTGAAAAAAAAGACACAAAGGCCATCCAGTTCACATATAGCCTTCTAGAACAATTTTCTGTTGACTGGTGAATCAAAGAGAGTTGTTTGGCCATGGTTACAGTAAACATATTTTGGGGCGAAACAAAGACAGCAAATTTAACCACTTGACCACTGGGCACTTAAACACCCTTAATAACCAGACCAATTTTCAGCTTTCGGTGCTCTCGCATTTTGAATGACAATTACTCAGTCATGCAACACTGGACCTATATGAAATTTTTGTCCTTTTTTTCACACAAATAGAGCTTTCTTTTGGTGGTATTTAATCACCGCTGGGTTTTTTTTTTTTTGTGCTATAAAAGAAAAAATACCAAAAATTCTGTAAAAAAACGAATTTTTCTTTGTTTCTGTTAGAAAATTTAGCAGATTAGAAATTTTTTCTTCATAAATTTTGGCCAAAATTTATACTACTACATATCTTTGGTAAAAATAAGTACAAATTGGTGGATATTATTTGGTCTTTGTGAAAGTTATAGAGTCCACAAGCTATGGTGCCAATATCTGAAAATTGATCACACCTGAAGGACTGACGGCCTATTTCAATTCTTGAGACCCTAACATGCCAGAAAAGTACAAATACCCCCCAAATGACCCCTTTTTGGAAAGAAGACATTCCAAGGTATTTAGTAAGAGGCATGAGGAGTTTTTTGAAGTTGTCATTTTTTCCCACAATTCTTTGCAAAATCAAGATTCTTTTTACTTTTTTTTTTTTTTCACAAAATTGTCATATTATCAGGTTATTTCTCACACACAGCATATGCATACCACAAATTACACCCCAAAACACATTCTGCTATTACTCCCGAGTATGGTGATACCACATGTGTGAGACTTTTACACAGCGTGGCCACATACAGAGGCCCAACATGCAGGGAGCGCCATCAGGCGTTCTGGAGCACCCAGGACAATTCTGACATTTCTCTCCTACATGTAAAAATCATCATTTATTTGCTAGAAAATTACATAGAACTCCAAAACATTATATATGTTTTTTTAGCAAACACCCTGGAGAATACAATGGTGGTCTTTGCAACTTTTTATCTCGCACGGTATTTGCGCAGTAATTTTTCGAATGCTTTTTTTTGGAAAAAAAACTGTTTTGTGCTTAAAAAAAAAAAAACACAGTAAAGTTAGCCCAATTTTTGCATAATGTGAAAGATGAAGTTACGCTGAGTAAATAGATACCTAATATGTCACTCTTCAAAATTGCACACGCTCGTGGAATGGCGGCAAACGTCGCTACTTAAAAATCCCCATAGGCGACGATTTACATTTTTTTTACTGGTTATATGTTTTGAGTTACAGAGGAGGTCTAGGGCTAGAATTATTTCTCTCGCTCTAACGTTCGCAGCGATACCTCACATGTGTGGTTTGAACACCGTTTTCATATGTGGGCGGGACTTACGCATGCGTTCGCTTCTGCATGCGAGCACATGGGGACAGGGGCGCTTTAAAAAAAACATTTTTTTTTTTATTGTTCATTTTACTTTATTTATTTTAGTTTGACATTTTTTTCCCCAAAAATAATTTTTTTGATCACTTTTATTCCTATTACAAGGAATGTAAACATCCCTTGTAATAGGAATATGGCATGACAGGTCCTCTTTACAGTGAGATGTGGGGTCAATAAGACCCACATCTCACCTCTAAGCTGGGAAGCCTGAAAAAAAAAAAGATTCTGGCTTTGATCGTATTAGCGATTCGGTAGAAGCACCGGAGGGCGGAGGGCGGCGGGAGGCGGGAGATGTCTATGGCTGGGTATTGCAGGGTATCACCGACTATGGCTGGGTATCTCAGAGCATGGTGTTGCAGAGTACTGCGTTGCAGAGCATTGCAGGGTATTGGCGGGTGTTGCAGAGCATTGCAGAGTGTTGCAGGGTATCGGCGGGTGTTGCAGAGCATTGCAGAGTGTTGCAGGGTATCGGCGGGTGTTGCAGAGCATTGCAGAGTGTTGCAGGGTATCGGCGGGTGTTGCAGAGCATTGCAGTGTTGCAGGGTATCGGCGGGGGTTGCAGAGCATTGCAGGGTATCGGCGGGGGTTGCAGAGCATTGCAGAGTGTTGCAGGGTATCGGCGGGGGTTGCAGAGCATTGCAGAGTGTTGCAGGGTATTGGCGGGTGTTGCGGAGTGTTGCAGGGCATTGCAGAGCGTTGCGGAGTGTTGCAGGGCATTGCGGAGTGTTGCAGGGCATTGCGGAGTGTTGCAGGGCATTGCGGAGTGTTGCAGGGCATTGCGGAGTGTTGCAGGGCATTGCGGAGTGTTGCAGGGCATTGCGGAGTGTTGCAGGGCATTGCGGAGTGTTGCAGGGCATTGCGGAGTGTTGCAGGGCATTGTGGAGTGTTGCAGGGCATTGCGGAGTGTTGCAGGGCATTGCGGAGTGTTGCAGGGCATTGCGGAGTGTTGCAGGGCAATGCGGAGTGTTGCAGGGCAATGCGGAGTATTTGCAGGGAATTGCAGAGTATTTGCAGGGAATTGCAGAGTATTTGCAGGGAATTGCAGAGTATTTGCAGGGAATTGCAGAGTATTTGCAGGGAATTGCAGAGTATTTGCAGGGAATTGCAGAGTAATGCAGAGTATTTGCAGGGAATTGCAGAGTAATGCAGAGTATTTGCAGGGAATTGCAGAGTAATGCAGAGTATTTGCAGGGAATTGCAGGGAATTGCAGAGTAATGCAGAGTATTTGCAGGGAATTGCAGAGTAATGCAGAGTATTTGCAGGGAATTGCAGAGTAATGCAGAGTATTTGCAGGGAATTGCAGAGTAATGCAGAGTATTTGCAGGGAATTGCAGAGTAATGCAGAGTATTTGCAGGGATTTGAGGGGTTAATTTTCGGTGAGCAGCGATGTGGGCACTGCAGATGCAGCCCACATCGCTGCTGACACCGATCTCTTCCCCCTCCGCTGTACCGATCGGTACAGAGAGGGGGAGGGAGGAACCGGCGTCATAACATGACGCCAGCTTGTTTACAAGTGATCACTCCGTCATTTGACGGAGCGATCACGTGGTAAACGGCCGCGATGAGCGGCCGTTTACCGTGATTCGTGATGCGCCGGGTCCACTGGACCCAGCGGTCACGGATGCTCTCGTGTGCGCGCCCCAGGGGGCGCGCGAGAGCAGAATTCTAGGAGGCCGTTAATTAACGGCCTCTTAGAGTTAAACAACCGCCCTGATGCCGTTAATCGGCAATGGGCGGTTGTTAAGTGGTTAAAAGGAGACCATACCAACTGTGAAACATGGTGGTGGAAAGGTTATGAAATTGGGCTTCTTTGCTGCTTCAGGGCCAGTACAGCTCACAGCCAGAATGTGAGGCCAGCTGTCCAAGAGTTGGAAGTTAAACCAGGAATGAATCTTCCAAACCAAACAAGCAAATTGAATGTCTCAAAATGGCGAAATAGAGAGCCAATGATTGGCATAGGCAAAGCCCCTGAAATGAATCCCACGTCATAGGGAAAGTGGCAATTCATGCAAGTAAACCCACAATCATGCAACTGCAGGAAATTTGCACATCAGAATGGATACAAACATCACAGAGTCAGAGTCAATGTCAGGGATTTGTGGGCAGTTTTGCACATGTCATTTCTACTAAAGGGGGCAGCACAGTGGTGTAGTGGTTAGCACTTTCACCTAGCAATAGGGTCGCTGGTTCAAATCCCAACCACACCATCTACCCAGAGTTTGCATGTTCTCCCTGTGCCTGCGTGGGTTTCCTCCAGGTACTCCGGTTAGACATGCTGGTAGGTTAATTAGATCCTGTCGAAAATATTGGCCAAATATGTGTATGTTGTATGTGTTTGTAAGAGTCGGGACCCCATGGGGTAAAGGACCGCGCTATACCGCAGATGGACACCGGCGGCAAACATGGCCCTGAGGCGATTGAGTTCACATAGACAGCGCTATACAAGTCATTCATTCAATACCAGTGAGAAGGAGAGGTCCCCTTATTGAATAGGCAATATGGGAACCTAATATCTCCAAAGGTGTTGGAAGAAGTTGAGACTCAGAATTGAATGCTTTACGTACAACCTTGAGTCATACACACTGCAGGGGCCTATAGGATATGCATCAACAAACAGCATGCAGCTGTTCTAAATACAGTACATATGGGACAGTTTGTTTAAGCCAGTCATAGGGAAATTATCTACGACGTCACAAAGAAGTATTTTTGGTTTCCCATCCAGGAAAAAAAACTGTTCTCCAACCAGAAGCCATAGACCAAAACCAATTTCCTTAGACATTACATTACCAGGACATTAGGCGGTGAGAACTAGGAAGTAGCAAAATTGCCTGTTTTTAGCTTTCCCAAAATGTTTGCAAAAATTGGAATATTGATGAAAATGTCACCAGTTTGGTCAACGGTAAGGCAAAATAAAGGTGGTATCTCGTGTTTTAAAGGATTTAAAAGTGAAAGCTAGGTCAGATCCTTTTGTTGATCATGAACCAGTTCTTGTGCCAAAAAACTCTAAATGCTTTCATTAATAACAGTAATCCCTTCTACTGATCTGCTATTGGAGACAGAGGATCCCAATTATTTAATATTTTTTCCCCTAGATAATGGGCATTTTTTTCAGGCGTTAAGCTAAGGTTTTATGTGGACATTTTATAAAAACTGATCATTTGGTCCACTGGGGCCTTCCCGGGTATTGGTTTGACCATGACGACTGAAAAAAATATATATGATTTTTAATTCATATTCAGTTTGTACACCCCCCCCCCCCCCCCCCCCCCCCCACTAAATACACTCACCATTTTGGGAGGAGCCAGAACAAGGACGACAAACCGAACTTCGCAGGAATTTTCCCCCCAGTTCTGCGGCCTCTCCAGCCGACTGATACAGACATGTCGTCGCTGAAGTGACTTTATAGTGCAACTGTGGAATAAGCAGAAAATTAAGAATAAAAATAATTTAGGTATTAACTGAAAAATAATAAAAACAGTGAGCAGACATGGTACATGGCCATTTTGAGCGCTCTGTGCCTCATGTCGAGCACACCAAAAAAGGTGGACTTTGAGATGTCAGGTACTCTATAGCACATTCAATTTCAGAATTGTTTGCAACCAGAACTGAAAGAAGAAGAAAAAAAAAAAAATCTAATAAAAATAAAAGGTTTTAGTAGCCACTAGACCATGAATAGAGCGTTCTGGTGACAACCGTCCAGGAGGGGATTTGTCTCACATCCTGTTTTGTCTACAGGACAGGAATCAAAGCGAATATCCCCCAATAGGACAAAGTAATTTTCAGCATTCATTGGAGAACACAAAACCGTTCCACTATGTCTTACTTATGCCCCTATGTGTAAATATTTTGCTATCGTTTGCACTGCTATGCCATTTTACTGAGCAATTCTACGATGTGGTGGGTTTTGGCCACCATAAAACAAGAGAGGGCACACCGACCTAGTGTATTACCACCATACAATTTTAATAAATAGATTAATAAAACAAGCGATATACTCAAACGCATTACCATAACAAGCACATCATAAAATACAGCCGAGGCCGCTTCTAGATCCACACTGCAAGACTGGTGACATGGGAAGACCCTTCAGCATCCAATACGGCTTATGTATTTTTCGATGGCAAGCCCTCAGAGCCAAAAGGTATGAATGACTAAAGACCAACATATATTGTACATCTCAAAAAGTCCCACCCACTTCACAATATATGTTTGTCTTTAGTCATTCATACGTTTTGGCTCTAAAGAGGACTTTTCGATTTTCGAAACACGTAAGCCGTATTGGACGCTGGAGGGTCTTCCCATGTCTCAAGTCTAGCAGTGTGGATCTGGATGCGTGCTCACCGGTATTTTATAATACGTTTGTTATGGTCATGGGTTTGAGCATATCACTTGTTTTTATCCATTATAATAAAATTGTATGGAGGTAATAAAACAGGTCAGTGTGCCCTCTTTTTGGAGCTTTATAGTTCTACTTAAAAGTATAATCATAGTCCTTAGGCGTCAACAAGATCTAATTGCCCTATTTCTGTAAGCAGACATTATACCAAGCCCTTGAACACCACACCTAAGCACAAGAGGTTGACTTTGGAATATTGTTTTTTGGCCCCTCTGGATGTACCTAGTTTACAGCTCCTTTAGTTGGCACTGGACCCAGTAGTCTATGGTCTTGAGCAGAAACGATGTCCTCCAATGAACAAAAGAGAATCCAGACCTTAACTTCCAAAATAGTTTTTTCCTTCCTGCATCCCAAACAAAAATAAAATGGTGTCTCCATTCCCACTTAGGCAGGAATGACGTGTCCTGCATCTGCAGCCTTCTAGGATATTCCAGACACGTGTCTCAGAAGGCTGCAGAAGCGGTTGCAGGGCAGATCTGGTGGTGCGTTATTGGTGGCCAGCTTCAGGAACCTGGAATAGACAGCCGGCCCTAGGTGACATAAGAAGAGAAGACCTAGGCTGTGGCAATGGATCGCAGCAGAACAACACTGGATTTTCTGGGCAGGGGAGTATGTTTTCTGAACAAAACCCTGAAGAACAGGTGAGCGTGATGAAAAAAAAAACCAGCCAGGAGCAGATGGTTCTCCTTTAATAATGGCCCGACACTTGTGTTGAAGTAGTCGTATCACACATGATCTCATGACCCTTCTAGTACGCGATAAGCACTCTCGAAGCCTGATGAGTCTCCAGGGTTCTCTTCCAGTTTGATGCCAGTTATTTCAGCATTGTGACGTCAGCCTGTTCAGAGAGTTTGTACAGACGAAGAAGAGGGAGTCTGAATAGAGCCATTGTTCTGTGCAGGCCTGAACAATTATACTGTAATCAGATCCATATGGAGGATTTAACTTGTGAATGGTGCGGTGATGGACACTGCGATAGTACTTTGCCAAGTTTATACAAATCGGGCAATTTGGCAAACGAGCAGAAAGCCCGGAGAGTTTGTACGATTCGACGCGGCAAGTTTATTCCTCCATTGTCTATAATCTGTTTGGATCCCCCAGAGCGAAAACATGTTTTTCCACTTTGGGTTTATAAAAAAAAAAAAAAAAAAAGTTCCATCGTAGAGCGTCTTCTGGCATACAGGATGGCAACACTCTTCTCTTTAGGATTACTAAATCGATAGTATAAATCAGGAGTAGGCAACCTTCAGCACTCCAGCTGTTGTCCCAAGAGGCATTGTAAGTCGGTAGCCACAGATAGACTCCCAGAGGTAGATTCACAATGGGTTTTGTAGTTTCACCACAGCTGGAGTGCTGAACGTTGCCTACCCCTGCTATACTTTATAGTTATCATAGTAGGGGAGGTTGAAAAAAGACACAAGTCCAACCTATGTGTGATTATATGTCAGTATTACATTGTATATCCCTGTATGCTGCGGTCGTTCAGGTGCTTAATAGTTTTTTTGAAACCACCAATGCCCCCGCTGAGACCACCGCCTGTAGTAGATTGGTTTGGCAAGAACATATCTTCATGAATCCATGCCGATTACTGCTAATGATGGCGTTTTCATTACTAAAATCTTGTATATCGTCCCCTCCAAGAGCTTGCATACTATTGATGTTAGGCTAACTGGACTTTAATTCCCAGGGATGTATCTGGCCTTTCTAACCTCTTGCTGTCTGCGCTATAGCCGAATGACGGGCACAGCGCGGACCTGAATTTTCGGGAGGCCGTCATATGATGGGCTCCCCTTTGCATGCACCCCCTGCAGGGCATGTGCTTTGCTTGCTGTGATTACCAAGTCACCGAGACTCCAGTGATCACAGATCCGAGTAAGGGGCTGGTCCCGGCCCCTTACCACGTGATCAGCTGTCAGCCAATGACAGCTGATCACATGATCTAAACAAAAGCTTGGTAATCTTTTTTTCTCCTCACGCCGACAGTGTGAGGAGAAAAAAAAAAGCCGATCACCAGCTTATCTGCAAGGGACATCGGTCCCGAAGAGGAAGAGGCAATTCTGCCTCATCTGTGCCACGAGGACACCCTGCCAGTGCCACCTATCAATGCCCACCAGTGGTGCCAATCAGTGCCTCCTAGCAGTGCTTGCCTATCAGTGTAACCAACCAGTGCCCATCACTGCCACCTCATCAGCGTACATCAATGAAGGAGGAAAAATTACCTGTTTGCAAAATTTTATAACAAAATATATATATAAAACATTTTTAAATTGGTCTTTTTAAATTTTTTAAGACAAAAAATAAAAACCCCAGAGGTGATCAAACAGCACCAAAAGAAAGCTCTATTTGTGGGAAAAAAAGATAAAATTTCATTTGGGTACAGTGTTGTATGACCGCACAATTGTCATTCAAAGTGCATCAGCGCTGAAAATTGGTCTGGGCAGGAGGGGGGTTTAAGTGCCCAGTAAGCAAGTGGTTAAATATTGGTTATAGATATAGCTGAGGCTCATTTCTCCCACAATGTCACCTATTCAAACAGCCAACAAGGATCAGGTAATGCAGAGGTTAAAGTAGAAATTCTGATAAAGCAGAACTAAGGGCTGGATCACACTAGTGCAATGCTAGACATCGCATGTGATTCGCAGTGCACTGCTGGGCAGATCACATGTGAACTCTGTGCAATGCGAATTTCAGCAAAACTCTATGGCTGAATTTGCATCGCATTTGGACAAAACTCGTTCCGGACCCCATTTTTGGTTTGCACCAGGATCGGCTCGCATGGGTGTTCACAAATTAAATCAAAAATTAAATCATTGATTTTAATCCATCCTAGCGCTGAAGGACTGAAATCCTGCAGCACCTGCAAGGTCCCTCTGCTCAAGAAAGCACATTTACAGGCCCTTCTGACATAATGAACATCTGAATGATTCCTTCAGAGGAGAACTGGGTGTTGTGGTCAGATGAGACCAAAATTGAGCTCTTTGGCATCAACTCAACTCGCCGTGTTTGGAGGAGGAGGAATGCTGCCTATGACTCCAAGAACACCATCCCCACCGCCAAACATGGAGGTGGAAACATTACGCTTTGGGGGTGTTTTTCTGCTAAGGGGACAGGACAACTTCACAGCATCAAACGGACAATGGACGGGGCCATGTACCATCAAATCTTGGGAAAAAGAACCTCCTTCCCTCAGCCAGGGCATTGAAAATGGGTCATGGATGGGTATTCCAGCATGACAATGACCCAAAACACACAGCCAAGGCAACAAAGGAGCAGCTTAAGAAGGAGCACATTAAGGTCCTGGAGTGGACTAGCCAGTCTCCAGACCTTAATTCCATAGAAAATATGTGGAGGGAGCTGAAGGTTCGAGTTACCCAACATCAGCCTCAAAACCTTAATGACTTGGAGAGTAGTGATGGACGAACTTCCGACGGGACGTTTCGCGAACGCGAAACGCGAACGGACACAAACGTTCGCGAAAACGACCGTTCGCCGCGGGCTCCATTGACTTCAATGGGAGGCGAATTTCGCAAACCTTTAGGTCGAATTTGCGGCCACGGGGTAATTATTAGGGGGTAGCACGTAGTCCCACCACCTGGACAATAGCATAATACATGTATGAGGTGAATTTGGGATCGATAACTACAAGCATTTTTTTTTTATTTGGGAAATTGTTCTGACAATTCAGGACTATGGAGCTAATGAAGGCAATGGAGGAGAGGGAAGGTCAGGGACCAGGGTAGGCAAACAAGAGGGTGCAGGAGATACAGAGCACTGACAGCAGCACCGTAATACAGAGCACTGACATCAGCACCGTGACATACAGCGCTGACAGCAGCTCCGTGACATACAGCGCTGACAGCAGCTCCGTGACATACAGCGCTGACAGCAGCTCCGTGACATACAGCGCTGACAGCAGCTCCGTGACATACAGCGCTGACAGCAGCTCCGTGACATACAGCGCTGACAGCAGCTCCGTGACATACAGCGCTGACAGCAGCACCGTGACATACAGCGCTGACAGCAGCTCCGTGACATACAGCGCTGACAGCAGCTCCGTGACATACAGCGCTGACAGCAGCTCCGTGACATACAGCACTGACAGCAGCTCCGTGACATACAGCGCTGACAGCAGCTCCGTGACATACAGCGCTGACAGCAGCACCGTGACATACAGCGCTGACAGCAGCTCCGTGACATACAGCGCTGACAGCAGCTCCGTGACATACAGCGCTGACAGCAGCTCCGTGACATACAGCGCTGACAGCAGCTCCGTGACATACAGCGCTGACAGCAGCTCCGTGACATACAGCGCTGACAGCAGCTCCGTGACATACAGCGCTGACAGCAGCTCCGTGACATACAGCGCTGACAGCAGCTCCGTGACATACAGCGCTGACAGCAGCTCCGTGACATACAGCGCTGACAGCAGCTCCGTGACATACAGCGCTGACAGCAGCACCGTAAGCAGCCCCAGGAGGAAGTCAGCACAGCACAGGGATGGTGTGATCCCCTCATAATAAGAACCCCCAGGAGGAAGTCAGCACAGCACAGGGATGGTGGGAGCCCCTCATAATAAGAACACCCAGGAGGAAGTCAGCACAGCACAGGGATGGTGGGAACCCCTCATAATAAGCAGCCCCAGTAGAAATATGACACCGCTCAACCTCTTCAAAGAGGAGGGTAGGGGCATATAGTACGGTGTGCTTTTTTGGGTCAGGGAAGTGAGCCAAATGAATTAAGAAGGTCTGTGTGCTTGATTCCAAAAATTGTTTATAGACATATACATGGTCTACTGATCACATGTGTTGAATTCCTCCGAGATCCATGCCTCATTCATTTTTAGAAATGTGAGGTAGTTAACACTGTGGTGAGCTAGGCGAGTACGCTTATCGGTCACAATCCCCCCTGCTGCGCTGAACGTCCTTTCGGACAGGACACTGGATGAGGGGCAAGCCAACAGTTCGATTGCAAATTGGGCAAGCTCTGGCCAGAGGTCAAGCCTGCCCACCCAGTAGTCTAGGGGTTCATCACTCCTCAGAGCGTCCACATCGGCCGTTAACCCAATGTAGTCGGACACCTGACGGTCTAGGCGTTCCCTGATGCTGGATCCGGATGACACCTGTCGATGGGTCGGCTGAAAGAATGACCTCATATCCGAAGTCACCAACACATCTTCAAACCGGCCTCTTCTTGCAGGCGCTGTTGGATTGGTACCCGCAAATCCTTCTCTGGGAGTGGGAATTGCTCCTCTGCCAGCGCACGCAAAAGCAGAATGCAGCATTTCTCGAAGCAAGGCCTGGAAGTGCTGCATTCTGACAGCCCTCTGCGACGGCGGTAACATTTCCGCCATTTTGTGTTTGTACCGGGGGTCTAAGTACGTTGCCACCCAGTACTGGTCCTTGACCCTCATGCTTTTTATACGGGGGTCCCTATTAAAACACTGGAGCATGAAGGCCCCCATTTGCACTAAAGTGGAAGCGGTGTGGTGGCCTGGCTCCTGCTCATCATCCAGGATAATGTCGTCCTCTTCATTCTCCTCTCCCCATCCTCGCACAACAGGGATCCCAGAAAGGTTTAAAGCATGCTCTTCTTGCTCCTGCTCATCCGCCCCGGCACCATCCTCCTCTGACTCCTCATCAGACTCCTGTTGTTGACTTGTCTCAGATAGAGTAGCCCCCCCTGGGAATTCATCCAGCATTGCGACTTCCTCATCTTCCCGCTCCTGCTCCTCCACAGCCTGATCAATGACACGACGCAATGCACGCTCCAGAAAGAAGGCATAAGGTACCATGTCACTGATGGCGCCATGGCTGCGACTGACCAGTTTGGTGATCTCCTCAAATGGCCGCAGAAGTCTGCATGTGTCGCGCATGAGCAGCCACTGGCGCGGTGAAAAAAAACCCAGCTCCCCAGAACCGTTTCTTTCGCAGAGTTCATACAGGTAGACGTTAACTGCACGTTTCTGCTGGAGCAGCCTATCAAGCATATAGAAGGTTGAGTTCCATCGCGTCGGGCAATCGCAAATAAGACGTCTGACCGGCAGATGGTGTCGCCGCTGAATGTCAGCAAGGCGAGCCATGGCCGTGTAAGATCTTCTGAAATGGGCCGAGATTTTCCTTGCCTGCCGCAAGATGTCCTGGACCCCAGGGTATTTGACAAGGAATCGCTGCACGACCAAGTTTAAGACGTGTGCCATGCACGGCACGTGCGTGATTTTGCCCTGTTTCAATGCGCTAAGCAGATTGGCACCGTTGTCACACACCACTTTACCAACTGTCAAATTGAGCGGTGTTAGCCACTCATCTGCCTGTGAACGCAAAGCTGAAAGGAGTGCCGGGCCAGTGTGGCTCTTTGCTTCCAGGCACAACAGACGCAGCACGGCATGGCAACGTCTCACCTGGCATGTGGAATAGGTTCTGGGGAGCTTGGGCGGTGCAGTGGAAGAGACGCTAGCAGCGGAAAAGGAGGAGGCAGCTGAGGAGGAGAGGGAGGAGGATGGAGTAGGAGGAGGAGAAGAAGAGTCAGGCCTGCATGCAATCCGTGGCGGTAAAACCAAATCTACACGGGTGCCACGGGTTACATGCTTGACGGCCGTCAGAAGGTTCACCCAGTGGGCAGTAAAACTGATATACCTTCCCTGCCCGTGTTTGCTAGACCACGTGTCTGTGGTCAGATGTATCTTGGCACCGACACTGTGTGCCAGAGATACATTCACTTGCCGCTGAACATGGCCATATAGCTCTGGGATGCCCTTCTCTGAGAAATACTTCCTTCCTGGGACCTTCCATTGTGGTGTTCCAATGGCCACAAATTTGCGAAAGGCCTCCGAGTCCACCAGTTTATATGGCAGTAGTTGGCGGGCTATGAGTTCTGACAAGCCAGCCGCCAACCGTTGGGCAAGAGGGTTATCCGGCGTCATCATTTTTTTACGCTCAAACATTAGGCCCACGGAAGCCTGCCTTTTTGCAGAAAAATGTGAGCTTGGCGTGATGGAAGGTGGAGTGGAGGACAATTGTGAGGAGAGAGGAGAAGGAGAAGTAGAAGACGAGGCTGGACGGTGAGAGCCTGCAGTGTGGCTTTGTGTGTTCCGTTGCTCCCACTGGGCTCGGTGATGGCTGCTCATGTGCCTTCTTAAGGCGGTCGTCCCTAGGTGAGTATTGGGCTTACCGCGACTAACGCGTTGACTGCAAAGATTGCAGATGGCAACGCTATTGTCAGCAGCGGACACGTTAAAAAAAGCCCACACTGCGGAGCCATGTGCCGGTGTCCTGGGAGCGCCAGATGTGACCGTACATGGTCGATGACTCGCTCCTGATACATTTGCAGTCTGCTTTGTCCCTGCTGTGCAATGTAAGTCATTGCTGCTTCTCCTCCCTATCTGCTGGTCCATATCTCCCTCTGAACTCCCCTCCTCTTCCTCTCTTGTGGGCACCCACGTGACATCACTAGACACGTCATCATCAACGTCACCTTCCCCACCGCTATAAGTAGAGTAGGCAGCAACACCGGGGACCAACCTCCTCCTTGGGCTGATCTGGGTACTGGCGTCAGACTGCTGAGTAGCGCTTGTTGCTACCTCCTCTTCCTGATCCAATACCAAGAGTGGCTGCGCATCAGAAATGTCCTCTTGATATGGATCGGAAAATAATTCCAGTGACTCAAGCGGAAGGTATGTGGTGGTGGTGGTGGTGGTCGTGTTGTTGGTGGTAGTGTCTTTGGGGGTGCACATAGCAGAGAGTGAAGAAGAGGGTGCAGATCGAGAGGATGAGGAGGGTGCAGAAGAGTAAGGCTGAGCGAGCCACTCAACCAAGTCTGGTGCATCCTTTAAAGTAATTGAACGCACCTTCTGCAACTTCCCACTTTGGCTCAAGCCTGTTGCTCCTGCCCTACCCCTACCACCCCTGCGGAAGGGCCTGCCTCTTCCTCTGCATGTCATTTTTTAAATGACCCTGTGACAAAACTCTTAGTCCCTATACCGCTGAAGGACTGCTGCAGTATAGGTGAGCGGTCAGCAGTGGTGCACGTCAACCCTATCTATTGTGGACCGATAGCGGTCCTTACAGAACAGCAGACTGTACCGCACTCAAGCCTATGTACCGTAGCACCCTATACCAAGTTACCAGTCCTTATAAGAACTTTTGTGGACCAAGCAGGTTGTGTATTAGTGTTTAGCAGACTGTACGTCAGTCCCTATACCGCTGAAGGACTGCTGCAGTATAGGGCAGCGGTCAGCAGTGGTGCACGTCAACCCTATCTATTGTGGACCGATAGCGGTCCTTACAGAACAGCAGACTGTACCGCACTCAAGCCTATGTACCGTAGCACCCTATACCAAGTTACCAGTCCTTATAAGAACTTTTGTGGACCAAGCAGGTTGTGTATTAGTGTTTAGCAGACTGTACGTCAGTCCCTATACCGCTGAAGGACTGCTGCAGTATAGGGCAGCGGTCAGCAGTGGTGCACGTCAACCCTATCTATTGTGGACCGATAGCGGTCCTTACAGAACAGCAGACTGTACCGCACTCAAGCCTATGTACCGTAGCACCCTATACCAAGTTACCAGTCCTTATAAGAACTTTTGTGGAACAAGCAGGTTGTGTGTTAGTGATTAGCAGACTGTACGTCAGTCCCTATACCGCTGAAGGACTGCTGCAGTATAGGTGAGCGGTCAGCAGTGGTGCACGTCAACCCTATCTATTGTGGACCGATAGCGGTCCTTACAGAACAGCAGACTGTACCGCACTCAAGCCTATGTACCGTAGCACCCTATACCAAGTTACCAGTCCTTATAAGAACTTTTGTGGACCAAGCAGGTTGTGTATTAGTGTTTAGCAGACTGTACGTCAGTCCCTATACCGCTGAAGGACTGCTGCAGTATAGGGCAGCGGTCAGCAGTGGTGCACGTCAACCCTATCTATTGTGGACCGATAGCGGTCCTTACAGAACAGCAGACTGTACCGCACTCAAGCCTATGTACCGTAGCACCCTATACCAAGTTACCAGTCCTTATAAGAACTTTTGTGGACCAAGCAGGTTGTGTATTAGTGTTTAGCAGACTGTACGTCAGTCCCTATACCGCTGAAGGACTGCTGCAGTATAGGGCAGCGGTCAGCAGTAGTGCACGGCAACCCTATGTATTGTGGACCGATAGCGGTCCTTACAGAACAGCAGACTGTACCGCACTCAAGCCTATGTACCGTAGCACCCTATACCAAGTTACCAGTCCTTATAAGAACTTTTGTGGACCAAGCAGGTTGTGTGTTAGTGATTAGCAGACTGTACGTCAGTCCCTATACCGCTGAAGGACTGCTGCAGTATAGGGCAGCGGTCAGCAGTGGTGCACGTCAACCCTATCTATTGTGGACCGATAGCGGTCCTTACAGAACAGCAGACTGTACCGCACTCAGGCCTATGTACCGTAGCACCCTATACCAAGTTACCAGTCCTTATAAGAACTTTTGTGGAACAAGCAGGTTGTGTGTTAGTGATTAGCAGACTGTACGTCAGTCCCTATACCAATGAAGGACTGCTGCAGTATAGGGCAGCGGTCAGCAGTAGTGCACGGCAACCCTATGTATTGTGGACCGATAGCGGTCCTTACAGAACAGCAGACTGTAACGCACTCAGGCCTATGTACCGTAGCACCCTATACCAAGTTACCAGTCCTTATAAGAACTTTTGTGGACCAAGCAGGTTGTGTGTTAGTGATTAGCAGACTGTACGTCAGTCCCTATACCAATGAAGGACTGCTGCAGTATAGGGCAGCGGTCAGCAGTAGTGCACGGCAACCCTATGTATTGTGGACCGATAGCGGTCCTTACAGAACAGCAGACTGTACTGCACTCAGGCCTATGTACCGTAGCACCCTATACCAAGTTACCAGTCCTTATAAAAACTTTTGTGGACCAAGCAGGTTGTGTGTTAGTGTTTAGCAGACTGTGCGTCAGTCCCTATACCGCTGAAGGACTGCTGCAGTATAGGGCAGCGGTCAGCAGTAGTGCACGGCAACCCTATGTATTGTGGACCGATAGCGGTCCTTACAGAACAGCAGACTGTAACGCACTCAGGCCTATGTACCGTAGCACCCTATACCAAGTTACCAGTCCTTATAAGAACTTTTGTGGACCAAGCAGGTTGTGTGTTAGTGATTAGCAGACTGTACGTCAGTCCCTATACCAATGAAGGACTGCTGCAGTATAGGGCAGCGGTCAGCAGTAGTGCACGGCAACCCTATGTATTGTGGACCGATAGCGGTCCTTACAGAACAGCAGACTGTACTGCACTCAGGCCTATGTACCGTAGCACCCTATACCAAGTTACCAGTCCTTATAAGAACTTTTGTGGACCAAGCAGGTTGTGTGTTAGTGATTAGCAGACTGTACGTCAGTCCCTATACCAATGAAGGACTGCTGCAGTATAGGGCAGCGGTCAGCAGTAGTGCACGGCAACCCTATGTATTGTGGACCGATAGCGGTCCTTACAGAACAGCAGACTGTACTGCACTCAGGCCTATGTACCGTAGCACCCTATACCAAGTTACCAGTCCTTATAAGAACTTTTGTGGACCAAGCAGGTTGTGTATTAGTGTTTAGCAGACTGTGCGTCAGTCCCTATACCGCTGAAGGACTGCTGCAGTATAGGGCAGCGGTCAGCAGTAGTGCACGGCAACCCTATGTATTGTGGACCGATAGCGGTCCTTACAGAACAGCAGACTGTACCGCACCCAAGCCTATGTACCGTAGCACCCTAGACAGACCAAGTTACCAGTCCTGATAAAGAGCTTTGTGGAACAAGTGAGTTGTGAATGATTAGCAGACTGCAGCAGAAGGGCAGCAGTCAAGTATAATATTCTTTCTATATTTGGAAGAAAGAATATTATACGTGTACAAGCCTATTACCGTACCACTGATACCAGTCCTGAAAAGAACCTTTGTGGAACTAATAGTAACAGCAAGTCTTTAAAATTATCCTCACTGCCTGACACACTGCTTCCTGCCTGTCCCTATACAAATTGGCAAAAAAGAGTAGGCTGGAACGATTAGCTGGAACAGCTCTTTTGTGGACCTGATAGTAACAGCTAATGATGATGATGATGATGATGATGAAGAAAGACTAATCTGGCTGAGCTGTCCCTAAAATAGCAGCATACAGCGCTCTGTCCCTTTATCTAAACTGACAAAAGAAACTCAGGCTGCTGACCTAACACCTATACCAGTCCTGAAAAGAACTTTTGTGTACCAAATAGCTAGCGTTTTCTCTGTCCCTACTCCACACAGGATCCTTTCCCTACAGTGACAGAAGAAAGAATGTAAAATGGCCACCGGATCGGGTGTATTTATAGGTTAGGGGGAATGTCCAAGTGTCCATGAGCTGTCATGTCTCAATTGGTTGTCCTGTAACACATGATAAACGTGTCACGAAAGGTTAAAGTTCTTGTATACATTAAACACGTAAGTCCGCCGGGGCGAACGACGGAAAAAGGCGTTCGAACCCGCGGACGGCGAAAGTCGGAAATTCGCCGCGAAACGACCGCCGGGCGAACCGTTCGGCCATCACTATTGGAGAGGATCTGCAAAGAGGAGTGGGACAAAATCCCTCCTGAGATGTGTGCAAACCTGGTGGCCAACTACAAGAAACGTCTGACCTCTAATCCCCAACAAGGGTTTTGCCACTAAGGACTTACTCATGTTTTGCGAAGGGGTCAAATACTTATTTCACTCATTAAGATGAAAATCAAATTTATAACTTTTTTGAAATGCGTTTTTCTGGATGTGTGTGCTGTTACTCCGTCTCTCACTTTAAATAAACTTACTGTTAAAATTATAGACTGATCATTACTTTGTCAGTGGGCAAACGTATATAATCAGCAGGGGATCAAATACTTTTTTCCCCTCACTGTAACAGTCACATTTGCCACAACCATGGGCAAAAAAAAGAATTAAAAAAAATAAATAAAAAAAAAGAAGAAAAAGCTAAAAAGTTCCACTTTAAGTTTGATAAATAAAAATAGGTAGGGTGAGGATGTGCTGATGAGTAGAGTTAGGCCCCATACACACTGTTAGATTTTCTGCAGATTTTTCTCTTCAGCTTTACCAAAACCATAGAATATGAGGTCAAACCTTAAGCTTTTCAGTTTGTATGCAATCAGGCCGGCCCTTGCACTACATGGTTTTGGTAAATCTGAAGACAAATATCTACAGAAAATCTAATAGTGTGTATGGGGTCTTCAAGCTTAGTTAGTTTATCATGCATGGGCAAAAGAAAGCATCACTTTAAGGATCCATTCACTCAGGTGACGAGGGCTGGTCTGCAAATTCTGTGGGGGGGGGGGGGGGGGGGCAGTAAATTTTTGCAGCTGGAATCACCCCTGGTTATGTTTAGCTGAGGGCGCTCTGGCTGTGTGCTGTATGAATGAATGACACGCCGGCAGTGGCCTTGGCTGTCCGCAGGGAAACACACCTGCTGTAAGCCCTGGTTCACATTGGTCAAATCATATGTCAAATCAGCGGCAATGGCATCGTCCTAATTGGTGTGACGCTGCATTTGCAGCGCAGCACCGATTTCAGAGTCATTTCTGTACAACCTTCTGCGATTTCTATTGACATCTGTGCAGAAACCCGCACAGATGTCTGTAAAACCACCACCGAAGTCGGGACTGACATGCGGCAGTGAACCCGCACATTCCCGCAGCTCAGCGTGAACCTGGGCTTAAGGCCAGATAATGGCCGCTGGACACAAAGATGCATCCAGGCTTGGATATCTGTCCCTAACCAAAAGGTAGCTGCTGTAATGTGCAAATCAATGAACAGTAATGACTCCTTTCAGCCAGTCATTACTTTGTACAGGATGATCGACTACCACTAATCGCATACAACTGTCGTCCCAGTCACTGGAGATCTGCCGCGCCTTGCCGCTGGAATCCTGTGTGTGTCCCCCAAATCGCCTGCGTGGAGGCCTAATGATCAGCCTACTCCGACAGAACAAAGACTCAGACTACATTTATATGACCGATTAGAAATGGACAGCAGATTCCTGCAGCAGGAATCAAAAAAAAAAGTATGCAAAAATAGCTGCAGTCGGGAAGCCAGTACAAATAAGACAGACTAAGGCAGGCAATGGATTATGCAATTTTTTTTCCCCTGCAATGCTGGGTTGCTGGAAAGAAAAAAACAAAATCACTTGATTCCCCCTTCAACAGTCTGTGTTGCAGAGGTTGTAGGGGGGAATCCGTCCCGCAAAGCTACTGTGCTCTCCCGGCATGGAGCTTCCCCTGCTGGGAGAACACAATCATTGCTGGAGGCTAGAACCATTGGCAATAGTCGCAAACTGGAAATCCGGCATGCTAGTTCTACCCAAGTCAATCACTCGGCCCCCAGCTACATCGCTGACCTAGTCTCAAAATAGCAACCTAACCATTCTCTTGTTTTTCTCAAGACCTCCTGCTCTCTAATCACCTCCTCCCATGGGAGGTGATGAGGGAGCTAGAGCTACCGCTATCGGGATGAAATCCTTGGACCCATTGTCAGACCCTACACTGGTGTACTGGGTCCTGGGTTCCTCCTGGTGCACAACAATGCCCGGCCTCATGTGGTGAGGGTATGCAACCAGTTCCTGGAGGATGAAGGAATTGATACCATTGAATGGCCCCCACACTCTCCTGACCTAAACCCAACAGAACACCTCTGGGACATGATGTGTCGGTCCATCCGATGCTGTCAGGTTGTACCTCAGTCTGCTCAGGAGCTCAGTGATGCCGTGGTCCAGATCTGGGAGAAAATACCCCAGGACACCATCTGTCATCTCATTAGGAACATGCCCCGGCGTTGTCAGGCATGCATACAAACTACTGAGGACAATTTTGAATCACTTGTTCTTTTTCTTGAGAATTTATCCATTGAGGTCAGCAACTGTGGCACCCACGGAAGGTGCGAGACTTCGTCTGCATGTTTGTCAAACCACGATTTGACAACACCAGCTGTGCAAATCATCATCTTGGTAAATGGCGCTCCATAGACACACACACAGCAGGACTTAGCCCCGCCCCCCCACTTTCTCCTCACTGCCTTTAATTGGCAGCAGCAACAGCCAATGGCTCCTGCTGCTACCCGAGTCCTGCGTGAGAAGAGAAGGAGAAGAGAAGAGAGATTCTTTGCCTTAAAGCAGAACTTCAGTAATTATTTTTTTCATCTTTCCATCTATTCAATCTTCTGCCCTTGCTGTTTTAACTTTGGATAGTAAAACATTTTTTTTTTCTGCCAGTAAATACCTTATACAGCCCCCTTCCTGTTTCTTGTCTGGTCATTAGCCTAGGCCAGGCTAGAACCTTCAGGGCCCCAATGCAAGAAACCATGGAAGGCCCCTCCCACTGATCCCAGGGGCAGCAGGACCTGGATAGGAGGGGGAACCAATCCCCTCCATTTTCCTCCTGCAGTCACTGAATGCCCATCAGAGGGAGCGGAGGAGAAGCAGACTTGTAAAATGTAGGGGTTTGTTCCTCTAAATGCGCCCCCCCCCCCAATCCAGGTGGTCAAGGCCAACATGTGTGCTATTGCGATTGTGACCCCTGTAGTTACACCCCTGGGATGAGTTCCAGCGGGGTTGGTGGAGGGGGGGGGGGATCAGTGGTGGTCAGGGGGGAATAAGAGGTGGAGAGTATGGGCGGAGAGGATGGGTGAAGTGGGCGGGGACTGTGCCCGAGTGCGGGATGAGTGGAGAGGATGGGCGGAGCCTGTGCAGTATGCCTGTGAGTGCGCTTGGGGAGGATGGGCGGAGCGCCCGGAAAGGATGGGCGGACCAGACTCCCCGTGAATGACCAGTGTACTGTACTATCTCCCGGATGGCGATGGGCCCCCTTACAGTGGCTGAACCCGAGGGCCTAGTTGCAAATGTGACTGGTGCGACCCTGGTAATTCCGCCACTGGCCTAGGCTTATGACATCATGCACGGCTCTCTCTCTTGTGAAAGTTTGCCAGGAAGGGAAGGTGCATGAGTCATAAGAGGGCCAAAGAGCTGCAGGTGTGTCTCTGTGTAAATCCAGGAAGTGAACAGGCAGCAGCTTCAGCTGCCCACAGTTAAAATGGATGCAGCCAGACTCAGTGGAGGGAGATTTCTGCAGCATATTTGGCAAGTAAAGAATCACAGTATATATAAAATAAATATGCAAAGTAGTTGGAGGGAAGCTTCAGAATGGCAAAAGAGGTTTTTATTTTACAAATTATGTCAGTAGATTCTCTTTAACGTAAGGGATGCACTAAGCCACGTAAAAAATGTTTTTAGCTTTAGCATCACTTTAAACCCAGCTTATGATTCCTCCCAAAATGAGAACCGGTTACTGTGAGTTTGCATAATCAAAGCACAACGTACGGGTTTTCTTTGATTCAATAGCAGTGAATAGTAAGATAAAACCGGCTCCAGTACTTTGTTTGCCGGTTGCTTTTAATCAAAATTGCCTTTTTATAATTCCCCAGACACAACTCTCCGATTTCTGTTTATATGGCTCTATAAGAAACCTGTTATTATCAGCGCACAATATTTGCAAGGTGTTGGTTTTCCAAAGCTCAGGAGCTGTTGTAAGAAGAATTATACCCAACGTGCCGCCCATTGTCTGCGCAGAGGAGAGCTTATCGCTTCACCTCCTCGGTGTTCACCAACACGGAGCCATTTGTCATTCTAACCGACATGAGATACCGGTCTATAGAGCCGCTAGAATTTTATTTTTAAAGAGCATCACCGGGAAAAAATAAAGTCACACTTTATTGTTTCATAAGCCATTTTACTTCTTTAAGTGCATCCAATACGGTTATCTGATGTGTCTCCATACTGAACTGCTACACACCTGATGACCGCTAATTTGAGGCATGTATCGTGACGGGTGCAAGTTTCTTTTTTTCATACCGTATATGCATTTTGGTTAGAGGACTGAACACCTAATGGTGGTAGAGCCATTGGATTGATTCCCAATAATCATTACTTTATCCCCATTCTTTTGTTATATTTGCATTGGTTGGGGCGCCCCTGTTGGAGCTACAGTTTCCTTTTTTTTTCCATTTATAGAATAAGCTTCTTTTTGGAGTGGTCTCCAGACCCCCCACCCAGTCTTCTTCCTCTTGCAATAGAAGAAGGTGGGTCTTCTATGGTGCAGGGAAGGAATGGCGCCATGCAAGTCCAGGGCGAGTTGATGCACCTCCAGGGATCCTTGAAACCCTGGGCTTACAGTAAAGGCTTTTTCACACAAGGTTGGAGGAGAAGTAACAGCCCGCAGTTGAGCCATGTTTGTACTGCCCACACCCCCTCCACCACCCCACACTTCTATTCTTTTGGCTGGGGGTATACAGACGCCACAGCTGCAGTGTTTTGCTCCAGCCACGATTCTTTACTATGACTAAGGCCCTCAGTGGCTGAAATGTGTATCGGTGCTTATCTGTATGCTGGAATATTTTTTACCCTGGATCTTTGAATAAAGGGATTTTCTTGCTGCATACTTACCGGGTTGTACACGCAAGTTAAAAAACAAAAGTCCTTAGTCCATATAAACAAAGTTCCAATGCTCAAACGCTCCAGTCAAATAAATGAAGTATGACCAGCATTCAAAAGTAAAAACATATGAGAAATCGGTCGTATGTTGATAGCTGATGAAACAGGTGAAGGATTCTACTTAATGATTGATAGGCATATACCATCCACGAGAGTCCACACCACTCTCCTAGGGGTTTACACGCACAAAAAAGGGATGTAATGCAAAAGCTCTCTGTTGAAGTCAGGATGACGAAACGCGTTAGAGTACGACCTTACGGCACGACCTTATGGCATCCGGAAGGGATGCGTACGTGTCACTACCAGGAAGTAACAGCCAGATACTTTCAACACAGTGGATGTGGTGGATGGCAGGTGGCATTCAATACAGATTGGTGATAACACACAGTTTGATTATTCAACCAAATGCCCGTTACAATTTATGTTGTGCAAGTGTGGTTTTAAGGGGGTGGTCGTCTTGAATAAACTTTTAAAACTGTATCAAGCCATTTGGACCTTTTTTTTTTACATGACCAAACCCCCCTTGGCGATGAGCTGTTTGAGATAACCGGACCAAACGGGACAAACTTGGTGTGTTCAAGGCTATTTGAAAGGCATCCCTTTGGTGAGTGTAAACCCCTAGGGGAGCGCGTTTCACGTGGTGTGGACTCAATGATTAAGTAGAATCCTTCACCTACCAATTTGAACGGTCTCATCACCTCATCAACATACTACATACAACATACTACCGCTTTAAACATGTGAACGCTGTTCATACTTCATTTATTTGATTGGAGCGCTGCTTTGAGTATTGGCACTTGGTCTACATGGACTAAGGACTTTTTTTACTTATGTGTATATTTCTGTTTTATTTAGAGGCTGCTTTTAGGTACATAGACTTGTGTAATATACATCATATACACAAAGACAAAAATAACTCAACCCCCCCCCCCCCAGACAAAAGAAACTTCATGTAATATCTTGGCAAGTAATGTTTTACTCAATGCAGCCCTCAACACACTAAAACACACACACACACACACACACACACACACACACACAGGGAGGTGTAAACGCCTTGCACATTATCACCATAACCACATATTAAAAATCCTAAACAATTGCATACTCCCAAACATGAATAAAAACAGGCTCATTGAGCAACATTAGCTGTAGGCCATGTCTTCTTTTCCAAAGCCCCACAGTTGGGAAGCTTACACATTTGTGTTTTGGGGGAGAGCTCTGAGGAAGGGGGGATCGTCCCCCGAAATGCGTAAGCCTCCCAACCATGTGGAACTGGAATAGAAGACGTGGCCTACAGCTGGAGTGGTTTGTTCGATAAGCCCGTTTTTATTCATGTTTGTGAGAACGCAATTGTTTTACGATTTTTAATAAATGGTCATGGTGGTACTGCGCACAGCGTTTGCGCCCTCCTGTGTTTCTTTTTATAAGAGGTTCGAAGAGTAGGTGGCAAGATGGCGAAACAACACTTCCTCACTACCTGTCAAATGCTCTCCGAAGAGCTATCTGAACGTAGATTGCTCTTCAGGGGCAAAGCACGTGTGAACTTAGTGAGCTGAAGGACGCTGGGCATCATTTAATTAACAGAGGGCAGAGGAGAATATGGAGCGCAGTGCTGAGGCAAAGAGATGGCGAGGACTTTTGTTGTTTTTTTTTTAATGGAAGGCAGAGAAGAAAAAAAAAAAAAAAAAAAAAAGTGGAGTTGGGCTTAAGCAATACTCCAAAGCAAAAAATACTGAAAAATGTATTGTGACCCTTTAAATGATGATCATAATAGCCTTGGTGTATAAAGTGTAAACATATACTTACATTATACAGAGCCATGACTGCTGGTACTGAACCCCTGTCGCTGTGGCGCTGACCCCTTGAATGGTATCCGAAAGGAGGTGAACTGCAAAAAAAAAAAAAACACATTTCAATTATAGGAGTTTTTAATTTTTAATTCATTTTATTACTTTGTGATATCATATGATGTTTTGCTGGCATAGCATTGGGGCCGGCCACTACAGAGAGACCGATAACGACTTTACACGGTTTCTATAATACGTAGCACGCGACTTTTCTGAAGCATCGCAGCGCACGCTCATACTGTACACAGCAAGATGGGCCGAGACTGAACCATGAATGCTGCATTGTACAACATCAACAGGACTTTATTATGTAAGGTTTTTGGATGAGATTCTATACAGTTATTTCCACTGCTTGTCCAAACCACAAGTTTACGCTCAGCTGCAGCTGGAAGATGCCAAACATCACCTCGGAGGAGAGAGCTTGGAAATATCCCTCTTCATAGATGTGATGCCTGAAGCCTACAGTGGCAGGGTGCCTGGGCTCACATGACTTAAACTGGAACTCCAACTAGGGCAGCCTTCGTGAACTTTTGTCCCACAGAGGAACCCTTGAAATAATTTTCTTATCTTAGGGAGTCAGGATGAAGGTGGGCTTCCCCCACCCCCGGTGATCCGTGGAAGGTGGGCTTCCCCCACCCCCGGTGATCCGTGGAAGGTGGGCTTCCCCCACCCCCGGTGATCCGTGGAAGGTGGGCTTCCCCCACCCCCGGTGATCCGTGGAAGGTGGGCTTCCCCCACCCCCGGTGATCCGTGGAAGGTGGGCTTCCCCCACCCCCGGTGATCCGTGGAAGGTGGGCTTCCCCCACCCCCGGTGATCCGTGGAAGGTGGGCTTCCCCCACCCCCGGTGATCCGTGGAAGGTGGGCTTCCCCCACCCCCGGTGATCCGTGGAAGGTGGGCTTCCCCCACCCCCGGTGATCCGTGGAAGGTGGGCTTCCCCCACCCCCGGTGATCCGTGGAAGGTGGGCTTCCCCCACCCCCGGTGATCCGTGAAAGGTGGGCTTCCCCCACCCCCGGTGATCCGTGAAAGGTGGGCTTCCCCCACCCCCGGTGATCCGTGGAAGGTAGTCCCCCCACCCCCGGTGATCTGTGGAAGGTAGTCCCCCCACCCCCGGTGATCCCCCACTCCTGGTTATCCGTGGAAGGTGGTCCCCCACCCCTGGTAATAGGAGGGAGACAGTGCAACCACTATGGCATAGTAAGTTCCAAGAAAGTTTATTAACAAAGAAAGTTAAAAATGTAATACTCACAAAAGTATAAAAACCACATGTGTATATGGAAGTCCAAGGGAAGTCCAAGGGAAGTCCAAGGGAAGTCCAAGGGAAGTCCAAGGGAAGTCTAAGGGAAGTCTAAGGGAAGTCTAAGGGAAGTCTAAGCCTGTGATGGCGGCACAGTCCTAAAAGGGTACAGATGGATGGAAGATGAGCTGCCAAGTCCAGATCTCTGCCACTGGCTGTTAATGGGGGAAATGGCTTTGACAGTCCAGCAGCTTCCTCATTTCTGGCATCAATGGCCAATGGATGGTAATGTTCACTCTGGAGTCCAGGGTCAAAGGAGGCATTTCGAGGGACTTTCCTCAGCTGACCCCAAATGGGCTACCCGCTCTGTTTAAATAGCCACCCCAATAAGAAAACAACCCAGGACCCGGGGTATTAATATGAGTATTCATTTTTAACTTTTCTTTGTATATAAAAACTTTCTTGGAACTTACAACACCAGAGTGGTAGTGCCGTCTCCCTCTCTTCCCATCTCTTTGTTTTACAGATGGACTGCCACCTCTATTTTGACAGCAGCACCCCTAGGTCATTTTTTTTTTCTAAGAAATACCTGCTCATAATGCCCCCACTCCCCCATTTTGGTTTGTATTAACTGTCTTTATTCATTTTATGGATTATTTTTTAATGACATCATTCACGTTTCCAGTAAATGGTAGAGCGTTAATAGCCTAGCGCCATTCCTTCCGTTGGGGGATAATAATAATCCCCCACCACTGGTGACCAGGGAAGACTGTCCCCCCACCACTGATGACCAGGGAAGACTGTCCCCTACACTAGTGGTCAGAGTGCCATGCAAATAGACATCTAAAAAGGGCATTGGTGTCACTCTGCAGACTGCCCCAAGTGATGTTGGAACCAAGATTATGCAGACACCATCAGATAAGAGGTCAATTAGCCACAGCTCAAGGAACACCCAACAGACTCTGGAGGAGCAATGTGGTCCCAAGGAACCATGATTGAGAATGGATGACCCAAAGGTGGAAAATAACAAAAAACTAAAAAAAACGCACAAAAAAAAAAGCCTTCCAAGCCATGTGGATAGCTACTTTAGGCTTGGCCTCTGATTAAATCCCAGAAAGGGTGAAATGCGTTTTAGGAGTTCTCTACCGATTGAGAACAGGAGCCGAAGCCATCTTTTACTCATCTTATTCACAATTAATCAAAAGGGAGTCTATGTGCAGGCGACCATCATTCTGTATACGTCTACTAGAGCCTATCAAGCCAACCTTGTCTGTCTTGCGCTAGTCTATTCATATGCTGAGCCAACGGACACAGGGTTTGAAGGGCGTGCGAGCTACATTAGGCTGATGTTACATTATCAGTTCTGTCACAGGTGACAACTCACCGGTGACAGAATTAATGATGTTGATGTCACACCAGTAATCTTGTGGTTGGCATTAAATAGTTAGTGACAGGAGCGCTAAGCAACCCCTATGGAGTTTACCCCCCAGCAATGGGGCATAGCTTTATTGCTGCTTCTTCACTAGCGTGCGATTGTCGGAACCGTTCCTGGACAGTAGAGCTGCACAATTAATCGTCAAGAATCGTTATGGTGATCTTGACTAAAGTGTTTCACAATTTTTTCTAACAATTTGTCAATGGAATAGACTTTTTGTGTGTAAGTGAAAAAAGTTTAACCACTTAAACACTAAACCTTTTACTGACATTTGTTGGTTTCAAGTTAAAATCATCCGTTTTTTTGGCTAGAAAATTACTTAGAACCCCCAAAATATTTCTCTCTCTCTCTAATATATATATTATATATATATATAATTTTTTTTTTTTTAGTAGACACCCTAGAGAATAAAATGGTGGTTGTTACAATATTTTACGTCACACTTTATTTGCGCAGAGGTCTTTCAAGCGCAATTTTTAATTACTTTAATGAAATAATAAAAAAAAAAAACAAAAAAAAACACACGCACACGTCCCAGAAGACATTGTGCCCCATCTCCCAGGAGACAACATGAGGGAGGACAAGAACCACAGAATAGGAAGTGGCAGATTAGGAAGAGCTGCCTAGCAGCAGCCATTTCTGGTAAGTAAATTTTTTTTTCAAATGTTTTTTAATGTATTCTAAGGGTCGGTTCACACAGGGGCGACCCGTCAGGCGACTTAGCCGCCTGACAAGTCGTGTCCCGCTCTATGCAATGGAACCGTTGTAATCGGACTTAGAAAAAGGTTCCTGTACGACTTTTGGGGCGACTTGCATTGACTTCTATACAGAAGTCATTTCACAAGCCGCCGCTAAAGTCGGATCCCGGTCGCCTGAGGCAGTCGCGCTGCAAGTCGTGCTGCCTCAGTGTGAACGGGCTCTAAGGAGCGTGTTTATGTTTTGTTTTTGTTTTTTGTTTTGTTTTTTTAAGGGTGGACCTCAGCTTTAAATCGTTTTTATCTTCAAAATTTTCACTTTTTTTGTGTTCGCACAAAAAAAAAAACCAAACAAACAAAAAAAAACACGGAGGTGATCAAATGCCACCAAAACAAAGCTCTATTTGTTTGGGTACAACGTCACACGACCGCGCAATTGTCAGTTAAAACGACGTAGTTCCGTATCACAAAAAAGGCATGGTCATTAAGTGGGGCAAATCTTTCCGGGGGCTGAAGTGGTTAATAAGAGTTCTTACATTTTTAATAAACTGCCCACTAGATGGATGCTTTTCTCTTTCTATACACACACGCGCACGCACGCACGCACACACGCACGCACGCACGCACACACGCACGCACACACGCGCGAGCAGTAGGGGGAAAATTGAACGACAGTCAGACGGGGATCGCACTGCAAGCAATTTACGTAAAAAAAAAAATTGTGTTGGCGCAAATTGCACTGTAAAGTACCGGTACTCGGCATCAGCGAGTACTTGACTGAAAGTATTGGTTCTCGTACTTGCCAATAAAAAGAAAAAAAAAAAAAAAAAAGTAGTGTCGGTGCAACCCTAATTATTTGAACAGAACAGAGGGAAGCAGCATGGCCCAAAAGTTGTCTTGGCAGTAGACTCTTCAGCTGTATCAGGTGTTTTTAGAATCAGGTGTTTTTAGAAATGCCTCTCCTGCATTACAAACATCTAAGCCAGCGATTCTCAACCAGGGTTGCATGGAACCCCAAGCTTCCTCCAGAGGTTGCTAGGGGTTCCTTCAGCATTGGGTAATTTCTGCCTCTCAGATAAGTTCCCACCGACACCATTGATCTTTTTAGCTCGGTAAGGAGGTAATTCTTCCCAATGACCACAAGTGTAAGGACCATTCTTCCCACTGACCATCACACTAATGTATCAAGAGTTGTAGATTTCTAATTTTTAGAAGGGGTTCCCCGAGACCGGAGAACTTTTTCAAGGGTTCCTCTGTGTTGAAAAGGTTGAGAAAGGCTGCTCTAAGCATACAGGTACCCAGACCATCTAATAACCAACAACCAACCTCGTAAACCCGTATATATTTAAAAAAAAAAAAAAAAAAAAAAAAAAGCACATAAAAAGGATAAGCGTTCCCCTTAAATAGTAGGAGTTATAAGAAAACACTGCCCTTCGATTTATAGAACGGCTGCCGCGCTCATCTCCGCTCTTCTCCCAAGAGCCTCTACAGCAAACAGACTCTCGCTCAGACTGCCAGAGCGGTTATTTATATTTCTGCCAGGGTATATTTAAAAAGACGATAATGACTATATGCTTTGCCAATGAAAAAACCGTACAAGACACAGGGAAGAGCGTACGCTACACGAGGGTTACTGGGCCAGGAACCACGGTCAGCACAAAATAAAAGTGCAGTTGTGTAGTAAGCAGGATGGGCTTTTTTAGGAACAGCTTCGCCCTGAACAAAGACCCCCCTCTCTCGGGGGATCCAGAGGCTGCAGCTCCATCTACACGGCCAATATACACCAATGCTAAAAAGGTAAACTCCATGTGCTGTCCATATTCAGGGTGTAACATGAAACATGGGTCACCTTCCCCAAACCCCTAACCTCAACCCCACCCACCCTTTACCTGAATCGCGGGGTGTCATTTTGTTGGGAAGACTACAAGTCTCATCTGCCACCGTAGTGGTGGGACTGACAGATCACAATGGAGCTCAAGTGTGGCGACGTCTCTCCACCGGTAGTCCATTGTTTATTTCCTCCAGCTGCACAACAGAACACCTTTGGTACAACCAGTCTGTTGGATTTTTAACAGGCGATTATTGCTAGCGGCTAGCCGCGTAATTATGGAGTTCTCCCAGTGGGGGACGGCTCGCTAAATAATTCAATTTCAGTCTCATCTGACCAGAACACCTTTTACCGTGTGACCTCAGTACCTTCCAGGTGTGTTTAACCACTTCAGCTCCGGACCATTTGGCTGGCCAAAGACCAGAGTGCTTTTTGCGATTCGGCAATGCGTCGCTTTAACTGACAATTGCGCGGTCGTGCGGCGTGGCTCCCAAACAAAATTGATGTCCTTTTTCCCCCACAAATAGAGCTTTCTTTTGGTGGTATTTGATCACCTCTGTGTTTTTTTTTTTTAAGCTATAAACAAAAAAATAGCGACAATTTTGGAAAGCACAAACATTTTTTACTTTTTGCTATAATAAATATCCCCAAAAAATAAAAAATTTCTCCTCAGTTTAGGCCGATACGTATTCTTCTACATATTTTTGGTAAAAAAAAATAAAATAAATGATTGGTTTGCGCAAAAAAGTTATAGCGTCTACAAAATAGGGAATAGTTTTATGGCATTTTTATTATTAATATCTTTTTTTTACTAGTAATGGCGTGGCGATCAGTGATTTTTATCGGGACTGCGACATTATGGCGGACACAGCGGACACTTTTGGCGCGTTTTTGGACCACATTTATACAGCGATCAGTGCAATTAAAAATGCATTGATTACTGTGTAAATGTGACTGGTAGTGAAGGGGTTAACCACTAGGTGGTGCTGCAAGGGTTAAGTGTGTCCCAGGGAGTGATTCTAACTGGCTTAGGGCTGTGTGTGACACGACGATGATCACCGCTCCAGATTACAGGAAGTTGTGATCAGTGTCATTAGGCAGAACGGGGAGATGCTTGTTTACATTAGAATTTCCCTGGCCTTCCACTCGGTGAGACAATCGCGGGTATCCCCATAGACTGAGTGTGCGAGACCCACCGTCACGGAGTTCCCTGCGGGTGCGTACCCGCAAGCGACCTCTTAAAGGGCAACGTACAGGTACATTAATCTGCCTGTACGTGCCCTTCCGCCGCAGTATATCTGCATGAGGCGGTCGGGAAACAGTTAAGGAGGTCAGATGAGACTAAAATGGAATTATTCGGCCTCAACACCAAACGATAAGTCTGGTGGAAATCTAATACAGCTCACCATCCAAATAAGAACCCCAGTACTACAGTAAAGCATGGAGGAGGCAATATCCTGGTATGGGGGGGGGGGTTTCTCTGCAGCAGGGACTGGGGCACTTGTCAGGATAGAAGAAAAATGGATGGGGTAAAATACCGTCAAATTCTTGAGGAAAATTTGCTGCCCTCTGCCAGAAAGAAGTCACTGGGAAGAAGGTTTACCTTCCAACATGACAATGACCCAAAGCACACAGCAAAAATCACCACACAGTGGTTGAAGGAGAATGCCCTTGCATAGCCTAGTCAGAGCCCAGACTTAAACCCCAATGAAAATCTGTGGAATGGAAAACTTGTGGATCCCCTGGATTATGTACCTCCAAGCCCCCTAGATGCTGGGTTAACTTGAGGATGGAGGCCTATTTTTGGTGAGCCTGTGCGAATTGTAGCATCAGTCTCCTGTTCGTAGACAGGAGCGGCACCAGGTGTGGTCTTCTGCTGCTGTAGCCCATCTGCTTGAAGGTTCGATGTGTTGTGCATTTAGATATGGTATTCTGCATACCTTGGTTGTAACAAGTGGTTATGAGGGGCGAATAAAGAGACATAACCATATGGTATAATGTCTCTTTATAGATAACCATTGCATTCACCCTTGAAGAGTTGGTATGCCCCAATGAAACGTGTCGGTCCTACATAAATGCATGATGTCCATACAGAAGATTTTTATATGTTTTTTACATTGTTCCACTCAAGACTTTTAAATACCATCTATCCCTTCCAGTGGTCTATGTTGTGTAGGACTTGTCTTTACCCCATGATATGCCCAAGTACCAGGTCATCAAAATCAAAACGTTTTTAGCATGCCTTGCGTTTATGTGATCTTGTGTATGCACTTTTTGTCATTGAGTATGCTGTACATGACCTCATTAGGTACAGTAAACAAATGTTCTTTGCACTGCCTTTTTGTTATACATCTCATTTAGACCCCCTTTCACACTGGGGCGCTTTGCAGGTGCTACAGCAATAAAAATAGCGCCTGCAAAGCGCCCTGAAAGAGCCGCTCCTCACACTCAAGTGTGAAAGCCCCGAGGCCTTTCGGACTGGAGCTGTGCGCTAGCGGGACGGTAAAAAAAAGTCCTGCTACCAGAATCTTTGGAGCGGTGTGTGTATAGCGCTCCTGCCCATTGAAATGAATGGGGCAGTGTGGCTATACCGCCAGCAAAGTGCTTCTGCAGCAGCGCTTGGCGGTGGTTTTAACCCTCTCTCGCCAGCTAGCAGGGGGGGGGGGGGGTAAAACCGCCCCGCTAGCAGCCGAATACCGCCGCTAAAACGACGGTAAAATTTTAACGCTGGCGCCCGCACCGCCCCAGTGTGAAAGGAGCCTTAAAGTCCCAAAACCCCTTTTTTGTGTTTGTATATAGGGATGGAGTCGCATGGGTGCATGTGTCTCATATAAAGTCCCAAACTGTTCTTAGTATAGATCAGCATTATATACAGGATGTGCTGATGAAGATTCTTATTTGTTAGGGCTGAGCTCAGCCCTTCCTTCTGAGCCGGCCGCTCAGCTGTCGGCTGATTCCCAGCTCCCATCTCTCCACAGTTACTCACCTGCTGATGATATCCTGCTCGTCAGTCCTGCCTACTTTAGCCATCCAGTCCAGAGGAGCTCTGCCTTTGACTCTGTCAACATCACAGAAACTGAGACGCTCTCCTGCAATCCTGTTCAAGACTTGCTTTGCCGACATCCTTTCTGGCTCCAGATCCTGCTTGCTGTTGCACTACATTGATCCCTGACCTCCTGGCTTGGCTGACTATCGGTTCCGGTTACTGAACTTTGGCTATGTTTTGACTACGTTTGTTCTTTTTAACTTTTATTATTAAACAAGTGTGATTTAACTGTACTTCTGTCTCGGCCTGATTTAATGGTTTCTGACATTATTGCGTTGTCACCCAGTCCCAACGCTCTCCCAGAGCAATCTTGCAAGTTGGAGTGCCCGTTGCACTGCCATGTCTTATGGCAGCAGTGATGGCGAACCTTGGCACCGCAGATTTTTTGGAACTACATTTCCCATAATGCTCAACTACACCGCAGAGTGCATGATGGGAAATGTAGTTCATCACTGTCCTATGGTTATCACCATCAGGATACCCGACCTAAGAAATAATATACATTATACAGCATCTGCTGGAGGCAGGAATCGGCTGCAAAGGGGGAGGAGGCAGGAATCGGCGGCAAAGAGGAAGGAAGGAAACAATCGGCTGCAAAGAGGAAGGAAGGAAACAATCGGCTGCAAAGAGGAAGGAAGGAAACAATCGGCTGCAAAGAGGAAGGAAGGAAACAATCGGCTGCAAAGAGGAAGGAAGGAAACAATTGGCTGCAAAGAGGGGGCAGAAGATCAGCAACACTGAAACAGTTAAAAAAAAAAAATACACCACACCAATTGACAATTGTTTCTGATACTCGGTGCTCTAGCAAACAAATGTCATTCAGTTTAGGTTTCCATCCACTATACTATTTCCTGCAATTCTGCCCCTTGTGGCCCCTCCAGTTGTCTGCGAGTCTGTCGGGGCACGTGGTGATCCTCCGATGTCAATAACATTGCTGCTTCATCACACAGACTGTAACAGCTGCTTCACCTCAGCGCTGGCTGGAAGGAATTAGGCCCAACTCTCTACAGTGAATGAGTCAGCTCACAAATATTCATGAAGGAGGAAAACAAGAGGCTAATCGGTACAGGATCCTGCCGAGAGAGGCAGCCATGCCGGGCCACGCTTGGCGGTGCCAACAGAAGGTGTAAACTTACTACCCCAGCACAAAAAAAAGGCACCCGCTCGGGGGCGCCGCACTCCTCCCGCAAGTCATGCCAGCGGGGTTCCAGCCGCACTTGTAATGCAGCAATATTGTGCAATTTCTCCAGAGATCCTCTGTGATGGAGGAATTTAATCTGAGAGCGGTTACAGGGCTCCTCTTGTCCTGCTGTAGTGAGGAATGGGACCCGTGGAGCCACAGAGCATTACAGATTGCCCAATAACAGAACGTTTCCATTATGCCGACTAAAGCAGAAAATTTCACGTGTTCTAAGTGACCCCTGGCACCATTATCAGAAACTAAAAATGGCAAAAAAATAAATAAAAAAAAAATTAAAAAAAAAGGAGAGCATTAACCCTTTCGCTGCCAGAACCATTTTTCGCCTTTTTTGCACGTTTAACTACTTCCCTACCAGGCCCATTCCAATCCTGCCATTTCTCTCCTACAAGTAATAAAAATAAATTAGGAGTGCACCGAATTTTCGGCAGCCGAAAAACTGCCGAAAATTGTGTTTTCAGCACATTGCCGAAAGGAAAATATTACCGATAACTAGAGCTGCACGATTCTGGCCAAAACGAGAATCATGATTTTTTTTTGCTTAGAATAAAAAGTTCACGATTCTCGCAACGTAAAATCTTTCACATTATACAAAAAAAAAAAAAAAAAGAAGGGCTAACTTTACTGGTTATTTTTTATTTTTTTTTGTCATTATTCATTAAACAAATAAAAAAAAAAAAAATGCTTTTGAAAGACCGCTGCGCAAATACAGTATGACATAAAATATTGAAACAACCACCATTTTATTCTCTAGGGTGTCTACTAAAAATATAGCAAAAAAAATAAAATTATTTTAACTTTTTTCACTTACACACACACACACAAAGTCTATTCCATTGAAAATTGTTACAATGTTTATACTTAAGTTCAACTGATAAAGAATGTTTTGATTCTTGGCAGACTGCCCAGTTTTTCTTGTCCTTTCTTTTGAGGGCTGTGGCTTCAGAAAAGCAGAGAATTCTTTGCATAGAAAGAATTGTGAAACGCTTTAGCCAAGATCACGATAAAGATTCTTGACGATTAATTGTGCAGCTCTACTGAGAACGGAGCTGAAAACGGGGTTGGGGCCCCATGCTGCCGCCCGTTGCGGGGAGGGGGGGGGGGCCAGTCCTCACTCCTCCTCTCCTCCCTCCCACAGAGCGGCGATGTCCGTGTGTCACAAAGCTGAAATCCTTATGTGACAGACAGCACACTGATCCAATGGTGGGACATTGAATCAGCGTGACCTGATCACAGGAGGTGGGATATTGTTACTGCAGCCCGGGCAATTCAATTCACAGCTCTGTGGCACGCGGAGATCACTGCTCTGATCCGGGCACAGGTGAGGCTGCATTGAATATAAATATTTTTTAAAACCACTTGCCAACCGTCTCCTGAACATATACGTCGGCAGTTTAAAGATGGATATCTCAGTAACGGCAGCAGCTGATGCCACAACCAAGGTATCCATCTTTTGAGCCGGCGGTCCCATTTAGGATAATGGTGGCGGATTCACCACAAGACCACCATTATCTGTGGCGGGAGAGGGGCCTCTTACTGGATCCGTCGGCAGCGGCAATCGGGACCTGTCCATGGCTTGGTATGGAGGCAAGCGAGAGGAAGAAGGTCCTCACCCGTCTCCATACTATAGCAGGGCTGAAGCGACGTCAAAACATCACTTCTGCCCATACGTCCTAAAGGGCCATTTTTCTGTTGTCATCTTTTCTCTATTTTTTTGCATTTAAGGCTAAATATGAGATCTGAGGACTTTTTGACCCCACATCTCAAAATTTAAAGGGGTTGTAAAGTAATTATAGTTTTTTTTTTTTTTTTAAACATGTTATACTTACCTCCACTGTGCAGCTCGTTTTACACAGAGTGGCCCTGAACCTGCTCTTCTGGGGTCCCTTAGCGGCTGTCCTGTCGCAAGTACAGCACGTTCATGCGAGCTCCCTCGCATGGTGAGAAGCACTTGCGAGCGCACTCCCAGGCTATAGCCGCTCACTGTATCACTCGGCCCCGTCCCCCGGAGCGCCACGTCATTGGATGTGATTGACAGCAGTGTGAGCCATTGGCTTCACTCTAGCCAATCAGCGGCCAAGCTGAGCGGCAAACGCGGGACTTTCTAGGGGTCTGGGGGGGGGGGGGGGGGGGGGGGGCTGGCACGGTCAGATGTTTTTTCACCTTAATGCATAGAATGCATTAAGGTGAAAAAATATTTACCTTTACAACCCCTTTAAGGAGGACCTGTCATGCTTTTTTTTCTATTACAAGGGAAAAAAATTATTTTTTTCAACTGAAAAAATAAAATCAAGTAAAAAAAAAAAAGTTTTTTTAAAAGACCCGTCTCAAACCACACATGTGACGTATCGCTGTGATCGGTAGAGCGAGAACAAGAATTCTAGCCCTAGTCCTAGATGCAAAACATGCAACCTGTAGAATTTTTTAAACGCTGCCCTATGAGATTTTTAAGGGTAAAAGTTTGATGCCATTCCACGAGCGGGCGCAATTTTGAAGCGTGACATGTTGGGTATCAATTTACTGGGCATAACATTATCTTTCACAATATAAAATAAAAAAAAAAAATTGGGCTAACTTTAATGTTATCGTCTTTTTTATTTTATTTAAAAAGTGAATTTTTTCCAAAAAAAGTGCGCTTGTAAGACCGCTGCGCAAATACGGTGTGACAAAAAGTATTGCAATGACCGCCATTTTATTCTCTTGGGTGTTAGAACCCCCAAACATTATAAAAAAAATTCTAAGTAAGTTTGTAGCAAAAAAACTTGTTTTTAACTTGTAAACACAGTCTGAAAAAGAGGTCTGGTCTTGAAGTGGTTAAAAACTAATTTTCAGCCTAGTGCATCCTTAATTTTCAGTACCAAAACTTCCATTCGGTGCACCCCCCCCCCCCCAGTAGCGAACGCATACCTAAGCCCCGCCTACATATAACAATGGTGTTCAAACCATACATGTGAGGTGTCACCGCAAACCTTCGAGTGAGAGAAATAATTCTAGCCATACATCTAGCCTCTAACATGTAACCAGTAATACAATTTTAAAGCGTCGCCTATGGGGATTTTTAAGTACCAAAGTTTGGACGCCATCCCACGAGCGTGTACAATTTTGAAGCGTGACATGTTAGGTATCCATTTACTCGGCGTAACTTCGTCTTTCACATTATGCGAAAAAATTGGACTAACTTTAATGTGTGTGTTTTTTTTTTTTTTTTAAAACATGTTCCAAAAATTGCTGCGCAAATACAGTGCGAGATAAAAAGTTGCAACAATGGCCATTGTATTCTCTAGGGTTGTTGCTATAAAAAAACATATAATGTTTAGGGGTTTGTAATATTGTAATTTTTTAGCAAAAAAAAAGATTTTACACGTAGAGAAATGTCAGAATTGGCCCGGGTGCGAAGTTATTAAAGATGGTGCTGCTATAAGACCATACAAACAGACCAAAAGATGTGCACTTGCATACAAAAATGAGCCCTGAGAATCAAGCGTTCAGCGGTGTTTGATCGCTTGGTTCTCAGAGCTGGCAGGAGATAGATGCAGCATGGAACCCACCTACGCAAGTATGATTCTGCAATTTAAAAAAAAGCAATACTTCTCTTTTAAAGTGTATTTTTTACCCCAAACAAATAGCATTTGAAAAATTACTGGGTAAATACCGTGTGACATAAAACAATGGAAAACGCCCACCATTTTTTTTTTATTCTCAAGGAAGGGCCTCGGCTTTAAAAAAATTAAATAAAAATAAAAATTTTGCTTGAAAATCAGTCAGAACCCCCAAATAAAATTTATATTATATATATATATATATATATATATATATATATACACATACACAATATAATATAATATAATATAATATAATATAATATAATATAAATATAAATATATATATATATATACACACACACACACACACACACACATATATATACAAACACACACACACACACAGGTGTCGACACTTGCCTGAACAAATCACAAGAGGAGAGGTCGGCACTCGGAATGGCATTCAACAATGGTTATGCCTTATTGCAAAAACATGCATATAACAGCTGTAAAACAGCCAATGCGTTTTGGCCGTCAAGCCTTAGTTATAACCGAGTCCCAACCGCAACACGTCTGAGCTCCAGGGTTGTGGCTCATTGTGGGCCTGTGACTCACTAGCAGAGCAAGGATAAAGATGACAGCCCTAGAAGTTGCACCGACAGACAAGTCAGCGACAGCAGTGGCCGCAATTCCTTCAGTACATCAAGAAGGAGAATGCATGTGGACGGGGCGATTCCCAGCAAGTGCACAACACAATAATCCCCTCCATTGAGCTCTGCTGGCCAGCAAAAAAAGGGCTCAATTAAAAACAGACAATATTTTTTGGCTGAAAACAGAAACCTGGAGGCCACCTATAATACACAGTTCTCCTGGACATCTATGAAATAAGGACATGTGTCACAGCCTACCACAATAGAGCGATGAGGATTGCTCACCGTTGCCTTCCCTCGGGGCCTCAGCGTCTGTAAATAAAGTGCTCATGATTTTATCAAAGTTACAGGTGGGCTCGGCGTTCTCGGGGTCTTCCACAAAGTGCTTGAGCATCTCCCGCAGGACGTCATCCAGAGAGGTCGCCGTCTCATCCAAGATAATGCTGGCTTTGGCAAGGAAACCGTCCAGGTCCCGGTGGGCTCTCACCTCCTCCTCAAAGTTCTTTAATTTTAGATACTGAAGAGAGAGAGAGAGAAACAAGATCACTGATAGTTTCTGGAATGGCTGCATGATATTACCTGTAGCCAGACTATGGAGTGTGTGTGTAATATATATATATATATAAATTAATTTTTTTATTACACACACACACACACACACACACACACACACACACACACATAGTATAAATAACTTATTAATAAAAACGATATATATTCTTTTAATCATTTTAGATTATGTATTAAAGAGGGAGTAAACCCTGATTGGGTTTACTTGCCGTTTGTCTCCCTGCAATAGTAGCTCATTATGTGTCACTTACCTGACAGGAGCCAGCGATGTCACTGCTGTCCCCTGTAGCGTGAAGTGTCCATCTTTTTCCGGGTATCGCTGCTCTGGTGAGTGGCCGGAGCAGCGATGGCATCACTCCCGCGCATGCGCGCGGGAGCCGCCACTATGCTCAGTGTGCCTGCGTGCCGTTGTCTACAGCGCATGCGCCGTAGACAGCGGTGCCTTGTCTTTTTGCAAATGTCTCCTAAACCGTGTAGGTTTAGAAGATATTTCTTGGACCTACAGATAAGCCTTAATCTAAGCTTACCTGTAGGTCAAAGTGGTCTATAAGGGTTTACAACCACTTTAAATGTGTGTGTAAAGAATATATATTTATAATACACATAGGGGGTTATTTACTAAAGGAAAAACCACTCTGCACTGCAAGTGCACTTGGAAATAAAGTCGATGTAGATCCGAGGGGAACATGCAAGGAAAATAAAAACCAGCATTTTAGCTTGCACATGATTGGATGAGAAAATCAGCAGAGCTTCCCCTCATTTAAGATCTACCCCTTAGATTTAGAGCGACTGCACTTTGATCAGTAGAGAAGGCCCCCATTACACTGGTGGCCAGTAGAGAAGGCCCCCCCATTACACTGGTGGCCAGTAGAGAAGGCCCCCCCATTACACTGGTGGCCAGTAGAGAAGGCCCCCCATTACACTGGTGGCCAGTAGAGAAGGCCCCCATTACACTGGTGGCCAGTAGAGAAGGCCCCCATTACACTGGTGGCCAGTAGAGAAGGCCCCCTTTACACTGGTGGCCAGTAGAGAAGGCCCCCTTTACACTGGTGGTCAGTAGAGAAGGCCCCCTTTACACTGGTGGCCAGTAGAGAAGGCCCCCTTTACACTGGTGGCCAGTAGAGAAGGCCCCCTTTACACTGGTGGCCAGTAGAGAAGGCCCCCTTTACACTGGTGGCCAGTAGAGAAGGCCCCCTTTACATGTTGGACAGTAGAGAAGGCCCCCATTACACTGGTGGACAGTAAAGACGGCCCCCCATTACACTGGTGGACAGTAGAGAAGGCCCCCATTACACTGGTGGACAGTAAAGACGGCCCCCATTACACTGGTGGTCAGTAGAGACGGCCCCCATTACACTGGTGGTCAGTAGAGACGGCCCCCATTACACTGGTGGTCAGTAGAGACGGCCCCCATTACACTGGTGGTCAGTAGAGAAGGCCCCCTTTACACTGGTGGTCAGTAGAGAAGGCCCCCTTTACAATGGTGGTCAGTAGAGAAGGCCCCCTTTACAATGGTGGTCAGTAGAGAAGGCCCCCTTTACACTGGTGGTCAGTAGAGAAGGCCCCCTTTACACTGGTGGTCAGTAGAGAAGACTTCCCTTTACATTGGTGATCAGTGGGAAGACTGCTCCTCACATTGGTGGTCAGTGTAGTACACCTTATCTTGGTGGTTAGTGAAGAGCTAGGTCACATTGGTGATTCATTGAGAAAGGTTCCCCTTAGATTGGTCAGTAGAAAGGTCACCATTACAATGGTGGTCAGTAGAAAGGTCCTCATTACACTGGTGGTCAGTATGGAAAAAATGTCCCTTATATTGGTGATCAATGTAAGCACCATTCTTCCCACTGAAGATCAGTATGAAGAATGCCCCTTTACCCTGGTGTAAAGTGAAGAGCTAGGTTTACATTGTTGACCCAGGGAGAGGGGTCCTCTTAGGTTGGTGGTCAGTAGAAACATCCCCAATTACACCAGTAGTCAGCGAGAATTCTCCTTAGATCAGTGGGAAGAATGCTCCCAACATTGGTGCTCAGTATGAAGAATGCCCCTTACAATTGTGGTCAGTGTAGGGCTCCTTACCAGTCCTTGATTAGTTAAGAGCTAGGATACATTTGTGAGCAGTGGAGCACCCCCCCTCTTAGATTGGTGGTCAGTTTCCTATGACACTAGTGGTTAGTGGATAAGGACCTCCATTACACTGGTGATCAGCGGTAAGAATGTCTGTTACATTGGTGGACTGTGGGAAGAGAAACTACCTCCCTTATTGAAAGTTGAAAAGATCATTGTCACTAGTTACCCAACAGAAAAAGAGGAAGTTGCTCAATACTCAAAGAACCCCTAGCAACGCCTGGAGGAAGAGGTTTAAGGTGATCCCTTTGACATTTTTATTTAAGGTTTCAATCACAACTCTGTGTAGTATGGTTTATTCAAAATCTATATCTACCACTGGCATGAATGGTAAATTCCCTCATACTTGGATCATACTACCCAAAAATAAGTGTGACTGTATCCTTAAAAACCAAATAGGAAAACAAAAAAAAACAAAAAAACAACACTACAGTGCCTTGCGAAAGTATTCTCCCCCCTTGAACTTTTCAACCTTTTGCCACATTTGAGGCTTCAAACAAAGATATAAAATTTTTATTTTTTGTGAAGAATCACCAACAAGTGGGACACAATTGTGAAGTAGAACGAAATCTATTGGATTTTTGAAACTTTTTTAACTAATAAAAAAATGAAAAGTGGGGCGTGCAAAATTATTCGGCCCTCTTGCGTTAATACTTTGTAGAGCCACATTTTGCTGCGATTACAGCTGCAAGTCGCTTGGGGTATGTCTCTATCAGTTTTGCACATTGAGAGACTGAAATTCTTGCCCATTCTTCCTTGCAAAACAGCTCTCTTTCCACAGATTCTCGATTGGATTCAGGTCTGGACTTTGACTTGGCCATTCTAACACCTGGATACGTTTATTTGTGAACCATTCCTTTGTAGATTTTGCTGTATGTTTGGGATCATTGTCTTGTTGGAAGATAAATCTCCGTCCCAGTTTCAGGTCTTTTGCAGACTCCAACAGGTTTTCATCCAGAATGGTCCTGTATTTGGCTGCATCCATCTTCCCCTCAATGTTAACCATCTTCCCTGTCCCTGCTGAAGAAAAGCAGGCCCAAACCATGATGCTGCCACCACCATGTTTGACAGTGGGGATGGTGTGTTGAGGGTCATGAGCTGTGTTGCTTTTACGCCAAACATATAGTTTTGCATTGTGGGCAAAAAGTTCGATTTTGGTTTCATCTGACCAGAGAACCTTCTTCCACATGTTTGGTGTGTCTCCCAGGTGGCTTGTGGCAAACTTTAGACGAGACTTTTTATGGATATCTTTGAGAAATGGCTTTCTTCTTGCCACTCTTCCATAAAGGCCAGATTTGTGCAGTGTACGACTGATTGTTGTCCTATGGACAGACTCTCCCACCTCAGCTGTAGTTCTCTGCAGTTCATCCAGAGTGATCATGGGCCTCTTGGCTGCATCTCTGATCAGTCTTCTCCTTATCTGACCTGAAAGTTTAGAGGGACGGCCAGGTCTTGGTAGATTTGCAGTGGTCTGATACTCCTTCCATTTCAAAATGATCGCTTGCACAGTGCTCCTTGGGATGTTTAAAGCTTGGGAAATCTTTTTGTATCCAAATCCGGCTTTAAACTTCTCCACAACAGTATTACGGACCTGCCTGGTGTGTTCCTTGGTCTTCATGATGCTCTCTGCGCTTTCAACAGAACCCTGAGACTATCACAGAGCAGGTGCATTTATACAGAGACTTGATTACACACAGGTGGATTCTATTTATCACCATCAGTCATTTAGGACAACATTGGATCATTCAGAGATCCTCGCTGAACTTCTGGAGTGAGTTTGCTGCACTGAAAGTAAAGGGGCCGAATAATTTTGCACGCACCACTTTTCAGTTTTTTATTTGCTAAAAAAGTTTAAATTAATTATCCAATAGATTTCGTTCCACTTCACAATTGCGTCCCACTTGTTGGTGATTCTTCACAAAAAATTAAAATTTTAGATCTTTATGTTTGAAGCCTGAAATGTGGCAAAAGGTTGAAAAGTTCAAGGGGGCCGAATACTTTCGCAAGGCACTGTACACAACCCGATAAAGGAGGACGAAGGATTCAACCTACTGGGATCCAATCAATTTGAACTGGTCTACGATGCATTGCTCTTCCACCTAGGTTTTCTTGCTTTACGGATAAAGCCAATGACAACTGTTTTTACTCACTGTTGACTTCTTATACTTTATAAATGGAGAAAAAAAAAAAAAAAAGACCCTCAAGTCAACAAGTAAGGGCAGTGCTCACCTTTCGTGATGTGTGCAGTAATACGCAGCCGGCGTTCTCATTTTCTGCTGAAAGAAAATTAAAATTCATTAGAAGATGTGGAGTTCCATCAACATGACTTATGGGAGAAGATTCTACAATATCTGCCACCTTGTAAAATATTCAGAAGGGAAAATGATATTTCCATTAAAATATATATAATTTTTTTTACCTAGTCTACAGTTTTGTGAAGGGATTCTACCGAAAAGCCTCTTATCAATCACTATTAGACATTGAAAAGGCAATATGAACAAGATTGATAACTTTTTTATTGAAACAGGAAAAGGATGAACGGTTCTACCGAGTGCTAGAACAATGTACAAATGTGCAGTACTCCTCCAATCAAAGTAAAAAGCACAGTATTGATTTAAAACGCGCCGATCATTAACATTAAGACCTGGCTTCTTTTACTTTTCACTCCCTTAAATGGTGGCAGAAAGCACCAAATGATGATTTCTTTTTCCTTGATTTGCATTTTTATTTTATAACCCGGTAATAAATTTACATGTACTTGGCAGACCTGGCTAATGAAACTTGAGAGTACAAAAACGGCAGCATTTAAAGGGATCCTGAACTGGTCTACATGGTAGCAATATATATTGCTTTGCATGCTCCAATATGGAGACTCTCACATATAAGAGAGTAAGAACTACAGGCTACAGAGGGGCCTTGCCATTCCATGTGCACCTTGCTTCAAAAAGCTAGTTCTAAAAATTGGGGCGGTTGCCATTGTTGTATAGCTTGCCCGCTGGATTCAGCATGAGGATACATTCATGGGGACACATTCAGCTGCCATGATGCTCTTGCTGGGCTTCTAATGTGTCCCTGTGCCTTTTATAAGGAATGGGCTTCTGACCCCGGATGACGTCAGATGTTGCTGACGAAACGCGCTGTCCGAAACGTCAGGGAAACACTTCATTTCCGGTCTTTAAAGCGCAGGTGGAGCACAAACGAGCGCTTTCAGTTTTGATTTCTATATTGACATTGATGTGTATTTTATATATTTAATAAAACTTGATATCATTACACTATCGGAGGTTTTGTGTACAATTGTGAACGCTCTAGAATACCCTAAAAAAAAAAAAAATAATAATAATAATAATACTCAAGGAATTAAATAAATGCCCAAATACACCAATAATAATTGTATTAATGGACATTTAATTCTTTGAGTATTATTTTTTTTATTATTTTTTGGATTTTTTGAGAATTTTAGGAGTGTATACAATATCCTATGGAGTGATTGGTATTGGTACACATGAAAGGGAATGTGTTAGGGTGCTGGTGGCCGTTTATTAAAGCAAACAAATACCACATAGCAGCTCACAAGATACACATATGAGAGGCTCCTTTAACTTTTCCCTTTTACAAGTGAGGTGCACAGAGTCTCTTAAAGGCGCCGCAGCACTTAAGTAAATGTTGGCATCCAGTTGTCCACATGTACATGTAGCACTGACCCCCGAAGGAGCTGCTGGTTTTATTGGGCTTACCGTTACCTTCTTGACCTCTTCTTCGTCTAGAGGTTCCCGTGGTAGATGGCCCAAAGAAATTTGGAAATTAACACAGAATCTTCTTTTGGGTTATTTATTTAAACCAGAAACAGTCTTTAGACAAGGGTAAAGGGTTAGGATTAAGATCAGGTACTTCGGCAAAAATGCAAAGTCTCTTATAGGAAAAATCCAGAGAATAGCAACCGTTTCACATCTGGATTTTACAACCCCCGGATAGACCTCCTCTCACTAGGCCTAGCAGCCTGTAGGATGATGCCACAGACTGGAGCGTAGAATATTTTAGAAAAGTCTCTGCCACAGACTTGAGCATTACTGAGGGACAGACAAATTTAAAGAGCTATCATACGGTACCAGTATCTCTCAGCCGATCCGGCGATACCGTATGAGTGTAGATCCATGTAGTGTCCTTCAACTAAGCCTCCAGGCTCCTTCAGAGAAGCCAGCCTTGCGCACGGCCTTCTCCTGAAGAGTCCTCCCCTGGGGTTTCTCCAGTTGCTGGGCCTCTCCATTGGATGAGACGGCACCGGACCACCTTTGGATCAATAGGCCCCAAAATCCATTCAGGCCTGTCCCTGCAGTTGCTCTGCCTCGGGCTAGCCAGCTCCGAGACTCAAATTGCATGGTTCCGCACACCAGGCCAGGAGGGCCACGGGGGCTGGTCAGGAGGACCAGAACTAAACAGACAGAAAATATTTTCTGGACAGACCAGAACAGAACCCCCGAAGCACGTGATGTCAGTACCTTAAATACCACCTCCCAGCATGCACAGCAGGAGAACAAGCCCACTGGGCTGGTTCTGAAAGAACAGTGGCACTCAATAGAACCAGCTAGACTGCGTTCTCAACCTTGCCGGCGGTGACAGCGACTCCGAAAGTCAAGGAGAACCCAGTGCAACCCAGCTAGACTGGTACTGAAACCAGAAATTTAGAAAATTAGCCCCAAAACCCAACTGTGGTTTCAGGAAAGTTAACTTTGAAAAAACCATAGCGCCTGCTCGTCAGGAGCCAGCGCTACATACAGGATACTACTAGCTGACCAAGAACCTGATGTATGCAGGAGTACCCGTTTGGGATACCATATGCGAGTTTAGAACTTTGAGAAAAGAGGTCACATATTTCCCGTGAGTACGGTGTGATTCTGCTGGAAAAAGAGGAAGAAAATGACTTTCTTGGGCGTCACTTTTATCACCTTTGGATGTACTCATTTCCACTTAGCGCCTTGCTTGGGCGGTCTTCTACGAACTTTTACACTTTACACATTTTTTTTATTGCTCATTGGATATTACTTGCATTTATAGGAGCCCGGTCTAGTTTTTAATTATTTTTCCAACTTCTTTCAGGCATACCTTCCCATCCATTGCTATATATGCTCCAACTTGGAGACTCTCAAAGAGTTAGGATCGCACTTTACAGAGGAACCTTGACAAGACATTGTGGCTTTATATATATATATATATATATATATATATATATATATATATATATATATATATATATATATATATATATATATATATATATATATATATATATATACACACACACACACACACACACACACACACATATATATATATATACACACACACACACACACATACATACATACACACACACACTTGCAAATGGGTGCAACTAAAACCTCTCTTTTTAACTTAAATTGTGACAATTCTATTTGGGGCTTCTTCTTTTTTTGCAAACTAGCATGTATGCAATGCCAGAAAATTGTATCGAATGGTACAATTGGTCTTCCAGTCAATCCCTGTATCTTTGTGGAGTCCTCTGAAGCTCAAGCCCAGGCTGAACATAGGACCTTGACCTTTGTTCAAGTCAATATTAAAGCCCTGCCTCTCCTTATTCTGTCACGTACCAGAGTCTCTAAAAAAAAGTTTGCAATTTGACAGCTAAACCAGGCGTGGTGTTTAACAGGGTGGTGGGGCTTTATCTCTTGGCAATTTGGACAGACGTTGGGGCTCCAAGTGCAGCCAACTTTAACAAATGTTCCTGCAAATACAACTACGTGCCTACTCCTCAGCACTATTAATAGGTTGCCTTGCAAGCATGTTCCCGTTTAAGTTTAATGTAAAGGGGAGGGTCATACACATGAGCATACAATACGATCAGACCGGTGTGTGCAGTTATGTTAGAACAGGAAGGGCCCATCCCCAAACAGTTTCCATAAAGTTGGGAGCATGAAATTGTCCAAAATGTCTTGTATGCCGACGCCTAAAAGCCGCATACACACGATCAGGTTGTTGGCCAACAAAGAGTCAGACTTTTGTCCGAAGGGTGTGTGCCGGGAACTTGTCTTGCATACAAAAAACGGCAGACAATTGTTGGCCAACAAACATAGTGATGTATTACGTGGAATTTTAGCTCTTGAGCATCACCCTTTGGGCACCTTCTGCTAATGCCGTGTTTTGTGAGCATTGATTCCAAGCATGCGTGTTTGTATTTTCAACTTCTGTGTGACAGACTTGCGTACACATGATACAAAAGTCTGACAACAGACCGTCGTCTGCCGAAAATTTACTAGCCTGCCAGCCAACATTTGTTGGCGGAAAGTTAGACAACAATTGTCTGGAGGAGCGTACCAAGGGTCAAATTTTAGGCAAACAGTCTCATCACACAATTCCCTGCCGAAAATCCGATCATGTGTACGAGGATTAAGAGTTCCCTTCACTGGAACAAAGGGACCAAGCCCAACCCCTGAAAAACAACCCCACACCATAATCCCCCCTCCAACAAATGATTTGGACCAGTCCACAAACCAAGGTCCATAAAAGAAATGGATGATAGAGTTTGGGGTAGAGGGACTAGCTGGCACAAAATCCTGACCTCAACCTGATAGAACACCTTTGGGATGAAGTAGAGCGGAGACTGCGAGCCAGGCCTTTTCATCCAATATCAGTGCCTGACCTCACAAATGCACTTCTGAAAGAATGGTCAAACATTCCCATAGACACTCCTAAACTTTGTGGACGGCCTTCCCAGAAGAGTCGAAGCTGTTATAGCCGCAAAGGGTGGGCCAACTCAACATTGTACCCTACGGACTAAGACTGGGATGCCATTAAAGTTCATGTGTGTGTAAAGGGCAGGTGTCCCAATACTTTTGGATATATACACATTTCCCCCCCCCCCCCCCCATTCTTTAATTGGTAATAAATATGAAGCATTGAATATGAATATGAAGCACAGCAACCTCCAGCTGTCCTTTTAAAGGAACATTCCTGGAGCTCTCCTTTAAATACGGCATGTATTAACTAATGTAAATATAAATTCAAATCACAATGCATTCCAGAAACATCTGCTGGCTCTAAGATGCAGTTGGAAAACAGTGCTGAGAAAACATTTCCTCTCGTATAAAAGTAAAAAACTTTTACAAGCCCCAGGAGTGTGAGGAATACATAAAGGTCCTGTGGAGACGCGGTGTGACCTGAAGAGGCATTGGTCATCCTGCTGCACCGCGGGCTGTTTTGCGATGTGTGCAATGTTCATCTCACTGGAGTCACAGATGGGGAACCCCGCCAGAACCACAACGGAAAATGATCTGTGATCGCCGAGTAGATAAGGGCGCTCACACACAAAGAACAGTGCACAACGTGGCCCACAAACCTGACACAGGTGCTACAACTCACACAGACCTTTTTATATAGGCACGATACGTGTTATAATATCACATCAACTCCAGACATTTGTGAGTCCATGCAAACGATTGCGTTACAGTATCATAAGCATATGCATTGAGTTTTAGTTCTATGTGATGCTTTGTAAAACCACCGTCTTCCCAATATATATATATTATGTGTGTGGTTAACATAAGGAGGTAAACGCATACATTTTCATTAGCAGAGACCCTAGAGAAGAAAAAGGTGGTAATTTTTTTTATGTCACACGGTATTTGCGCAGCGATTTCGCAAACACAATTTTTGGGGAAAAATACACTTTAACGAATTTTTTAGTAAAATATAAAAGGCGATGTTGTGTCGAGTAAATAGATACCAAACATGTCAGGTTTTAAAATTGTACACACTCTTGGAATGGTGCTAAACGAAGGTACTTCAAAAATCTCCATAGGCGACGCAACATTCGCGGTGATAGCGCACGTGTGTGGTGTGCAGAATGTTTACATATGCGGGCTCGACCTACTTATATGTTTATTTCTGCATGTGGGAAAATTATATTATATTAATATATATATATATATACACATACATACACACACACACACACACACACACACACACACACACACACAATATATACAAACATACTTTTTTTTGAACAATGTCTCAAATTTTTATTTATTTTTTTACTTTTATTCCTATAACAAGAAATGTAAACGTCCCTTGTGATAGAAATAAGGGATGACTGGTCCTCTTTATGGAGACATCTGGGATCTATAAGACTCCAAATCTCTTCTCTACCCTGGAAAGAATGAGATTTAAAAAATAAAAAAAAAACCCCACCATTATCCTCTGCCTTCTAAAAAAAAAAAAAAAATGGCAGCTTTTACATCTGCCAGAGCCAGAAGTGACGACATGATTTAGTTTCCGGCCTCCCAAGACCATAGAGATGGCTGGGGACCATCTGGTGTTCACCTAGCTCTGTGGTAACCCAGCGCCGCCCTCAGATCAGATCTCTGGCTCTCCAATCACACGGGACAGCCGCCAATGCGTGGCAGAGGATGCTTCCCCTCCTGCTGCCTGTAAAAGCCTTCCAGCAGCTAATCAGGAATCACCGGCTGAAAAGAGACATCTGCCTGATTCCTGTAGCTGCAGGCATCATCCAGATATCACCACTTCAACCCAAGGACGTCATATGATGTCCTACAGGCAGGAAGTGGTTAAACCCCTGATGTTTCCAGAGCTCAATGGGACATTTACACACGTACATGAATAAGCAGTGACTTCTCCTCCCATCTCTGAGGTTTTAAAGGAGAACTATGGAAAAAAATATAAAATAAAAAACATATTCAGCTCCATGCTGTGGCATTGGTGTGATGCTGCAACTGGCCCATGTCTCCAAGACCGAGAACTGAGCAATCACATGACCGCTGATCATTCATTTCTTTGTCTGATCAAAATGGAAAACTGTCAGTCACTGGCTCTCTGCTCCTCCAGTGTTAACTGGAGTGCTGGGCTGGTGAGACGCAGCTCGCTTTAGCAATCGGTGAACTGGGTGGATCCTGACAATATCTTTGGGATCCATGCAGAGCCTGAAGTGGCCCTGCCACATCAGCCGATATGCTGACTAAGTCACGGGAGAATTTTTGTCCATACTTCTCTTTTAATGAGGCAATGTCTACAAGGAGATAGATACAGTTGTGCTGTCTTTTTAAATAACCCATCGTGCTCTGGGAATTTTTCTTCTTGCAATGCAAAATAATTAAAAATAATAAAAATAAATGAATACATTTTCAAAATGAATGCATGTCCATACTTCTCTTTTAATGAGACAGTGTCTGCAAGGAGATAGCTATGGTTGTGCTGTCTTTTTAGATGACCCGTGGTGCTCTGGGAATTGTTTTCCTTGCAATACATTTGAAAAAGAATGTACTTGTATAGTTAAAAATAATAAAAATAAATGAATACATTTTCAAAACGAATGCATGACCACCGGTTGTTACAGTGGATTGGGGTACTTGTTTTTCTTAGAGGACATTTAAAAACGTCCTTGATAACAATACCTAGTGCGCTCATGTTGCCTGTGATCAAGCTGTCACTAGACAGGAAAAAAACAAAAGGGCCAATAAAAATCGTGCATGTAAAGCGCTTCTCGTGTCTCCCCAGTGTGACAGCCTGAGTCCTGCAAGCACCATCTTTGGGGGGGGTTGGAGGAGCACTGTATATAGCACTCCTACACCACTCCTGCCTATTGAAATGAATGAGCAGTGCTTCAGAAACGCCTGAAAAGCACTGCAACACGGGCGCTTTTAACCCTTTTTTCAGCTGCTAGCGGGGGGGGGGGGGGGGGGGAATAAAAGCACCCCACTAGCAGCCATACACTAAGTGCCAGTTCACACAGGGGAGATCTGTCAGGTGGCTTAGCCGCCCGGCAAGTCGCGCTCCATGCATTGCAATGAAACCGTTCTGATAGGTGAAACTCAAGACACTTCGACTTAAAAAAAAAAAGTTTTCTGTACTACTTTGGGGCGACTTTGGAGCGGCGTGCATTGACTTCTATACAGAAGTCACGCCGTACGGGGGCAGCTTCGGAGTCGGATGACTTTGAAGCCGCCCGTGTGAACCGGTTTCTAAGGCTGCTTTCACACTGGGGCGGTATTCAGGCGTTACAGCGCTAAAAATAGCGCCTGTGTAGCGCCTGAAAAAAACCGGCCCCTTTCACACTGGAGCGATGCGCTGGCAGGACGGTGAAAAAAGTCCTGCTAGCCGCATCTTTGGAGCGATGAAGGAGCGGTGTATTCACCGCTCCTACCCATTGAAATCAATGGGACACCGCGGCAATGCGCCGCTGCAGCGGCGCTTTGCGGGCGGGTTTAACCCTTTTTCGGCCGCTAGCAGGGGTTAAAACCACCCCGCTAGCGCCCGCAGACCGCCAGCAGGGGTTAAAACCACCCCGCTAGCGCCCGCAGACCGCCGCTAAAACGACGGTAAAGCGCCGCTAAAAATAGCGGCGCTTTACGGCCGACGCCGCTCCCGCCCCAGTGTGAAAGCAGCCTTAGTGTCAAAGCCTAACTGAACAAGCTGAAGTTAGAAGCTGATTGGGTACTATGCACAGCTGCATCGTAAATATCCCCCTTTGTACAACTTCAGCAACTTAACTGCTTTGCATTGCTTTACCTACTTTTTCCTTTAGGTAGTTAAAAAAAAAATATATATATATATATATATATATATATATATATATATATAAATAAAAGTATTACTAAATATCACTCAAAGAAAACACTATTTATCTATATAAAAAAAGAAAGAAAAAAGTAGATAGAATATTGATTTGGGCACAGTGTTTCGCGACCGAGTAATTGTTATTCATAGTATCACAGCAATGAAAACTGAAAAATGGCCAGGGCAGGAACGGGTGTGCACGTGCTGGCAATGAGGTGGTTAAAGTATATTTATAGAGCAAACTCTTGTTTTTCGTTGATGGATTAGGGAGTGGTCATTTCCCCAGGAAATATTTCAATTTAGAGGAAATCTCTTCTAGATAGTGGTCACCGAAACACGCGTCCAAGACCTCCCACCACAATTCCGATTTCCCGTCACTTTCTCTCCCGGTGATAAGGACTCCCGAGTTAACAGGACAAATGGAGACAGTGGAACTTCCAAGCCAACTGTAGTAAACGCAGGAATTTTTTTTTTTCTAAAAAAGGGCCGCCCCCTGCAGGTGAACACTAGCACATTACGTCAGACTTGCCTTTCAAGCGAAGCTCTCCTAAACGGTGCAAATTTAGATATTTGTTGTGCCTACAGGTGTGCTTTATGGTAAGCTTACCTGTAGGTACAAGTTTCAATAGAGAGTTTTCTACCACTTTAAAGATAAACTTTTCCAGATTTCCAAAGGGTGTGCAGAATAGAAAATAAATCATCTTTGGTTTCAATTGATGTTGATGGGGAACATCTGAAAGTACGAAGGATAAACTGCTGAAGACCAGCGATGAACTTGGGCATATTCACACTAGGATCTGAACCTCCGAGTGTAGAAAAAATGATCCAGAGTAAACAAACGCAGATTAAGTCAGTTGACGCGTTTCAGCCTATAAGGCCTTAGTCATAACCATTGTGAGAGCCCATCAGCAGGAACTGGTAGAGATTCGAACAGTCTATGGCCGGTGTTCTGCTGAAAACTCCAACTCGCCAAAATCTTCAACCGCCTCACTTCCGTTGACTCCCCAGCAGCAATAATTGGAGATTTGGACAACTTGGCTGTTTTCACAGAACACCAGCAGCATATACACTACGGTACACGATATGAGTGGACATGATTAGTCACCAACATGGCCACCTCCAAGGCGGCAACAACTTTTTTTTTATTTCTTACCCCGTGTTATGTCAAAACAGCCAGCTTATCGCGTACCTTAGTGTATACACTGCCTGTGTTCTGTCAAAATAGCCAACTCATCCAAATCTTCAATTATTGCTGCTGGAGAGTAACCAGAAGTGACATGGTTGAAGATTTTGGCGAGTTGGAGTTTTCGGCAGAACACCGGCCATAGACAGTTCGAGACTCGGCCAGTTACTGCTGAACCGGCCAAGATTGGAGCTGTGTGTGGGCAGGCAAAAAGAGTTGATTGAACAGCTTGGGTAGAACCAGCCTGCCTGATTCACTTGCGATTAGCCACTAGCGTAAATCACCGTCTTCTCTCAGTGGATATGGCTTTGCCCGCCCCCCTCCAGGAGCAGGCAATTGCTCAGCAGGGGGGATACCCCTATCAGCACTGTCTGTGCTGATGGGGGAATCATGCGAATTTCTTTCCTGCACCCCATGGTCCCAGGAGAAAAATTTGCATGGTCTATAGCAAAGATATGCAATTAGCAGACCTCCAGCTGTTGCAAAACTACAAGTCCCATCATGCCCCTGCCCCTGGGTGTCATGCTTGTGGCTGTCAGTCTTGCAATGCCTCATGGGACTTGTAGTTCTGCAACAGCTGGAGGTCTGCTAATTGCATATCCCTGGTCTATGGCCTGCCTTAGAAAGCGGTCACCCGTGCGGACCAATCACCTGCAGCTGGGGCGTTCCTAACCCCAAAGTCACATGTAGATACGCCTCTTGTACACGTGCGGCTGTGGGGAAGGAAGTGTCCTGGCGGCAGTTGATTGGCCTTTACTGGTGATGGCTTCCTGTCGGGCACCCTCAAGTGGACTGGGATCCTAATCCAAACACACCTGAGCTCATCATGATTGAAGACCAGTAATTCTACTCATTTTATGCTCAAAATATAATAGAAACTTCCAAAATGTGCATGGTATATGGCCAGTGTAATAGTTAAAGCGATTGTAAAGGCTCTCTTTTTTTTTAAACATGTTCTACTTGCCTCCTCTGTGCAGTTGGTTTTGCATAGAGCAGCCCCGATCCTCCTCTTCTCGGGTCCCTCTTTGCTGCTCCTGGCCCCTCCCCTCCTTTTTTAGTGCCCCTCAGCAAGAAGCTTGCTACAGGGGGTACCCAAGTCAAGTCAGAGCTCCGTGTAACCAGACACGGAGCCCGGACCTGGCCCCGCCCTCTCCCTTGATTGGCTGACTGACTTTGACAGCCACAGGAGCCAATGGCGCCACTGCTCTGTCTCAGTAAATCAGGAGGAGTGTCCCAGATGGCTGAGGGGATTGTGGACATCGCTTGAGAGAGATGGGGCTATGGTAGATAATTAGGAGGGGGGGGGGGCTAGCTGCCATGACTGTATCCTCTTTTTTGGCCGGCGGTCCGGTTTCCAATAATAGTGGTCTCTGTGGCGTATTCGCCGCAAGATCACTTTAATCGGTGGTGGGAGAGGGGGCTTTCGACAAGCAGTTAAAGTGGTTGTAAAGACAGAAGTTTTTTTTTATCTTAATACATTCTATACATCAAGATTGAAAAAAAAAAAAAAAAAAGCTTCTGTATGCATCATTTAAGCATTTCTCTACAATTTCCAAACTCCTTATATACTCCTGGAGTAAAAAAAACGCAGTGACGAGGTGTTCTCCTCATAGAGAATGG